>NW_027202993.1:980000-1580000 GCF_024711535.1 Dipodomys merriami | reverse complement strand
TTTTGCTCACCCTGGGTACTGATGCCAGAGCAGGTCTGTTCCACCCTAGGCCAAGAGAGCTCCAGGAGGCCCGGCTCCAAGGGCACAAGGAAGGGAGAGGTCAGCTCCTGGCCAAGTTAAGAACCTTTGCCCACAGACACCCCAAATCGGCCTTCCTGATCACCATAAGACCTGTCAAAGAACAACCCCCCAAAAACAAAATTGGAGCTGTGGGTCAAAGTGCTAGAGCTCTAGCATTGAACCAAAGAGCTCAGGGACAGGGACCCCAAGCTTTGAGTTCAAGACCCCCAGCTAACCCTCCCCCATAAAACACAGGTTGGCTAAAGTAAACTTGTAGGATTTGTAAAGTGTTTCTGAAGAATGGTGATAAAAAAAAGAAAACACCCTAATTCTAATGACAGCTGAACTTGTGACCTACAGCTATGTGCTGAGTTGTTCACAGGGTGCTGTTTGCTGAGGCTTTCCCACATGGAATTTTGTGCTGAGTCCTTAAAAAGGTGCTGTTTTCTGAGTCATCCCAAAGGGTGCTATGTGCTGAGTCCCTGAGAAGAGTGGGCCATGCTGGGCTTTTCAAAATGTGCTGTGTGCTGAGTCCATTACACAACATTCTATATGCTGAGTCCTTCAAAAGTTACAGTGTGCCAATTCACCCCAAAGGGTGCTGTTATGTGCTGAGCCCTTGAGAAGTGAGGGAGGAGGTGAATTTTTCAAGTGCTTTGTGCCAAGACCTTAAAATAGAGTGCTCTGTACTGTCTCTGGGCTTAGTCCTTCGACAGTGTGGTATGTACTGAGTCCTTCCACACTGTAGTAATGTGCTGAGTCTTTCAAAATTGTGCTATCTGCTAAGTTTTTGAAGGGTGCTGTAAAGCACTGAGTGCTTTACACAGGGTGCAATGTACTCAGTCCTTTAAAGGGAGCTGTGTGTGTCTTAACACAGGATGCTATGTACTAAGTCCCTGGGAAAGAGTGCTTTGTGCTTGAGTTTTTCATAGCATGCCATGTGCTGATCCTTTACACTATTGGCTATGGACTCCCTCATTCAAAGGGTGCTGTGTGCTGAGTCCTATACACACGGTACTATATGCTGAGTCATTAAAAGGGAGCTGTGTGCTGAGTCCTATACACAGGTGCTTTGTGCTGTTTTTAGAAGTGTGCTGTGTGCTGAGTCATCTCAAAGGGTGCTATGTTCTGAGTCCTGGAGAGGCAGTTATCCCCAACAATCACACACACACACACACACACACACACACACACACACACACACACGGGTCACTGTACACCTGCTTGGTGTGTAGAGTGGAGGGGGAAGGAGGAGAGTCTCCTCCAGTGGTGGATCTGAGGGGAGATTCGATCCCCCGGGCAGGTTACTGGGGTTAGGGTGGAGTAATGATCTGAGATGAGGCTACAATCGCGTGGACTGGAAGCCCTAGGGCCCAGTCAGGGCTGGGCATGCAGCAGGGGTGGGGGACCTGGCCAAGGGGAAGGGGGCGGTGCCAAGGGGAAGAGGGGTAGGACCCAGAGCACACTGTGTTCACAGCGGGGGATGGTGCACCCCATGGGGGCAAGGCAGCCCAGGAGAGGAGTGGGGGCAGAGAAAGAGAGCAGATCAAAGAGTGAGCACACACACAAGGTCAAGCAGCTTTATCAGCTGGCAACCTCCAAAATCTTAGCGAGGTCCTGGAGGGGAGCACAAAGCATGTAGAGCTCGTGCAGCAGGCACATTGCCACAGGCAGCCACTCGTAGGTGTGGTGGCCATGGTAGACCTGAGTCTGAGGTCCCTGCACAGGGAGCACGGCAGTGGAGGTGGCTGAGGCTGGCACAGTGTTGGATAATGAGGAGGTGCAGAGGCCATGTGCAGCCTCGACATGTCCCCGCAGATGCGAGCCTGCCTACTACCTGCAGCATCGCGTTTCAAATATGATGTTTTCAGCTGGGACCCACGGTGACTCTTGAAGTCTCCCAGCAGAGATGGCACACCCCTGGCCTGCTTGCAGCCCCCACCAGGTCCTCGGACTGCTGCCTACAGCTTCTCCCAGTAGTACACATGAGTGGCTGCCCCAAGGGCCTGCGCCCTGGGAACCTTCCTGCCAAACGCCCCAATCCTGCTGACACGGACCCACCCCTCTTGCCTCCCCTCTCCTGTCCTGCTATTGCCTGCCCCATGCCCCACAGTCTGTCATGTCCCTGCTACAAATGTGCCCCAGGGTTGGAGGGTGGGAGTGGGTGTTGGCCCGGGGATCCCACCCACATCCCTAGTAACCCGTGTACCAGGAAATGGGGAGATGCAGGAATGGGTGAGGAGGGGTCAACACAGAGCTCCTGGCCTGGAGCAGTGAGAGCCACACAGCCGCGCATCTGCACCCTTCCTCTCCCTGGTGGGAACCTGGTGGCTTTAGTCAGAGTGGGGAGCAGCACCTCCAAACCTGCCTTCTTGGGTCTTTTCCTTTTTGCTGAGGGTGATGGGTGTTGGACGCAAAAGATAGGCCCTCCTTGCTGTGTGAGCCCTTGTCTTCTGTGCTCAGTCACCCTTTCACCTGAGGAGGGTCCCAGAAAAGCCCACTAGTTATGTGAGGGCACTTGGAGTCAGATAGAAGGTGAATATCTGGGAAGAACACACCCCCTCCGACACACATATACCTGACCTGTCCCCCCATATTAGCTGTCAACAGTTCTCACAGGTTGATCACATTTCCCAGCTCTCCCAGCATCTGCTGGCTCACAGTCGATCTGTTCTCCTAGTCCTTCACAAGAATCCACCAAGTCACCAAGGAGCATCTAGGGTGGAAGTAGGGAGTCTGTCCATGTATGTAGCCTTTAGGACCCCATGCATTTCCCAACACTGCCCCCACCCCATGTCAGACACCCCTCTGGGTCACTGTGACCCCCTTGCTTTTTTTCAGTCCTGGGTGTGAGGAGCCACCTATTTCAGGACACCTTCACACAGCATGCTGGCCTGAGATTTTGGTGAATGGGGAGTAAATGCTGGTTGTTCCCAAGAGAAAGGGTCTGGCCCTTGAGAAAGGGAGAGGCAGAGTGGTTCTGCGTTATTAGAGTGGTGCTCCTTTGGGTGGGAGCCACTAGTTTGACAAGGGAATCCCTGTACTCCAGCTTGTACCTTGTCCCAGAGGAGTAACCAACAAACTCAGGAGAGACACTGCTGAGTCTATTTGTGTGTGCGTTTGTGTGTGTGTGTGTGTGTGTGTGTGTGTGTGTGTGTGTGTGTGTGTGTATGCATGAGAGAGAGAGGGATGGAGGGAGAGAGAGAGCGATAGAAAGGGAGGGAGAGCGAGAGAGAGCGAGAGAGAGAGAGAGAGAGAGAGAGAGAGAGAGAGAGAGAGAGAGAGAGAGAGAGAGAGAGAGGAAGAGAGTAAGAGAGACAGAGGGAGAGAGGGAGAGAGGGAGAGAGGGAGAGAAGGAGAGAGAGATCATCTTTCTCCTTATACCTGCCTGTCTGTGCTCAGGTGAGTGATCAGTTGGCAAATTGCAGGTGCTACATGGAGGAGTTTTCTGTCACAGGTATGGATTTATGTGTGTGTGTGTGTGTGTGTGTGTGTGTGTGTGTGTGTGTGTGTGTGTGTGTGTGTGTGTGTTCAGAGAGCAGGGAGAACAATGAAAACATATTTAAGTCATTGTGTCTAAAAAGAGCAAAAGCGTTTTATGTGTATGTGTGTGTGTGTGTGTCTGTATTGGTTCTTCGTTTTTCATCAATGCCAAGTATGAGTCCAGCCATAATTTGTTTCCTCCTTCCCTGTTTCATGGCTCCTTTGGGGAAATTTTCAGTAGACATTCCTTTCCTCCTACCTCTTCACCTTTTCCTATAGGCTACAGTAGCTGCTGGGCCTGTGTGGGTCTCCCCTAGGAGGCCTGTGTGAATTGCAGACCAGAGTGGAAACCTGTCCTTCTGTCTTCAGCCAGAAGGCCAAGAGGCAAGTGTGAATGCAGCCGTACTCTTCTAGCCAGACATTCTGCTCTTGTGTGTATAGTTGGAGCTAATTCAAGGGTTAGGAATGTGTCTGCCAAACATAATCAAGGAACTAGATGCGGGGAGAGTAGGGCAGGGGCTGTGAGGCAGGGAGTGGCGAATGATGTGACATGGCACATGGTTCACTACAACCGAGGATGAGAAGGCAACCTTACCCAGGGTATTGACTGTGTCCGTGGGCATCTGGGAAGGATGTTTCGGGCCCCCACTGGTGACATGTATTCCCTCCCGAGGCATTGTACCAGTGGTAAATCATCCCTTGGGTCCTGCAGACTCCAATCTATTTCCATCCTGGGCAGTTTCCAGCTGGGCAGTGGTAGGCAAGTGCATTCCCATTGCAGAGCCCGCTCGGTATCAGGCTGTAGAAGTTAGCTAGGGCTCTCTGAATGCCAGTTTCTGTAACCTGCTGTAGGCTGTCTGGAAGGAAAAGGGGACTGCTGACTTTGGAACCCTTCTATTGGGACAAATTAAATACCATGTTTTCCAGGGTTTTATCTTGAAGCTGGAAATTTCCACTAACACCTGGGATTATGGGTCAAATTAGATGGACCATTTCATCCACCAAACAATGATGTTCAAAGCAGCACAGGTAGAGTTCCCTAGCCAGATGGTCTCCTGCTATGAGCTTCATGTCTTGACTGCCTTTCTCTGACAGCTGTTGATTCTATTCCTGCTCTCTCTAGGGTGACCAGCACAGTCGAAGACTTCTTAGGGAGCAGAGATTGCGACTTCACCATCCCCAGCCAGCCAGCTGTGAGCAGCGATGATTCCCAGAACCTGCACTGGATTCTTGGAGATTCAGAAACCCAGGATGCTTCGAGGATCCTTTCTCTGCAACATGAATCTTGGGGGCTGGATATGGTAGACCATCCTGGCTGGCCCCAGGGGGAGAAGAGGAGGCCCCTTCAGCCAGGCCTTCAGCTCAAGGCAACCTCGTTCACACCTGTGTGGGGAATTGAGTTCCACAGAGATGGTCAGCCGCTGGACAGAGTTCTTTGAGAAGATAGGCATCCCAGAGGCCCCAGAATCCAGCGAGTACATTGTGGCTCATTTCTCGGAGCCAAAACAGTTAAGTGCAGTGGCACCAGGAGGGCGGGAAGAGGGAGGTCAGAGAACTGTGGGAGATCTAGATCAGGCTTCCCCCCACCAGGATGCTTACCTGTCTCAGATGGGACTTTTCTGTAGTATTGTTGTAGGAAGATGCTCACAGTTACAGTGTGAGCCAGGCTCCCGGGACTTCATAGACAATGAAAGATTCCAGTGCTGGTTCCACAGCACATGAAGAAATCTTGAGTTTGAGCTGGATGCCGATGCTTCACACCTGTCATCCTAGCTACTAAGAGGCTGAGATGGGAGGATAGAGGCTTAAGGCCGGGTCAGGAAAGCCTGTAAGATTCTTATCTCCAACTAACTAACAAAAAGGAAACAGCAGAAGTGCATGTGTGGCTGAAGCTGTAGCCTGTTGGCCTTGAGGATAAGGCTCAGGGACATCACCCAGGTTCTGAGTTCAAGGCCCAGGAGTGAGAGAAAGAAAGGAAAAAGACAGAGGAGGGAATTACAGAGATAGAAAAGGAAGAAAGGAAGGAAGAAGGAAGAACATGCAAGCCTTGGTGTGGAGTCCCTGGATCAAAGGAGCCAACCATTCACAATCTCTGTGGGGACAGTTTCAGAGCATAAAGGCAGTATGTAGGACCAAGCCACTGACCCCTCAGCAACCTCATGACATCCAGGAGCCTTGTGGTCCCCGACTGCAGAGAGAAGCAGCCTCAGGTAGACCCTTGGGCTCAGGGAGGGTCACCAGGTTTCAATTATCTCTGGCCTCAAGGAGTTTATTTTCTGGTCAGATAAGAAGGAAATGTCTAAGGGCTATGGAGGTGTTGGGGTGATGGAGTGTAAAGAGGGGGGAGCAAGGGATAAAAAGGAAGATGAAGAGGGAGGATGATCCCAGGTCAGGTGTGTAAGGACCTCGCCTGTCAACCTAGACCATCACTGATAGAGCTTTTGACTCAGGCACATTGCTATTAAAGGTCCTGGTGCCTGTTGACCACCTGGCTATCATACACCGCAGGATGCCTGTGCAGTACGACTTTGGGAAGTGGGATTTCCAGGTTCAATCTGAAGATCACATCCCCGGTGCTCATTTCTCGACCAGAGACAGAGGTAAGCATGCCACTGTCACAGGACAGACAGGCAATGAAGGCAGGAGTCGGGATGGGTGGTACCCCAAGACTTACTCGAGTGGGCGTTAGGACCCTGTGATTGCCATTCTCAGAGGCATAGATGGGTGTCTTTCCTGGCTCCGCCTTTAGTCTATATGGCAGATCTGGGACTCAGAGAGGGACACTGAAGTTGGGGAAGGGTTGGGCAGAGGCTGGTGGGAAAACTAGAGGCACTAGGCTCTGAGCAGGGTTGTTTCTTTGAGGATACTCACCACCTAGCAGCATTCCTGGGATGGATGAGCCCTTTTCTGCTTCTCGAGAGAGAGGGACCCTTGGCCCAGAAATCTTTTTGTTCCCACATCTTGTGGTTGGATAACTAGAACTCATCTCACTGCCCAGTATTGAGGCAGTACAGCGAGAGATCCTGAGTCTTTGATAAGGTCAGGGGATCCTCAGTATGAGCTTGTACTTGAATGTGCTAACTAGGTGCATGGTCTATCCCATCTAAGACTGTCATGATGTAGGACATGGAATCTAAAGAATCAGAGCATGATGGGGCCTGTTCTGGGAGTCCTGAGTATTATGTGTTAACTTCAAGCTCCCATGTGTCGACCAGCTTCTCTTTCTTGGGTGGGTCTTTGCTAGAAAAACCATGAAACTAGGGACTGGGTCCTATCCTTTGTCTTTGATGCTGAAAGCAAGCACACTACCATTTGAACCACAGCTCCACTTCCAACTTTTTTATGTGTTTAATTGGAGATAAATAGTTATGGTCTTTGCTGCCAAGGGTGGCATGCAACTACAGTCCTCTGATCTCAGTCTCCTGAAGGGATAGAATGACAAGCATGGAAAAGTATGTTTCGCTGGATGCCAGTAGCTCATGGCTGTCATCTTAGGTACTCTGGAGCTGAGATATGAGGACCATGGGTCAAAGCCAGCCTGGTCTGGAAAGACCCTGAGACTCTTGTCATCAAGGAACTGCCAGAAAACCGGAAATGGTGCTGTGGCTCAAGTAGTTGAGTGCTCGCTTTGAGCTGAAGAGATCAGGGACAGCACCCAGGCCCAGAGTTCACGCCCCACAACAGCAAAAAAGGAAGAAAGTAAGACATCTTTGTCTTCAAAGGATGGGGAATGGGGGGAGGGGTGGAAGCAAGCATATGCCGTGGTTGGGAGAACAGTTGCTGGCCTCACTCTACAGACATTTCTAAGAATTCCCCAAGTTTGCCCCAGTTTGAAGCCACAGCTTCAGGAGGATGTGGCCTGTGGCAGGCAGGGATTGAGAGAATGGGTGCAGGGGTGGGATTTTTGTGTCTGTATTGTCTCCATTGAAGGATGGATTTGGATGCTGGGTGTTAGAGTCTGAAGTGAAGGTTTGCAAGAAGTTTGTGGCCTGATGAATTGGGTTTCTTCAGGTATATGAAGGTGGCTGAAGCTGGCCGCCACTGGTGTTCACAACTGTCATCCTAGCTAATCATAAAGCTATAAAGACCAGGGTACAAAGCCAACTTGGGCAGGAAAGTCTGTGAGACTCTATGTCTAATGGACCACCAGAGAATAGGAAGTAGTGCTGTGGCTCAATTGGGGAGTGATCATCTTCAGCTGAAGAGCTGAGGGACAGTACCCTGGCCTAGAGTTCAAACCCCATGACCAACAACAAAATAAGAGGTGACTAAATTTTCTGTATAGCAGTGTGTATGGTAGGAAATTCCATGCTGGGTTATGAGACATTTCAGATATGTGAGGGGCTCATTGTTTTGTCTACAGTGGGTCTGAGGTCGGTAGTGCCACCTTCTTGGGGATGGGAAGAGACCCTAATGGAGGGAGTTCATGGTTCTGTTCTCAGGGACTGCTGAAGCCTTGGGCTACACATGTGTGTGTGTGTGTGTGTGTGTGTGTGTGTGTGTGTGTGTGTGTGTGTGTGTGTGTGTGTGTGTGTCTGTCTGTCTGTCTATCTGTCTATCTGTCTGTCTGTCTGTGTCTGCGTCTGTGTGTGTTTGGAGATAGAAAAACTGGGCCTTGAACTCAGGGCCTAGGTGCTGTTCCTGAGCTTTTGTGCTCAAAGCTAGTGCTCTGACACTTGAGCCATAGCTCCACCTCTGGCTATTTGGTGGTTCACTGTAGATAAGAGCCTCACAGACTTTCCTGAATCAGCTGGCTTTAAACAGTGATCCTCAGGTGTCAGCCTCCTAGGATGACGGACATGAGCCACCAGTGCTGGGTTTGTGTGTGTGTGTGTGTGTGTGTGTGTGTGTGTGTGTGTGTGTGTGTGTGTGTAGAAGTGGGTTGTAACAAGGAGCACCTGAGCCTTTGGTAACTTCTAACTGCTGTCTTTGAGGGTGAATGGGCTATATGGCTCAGGTCTGGGGGCCTGGAAGGGTGAGACGCTTGAAGGGGACTCAGGACGGCTAAATTATAAGATGAAGGGATTTGTGTGCCCTGGAACTGTTCACTCCCTTGGGCCTGGTTGGTGACAGGGGGAGATTGGGAGGACCTGGGGGTGGGGCCCACAGGGCGTGACTCCTCAGGGGGACAGGGAACATGGCCAGCACTTAGTATGGAGCATATTGGCATGGGTCAGACTTTGGGTCTTCTCATCATGACATCTGATGGGAGAGGCCAACCCTATTTTAAATATTGACCTATGATCTTCAGATCTCAGGCTCCTGAGTATCTAGGATTATACACATGAATCTCTGGCACTGGGCCTCTGATTCTTTTCAGTATTTTAGTGTTTGAACTCAAGGCCTTAGGTTTTCCAGGCAGGTCTTCTACCATGGGAGCCAAGTCTTTCTGTCTTGGTCATATCTGAAATAGGGACTCAATATATGCTCAGGATGGGCTGGATTTCGGTCCTCCTGTGACAAGAATTGGCCACCATGCCTGGTCCTCTGTAGTTGGGATGCTAGACATGTAGTGCCATGCTCAGTCATCAGTTTAGATGGATTGTCCCAAACTCTTAATCCATGGCAGCTGATTCTTGACCACAGTTGAAGCTTTGCATTGGGCCTCAACCATGTGACCTCAGTCTCCTCACAGGACAGTTGTGAGGAAAGAAGGGATCAATACAGGGGGATCTGTGGGGCAGGGCCAGGCATAGAGGGAGCGGTCATCAGATATGGTTCTTGGCAATTATGTGAGGCTATTATTTATGGGGCCTATTATTTATCATGCTGCAGGTATGCTATTATGAAACAAAACATGGCTTTCTTTCATCCTTACCCTATCCAATGAGGAAGGGGATCCTTCACTGTTCAGTTTTGTAGCTGGAGAAAATGAGGCACAGAGAAACCAGGTGACGTACTCATTACCCCCAGCTGAAAGGAAGCTTGGCCTGACTTCTCTGCCATGCTCCCTAGGACAAAGAGTGCTATTTAATCCACTTCTTGGGGTGGGAATTTCAATTATTGTCAGTTGTGGGGCTTGAACTCTGGACCTGGGTGCTGTCTCCAAGCTCCTCAGATAAAGGTTAGCTCTCTACCACTTGAGCCACAGCACCACTTCCGGTTTTCTGGTGGTTCTTTGGAGATAAGTGTCTCACAGACATTCTTGCCTAGGCTGGGTATAAACGATGATCCTCATATCTCAGCCTCCTGTGTAGTTACCATTATAGGCCTGTGCTACTGGCACCCAGCTTATGTGTAATTCTGACTTTCTCTCTCTCTCACTCTCTCACAGGAACTGGTTGAATGGGTGTTGGAGGAGGTGACCCAGGGTCCTATGTGGCTGGGACTCAAGGTGTCCCTTTCATTCATGAGGTGGGCTGTGGTTCAGGAACTGTCTTGCTCAGCCTGTTGAACTTGCTCCTTGAGGTAAGCCACTCTGTGCCCTGGATAGACTGTTATGGTTATTCCTTGTCAGTCTGTCTGGTGAGTTCTTCCCCACAACCCTCTGCTAAGACAGTTAAAGGAAAGTGGATGAAGAAGTGTTGCATTGTCCAACCAGACAGCACGATCCCGGGCCTCTGATCCTCATCTCCACCTATCTGGCCAGACCCTGATTATAACAAAATGAATTCACTCTATGTCTACTTTGCTTTGCTTAGGTATGTTGTTATGGGGAGGGGGTCAGTGAGCAGAGGAAAGATCTGAGAACTAACATCTCCTGGGGTACATTTGTTCTTGTGACAGAGCCAAGTCATTGCTGTGGATAAGGAAGAAGCCACCATCAGACTGACCCGGAACAGTGCTCAAAGGTAGGTAGGCTGTTGAAGTAGCAAACCCACCCATGTCTGCTTCCCACTCACAAGGGGGGTGCAGTGAAGGTGGCCCGGCACTGGCTCTAGGGGATTATACATGGATGGTGGTGGTCAGGTGCCAGTGGCTCTTACCCGTCATCCTGTCTATTCGGAAAGTTGAAGTCTGATGGTCATGACTAAGAGCCAGCCTAGGCAGGAGAGTCTGAGAGATTCTAATCTCCCATAAACCACCTCTCCCCCTACAAAAAAGCCAGATGTGGTGATGTCGTTAATGTGTTAGAGCCTCAGCCTTGAATAAAAGAAGCTCAGTGCCTGAATCCAAGACCTAGGACTCAAAAACATAAAATAAATGAATCTTACTTCCAAAAAGGATGGATTCAGTCCTCTCTCTGGTACTTGTAGCCAATGGTAAGGGTCTTCCCTTGATGTTCCTCTAAACCTTTCTTTCTCTCTATTATCTCTCCCGGCTTCAGTTGCAGGATAGAATTCAGATAATCACACTTGGTGTGACCTCATGTACCCTCTTCTACCCGCCTTCCTTAGGGTGTAGATCCTGGATGTACTCACCACTGGGAGAATGAAGCACCAGAGAGATGATGGTAGGTATCCCCGAAATTCATACTCAAACACACACACACTCACCTAGCCAACTCAGAGTAGTCTTTTCCAAAGACATTTTATCTCCTTGGATTAACTGACCTAGGAGAGGAACTTGATCCCCACTAAATGACTATTTTAACTAGGGCTTGCTAGTTGACATGAGATAAACAAAAGCTCAAAAGAAAGGCCCTGGTGCCTGTCACCTCTGGCTCAGGATCACACTTGACAACGTGGCTACTCGAGAGGCAGAGATCTGAGGATCAAAAAGTGAAGCCATCCCTAAACTGAAAAGTCAGTGACTCCACTCTCCAAATAGCCAGAAGTAGATCTGTGGCTCAAGTGGTAGAGTACCAGCCTTGAGCAGGAAAACTGAGAGGCAGCTCCCAGACCCTCAGTTCAAGCCCACACAAATAAATGGCCCCATTTGTTGCCCCCAAACTGCCTGGGCCTCGAGTGCCTTGTCATGGAGTTAAATACAGCACAGGTCCTTGGGTAATTTATCAGAGCCTTCAGAAAGAAATTGGGTGGTGGAAGCCAGGCCTTCCCTTTTGTGGGCTCACAACCCACATCAACTGAAAGGCAGAGCATGACAAGACCTGCAGCTTGCAGAGTGGAAGTAATCCTCCTCTGCCAGGGTTTTTGGAGTGGGCTTCTTAGAGACAGCACTTGAAAGTGGGTATTGCTTAACAAGGAGGATCTGACAGGAAGCACAGAGAGCAAAGATGCGGTAGATAAAGGACAACATAAAAGAATGTGTTCATTTCCAGCCAGGGCTGATGGTGAGAAACTCAGTAAATATGTGCAAGACTGTGCCAAGACAGGCCCAAGGTGTCACAGAAGAACAGCTATCCAAGGTTGGGAATGTGTCTTAGCAGTAGTGGATTCGAGTGGCACTCAGGAAACCCTGGTTTTGATTCCTAAATCCCGCATACACAGAAAAAGCCAGATGTCTCACCTTGGCTCAGGTGGAAGAGCGCTCACCTCGAGCAAAAGTAACTTGGGGACAGCGCCTGGGCCAAGAGGTCAAACCCCATCACTCCACGGGACCTGGTTGACAGGTGGATGGCTATGCCCTGTATCTCTTAGTTGATCAATCCATGCATTGTGTCTCTTTCTTTGACAGCGTGGATCTGGACACTCCTTCTGTCCTGAGCATTCCTGGACCCACTTATCAGCAACCCTCTTGACATTTTCCATGGGGAAATGGAGCAGCTGGCCCCAGAAATTCTCAGGTAATGGTTGGGTGGGGCGGGGGGATACTGGACAGGCTAAAGAAGTCCTAGTAGGTCTGATCTGCCCCGGAAGACCAGGCCGTCCAGAGGAGTCGGATGGGAGCTTAGAGAGGGGGGGTAGTGATGTGAAGGGGGCCCTTTAATACCCATGGCCCTACCCAGATTCCGAGCCTCCATTTGCCATGCCTGAGGGAGGAGTGTCTAGGTGGTAGTGTTTAGAGGAGAACGAATTGGAAATTCTAAGGAATGAGAAACCATAAGTCCCGCGCTGGTGGCTCACACCTGTCATCCTGGCTACTTGGGAGGCTGAGATCCAGAGGATCTTGTTTCCCAGCCCAGGCAGGAAAGTCCTATGAGAGTTTCATCTCCAATCTCCAACCAGAAGTGGCACCATGGCTCAAGTGGTAGAGCACTGGCCTTGAGCAAAAATTATCATCAGGGACAGTACCTAAGCCCTGATTTCAAGCCCCTCAACCAAAAAACAAAAAAAAAAAAAAAAAAATCAAAAAAAGAACGCACCCCTTGCTTGCAAGAGATGGTGAAGGAATGCAGTTGCTGTGGTTGGGAGAACAGGTGCTGGCCTCAGTGTACAGACATTTCTAAGAACTTCCCAGGTTTGCCCCAGTGTGAAGCCACAGCAGGGTGTTCATTGCCTTACCAAGAACTCCAGAGGTTGTGTCCTATCTTAGGCAATGAGTGGGCGAATGAGAGCAGGGGTGGGAGGGTAGAGTCAATTTTATTCTCTCCATCCAAGGAGGAATAATTTTGCATGCTGGTGTCAAAGTCTGAAGTGAAGGGTTGCATGTACTTTGTGGCCTGACAAATTGGGTTTCTCCTGGGTCTAAGAAGGTGGCTGAAGCCAGGCCCTGCCCATGGCTCACAAATTTCATCCTCACTACTCAGGATCCTGAGATCTGAGGATCACAGTTCAAAGCCAGCTTGGGCATGAAAGTCTGGGTGACTTTATCTCTAGTGAACCACCAGAAAACCAGAAGTGACGCTATGGCTCCAGTGGTAGAGTGCACACCTTCAGCTGAAAAGCGGAGAGAATACACACAGGCCCAACGTTCAAACCACATGACCAACAACCAAAAATAAGGTGGCTGACTTTTCTTCATAGCAGTGTGTACAGTAGGAAGTGCCATGTTGATTTATGTGCCATTACAGATGTATGAGAAACTCTGAATTTTGTCTACATTTGGTATGAGGTCTATAGAGCCATCTTTCGGGGGTTAGGATGTTCAGGTGATCTGGGACTGCTGAGGCCTTGTGTTACCTGTGTGTGTGTGTGTGTGTGTGTGTGTGTGTGTGTGTGTGTTTTCCTCATCTTTCTCTGTCCACTTCCAGGGTGCCTGTTACACTCTTCCTAAACTTGGATGGTACTCCTCCTCAATAGCAACCTTGCATTTAACCCCCTATCAGGGTTGACAATGAGTCCTAAATTGCCAGAGACCTGCATATACCAGCTTATCTTTGGGGCCCAAGTCCGGCTGTCCATATCTTTGGCCGCCTCCAGGGGATTCTGGATCTGCAGGGCCAGCTGGCATATGTTCTCCCCTGCCTCTGGGTTGGCAGAGTCAGTCATACGTTGTCATGTCCTTTTCCTCTGGCTGCATGTCCTACTCCCAGCAGGCTGGTAGTGGAGTGGGGAAAGGGTGGTTTCCAGTGGCTTTGGCCAGATCGAGCTTGATAGGTAACTGAAGGCTGCCCAAGCAAGGATGATCTGGGAGGTGAAGCAAAGGTGGCTTAGAAGTGTTGGTCAATATCAAGGAAAAGTCAACGTACCTTAACACAGGCAAGTCTATCTTCTGGGCCCAGCTGGGCCTCTCAGGTCCTTCTAGACAATTCCGGATCCCCAGAATACAGAGGCACAGACTTTAGATTCCAGGACCAGGGAACTGCGGGATAAGGGACTGGTATGTACCAGTACCTCAGTGTTATGGTGCTTTAGCCGTGACCTGGATATGCCCCACTTGTGTAAGTTCACTTCTTAATCCAGTGCTGGCCACACACCAGCTACTTGTGCTGTGGAAGTGGCAGGATCAGAAATGAGATCTAGGCTGACCAAAATCTGGATTTATGGCCTGATTAGGGTAGGGGGGTGGTCTTCTTAGAGCTGGAACTCAGAGCTTGGCACTGTGTGCCAAGCTTCCTTTGCTCAAAACTAACACTCTAGCACTTGAACCACAGCTCACCTTTCATCATTTTTACTAGTTTAGTAGACATACAAGTCTCACAAACTTTCCTGCCTGGGCTAGCTTCAAGTTGCCACCCTAAGAGCTCAGCCTGTTGAGTAGCTAGGTTTGCTGGTATGAGCCACGGGCACCTGCTAAGGTTGTTTGTGTGTGTGTTTGTGTGTTTGTGTGTGTGTGTGTGTGTGTGTGTGTGTGTGTGTGTGTGTGTGTGTGTTTGTGTGTGTGTGTGTGTGTGTTTCCCGGGGCTTGAAATCAAAGCCTAAGTGCTATCCTTTAGCTTCTTTGCACAAGGTTGGTGCGGTACCACTTAAACTACAGTAGCTCCACTTCCCATCTTTTTGGTGATTTATTGGAGATAAGAGTCTGCCCAGGCTAGCTTTTAATCTTGATTGATCCTCCGGTTTCAGCCTTGAGTAGCCAGGATTATAGCCACTGGCATCCAGCTGCAAGGATGCCTTTTCATACTCTCTTCTATTCTAACAGCTGTCTACTTGCCCTAGCCTAGATCTCTGACCTCCACAACAGCTCTCAGCAGCCCCTGATAGTGTGGAGAAAACATTTATTTGTCCTCAGGGAAGGAGGTTATGTTTCGTCTGAAGCCTGGGTAGGCTGTAGATGGGTCCTCAGCTGGGAGAGAGGTAGTCTCTTTTATCCAAGAAGGGTTAGTGTGGCCTAAAGCTAATAGCTCATTTCTCATATTACTAGCTGTTCAGGAGTCTGAAATCTGAAGATTGTCATTAAGAGGAAGCGCAGCTGTATCCTTAAACAACTGGTTTTTCCCCATCTCCTCCACAAGTTATACTGACATCAAATATAGTGAAAGAAAGGGTTATACTGTGGGGGAGGGACATACAAAGCAACAAAGAGATAATGTTATAAATGCATTAGAAACACATGCATGAAAGAAAAAAAAACATTAAAATACACATCTAAGGGTTCATTTTCTTGACATCACATTATCTGATCATTTCCGCTTGACTCATACATATATTAGATATTATAAATAAGGGAAAACATGGGACCTATGTTTCTTTGGGCCTGGCTTACTTCACTTAATATATTTTCATCCAAGTTTTTCCATTTCCTAACAAATGGTGCAATGTCATTCTTTCTGATGGAGGCATAGAATTCCATTGTGTATATATACCACATTTTCTTGATCCATTCATCTACTGAGGGGCATCTGGGTTGGTTCCAGATCTTAGCTATGGTAAATAATGCTGCAATAAACATAGCTGTGCTGGTAGCTTTAGTGTGGTCTTTTTGGTAAACATTTGGGTAAATGCCCAAAAGTGGGATTGCTGGGTCATAGGGGAGTTCTATGTGAAGTCTTTTGAGGAACCTCCATACTGCTTTCCAAAGTGGTTGAACAAGTTTACATTCCCACCAACAATGAAGTAAGGTTCCTTTCTCTCCACATCCCCTCCAGAATCTGTTGTTAGAGTTCTTGATTTTTGCCTTCTAACTGGAGTGAGGTGATATCTCAATATTGTTTTGATTTGCATTTCTTTTATGGCTAGGGATGTTGAACATTTCTTCATGTGTCTATTGGCCATCCTTCTTTCTTCTTCAGAGAAGTTTCTCTTTAAATCTTTCGCCCACTTATTTATTGGGCAGTTGTTTCTTTGAGGATTTGTTGTTGGGGGGTTTAATTGTTTGAGTTCCAAGTATATTTTAGATATGAGACCCTTGTCCGTTGTATGGCTAGTAAAGATCTTCTCCCAATCGGTGGGCTTTCTATTGATCTTGCTAGCTATGTCATTTGCCCTGCAGAAGCTCTGCAACTTTATGCAATCCCATTTGTCCAACCTTTCTTTGATTTGTTGTGTTTCCGGGACTCTATTCAGAAAATTTCGGCCTGAGCCAAGGAGACCTAGGGTTTCTCCTATTCCATCCTGTAATGGTTTCAGAGTTTCTGCTGTGAGTTCAAGGTCTTTGATCCATTTGGAGTTGATTCTGGTGCAGGGTGATATATAATATATGGAGGAGATGGGGAAAAACCAGTTGTTTAAGGATACAGGTGGACCTATTGCAACAATGAGAAGTACAAGTTGTCATGTCCAAAACGAGCTTTACAACGTCGGTGGGGATGGAAGGGGGGAAGGAGAAGGATTGGGATTGGGGGGGAGGGGGGAGGGTGGGAAGGGATAAAAAACAGAAAGAAAAAAAAGAGGAAGCGCAGCAAGAAACGTCTGTGAGACTCTCCTCTCCAAGAACCACCTGAAAGCTGGAAGAAAAGCTGTGGCTCAAGTGGTAGAGAGCTAGCCCTGAATGAAAAAAGTGAGGAACAGAGCCCGGGCCCTCAGTTCAAGCCCGAGAACCAAGATGCATGCTTTCTCATCCACACACAAGCACACCACACACACACACACACACACACACACACACACACACACACACACACACACACACACACACACATACAGAGGAAGGTGGTAATGCTGAGCTGAGCTAGAACTGGGGGCAGTCCTGAGGCATAGTCACAGTAAATTCTCAAGCCAAATCAAGTGCTTTCTCCCTAAGTCCTTCTTGGGCTGAGGGGTCTGGGCCATGGCAGTAAGTTCCATAGAACCTACCTTTCCATCTGTGCATAGGGCCACAGGAGCAAGGGAAGGACACTAGGGATGCTCGTTTGCAGTCGGCCCACGATTGCAGATCTTAATCTGCACCCGAGCAATGGTGAGCAAAGCAGGACTCCAAGCCCTGGGATTCCTGGGATAGCAACTGCTACAAGAAGCAGCCAGTTGGCTGTGGATTCTTGAACCTACAAGCCTTTCATGAGCCCAACTCAACACCTGCCCAAGGTGTGCCTGACAAATTCACACACTTGTGATACCGGCATGAGTGGATGTTACTTGGTGTGACATCTTGCTCCTCCTGCCCCTCCTGGCCCAGAATCGTGGTCTGAGACAGCGATTTACTGCTGAGATCCATATTGCACCCATGACAGATGCAATTCTGATCTCCATGCCCCAAGTCTCGACCCTTCTCTGGTACTGTAGCCTGCTATGTAGGCAATGGCCTCCAAACAGGCTCCACTCAAGACTTGTAGGACGCCTAGACATTGGGAGACCCTCAGGGAGCCCACTGGAAACTACTTTGCCTTGAGCAACAGAGTGAGGTCCAAGCAGACCAGGTGTTGGTCACAGGGTTTGAAATCTGGGTGTGGGCTCTGTCGCCAGCTCTTAAGCTTACCACTTGAGCTACAGCAGAACTACGTCTGGTCCTCTGGAGGTTCCTTTGAGATCAGAGTCTCCTGGACTTTCCTGCCTGGGCTGGCTTTGAACTGCGATCCTCACATCTCAGCCTCCTGAGGAGGTAGGAGGACAGGTGTAAGCCACCGGCGTCCAGTGGTTCTGGGCTTCACCAGAGTAGACTAGGAGCTACTGAAAGCTTTTCTTTATTTTTCTGTGCCAGTACTGGGCTTGAACTCAGGGTCTGGTCTCTGATCTCTTAACTTTTTCCCTCAAGGTTACCACTCTAACACTTGAGCCACAGATGCATTTCTGGTTTTTGGTAGTTCATCTGGAAGAAGAGACTTACTAACTTTCCTCTCCTGATCTGGCTTGACTCTCGATCTCTATCTCAGTCTCCTGAGTAGGTAGGATTTACAGGGTTTGAGCCATTGGTGCCATTGGGCTAGAAGCTTTTCTTTTTTTAAAATTTATTTATTTATTTATTTATTTATTTATTTATTTATTTAATTTGTGAACATACTGTACAGAGGGGTTACAATTACATGGGCAGGATAATGTGTACATTTCTTACCAAGCATTGCAGTCTCCTCCTTTGTTTACCCTTCACATCCCTTCCCATCCTCCCCCCTCCCCCCAGTCCCAATCCTTCTCCCGCCTCCCTCACCCCCCTCTCAGCACCGACATTGTAAAGCTCATTTTGGACATGACAACATGAACTTCTCATTGTTGCAACAGGTCCACCTGCATCCTTAAACAACTTGTTTTTCCCCATCTACTCCACAAGTTATACTGACATCAAATATAGTGAAAGCAGGTGTTATACTGTGGGGGAGGGACATACAAAGCAACAACGAAATAATCTTATAAATGAATTAGAAACACATGCATGAAAGAAAAAACATTAAAATACATATCTAAGGGTTCATTTACCTAACATTACATTATCTGAACTTTTCCCCTTGACTAATACATATACTAGATATTGCAAATAAGGGAAACCATGGGCCTATGCTTCTTTGTGCCTGGCTTACTTCGCTTAATATAATTTTTTCCAAGTCTTTCCATTTCCTAACAAATGGGGCAATGTCATTATTTCTGATGGAGGCATAGAATTCCATTGTGTATATATACCACAATTTCTTGATCCATTCATCTACTGAGGGGCATCTGGGTTGGTTCCAGATCTTAGCTATGGTAAATACTGCTGCAATAAACATAGTCCTGCTGTAGCTTTAGTGTGGTCTTGTTTGTAAACATTTGGGTAAATGCCCAAAAGTGGGATTTCTTGGTCATAGGGGAGTTCTATGTGGAGTCTTTTGAGGAACCTCCATACTGCTTTGAAAAGTGGTTGAACTAGATTACTTTCCAACCAACAATGAAGTAAGTTTACCTTCTGTCCACATCCCCTCCAGCATCTCTTGTTGTTAGAGTTCTTGATTTTTGCCATTCTAACAGGCGTGAGGTGATATATCAATATTGTTTTGATTTGCATTTCTTTTATGGCTAGGGATGTTGAACATTTCTTCATGTGTCTATTGGCCATCCTTCTTTCTTCTTCAGAGAAGTTTCTTTTTAAATCTTTCGCCCACTTGTTTATTGGGCAGTTGTTTCTTTGAGAATTTGTTGTTGGGGGATTTAATTTTTTGAGTTCCAAGTATATTTTAGGTATGAGACCCTTGTCCGTTGTATGGCTAGTAAAGATTTTCTCCCAATCGGTGGGCTTTCTATTGATCTTGCTAGCTATGTCCTTTGTCATGCAGAAGCTCTGCAACTTTATGCAATCCCGTTTGTCCAACCTTACTTTGATTTTTTTTGTTTCCATTTCTCTATTCAGAAAATTTCGGCCTGAGCCAAGGAGACCTAGGGTTTCTCCTATTCCATCCTGTAATGTTGTCAGAGTATCTGCTTTGATTTCGAGGTCTTTGATCAATTTGGAGTTGATTCTGGTGCAGTGTGATATATAAGGGTCTAGTTTTAGTGTTCTGCATGTAGTTAACCAATTTTGCCAGCACCATTTACTGAAGAGGCTGTCTTTGTTCCATTCTATTGTTTTAGCTCCTTTGTCGAAGATTAGATGGCTATAGGTCTGTAGGTTCATTTATGGGTTTTCAATTCTATTCCATTGGTCCTGAGGTCTGTTCTCATGCCAATACCAAGCTGTTTTGATTACTATGGCATTATAGTAGAGTTTGAAATTTGGTATTGATATTCCTCCATCAGTGTTCTTTCCATTGCAGATCGTTTTTGTTATTCGGGGTCTTTTATTGTTCCATATGAATTTTTGGATTGCCTCTTCTATTTCCTTTAGGAATCAGCTTGGAATTTTGATAGGTATCGCGTTGAATTTGTAGATAGCCTTGGGAAGTATTGCCATTGTCACGATGTTAATCTTTCCATTCCAGGATCATGGGAGGTTTTGCCATTTTTTAAGTTCTGTGTTGATTTCCTTTTTCAAGATTTTAAAGTTTTCATCATAGAGGTCCTTCACTTTTTTGGTTAAGTTAATTCCTAGGTATTTTATTTTTTGTGGGGCTATTACAAATGGAGTTGCTTTACCAATTTCAGCCACACTTTTTTCATTGTTGGCATACAGAAAATCCATTGATTTTTGAGGAATTTTATACCCTGCTACTTTGTCAAAGTTTTGAATCAGCTTGAGTAATTTGGGTGTGGAGTCTATGGGATTCTTTAAATACAAGATCATGTCACCTGCAAAGAGGGAGATTTTTATTTCTTATTTCCCTATTTGGATCTCCTTTATGTCTGCATCTTGTCTTATTGCTATAGCTAGGCCCTCTAATACTAGATTGAAGAGAAGTGGAAAGAGTGGACATCCTTGTCTTGTTCCTGAGTTAAGAGGAAATGGCTTTAGTTTTTCACCATTAAGTATAATGCTGGCTGTAGGTTTGTCATATACAGCCTTTATTGTATTGAGGAATGTTCCATGGATTCCTAATTTTTCCAAAACCTTCATCATAAAGGGGTGTTGGATCTTGTTGAATGCTTTTTCTGCATCTATTGAGATAACCATGTAGTTCTTATGCTTGCTCCTGTTGATGTGATGAATAATATTAATTGATTTGCGTATATTGAACAAGCTTTGCATCCCTGAAATGAATCCTGTTTGATCATGGTGTCTGATTTTTTGGATGAATTATTGAAGTCGATTGGGCAAAATTTTGTTGAGAAGTTTTGCATCAATGTTCATCAAAGAAATGGGTCTATAGTTCTCCTTTTTTGATGAGTCCCTGCCTGGTTTTGGGATGAGGGTTATGATGGCTTCATAGAATGTGTTCGGTAGTGAACTTTCTCTTTCAATTTCATTGAAGTGTTGAAGGAGTATTGGTGTGAGCTCTGCTTTGAAGGCCTTGTAGAATTCTGCTGTAAAACCTTCAGGTCCTGGATTTTCTTAGCTGGGAGCTCTCTTATTGCTCTTTCTATTTCAATGCTTGATATGGGCATGTTAAGATGGTTTAACTCATC
This sequence comes from Dipodomys merriami, assembly GCF_024711535.1. Lineage (NCBI taxonomy): Eukaryota > Metazoa > Chordata > Mammalia > Rodentia > Heteromyidae > Dipodomys > Dipodomys merriami. The sequence goes on along the minus strand of NW_027202993.1, from coordinate 1,558,956 downwards.
TTGGTTTAGTTTTGGCATGTCAATGTTTGCTAGGAAAAGGTCCATTTCTGTCAAGTTCTCAAACTTATTAGCATAAATTTTGAGAAGTATTCCCTTATAATGTTTTGAATCTTGGTTGTTTCTGTGGTGATGTTTCCATTTTTGTCTCTGAGTTTATTTATTTGGGTGTGTTCTCTTGTTTTTCTGGCAAGATTTGCTAAGGGTCTGTCAATTTTGTTAATTTTTTCGAAGAACCAACTCTTTGTTTTGTTGTTTTTTTCTATAATTTTTTTGATTCTAATTCATTTAATTCTGATTTAATTTTGATTATTCCTTTCCATCTACTGGATTGGGGTTTATCTTGCTGCTCTTTTTCAAGGAGGTTTAGATGTGTCATTAAATTCTTGGTTTCAGATCTCTCCAATTTGTTGATGTAGGAGCTCAGAGCTATAAACTTGCCTGTGAGTACCGCTTTTGCCTTGTCCCAGAGGAGGTGGTAATTTGTGTGTTCATTTTTGTTGAATAGCATGAACATTTGAATTTCCTTTCTAATCTCTTCCATGACCCACTCGTGATTCAGCAGTGTGTTGTTCAGCCTCCATGTGATACCAGACTTTCTTTGGTGGCTTTTGGTGTTAAGTTCTAATTTTATTCCCTTGTTGTCAGAGAGAATGCAAGGTACAACTTGAATGTTTCTGAATTTAGACAAGTTTTTTTTGTGGCCTAAAATGTGGTCAATTTTAGAAAATGTTCCATGTGCTGCTGAGAACAACGAGTATTCTGATGCCGCTGGGTGAAATGGTCGGTTGATATCTGTTAAATCTAGTTGATCTATTCAGCTGTTTAGATCTGCAGTTTCTCTGTTGAGTTTTTGCCGAGTTGATCTATCTAGTGGGGAGAGTGGTTTGTTAATATCCCCAACAATTAATGTCTTTGGAGTTATATGGGATTTGAGGGAAAGTAGTGTTTCTTGGATAAATTTGGGTGCTCCATTGTTTCACAAGTCGATACTTAGAATTGTAATATCCTCCTCAAAGAGAGATTCCTTAATTAGTATCTACCAACCTTCTTCATCTCTTCTCACCAATTTTAATTGAAGTGTATTTTTATCTGATATTAGGATTGCAACTACTGCCTGTTTATGGGGGCCGTTTACTTGGTAGATTTTGTTCCAACCTTTAACATTGAAAATGTGTTTGTTTTTATGGGCAAGATGTGACTCCTGAAGGCAGCAGATAGAAGGGTAATGTTTTTTAATCCAACTAGACAGTCTACGTGGATTATTGGAGAGTTCAGTCCGTTAATGTTAAGAGAAAGGAATGAGAGGTATTTGAGAGTTCCTGCCATGTTATCCATCTTCTTGGGGGTTGCAAATCTGTGTTCTTCCTATGGTTCTTGGATTCTCAATTTGGGTTCAGTTTCTTGACCTTTATTGTGGTCTTGTTGGTTTTCTATGTGTAGGACATCTTTAAAAATCTTTTGTAGGGCTGATTTGGTGGCATTTCTGTAGTTCTCTTTGAGTGTTCTCAGCCTGTTCACGGCATTCCTGCCTTTCTCTTTGAGTATTCTCAAGCTGCTCATGCAAATCCTGTATCAGCTTTTGAGTAGCTTCCTCATGCTTATGATATTCCTGTATAAACTTTGGGAATGCCTCCTTTCTCTCCCTATCACGCTCACACAGAGACCTTTGTATGCTTTCAATCTTTTGATTTATCATGTTTGACAGCAGTGTTTGTAGAGCTATTTGGGAATTCTCCTCTGGATTATTTATTTTCTGTTCTGTCCCTTGATTATCGGGATTGAGAATTGAGATACCCGGTTTTGCCATTTTTCTTGTGTTTTTCTGGCTTACTCTGCCCATTTGAGATGAAAATAGCTCCAGTTTTGTGCTAGAACACTATATTTAGGCAAGCATCAACCCAAGTCTGAATTTGCACAGTCAATAGTCTACAGTAGGTGGGAAGTTGGCTCAGTGGTAGAGCACTTGCCTTGCATGCATGAGGCCCTGGGTTCAATTCCTCAGCACCACATAAGCAAAAACAAAAAAGCTGGAAGTGGCACTGTGGCTCAAGTGGTAGGACACTAGCCTTGAGCTGAAGAGCTGAGGGACAGTGCTCAGTCCTAGAGATCACGCCCCAAAACCGGCAAAAAATTAAAATAATAGTCTAAAGATACAATCTAGTTCAACAGATACATGTATTCAACATCAAACAACTATACATTAATGGGCTATGAACCACAAAGTAGAATTTGGAAGACCAGAAATTATTAGGGTAACGCAGAGATGTGGGTAAAAAAATAGGAATAGATTGATGTGGGGAGGTTCAGGGAGAGTTAACTAAGTCTTAATCTCAAAGCAGGAAATTGGTTGGGTAGGATGAAAGTAGAGAGAGAGAAAAAGAAAGAAAGGGAACGGGAAAAGGAAAGAGACCAGAAAAAATAGAAAGGTAGAAATTAATAGAATAATGTAGAATCAATAACAATCTATTTAGATAAGAACGTGAATTTATTTAGAGAAGGGAGGGATATAAAGGAGATGTGAAAAACTTAAAAATAAAAATGCTAAAAATATTATATGGGTATAAAGAGGTAGTACTGCTATTAAGGAATTTAAGTCTTAGACGTTTTGACTTGAGTAATAAATTTGTGGGTTAAGTGTGTACACAATGGGGGATAGGGTCTAATAGTGAACTACGGGTTTATCTGAGGATGTACAGGACAAAAATTAAGTAACATAGAGAAGAACGAAAGAGAGGAGAAGGTGAAAAGAATAAGAAAGGAAGAATAAAAAGATGAGAAGTTCAGTAGACCTAAACAAAAAACAAAAAGATAATTAAAAAAGAAAAAAAGAGAAAGAAGACCAAAAAAGAAAGCAAAAATGCACACTCCCGTATCCCCAAAATAAAAATTATAAGAGGAAAAGAAAGTTTCTGGAAAACAATTTTTTTATCAAAAAAGGCAAAGATTAAAGATTGAAAAAAGTTTTAGAAAAGAAAAAAAAATTTTTATATATAAGGTACCAAAAATAAAAACTAAAAAAAAAAAAGAAGACGAAGAAGCAGAGAAAAAAGAAAAAAAAAACAAAAAAAAACAAAACAATCAAACAAACAAACAAACAAAAACTTCTTTGATTTTTTTTGGCAGGGAGGAGTGGGAAAAATCCTGTATCTCCCTTGTGTCCATAACCAGCCTCTTTGGAATCTCTGGTCTGCTTGTGGTCCTGTGACTTGGTTAGTTTCTTAAGTCAGTTTGTTCGAACAGGCAGTAAAATGCTCTGCTTTACCCAGAATTTGGTGATCCTCCTCCCAGGCTAGTTCATTGGGAGACAGATCTGCTTTGAGTATCACAAAAGAGGAGGATGCAGTGATGAAGCTCGGTTCTGGTAGCTTTTCCAGGGCTGGTTTGTGAAAACCTCACAGAGTCCAGCCTGGAGCCATTCTCAGGGTTTGTGTTTACTGATTTTCTTTTGAGTGTCGAGGCTGCTAGAGGGAGGGGAAGCCTCTGGCTCTGATTACCCAGTGAAGAAACCCACTCCTCGGGCTGGCGCCCGAGCTGGGTGACTTTTCCCTGGGTGGAGCTGAGTCTGGCAGGTCACACTGCCATTAAGATCTTGTGACCTGCTAAATGAGTCGTTTTATTCCAAGGCCTGAGCTGGAGCTAGCAGCTCCTCCGAGATTTGTTGGTATCCAAGATGGAGATCAACGGTTCTGGGGTGGGGGAGGGGTGGCCTTCCCTCCTCTGGTCCCTGAGAAGGAGTGAGGACATCAGGCTTTTACTCATGCCGAGTCTTAGTTCCTGGGTTGTCTCTGGTCTACGAACTGCAGGATGAAGATGTCTGCTTCTTGTCGGTTCTTGCTGGTGTTGAGTAGAATCTGCTCGCCTGCTGCGTCTGGCTCCTTCGTCCCGGACTCTCTGTTGCTCAGGTATGGCGCCTGCGCTCGCCCGCCAACGCCACAGCAGCCGCCGCAGCGGCGGCTGCTGGCAAGGCCTCAGAAGAGTCTCCTTTCCTGGGTTTCCTTCTCTGGCCTAACTCTCTGTCCTGTGATGGCACAATTGGTGTAATTCTCTGACTTAGGACTGTTCACTGGAACTCTAAATCTGCTTTCTATGCAATAGCTTACTTAGACTCCAGGTTCTCCTCTGCCATCTTCCCGGACTCCCTAGAAGCTTTTCTTAAGCAAGAGTTCTTCCCTGCATTTGCCCTGACTCCTCCATGCAAAGGATGCCTGAGTCTTAGGAATTATGAAAAATAGGCTTCCAACCACAGGAAATGGCTGGAGTCCCTGTTGTAAAGCCAAGTTTAGCTTCCCCCTGGGCCCCATTCTAGGACCCTACCCTCTGTCCTGTGACTCAAGTACAAACCTTAACCCAGCCTTGAATGTCCTGCCAGACTTTTCTGAAGCCACAGAGCCTTCATTCCAACCACACCACCTGCTCTACAGCACACCTCAGGACCCTTGTCGTGAGGCTGAGGCTCTCTGTCCTGTATCCACATCTTAGAACTCCTGTGGAATTTTGGCACTGGATATATCACCTCCTGGAACAAGTCTTTGCTTCCCTTCTCCCTCTTTTTTTATATTGAGTTGCTAGAGATGGAATTTTTGCAGGCTGAGTGGCAAATGCTCTATCTTTGTGTGTGTGTGTGTGTGTGTGTGTGTGTGTGTGTGTGTGTATGTGTGCGTGCACGTGCACGTGTGTGTGCCTGTCCTGGGTTTGAATTAATGGCCTAGATGCTATACTATCCCTGAGCTTTTGTGCTCAAGGCTAGCACTCTACTACTTGAATCACAGTTCTATTTCTGGCTTTTGGGTGTTTAAGTGGAGAAAAGGTTTTCATAGAGACTTTCTTGCCTGCAATTGAGATCCTTAGATCTCAGCTTCCTGAGTAGCTTCCAGGGGTGAACCACCAGCACCTGCCTTCTACCCTACCTCTTACATATAACCTCGGCCCTCCTCTGAGTCCCAGAGAAAATATGTCTCACTAGGTTCACTTTTTTTTATAACAGTCTTGGTGCTTGAACTCAGAGTCTGGGCAAGTTCCTGAGCTTCTTTTGCTCAAGGGTATCACTTAAGCCACAATGTGACTTTTGAATTTTGCTGTTTCTGTGGTACTGAGGAATCAAACCTAGGACTTAGTGCATGCTAGGTAAGCACTCTACCACTAAGCCACATTCGCAGCCCAAGGCTCACTTCTAGCGGGAGTTATGAGGGTGAGATTTATTGGCATACCTCTTTTGGCAGAGAAATTGCTATTTCATATCTTTGCCAAGTTTTGGGAGCAGCCTGTGACTAGGTAATGAGGAATGATAAATGAGTGATACCCACCAAGCCCCAGTGGTCTAGGCTCACATCCTACACAGGGATAGAGAATATGGAGCCAGAAACTTTGACAAATCCTACAGTCTAGGAACTGTGGTCTCCCTGGAGGCAGTGGCAGGCTGGTATGTGTCCCGATGGGACACCTCAGCCAGAACATCAAGCTTCAGTTATTAAATGGCAGAGAAGGATGCTTTGTTCAAGTTGCTGGCTCAGATTTAGTACTCTTCAGGGCTTGTCCCAGCTTGCCCAGGTTGGGGGTTGGGCATTGGCAACCTGCTGAATGCCCATCATCCATCCATACACAGAGACATGGAGTTCTTGCCTCCTTTGGCAGGGGGGCAGTTCCGTGTTTGTACTATGAGCCTAGGCCCTGTCCCTGAGCTACTTTTGCTCAAGGGTAGTGCTCTGCCCTTGAGCCACAGCCCCATTCATGTTTTTTTCCCCATGTAATGTCTTAGAAATAAGAGTCGTGGACTTTCCTGCCCTGGTTGAATTCAAATTGGCATTCTCTATATCTCAGCCTCCTGAGGAGCTAGGATTACAGGCAGGAGCCCCTGGGTCCTGGTTTTCTTTTCTTCTTGTTATTTTTTGTAATCATAATAATCTGAAATCTTCACGGTGTTATTCCAATGGTTTGCATTCGAAGTAAAATACCCAGGCTTGGAGTTCGAATGCCAGGACTGCCACCCACAAATGGAAGGAGATCCTGACAAATTCATTCCTATTCATGTGAATGCTAATGGAATCTTGTAAAAGTAATAATTGAATTTGCAGTTAATTCATGAATTTATTTTAGAATGCCACACAAAAATTATTGGTTTTATATCTTCCATTCTAGCACCATGGTATGATTCCCCTAATGGAAGGATATTGAATAATTTTTAATTAATGCTTCTATAAGTATTCAACCAGGATACATTATTAAATGGAGGCATAATTTCATAACTAATAAATGGTAATAATGTATATAATTTAATATCTTCACATTCACACTCTCTGTATGCATATATATATATATATATATATACACACACATCTATACATCTATCATCTATCTATCTATCTATCAATCTACATAATCGATCTGTTTATACTCTTGTCAATACTGGGGCTCAGTGGTAGAGTGCCTGCCTAGTACATACAAAGCTTTGGGTTCAATCCTCACTACCATGTGCACAGAAAATTCCAGAAGTTGTTCTGTCTGTCAAGCAACGGAGCACTAGCTTTGAGCATAAAAGCTTAGGTACTGTGTCTAGACTCTTACCACCCAGGAATGGCACCAAAATAAAAGACAGAATGTTCTGACTGCAACTATATAACAATAGCACTGCAAATAACTCATCACAGAGCAAGCCAGCAGTCTGATGCTGACAGCTGCCATCTAACCTGACTTAGCCAGAGGTAAACGGCTGCAACCCAGCTCCACAGAACCAGATGGTACTGGCTCCATCACCTCTGTCATCCAAGATACTCAGGGGCTAAGATCTGACACCGGTGGGTTTAAAACCCAGCCCTGGTAGGAAGTCGGCAAAATTCTGAGCTGTGGCACAAAGTGGTAGAGTTCTAGCCTTGAGCAAAAGATCATAAGACAGTACCCCCAAACTTTCAGTGAAATTCCCTTGGCTGACTCCACCTTCCCCAAAAACCCCATCCCTTAATCATTAGATGTGAAATTTCTGTGGTTTTTTATGTATTTCTGAAAGAATGGTGATACTGATGAAAGCACCCTAACACTGACAGCTTGTGGGATACAGCTATGTTCTGAGTCCTTCATGAGGTGTTGTGTGCTGAGTCCTTCACGGGTAAATTCTTTCACTTGGTCCTTGTAAGAGCTCCAGAAGTCAGATGATTGTGCAGATGAGAATCTTGAGGCTCAGATATGTCCCCATGTCAGTGCCAATTGTGTATGTACCTAACTCTAGTGAGTTGTCTCCTGCAGAAAATAGTTTTGGTTTATTTTTCTTGGTCGTGAATCTTGAACTCAGGGCCTGGCCACTGGAATTTCTCTGTTGAGCTCATGCCAGCACCCCACCATGTGGAGCCAAGAACCCTCTTGCAACAGAGTGTTACATTCTAGGCATCTGTAGCTGAGGTCTGTCATCCTGCCTACTCAGGAAACTGAGATATGACGACCTCGGTTCCAAACTATCCCAGACACAAAAGGTCCCATGAGACTTTTATCTCCTATTCACCACTTAGAAACTTGAAGTGGAAGCTGGGTACCAGGAACTCGCACCTGTCATCCTAGTTACTCAGGAGCCTGAGAGCTGAGGATCACAGTTCAAAGCCAGCCTGGGCAGGAAATTCCTTGAGAGGTTTCTCTCCAGTGAATTTAAAAAAATCTGCAGGGGTGCTGTAGCTCAAGTGGTAGAACACTTGTATTTAGCTGAAGAGCTCAAGGACAGCACCCAGGCCTAGACTTCAATTCCTCAGACTTACAAGAAAAGAAAGAAAGAAACCTGAAGTAGATTGCTGGGAATGTGTCTTAGGGTAGAGTGCTTTGCATGCATGAATCCCTGGGCTTGATTATTTAGTACCACATCACTAGAATACAGCCTGAAGTGGTTCTGTGGCTCAAGTGGTAGAGTGCTATCTTTGTACAGGAGAAACTCAGGAACAGTGTTCAGGTCCTGAGTTCAAGCTCCAGGACAAGTGTATGCACACACACACACACACACACACACACACACACACACACACACAGAGATACCAGAAGTGAAGTTGTGACTCCAAATGGTAAAGCACTGAGCTTCTGTTCTGAGCTCATGGACAGCACCCAGGCCCTGTGTTCAACCACAAAACCTAGCCACCCAGGGCCCAATTAAGAGAGGTCAAAGATTTCAAAACCTAATGAGCTTCACCAGCTCTAGATGACATTAAGCATTGTGATATTACACATGTGCTTTGATTTAGCAAGCTTCCAGAACCTAGGAAGACACCTTTGCCAATAATGAATCATTTATTAGGTTCAGCTCTCTTGTTGTCTGCCAGAAGGGCCCTTGAATTTATTGTAGAAAGTTATTACAACACTGGAACATAGTCTAACAAAAACAGGATAAGTGCAGGGAACTTGGACTTCCACAGGAGGTGGCACAAATTGAGGCTTCCTGTCAAAATAGCACTGAGGAGAGAGATAGCTTAAGTTTCAAAGGGGCCTTTTTTTCTCCTAGCTTTCAGAGCCGCCAACACTCCTGCTCACTAATTGGCCCAGATGAAGTTGTTTGTTACACAGCTGTACAGGAGTGAGGCCTTTTGTCTGCCTGTTCCAACAATGAGGCAGACTTCCTCCAACAGTCCTTGGTGTGGAGAAAACCTCAGGCTACACTAGGATCAGTGAGGGGAGCCCCGGAACATGTACTGTCTTGAAAGCACTGTCCCTGCTATGAAATCATTTTATTCAAAGCAAATTTCTTAGCTTGGTGCCTTTCATCTTAAGGATTCTGGACCTTCACTGATAGAAATACATGCATACATATATGGGGAGAGATGGAGTGACTCTCTTTTTTTTGGCAGGTCCAGGGGTTGTATTATGAGCCTGGGCACATTCCCTGAGCTCCATTTGCTCAAGGGTATCGCCCTGTCCTTGAGCCACAGCCCCACTCATGACAATTTTTTTTTATTTCTGTGATCCCACAGAAATAACAGTGCTATGGACTTTCCTGTCCTGGCTGAATTCAAACTGGCATTCTCTACCTCTCAGACGCCTGAAGAGCTAGGATTACAGATGGCACAAATGACACCTGGCTTTCTTTTCTTCTTGTCCTTTTTTTCATTGTGACAAACTGAAATCTTCACAGTGTCATTCTAATGGTTTGCATTTTGAAGTAAACTACCCAGGCCTGGAGTTTGATTGCCAGGGCTGCCTCCTACAAATGGAGGGAGATCTTGAGAAAATCTTCATTATTCATATGAATGCTTAATGGAATGTTATAAAAGTAACAATTATATTTGCAGTTAGTTCATGATTCTCTTATAGAATGTCACACAAAAAGTATTGGATTATGTCTTCCATTCTAGCACTATGGTGTAAGAGTCCCAACTAAGGAATACTGACTACGTTTACATGAATGCTTCAATAAGTATTCAACCATGATACTTCTTTAAATGGAAGCATAATTTAATAATAATTCATAATATATATAATTTAATATCCTCACATTGTCTCTCTCTCATATATAGCAAACTACACATCTATTTATCTATATCTATCAGCAACTACTATGGCTTGTTCCCAGGTCCTCAGAACTGGCTGGTAGCCCAGTTTGCCAAAGGCTTTTTTTCTACACTGGCCTTTTCATGAATTGGGCATTGTGGGCTGTGAGTTCAAATCCAAGCATGGCCAAAATTTTATATGTGGAGTCAGAAGTAAATTTTGACACATTTTTTCTTCTCTGTGAAAATCGTGGCTCTTAGTGTGATGCATAGTATAACCCATATATAAATATATCCACGTGATAAGATGTAATAAATGAAATAAATGTTATATATGTAATAATACTAAATAAAATAAAAATAACGGTAATAAATGTCATATGGAATAAACCCATGTATGTAAATAGATCTCATATATGAATATTATTTTTATCGGTGCTGGGTCTTGAATTCGGGCCCTGGAAACTGGGCTGAAATTGTTGTATTCAATGACAGTGAGCTTCCTCTGCCCCACAGTGACACAGAATTGCCCAGTCCCTGAGTTCAAATTCCAGGCCTTCCAGAAAAATGGTGTAAATTCCAAGCCAGGTTCTTAATTTTTTTTGGCCAGTCCTGGGGGTTGAACTCAGCTCGTGGCAACTCTGCCTCAGCTTCTATCATCCTAGGCTGGGGTGCAGCCTCTGGACCCATAGACCATCTTGAGATCCTAGGAACCAAGTTCAAATCTTGGGACTCACAAAAAAAAGGAGAAGTGGTGGGAAGGTGGCTCAGTATTAGAGTGCTTGCCTTGCATGCTTAAGGCCCTGGGTTTGATTCTTCAGCACCACATAAACAGAAAAAAGCTGGAAGTAGTGCTATGCCTCAAGTGGTACAGCAATAGTCTTGAGCTGAAGAGTGGATGGACAGCACCCAGATTCAGAGTTCTGGCCCCAATACCGAAAAAAGGAGAAAAAAGAGAGGGGGGAAAACAGAGAAGGGGGAAAAAAGAGAAGGATAAAACTGAGAAGTTCCAGAAGGCAGTTTTACATAGTTTATTCCTTTGCATTGCAACCATCCTTGGTCCAAATGACAGGGCACAGAAAGTGTACATGACCTTCTACTGCTGAAGTTTGGTGGACTATCATGGAAGCCATAGCCAAAACCAGCAACCTAGGCCTGGGGCACGAATCTCAGTACTGCCACCTACGAATGGTGGGAGATCCTAAGAAATGCATTCCGATATACATCCAATTGAATGGAATGTTGTAAAGTAACAATTACATTAGTAGTTAGTGTATGATTATATTATAAAATTATACACAACAATTATAGTACATTGACTAATTTTCAATGAATACTTTGTTATATATTCAACCACTATTCTTAAATAATGGAAGGAATAATTTATCGATAAGTGGTAGTAATATAGTATATAAAATCAAATAATATGCAGATATCTCTGTCTTGTTTTCTACACACATGCATATATATATTTATTTAAATATATCTATGAAACAATCTATATATTTGTTTCTACATTTGTCATTCCTGGGGCTCAGTGGTAGAGTGCTTGCCTAGTACATACAAAGCCCTGGGTTCGATTCCTCTCTACTGTGTGCACAGAAACATCCAGAAGTCATGCTGTCACTCAAGCAGCCGAGCACTAGCTGAGCATAAAAGCTTAGGGACTGTGTCTAGACTCTTACCCAAGACCCAGGAATGGCACCAAAAAAAAAAGATTGTATGTTCTGACTGTAACTATATAAGGATAGCACTGCAAATACCTCATCACAGAGCAAGCTGGGAGTCTGAAGCTGACGGTTGCCATCTAACCTGACTTAGCCAGAAGTCAACAACTGCAACCCTGCACCATGGAACCAGACACTGCTGGCTCACCCCTAGCTGCTCATGGGATGAGATCAGACACTGGTGGGTTGAAAATTCAGCCTTGGCAGGAAGTCTGCCAGAATATAAGCTGTGCCTCAAAGTGGTACAGATGTAGCCTTGAGGAAAAGATCTCAGGACAGTACCTCCAACCTATGAGTGCAATCCCCGAGGCTGATGACCCTATCCACAAAAAACAGCCCTCTAAACAGTTAGATGTGAACTTGTGCAGTTTGTGACATGTATATGAAAGAATGGTGATACTGATGAAAGCACCCTAATTCTAATGACAGTTTGTGGGATACAGCTATGTGATGAATCTTTCCAGGGGTGCTAGGTCGTTCATGGGGTACTGTGTGCTGAGTCCTTCACAGGGTCCTATGTACTGAGTCCTTCACGAGCTATATTGTTTCATCTACAGCTACAGAAGTAAGATGATTTTGCAGAGGCTCATATATGTCCTCAAGGCATATACACAGAGCTCTAGTGACTTGTTTCCTGCAGAGAATTGTTTTGGTTTAGTTTTCTCCATCACGAACCTTGAACTCAGAGCCTAGGTGCTGACTTTCTTCTTGGGCTAATGGCTAACGTTCTAACATGTGGAGCCAAGGACCTCCTTGCAGCAAAGTGTCACGGCTTTGGTGTCTTTAGCTGAGGAGGTCTATCATCCTGCCTGCTCAGGATGCTGAGGATCTCGATTCAAAACTATCCCAGATCACAGTCCAAAGCCAGGCTGAGCAGGAAATTCCTTGAGATAGTTATTTCCAATAAACTATCAGAAAGCCTAAAGGGGTGCTCTAGCTCAAGTGGTAGAGCACTAGACATGAGCTGAAGAGCTCAGAGACAGCACCGAGGCACAGAATTCAACTCCTCCAACTTACAAGAAAAGAAAGAAAGAAACCGGAAGTGGAGCACTGAGAATGTTTCTTAGAGGTAAACTGCTTTGCATGTGTGAAACCCAGGGTTTGAATTCTCAGTACCACATCACCAGGGAAAAAAAGCCTGAAGTGCCTGTGTGGTTCAATTGGTAGAGTGCTGTCCTTGCACAGGAGAAACTCAGGTAGAGTGGTTAGGAACTGAGTTCAAGCCCCAGGACTGGTGTATGCACACACACACACACACACACACACACACACACACACACACACACACACACACACACACACACACACACACACACACGGAGGCACCATTGCCAGTAATGAATAATTACATTAGGTTCAGCTCCCTAATTGTCTGCCAGAAGGACTCTTGAATTAGTGGTAGCAGTTTGTTTCAACACTGAAACATGGGCTTACAAAGACAGGATGAGTGCCGGGAACTTGGCCTCAGACGGGAGATGACACAAATGAAGATTTCCTGTCAAAACAGAGCACTGGGAGGAGAGATACCTTGGGGTACAAAGAGGTCTTTATCTCCTGACCTTCAGAACCTGCCCACACACATCTTCCCTAATTGCCTCGCATGAATTGTTTGTTACATAGCTGTATAGGAGTGAAGGTTTTTCTCTGCCTGTTTCAACAATGAGGCCGACTTCCTCCAGCAGCCTGGGGTATGAAGAACCCCTCAGGCTACACTGGGAACATTGAGGGGAACCAGAGAACATGCACCATCTTGAAAGTACTCTCTGTGCTATGAAATCATTCTATTCAAATTTCCTAGCTGGGTGCCATTCTTCATAGAGACTCTGGATGTTCACTGATACAAATACGTGGGTACATTCACAGACACATGGAATTACTGGCTCTTCTTTTGTGGCAGTTCCTGAGGCTTGAACTGTGAGCCTAGACATTTTCGTTGAGCTCCTTTTGCTCAAGGAAGCAGTTTATTGTGTCTTAAACCATGATTACCCTAGGCTGGGATTCAGCTTTTACACCCACAGATGATTCAGTGATCCTAGGACCCAAGTTTAACTCCCAGCTCTGGCAAAAACAAAACAAAACAAAACAAAACATAAAACCAACAAAAATGGAGGAGGAAATAAACCAGGAAGTTTTATATAACAGTTTTACCTTTGTTTCCTTAGCACTGTGACCCTCCTGGGTCTCAATGACTTGGTTTGAAAATTGTATGTGACCTTGCATGGATGAAGGCTGGGGGCTGTCAGTGAAGCCTGAGTCCAACCCAGACACCTAGGCCCTGAGTTCCATCCCGGGACTGCCACCTACACATGGATGAAGATCCTAGGAAACTTGTTCCTATCTATAGGAATACTAATATAATGTTTGAAATGTATTAATTAAGTTACTAATTAGCTAGTCATTCAAGTATATGATTGTAAGCAATAAATTTAGGTAATTGATTAATTAATACTTTACTAAGTCTCCTCCTGTGATTAATTCCTGGAGGCATAATTTTATACCAAATAATTGGTAATAATATAATTATAAAAATAAGATATAGACATCACTCTTTATATATGGTTATTCACTAGAATCTACATAAATGTCTATCTGTCTCTCTCTCTCTGTATACATTTATAGATGCATATACATATGTAAATATACACACACGCGTGTGCACACACACACACACACACACTGCACTCTAAACATCTATCTGTTTATATATTGGCCATTCCTAGGGCTCGATCTCAGGTCCTCAAATTTGCCCGCCAACTTTACTTGCATCAGACTGGTGTGTTAACATTTACCCATTCATGAAGTGGGTCTGCTAGGTCCTGAAGAGTTCAAGTCACAGAACTGCCAAAAACTTAATCCTGGTGGAAATACAAGTGTCCCGCTTGTTTTCCTTATCAGTGAAAGTCCTGGGTCTCAGGAATGATGTACAATACATAGGAAAATCTATTTCTTATGTAATATGATGCAAAAAAATGATATATGTGAAATCATACTCACTAAAATGCATAAGAAATAAATAAAACACCAAAGAAAATGAATACATTAACTGCAATATGCAGTAAATATGTGTATGTAAATATAAATCATTTATTTAAAATGTATATGAATATTATTTTTTCGAGTGCTTGGACTTGAATTCAGGCCCTAGGAACAGGCCTGACTTTCTTGTCTTCCAGCATGGTAATCTTCCCCATCCCCCACAGTGCTGCAGATTTACCCAAACCCTGAGTTCAAATCGCAGGCCTGGCAGAGAAAATGGCCTGAATTACAAGTCAAGGAGCCTCATAATATTTTAAATATGTTCAATGTATGTATATATGTATGTTTGCACAGATGAAATGGAAATAGAGCAACTATGAACTCAAAAGGAATGTGCAAAGAAGACATAGGCACAAAGTAGAATGTGCCAAGAAATGCTGAAGTATAATTTCAAATACTGTGCTCAGGTTTGAGGGTGTGTTCAAAGTACAGCTTCAAACAATGTAGTTGGATATCTTGGGGAAAAAACTGCTTTAAACTATTCTGGGATAATTGTACAAGTAGAAGCCCCTAACTCTGACTCTAATCAGCCACAACATCATCAACTTAGGAACACTTTTCCAAGTGCAAAGTGAGAAATAGAAGGCTCATCACAGTTAGTGTTCAGGTTGAAGCAATGGCAATCACATAACTTTTCTTATGTGTTCATTTATTTTGGAGCATTAAAGTAGGAAAAAGCCAAGTAAATATTCTGCATGTACATAAATTAAGTGGGATGTATTATATTGGAAGTTATAGATTATGTCTTTTTATACTCTAATTTGGGACAATGATCTACTGTCAGTTATTTTCTTCTTTTCCTCTCTTTTGCCCTTCCACTTACATAATTATTATTTAAAAAGACATGCTTGAGCTTGAATTTCTAAATTCTTCAAAATTATCTGAAATATATCATACTTCTGGCAGTCTCCTATATCTTTCTCACGGGAAATATTTTGTCACTAAGATTTTTGTCCTATATGATATTGGATATCTTCTTGCCTAATTCAGTCCAAGATATACATTAGACTCATCCAGATATCTCAACAATTCTACCATCATAAAACACTTTCTTGCTTAGGAATGATGATTTTAGTATATCTGGTGCGGTGGCATCTGTCATTTTTGAATGACCCTAAATGATACTTACATGCAATCATGTTTAAACCAATATGCCACTCAGTAGATGAACGAATTGACAAAATGTGATTTATATATGTACGGTGGAATTCTATGCTTCCAATTCATAAGGAAATGGAAAGACTTGGGAAAATCCTACTAAGTAAAATAAACAAGTCATAAAGAAACAGATTCCATGGTTTTCCTCATTTGTAACAAGTAAGAAATGTCTAGGATAGTCCTAGCTGATGAACAGAATTTCTCAACAGCTATGTATATATGAACATATAAGATGGTGCTGAGCAAAATGAACTCCTGGATATTGAAATAGAGGTTTTTCTTTGTGGTTGTTGTTTTTAATGTACTATGTGATTTCTTTTTTCTTTTGTGTTTTCCCTTATGGTTTATCCCCTGCTGTATTTTATTTCAGTATCCTGTGCATTGTATATACATTTATCTTTTTTTTTCTTTTTTTGGGTCCATTCATCAGGCCTGAACTCTGGGCCTGGGCGCTGTCCCTCAGCTCTTCAGCTCAAGGCTAGCAC
Source organism: Dipodomys merriami (assembly GCF_024711535.1). Classification (NCBI taxonomy): domain Eukaryota; kingdom Metazoa; phylum Chordata; class Mammalia; order Rodentia; family Heteromyidae; genus Dipodomys; species Dipodomys merriami. The sequence continues at coordinate 1,543,101 of NW_027202993.1, read as the reverse complement.
TCTACCACTTGAGCCACAGCCCCACTTCCGGCTTTCTTCTTTTTGCTTATATGGTGCTGAGGAATCGAACTCAGGGCCTCAGGCATGCAAGGCAAGCGCTCTTCCACTGAGCCACCTTCCCAGCCCTATACATTTATCTTAATTTGGCAAGGGAAAAGACACAACAAAATGGTGAAACAAAGGACAAAGGGCAAACCAATGCAATAGCAATACTCACAAGACAACATGTTGGAAATTTACATTACAACTTGTCAGGAGTATTGGGGTGAAGGAAAATTCTGAGAAAAATAAGGGAGGGTGTAAAAAGTTCGGCATGTTATGTATTCACTACTTTAAAATTACTACAACCCCTTTTATATATCACCTTGACAATAAAATTAAATTTAAAAATGAGTTGCATAAAATATAATTTCACTGTATTGTTATAGTAAATATTATTCTATGTGTATTACCTTTTTTAAAAAATGAACATTATGGCTGCTAATTTGAATTAATTACCCCTTTCTTTATCAGAGGGACATCAACTGGAATGTTATCAAACTATAAAATGTTTTCAGAATATGCTTGCCATTATTTTGAAAAAAAACATTTTTTAATCTTTTCTCATACTAACTTAGAAAACAGTTCAATTCTAACTTTCAAAATTTACTAATTGTTAAGATGACAGAATATGTATGGTCTTCAACATTCCTATGACTACTATCTACTCATTTTCAAATTCTGAACATGCCATACCAGAGACATTCAAAACAGTACCTATTTGCGTTTTATTTAAAGCTGCAATAGATGCAGTTTCCAATGAGGCGTTACATATTTAAAAGTCAACAGAAAAAGTAGACACATTCTGGTAGAAGATAAAACTATGAAGTATCTATAATATTTAATTTCTCAAAAGTAAACATTTGTTAATCAGAGTAAGCTATTATTTCTATGACAATCAATCCCAATTTTTATTCCATAAAGTCATCCTAGACCAACAGTTTGCAATTTGTGAGGTGCATCTTAAAATTTCCTAAATTCACATCATGACTAGCTTATCACTATTGTGAAAAAATACTACACTTCTGCTAATATGGTGCCCTTCGTCTTGCAGAAAGAACACTATACTAAACTTTGCTGCATCGTTTCCCCCCAGTGGTATTCTTGAGATCAGAACACTTGCAAATATTATTTTTATTTTTATTTTATATTTAGTTTATTATATATTTATATATATTATCCATCATAGTTATTCAGGAGACCTGATTATCTGAATATTAAGATCTGAAGATTATGGTTCAAAGCCCACCCAAGAAAGAAGGTTCCTTAAATTCTTATCTCCAATTAAACTGCTCATGAAAATCTAGACACACGTGGCACTGAGGTTCAAATGTTAGAGTAGTAGTCTTGAGCAAAACAGGCTCAGGTACAGTGCCCAGACCCAGAGGTCAAGCCCTAGGACAAAACAAACAACAAAAACAAAATAAAACCAAACGCCAAACCTTGCATTTTCTCATTTTATATATGGGTAAATAATTAAGGAAATTTCTTCCTGTGCTTTGTATAGGTAGAAGAAAAAAGATGTCACACAATTACTCTCTTCATACTATGTTACACCAAAATCTCAAAAGATTGCTTGATTTCTAAATTTATAAATTAATATCAATTTGTTGGCAACTTTGTCTAGATTATTCACAGTATCATGTTACACATGAACTGTTGGAATTGTCGATTAACTAAGTTCTAACTATATCTCACTTGAAAGAATATTCTAGGCAAATAGAATGCCAGAATCATTTATGAATTTCTAAATTAAATCTTCTACTTGAAAAGAATTTTGTAGTATCCTATCGAATAATAAATTACAAACAAAAATATTTATTTTAAATCTAAATTCTAATTTAGCCAGCTCTACAAAGTCCTACATTAAATGAACTTTCCTATTTCTCCAGGCTTAAACTTTTGTAATCCTTCATCATTTCTTTGGAATCTAACAGAATGATGCTTACTTTTTCCAATTTTTGGTTGGGAATCATGAGCTCTTTAGCATCTAGGAATGTTCTGAAATGAAGACAACCTTTAAAACACAACTGAGGATTATATATTAGTTACACTTCAGTAGGAAACTTGACTTCTCAAAACATAATGACAAAATTAGCCCAAACTTCCAACTGTGTATGCCTTCCTTGTTTCTTTTTTATTACTTTCTTGCTTTGTTTTATTGAGACAAAATTATACTACCTAGTCCAGGGAATGTATCACTCTGTTATTCCACTTTCTAATCTCCTGTCTTATTCTGAGTGCTAGAATTCCTGGCTTGTATCACATTGTCCTACCATTTTTTGTTGGTTTATTTAGATACAGACTCCAATAACATTTCTACTAGACTGATGGCTCAGACTGTTCATGTACTATGTTAAAAGCTATTCTAATATTTGACACAGGTTATGAACATTTTCAGATGCACGTGAAGGTGTCTCTGATTCCTTCCTCCATGGATATGATCCCTTTATTAATGATGACTTCATTTTCTATCTCTGGCCCCTACCTATATAATATTCTCAAGCTTTTTTGGGGAAAGTTCCCTTAAGGACTTCTAATATTAAAAATTATCACTTGATCCTAGTCTTACTCAGGAAATATTTTCTATTATTTTCTAACTTTTTTACACATTCTGAGAGTTGTTTCTTATGTGTGTTTGAACATATATGTGCCTTTGTATGTGCATATTTGTATCTATGTATGCAAAAACCTCAAGCATTTATTCAGCAATCTTGCTGAATTCCACCACTTGAGCCATTCTTCCAATGTAGCATTTGACTAGCTAATTATAGATAGTGTCTTAAAGACTGTTCTGCCCAGGCTGGATGCAAACTGAACTTACCAGACTCCTTTACATTATTAGGTTTTATTTCTCCAGGAGTATCAACTCTTAAACTACAAACATTTCTGTCAGTGTAAAATCTAAGCTGTAGCCCAGATTTTTAACTCGAGTTCATATAAAGATAGATGGACATACACATTACATATGCTGAGTGTACACTGTTAGAAATATGATCCTAAGCAAGGTTCCAGGGGCTCATGCTTATAGTCCTATTTACCCAGGAGGCTGAGAGTAAGGATTGCAGTTCAAATCCAGCATGGATAGGAAAGTTTCTGAGGCACTTATCTCTAATGAAGCACCAGAAAATTGGAAGTGGTGCTGTGGCTCAAGAGGTAGAGCACAAGCTTTGAGCTGAAGAGAAGAGGGACAGTGCCCAGGCCTGGAGTTCAGGCCCCAGTACCATCAAAAAAAAAAGAAAAACAAAGTAAAAGAGAAAAATAAATGTGATCTTAGCCACCAGTTCATTGCTCGTATAATTCCTGCTCTCTCAACATGGCCTTTTTTCCAGTTAAATCCATGCTCTTATATCTGACTTGCTTGGAACCAGAATTATTCTTCCATTCTACTTTTTTACAAATTTACATGATTAGCTAGCATATTTAGAGCTAGTAGAAGAAAGAGAGTGGCCTCTTCCTTCATGTTCCACTTAGGAATAATGCTTTCTCTATATCATTCCCATAGATCTAAATACTGGCCTTGGCTTTATTGTTTCAAAGTTGTCTTATTTGCAGAGTCTTCTATAGTGCATTGAACCATTATACATAAACATAGAACTTCTCTTTCTTCTATTCCTATTGTTTCTCCTTCTATTAACTTATGTAAACTTGGGAAATAATGCACAACACACACACTCACAAAAAAATGTTTCTGAGAACCTTCTTCCCACTTAAAATTGGTCTTAATTTACAGAGCACGTAGGAAATTTGAAGTTAATGTACTCCAGGATAACTTTTTTTTCGTTTTTTATTGTGAAAATGGTGTACAGAGAGGTTAGAGTTACATAAGTAAGTTAATGAGTACATTATCTAACAAGCATTGTTACCTCCTCATTTGTTTTTCCCCTGCCATCCCTTTTCTGCCAACTGTCCCAAATCTCCCCTCCCATCCCCAAATTGTAAAGTTCGTTTTCAACATAGAGTCTTGATCATCTCATTGTTACAATGGGTCATACTGTGTCTTTGTTTCGGAATTTTATTTCCCTTCCAATCCCATAGTAGAAAAATGTATATGCAAGATGCAAGTCACCAACATCAAATACAGTGAAAACAGGTTATACCATGGAGGAAGAAAATAGAAGATAGATAAAAAAAATCACAGCATGGTAATAAAAGAGTTCCTGCTTGACTTTACTCCCTGATGCCTCTGACTGTCTCCAGGGCTAGGGGAAGTTGGGGAAGGGGCAAGTGGCGCACTTACCTTTCCTTGGACCGGGTCCGTCTTCCATGGGATGGACCAAGACCCAACATCTGGCACCCAACATGGGGCACGAAAGGAAAATATTCTAGCCGAGGTTAAGAGGTCTCTAAGGGTAAGTGAAATCCTTAATATGGGTAATGCTATCTCAGAGAAGGAGGAGGATGGGGCAACATTAGGCCTAGTGGAAGTAAAAGAAGACTTGGGTGCCCCTGACGATCCTAGGCCCTCACCCTATTCCCACAATTGGGGGGAGGTACAGTGCCCTATGCAGCCCTACAGAGGGACCTGGGAGATATGGACCCCTACAGACCTTCCACGGAGAAGCCGAGGGCCAGGGAAGTAACCTATGCTGAGTCTTAACCTGTTAAGGAATGGCCACCAGGGAACCTGGACCCTGGGCCAAAGGATTCACTTCCCCAAGCGTATTCAGTCAATCTGGCACCAGGAGCTAACAGACCCTTGGAATGGTATCCATGGGAAGCCAAGGATATTACCAGCTCTGCAAGGCAGTGGTAGAGGATGGTCCAAACTCTCCTTGGGCCTAGACCCTATTACAGGACATTGCTTATTTTCAGTGTGTCCCTAAAGACTGGCTAGATGTGGCCAAAGCTGTCCTCACCAGTTCTCAGTTTATTAAATTGTGTGTCTTCTTTAAGGAGGAATGCAGAGGGCAGGAGGAGAATACCTGGGAAGCTCAACCCACAATACCGACTGCTTATGCCATGTTAACCGGGACAGGGGAAGGGTACTCCACTGGCATCCAATAGGCCACAATACCAGGCCCATACCGTGACCAAGTGAGGCAGGTAGGACTTGTCTAGTGGTACTAATTGAATGAAGGGCTCACTGAGTTCCCCATAGCAGGAGTGAGACAAAAATTGGGTGAGCCTCTACCTGATTTTATAGACTGAGTCCAACTGAGTGTTCACAAGTCGCTGGCAAGGGACCTCCAAGATCAGTTTGTAAAGCTACTGGTTTGGGAAGGGATGAATGCAGACCACACAGCCTGCGTGGGATTGAGAGAGTGTTCCCTGAGCACATGGGTGGTGGCCTCGCAGGATGTGGAATACAACAGCCCCAGTCCCAATCACTATCTTTACCTTTACAGGCTAAGACATCTGCAATGTCTGAGGCTATTACCCAGGCTCTGTCAGCCCAGGGCCTAGGAACCCCAAGGCTATCAGGGAGAGGGACATGTTTTAAATGCAGACAGGAGGGCCCTTTTAAGCGGGACTGTTCACACCAATCCCCCCCTGCCCCTCTGCCAACTGGCCCGGGCCGTCCAAACCACCCCCTACACCCTGCCCCAGGTGCAGGAAGGGGTACCATTGGAAAAAGGATTGTCAATCCAAATTTGAGTTAGATGGGAAGCCTTTAAACTAGGGGAGGGGCATCCTCCAACCCTATTAGCTCAAGGTGGAACCCTCTCTGCTGTAAGGCCCAGGCAGCCTCATGGCAGGATGACCCAGGCCCATTGGACCATCCCCCGGGGAAGGACTCCGCCCTAAAATGAATATTTTCCTAGGTGTAAAGCAGTTTTACTGCCTAATTGACATGAGGGCAGATTGAACAAAGAGTCGATTGCCCTTATGAAATGGACTAGCCTAGATGGAAAGCAGGGAAAGATATGCGCTTTAGTGGCAAAAAACCTCACCGCCAATTTACTAGGGCAAGACACATGGATGCTGTGGTCACTACAGACCATCGAGCATCCTATGATGATATCCTGGATGGCGAAGAAGCACAATGGCTTAAACATGATCTAGAGGGAGTTAAGAAAAAGGATTTTTTTTAACTTTCATAAGTACAGAGAAGAACATAAGGGACCCACTTGGGTGCACCCCTAATCCTAAAGGCAATTGTCCCCCAAATGCCTCCCATTAGGTGGAAACCAAGAAGCCCTATTTGGGTGGAGCAGTGGCCATTGACCAAACCTAAACTTGTAGCGCTCCACCTTTTGGTGGAGGAACAAATAAAACTTGGGCACATACTCCCTTCTGTTTGTCCTTGTATTTGTTATCCAAAAGGCATCTGGGGCTTGGTTCATGCTCCAAGATCTATGTAAGGTAACTGAAAGGATGGAGCTAGTAGGAATGCCCTAAGAGGTATGCCCTGGACTCCTGCTTCAGAATATACCTTGGTTGTAATTGATATTAAGGATAGTTTTTTTTTTATCCTCTTACATCTGGATTACTGCAAGAAATTTGCCTTCTCCATCCCTTCTCTTAATATTTTCCCATCCTGATCAGGGGTTTGAATGGAGGGTGCTGTCACAGGGTATGGCCAACAGCCTGGCCTTTTGCTAACAATACTTGGTCACACTTTTAGGGCCTGTGCTGGGTTCAGACACCTCTCTTGCCTATGCCTACATGGATGACATAATTCTGAGGCACCAAGACCTGGGCCGCCTGGAGGGCCTTCTACCCATGTTCTCACCATATTAAAAAAGGAGGGTTTTCCAATATCTCTAAATAAAATTCAAAAAGTATCTCCTGTTAAGGAGCTCGGATCCCAACTTACCTTGACTCAGGCCAGCCCCTTTAAGCCTTTGCTGGATATTGCAGCATCTCTGTCCCTAACCCAACTTGAAAGTCTTTTAGGTGAAATCAATTGGCTGTTGCCATGGGTTCTCATCCCTAAAGATAGTCTTGTGCCCTTATTCAACCGACTAAAAGACAGGACAGCCCAAGAGGTTATTACAATTACAAACAACCATCGGGCAATATTTTTTACAGTTCTAAAGAGCCCTGGATGAACTTTCCCTGAAGAGGTATTCTATTCTTAAGCCCATTTCCCTCTTGTTGTTTGCAGGTGTTACATTGATATCTGCAGTTTTAAGTCAAAGGGGGGGGGAGCCATTAGAGTGGCTTCACACTCCCCTGGGGGGCACACCTCGGATATACTCTCAGGCAGAACAACTTGCCAATGCTATTGTCATGGGAAGGACCCAAGCCCAAAGGCATTATGGCCTTGATCCTCACTCCATTGTTTTTTCTTTTCTGATGGCAGACGTTGAGTACTCACTTGAGCCAATGCTCAACCTGCTCTCTCCCTGGAAGGATTTCTAGTTCAAATTGACTGCCATTATGGGTCATCTAAATGGACAGTCATGGTATGGCGAATTCCCCTCATAATGACTTCTCTATTTTCTCCTACACCTATTCCTGGCGCCCTACATGATTTTACTGATGGAGGTAAAACAGGCTCTGCACATGCTGCCTTTGAGGAGCAACAAAAGACCCCAAGCCAACAAAGATTTCAACTTTGTCAAGGATCAGCAGAATAAAAAGAAATGTTTGCAGTAATTATGGCCCTTCAAGACATTAAAAAAAACCCTTTAATTTGTATTCTGATAGTTTATATATGATTAACTTGCTCCCTCAATTCCCTAGGCACATATTAAACTGGATGGAAACCCTATTTTCCCCCTTATGGACACCCGTAAGGGCCTATTAGATGTATGGAGAGCCCCTATTCATATTCAACATTTGAGAGGGCATTCAAAACTTACTGGGTTTTTATCCATGGACAATAATTGGGCAGACCAGTTAGCTACTGGCCCACAAGCTTTAATGTTACAAGAGGCCACCAGTTTATATGATTTAACCCACAATAATTGGAGAGGTTTTCAACATAGATTTCCTCAGATTCCTGTAAAGGACTTCAAAAGGATAGACATACCTGTAAAACATGCCAACCTTCTTTTTTTTAATTTTTAAAATTATTTTTATTTTTATTTTTTGTGAACACACTGTACAGAGGGGTTACAATTACATGGGCAGGTTAATGCGTACATTTCTTATCAAGCATTGCAGCCTCCTCTTGTTTACCCTTCACATCCCTTCCCAGCCTCCACCCCACCCTCCACCCAATCCTCCCTGCTTTCCCCACTCCCACCAACATTGTAAAGCTCATTTTCGACATGGCAACTTGTACTTCTCATTGTTGCAACGGGTCCACCTGTATCCTTAAACGAATTGTTTTTCCCCATCTCCTCTACAAGTTATACTCACATAAAATATAGTGAAAGCAAGGGTTATACTGTAGGGGAGGGACATACAAAACTACAAAGAGATAATCTTATAAATGCGTTAGAAACAAATGCCTGAAAGGAAAAAAAAACATTAAAATACATATCTAAGGATTCATTTTCCTAACATCACATTAACTGACCTTTTCCGCTTGATGCATACATATACTAGATATTGCAAATAAGGGAAACCATGGGACCTATGTTTCTTTGGGCCTGGCTTACTTCACTTATTATAATTTTTTCCAAGTTTTTCCATTTCCTAACAAATGGGGCAATGTCATTCTTTCTGATGGAGGCATAGAATTCCATTGTGTATATATACCACATTTTCTTGATCCCTTCATCTACTGAGGGGCATCTGGGCTAGTTCCATATCTTAGCTATGGTAAATAATGCTCATGCCAGCCCTTCTTAACAGTACCCCTGCTACAACCAGAGGCCTCAAACCCAATGTCCTTTGGCAAACTGATGTGACTCATTTCCCAGACTTTGGTAAGCTTCAATATATTTTTGTTTCTATAGATACCTATTCAGGAGCATGTTGGGCCACAGCACATACAGGAGAAATAACTAATCATTTAGAAGCACATTTTCTTCAATGTTTTGGCACCTTGGGTCTACTAACACAAGTTAAATCCGATAATGGACCTTGTTTTGTTAATAAAGCAATGTCAGAGTTCTTTGACAGATGGCATATTACTCATACTACAGGAAATCCCTATAATCCCCAAGGCCAAGCAATTATAGAAAGAAATCAACAATTTCTTAATGAGCAATTAGTAAAACAAAAAGGGGAGTTAACCCCCATATATGGTTACAGATAGCTTTGTTTACCATTAACATTTTAAATTTTTCAAAAGGGACAATTGAATCCAGATTTCAGAAGCACTGCAGACAACTAAATCCTAAGCCCCAAGTGAAAGTCAGGTGGAAGGACCCCCTGACACAACAATGAAGCGGACCTGACCCCCTAGTTATCATGGGCAGGGGATTCAGATACGTTTTTCCCATAGGGGAGACAGCCCCCATTTGGTCCCGGCCAGGAACTTTAAGTTTTTACCCATTTCCTCTATAGAGGAAGAAGCCCAAGGATAAACTAACCAACAAGGAAAGTAAAACAGCTATGCTGGTCCATGCTTGTGTTTAAAAGAGGGAAAGCTGAAAGGATAATTACTAACCATCCCCAAGGGCAATCAGCCCTTGAGAAGCTCTTGCATTCTCTAACAATTGCAGATGGTGATATTCCAGCTGTTAGCTGTCCTGACCCTCCCAGTCCTGGCATTGTCCCTACAGAATCCACATCAACCTCAATGGGTGACCTGGGCAGTGATCAGCACTGGCAATGGAGAAATCATCAACAGCACCAAAAGAGAAGCTGTCCCTTTGACCTGGTGTCCCTTTGACCTGGCTAGAGGATCCTGGGATGTTGGAGATTGAGTCCTCCTTTACCAAGGATGGCCTGAGTGTGGAGGCCCACGAGGATGCACTGTGCCTCATGTATGGTACCCCCAATACCCAGGCTGCTCCCATGCTTTAAAGAGGTCAATCTTATAAGATACTGACTATTATATATGTCCCAGTAGTAATCGAACTGCTTCGGACATTTCTACCTGTGGTGAGGCTAATGTTTATTAACTTTACTGAGGAGGGAAAAAGGATAATTAACTGGGAGATGGGCAGGATGTGGGGGTTGCGGTTATATCGAAAAGGATAGAGCCCAAGAGAGCCAATGCATGGCTCTCCGTGTCTATTATGATAAGCTCAGTGCTGAAGATTACTCCATACTTTAGGTGAACCACGGAAAGAGGAGGTGCCAATTGGACGAACCTCATAAGAGGTGCCCTGACCTGAACTTCAGCAAAGAGGTGGGTCTGCCATTAAAATAAAAAGGGGGAATCTGTTGGGCACATGGACAGCAAAGTTGGGGCTGAGAGGCAGTTTAGTGGGCAGAGTCCGAGTTGTTTATGTTAAAATCTGACTGTGTACCACAACCAGGCAAAGTGACATCTGTACTTGAATAGCTCAAAGACAGAAGGGAAAGTATAGAAAGTTTAGGTGAATGATAGGATGACCTCTAGAGTGATTGGTTGGTTCCTTTTCCTCCCCTTCCATGCCACTCGGTCTTTTGCTTTAAAAATTGCTTGCTGCGTGGTGATAAACGAGTTCCTGCTTGACTTGACTCCCTGCTGCATCTGACTGTCTCTGGGGCTACGGGAGGCTGGCGAATGAGCTAGCAGCACAGTTACCTTTCCTCGGACCCCGTCCATCTTCTGCGGGACAGATGAAGATCCAACAGGTAGGGGGAGAACAAAGGAGGAAGCAACAATGCTCAATAAGAAATGTACTCATTACTTTGTTCATGTAACTGTAACCCCTCTGTACAACATTTTTACAATAAAAAACATACAAAAAATAATGTAGTGCTCAAAGAAGCACTTTGGGGGTAAGGGAAGGATATCTAAATAGCTGTACAAAATTCTACATTGCTTTTTATTAAATGTTCCATATGGAACTGAATAAACATAAGTGCTTCCATTAAAAATATTAAGTCACTGTCTTGGAACTGGGGCCAGTATTTCTGCCATTGAAGGGATTTGAGCTCATTGTCCCGGTAACTCTTTTACACCATTGGTGAAGGGGAAGCTCACTATCCTTGAGGAAAAGAAATTCAAGCTAGAGTTCCCAGGGCCTGCACTGAGGGCCTGCAATGTAAAAAAATATTTCAATACATGTGTAATATATGATATATATGTACATATGCATGTTTATTATATATTGATTATTATAATTATTGCTTTTGTATTTATTTCATTTATTTCATAGTTTATTGTATTTAGTATTATTATACACATAATATTTATTGTGTTTTGTACATCTATTATAAAATTATACACAATAAATCAGGTCATTGACTTGTTTTTCATCAATACTTTATTAAGTGTTGAAACATGATACATAATTAAATGGAGGCATTAGTCACAGTCATCACATGTTTAGAGTCTCTCCCAAGTATGAGCTTTGTCTTAGTTATCTTTTGACAACTTACTATAAGGATTTCTTTAGATGATTTATACTCAGAAGCTTTTTTTGAGGATAAGCAAGTTGTGGGATAAAATTGTAAGGGTGGGGGTGGGAATGAATGTGGCTTAGTGGTATAGAGCTTGCTCAGCATACATGAATGCCAGGGTTTGAATCCTCAGTGCCACATACTCAGAAAATCCCATAAGCTGTGGAGTGGCTCAAGTGGTAGAGCACTAGAATTGAGAAAAAGAAGCTCAAAGACAGTACCCAGGTCCTTAGATCAAGCCCCAGGACTGGCAAAAACAATGGGCCAGATGCTGGTGGCTCACTCTTGGAACCCTAGCTTCTCAGGAGACTGAGATCTGAAGACACAGTTCAAAGACAGCTTACACAAGGAAAGCCTGTCAGACTCTTATCTCCAATGAATCACCAAAAGACCTCAGATGGTGCTGTGGCTCAAGTGGTAGAGTGTTAGCCTTGAGCTGAATGGTGCAGGGACAGCACCCAGGCTTCAGTCTGAGAAAAACATCTGGAAAAAGAGTGAGGGATAGTCAAAGTACTTTTCCTGAGTGAGGGATAATCAAAGTACTTTTCCTATTTGCTAATTATGAGAATATTTTTGGGAAAATGAACATTGATGTACACCAGAGTTGGAGTCAGGGCTCAAGGTCCAAGTATAGCAGATCCATATGACCAGCCTCTCAGACTCTAACATTATAACCTTGTGTCCTACAGAGTTCTGAAAGGTCCAATATTGAAAGGCATAATATGCTCCCCAAACCCTTTGTGATAAGCACTTGACTTCTACTGTCAATGTCATTACAGTTCTGAACCTAGCACTGCACAAGTAGCTCAGGCCCGTCACCCTAGCTCAGGAGACTGAGGTCTCAGGATCACAGGGTGAAGCCAGCCAGGACAGGAAAGTCTATGACACTCTAACTTTCACTTCTGAAAGGTCAGATATTCAAGAGCTTTCTGGGTTTCCCTTGGTGATGCGAGGTTACTTGCACACTAAATGTTCTTAGAGTTCTCAAGCTATAGAAGCAGGAAAGAAACATTATTGACCCATCCTGGATTCAAATGAAGTTCTCAGGATCCAAGCCCTAGCTGTGTTATCAGGAACTACTCCATTGTAACACTGTATTTGAAGGACAGAAAATAGTTGCAAAAGCCGTGCTATATGAAGAGACCAAGGCCTGTAGGATTAGGAGGCAGAATGTACACACTCAACAGGAAAGTGAGCTGCAAAACCACTTCATTCATTCAGGCAAAACCAGCAATGGGGGGGGGGGCAACTTCAAACATTTGTTAGAGTTACACCAGGGTCAGGCTTTTCTCAGCCTCTTCAAACGATGACTAATTAATCTTCCCTCAGGTGAAGGGATCCTCAGGCTATCTTTACGGTAATAATGGAGAGTCGGTTTAATGGGGAGAAGGGAGGAACAGAGTAGAAAAACCCTACTCTCTGGTCTTAGGGAGTAGGTTTTTGACTCAGTCAGATTTGAAGGCCCTTCTTCTACCTCTGCCAGTCCATTCTCCTTCCTTCATTCTCCACATAATTAATGCAAATCCCCAGTCAAAGGAGAGGCAGAGCCCTTTTTCTACTATCTCCAAGCACCCGAGTTAGAACCTGGCTCTGCCCTCTTGGTTCTTCTGCTGCCTGAGAAGTGGGAGAGAGACAGTCTTCCTGTTCTGTGGTGTGTGATGGCTAAGCTGGTGGCCTAGAGCACTGCAGAAAACCTCATGATTGGGAATTTTTCCCTTCTTTCCTCTTGAAGTCTAAGACCAGATTCACCTATCATCTATCTATCTATCTATCTATCTATCTATCTATCTATCTATCTATCTATCTATCTATCTATCTATCTATCTATCTATCTATCTATCATCTATCTATCTACCTACCTACCTACCTACCTACCTACCTACCTACCTACCTACCTACCTACCTACCTACCTACCTACCTACCTACCTACCGAGTGAGCTAGCTATCTCTTTGTCAGTCCATGGGTTGAACTCAAGGCCTGGGCACTGTCTCTAGCACTCTATTACTTGAGCCATAGCACCAATTCTGGCTTTTTCTGTGTATGTGCTACTGAAGAATCGAAACCAGGGCTTCTTGCATGCTAGGCAAGCACTCTCTCACTAATCCACATTCTCAGCCTCCTCATCTTTTTCTTAATGGTAGTTTTTATGTAAGTATGCTACCAACTTATGTCCCCAAGTTTAATTTTCTGAATACTGGTTATTTCTATGAACCCTGATCTTCTCTTCTCCTGCCTGATTTGTGACTGTTTTTATCTTGGCCTCATAATAAAATTTAAATAAGGGCTGCTGAGAGTTTAAGGATGAATCATATAAGGACACAGGTCTGGAAACATGGAAGAGAAAAGCCATGGCCAGAAATGAAGAAAATGATGTAGTATGTGCAACAAGCATATCTGAAAAATAAATCAGTAAATAAAAGCAAAAGCAATACATATGATCTGTGTGCACTCAGGGAGGTAATATACACACATAAATAGGTAGGGTACTGGCACATAACTTGGCCTTCTCTTTTTGAATTTGTGTGGCCATCCCAGGGCTTACACTCAGGGCCCCATGCATTCCTCAGTTGTTTTGCTCAAGGCTGAGGCTCTACCTCCACCACAGATCCACTTCCAGCCATCTGGTCATTAAGTGGATATAAAGTCAACCCAGGCATGCCTGGTCTGTCCTGTATCTCCTGCTCGGCTCTCTCAAAGTTGGAGTTCTGCCTTCTGGACCACTGCTCCTCTTCTGTTTTTCTGGTAGTTTATTGGACATAAGAGTCTCACAGACTTTCCTGCTCCGGCTGGCTTTGGATGGCGATCTCCTGAGGAGTCTTCAAGAGGCTTTCCTCACGGATTCGATGAGAAGCCACTACACACAAAACCTTAGTCTAAATCTTGGGAGGTACTAGCAAATCAGAAACATGAAGATGCTTCTAGTGTGTTCTAGATACTTAAGGTTAGAGACAAATACACTCATAACTATTAGATTATTTTATAGGCGAAAGGAGCAATGCAGACAGTACTAGGATCACTCCAGCTTTCAGTCCTCGAATCCTGAGACAGTAAATTCACTGCAGCTCAAAGCTAAGTGACAGAGCTAGCATGAACTGTAGGCCTTAGCTCCCAAATCCTATGACAATCATTTCCCACTTTTGGCTTCTAAACTGTGACCACAAGGGAAAATGAGGAGAGAAAATCCTTCTCAGAGAAAGCAGCTATAAACAACATTGGGTAGTTTACTTATAAATTCAAACTATTGGAACGACCCTTTGAAGAAATTAGGTTGTCCAGATTAAAACATGAAGAAGCAAAGAAAGTCAGGTGCCAGTGTCTGCTGACTATAATCCCAGCTCCTCAGGTGGATGAGATGTAGAGATTCTCAGTTTGAATCCAGCCCAGTTAGGAGAGTCCTTGAAATGCTTTTTCTAAATGACAACAGAAAAACCCAGAAGTGGGACTGTGATTCAAGGCTAATGAACTACCCTGGAGCAAAAGGAGATCAGGGACAACCCATAGACTCATAGTTGAACTCCAGGACCTGCCCCCCTAAAGGAGCCTTTACCTCCATGTCTTTGTGTATGGATGCATTCCCATTGGTGAAACACCAGAGTAGCTATTATGAATTGCACCAAGCTAGGAAATTTGTTCTCAATTCAGTGATTTCATAGCACAGAGACAGCTTTCATGACTGTGCATGTTCTGAGGATCCCATGAGTGGTCCTAGTGTAGCCTAAGAGATTCTCTGTACCCCAGGCCTGCTGGAAGAAGTCTCTCTCATTGGACAGGCAGACCAAAGGCCTCAGTCCTGTACAGCTGTGTAATGAACAACTCCATCCAGGCCAATTAGTGAGGATGAGTGTGTGCAGGCTCTGAAAGCCAGGAGAAAAAGGCCTTTTTGTACCTCAAGCTATCTCTCTCCCCAGTGCTCTGTTTTGACAGGAAACCTTCATGTGTGCCACCTCCCTTGACAAGCCAAGTTTCCTGCACTTACTCTGCCTTAGGGAGACTATGTTCCCATGTTCGATACAGTGCTAAATGTAATTCAGGAGTCCTCCTGGAACACAATTATGGCGCTGAACCTAATAAAATGTTTCATTGCAGATGATGTTGGGGCTATGATGCCTCTCCTTGGTTTCCTGAAGCTTGGGAAATCCAAGCATATATCACAATACTTCCTGTCATATGGGGCTGGTGAAGATCATCAGGTTTTGAAATCTTTGACCTCTCCTTGTTGGATCCTGATTGGTTAGGTTTTGATTGTGAACACAAGGCCTGGGTTCTGGCCATGAGCTCAGAACAGAACTCTATTGCTTGACCATTTTGTATTACAGCTTCACTTCTGCTTTCTCTCTCTCTCTCTCTCTCTCTCTCTCTCTCTCTCTCTCTCTCTCTCTCTCTCTCTCTCTCTCTCTCTCTCTCTCTCTCTCTCTTTCTCTCTTTCTCTGGTGTGTGTGTGTGTGTGTGTGTGTGTGTGTGTGTGTGTGTGTGTGTGTGTGCGCGCGTGTGTGTGTGTGTGCATACACTAGTCCTGGAGCTTGAACTCAGAACATGAGCATTGTACTTAATTTCTCTTATAAAAATATAGCCCTTTCCCACTTGAGCCACAGAGCCAATTCAGGCTTTATTCTTGGAATGTTGTACTGAGTAATCAGGCCCAAGGTTACATATATGCAAAGCACTCTACACCTAAGGCACATTCGCAGCCCTTTACTTCAGGTTTGTTAGTATGTTTCTGTCTTTTTGTTTTTGTTCTTGTCAGTTGCAGGAGTTGAAGTCTGGGCCCTGGGTGCTCTCCCTGAGTTCTTTAGCTCAAGTTTTGTGCCCTAACACTTTAGCCACAGAGCCATTTCAGGTTATTTGAGCCTCAATATTCTTGTCTGCATAATCATCTCAGTTGTGGAGCTCTTACAAGGACCAGATGAATGAATGCACCCTGTGAAGGACACAGCAAATGGCACTCTGAAGGACTCAGCACACAGCAATACGTGAAAAAATCAGCACCCAGCACCCAATGGGTAAATCTGCAGCAGTGTGGGGGAAGGGGGAGCTCACCGTGCTGGAAGACAAGAAAGTCAGATCTGTTCCCAGGGCCTGAACTCAAGTCTTAGCACTCATATATTTTAAGTACATGATTTAAATTTACATACACATGTTTACTGTATATTGCGGTTAGTGTAGATATTCATTTTGTGTTTTATTTATTATGTATATTAGTGAGTATGATTATGCATATAACGTTTTTTACATCAGATTACATAGGACATAGATTTGCCTGTGTATTAGACATCATTCCTGAGACCCCGGATTTTCACCAATTAGGAAAACAAGTGGGACAATTGGCTTCTTTCACCAGAATTAAGTTTTTGGCAGTTCTGTGATTTGAACTCCGTGCCTAGAAGGCCCACTTCATGAATGGGTCAATGTTAGCACACCAGTCTGATGCAAGTGAAGTTGTTGGACAAATTTGTGGACCTGAGATCAAGCCCTAGGATTAGCCAACATATAAACAAATAGATGTGTAGATGCAGTGTGTGTGTGTAATTACATATGTATATGCAGCTATAAATGTATACAGAGACAGACATTTATGTAGATTCTAGTACATAACTATATAAAGTGATATCTATATCTGATTTTCATATATTCTATACTACCAATTATTTGATCTAAAATTATGCCTTCATTAATTGATCACAGTAGAAGACTTAATAAAGTACTAAATTAATTAGTGACTTGAATTTATTGCATACAATCTTATACTAGAATGACTAGCTAATTATTAATTCAATTAGTACAATTCAAACATTCTATTAGTGTTCCTACAAATAGGAACATAGGATCTTCAGCAGTGTTTAGGTGCCAGTCCCAGTATCCATCTCAGGGCCTAGGTGTGTGGGTTAGGCTCAGGCTTCACTGACAGCCTACCAGCCTTCAGCCATGCTAGGTCACATTCAATTTTCAAGAGGAGTCATTGAGACCCAGGATGGTCAATTGCAAAGGAAACAAAGGTAAAACGGTTGTGTACAACTTGCTGTTTATTTCCCTCCTCCATTTGTCTTGGTTTGATGTGTTTTGTTTTGTTTTGCCGCCAGTGCCAGGAGTTGAATTGGGTCCTAGGATCCCTGGATCATCTGTGGGTGTAAAAGCTGCACCCCAGCCTAGGGTAATCATGGTTTAAGACACAATAAAATGCTTCCTTGAGCAAAAAGAGCTCAGGGAAAATGTCTAGGCTAACAGTTCAAGCCTCAGGACCTGCGACACAAAAAAACCAGTAACTACATGTGTCTGTGTATGTATGCATGTATTTCTACCGGTGAACATCCAGAGTTGCTATGTTGAAAGGCACCCAGATAGGAAATTTGTTTGAATAGAATTATTTCATTGCATAGAGAATTCATTCAAGTCAATGCTGGTTCTGGGGCTCCCCCTCACTGTTCCCAGTGTAGCCTGAGCATTTCCCTACACCCCATGCTGCTGGAGGAAGTCTGCCTCATTGTTGGAACAGGCAGACATAAAGCCTCACTCCTGTACAACTGTGTAACAAACAATTCATCTGGGGCAATTAGTGTGGGCAGACTCTGAATGCCAGGAGAAAAAGGCCACTTTGTACCCCAAGCTCTTTCCCCAGTGCTCTTTTTGACAAGAAGCCCTCATTTGTGCTGCCTCTCAGGTCAGGCCAAGTTCCCTGTACTTATCCTGTCTTTGTTAGACTATGTCCCAGTGTTGAAACAAACTGCTACAATTAATTCAAGAGTCCTTCTGGCAGACAACTGAGAGCTGAACCTAATGAAATGATTCATTATTGGCAATGGTATTTCCCTAGGTTTCCGGAAGCTTGCTAAATATAAGCTTATGTGTTATATCAGAGTGCTTCCTGTCATGTAGGGTTGGTGAAGCTCATCAGGTTTTGAAACCTTTGACCTCTCCTAGTTAGGGCCTAGGTGGCTAGGTTTCGTGATTGAAAACAGGACCAGAGTGCTGACCCTGAGCTCAGAGCAGAAGCTCTTTGCTTTACCATTTGGTGTCACAGCTTCATGTCTGGTATGTGTGTGTGTGTGTGTGTGTGTGTGTGTGTGTGTGTGTGTGTGTGTGTGTGTGTGTGTGTGTGTGTGTTGTATTTGTGTGTGCACATGTGCACACGCATGCATGCACCCATGCACCCGTCCTGGAGCTTGAACTCAGGACCTGAGCACTGTTCCAGTTTCACCTGTACAAGGATAACACTCTACCACTTGAGCCACAGAACCACTTCAGGCTTTTTTTCTAGTGATGTGATACTTTGGATTCAAACCCAGTGTTTCTTATATGCAAAGCACGCTTCCCCTAAGATCCATTCCCTGCATTCTACTTCAGGTTTCTTGCTTTCTTTTCTTGTAAGTTGGAGGAGTTGAAGTCTGAGCCTGGTTGCTGTCTCTGAGTTCTTGAGCTCAAGCTCTACCACTTGAGCTACAGCGCCCCTTCAGGCTATCTGGTGGTTCACTGGAGATAACCATCTCAAGGAATTTCCTGCCCAGGCTAGCTTTGGACCATTATCCCCAGCTCTCAGGCTCCTGAGTAGCTAGGATGACAGACCCGAGTCAGTGACACCCTGCTTCCACTTCAAGTTGCTAAATAATGAGAAGGATATAAGAGTCTCAGGACCTTTTGTGTCTGGGATAGTTTTGAACCAAGATTGTCTGATCTGAGCTTCCTGAGTAGGCAGGATGACAGACCTCAGCTACAGATGCCTAGGGTCCTTGGCTACACCTCATAGGGCACTAGCCATGAGCCTAACAGAGAAGTATCTGTGCCTAGGCCCTGAGTTCAACATTTACGACAGAGAAAAATAAACCAAAACAATTGTCTGCAGGAGAGAACTCATTAGAGTTCAGTACATACATAATTTTAGCGTTAACATGGGGACATATCTGAGTCTCAACTTTCTCATCTGCAGAATCATCTTAGTTGTGGAGCTCTTACAAGGACCAGATGAAAGAATGCACCTTGTGAAGGACGCAGCACACAACACCTCATGAAGGACTCATCACATAGCTGTATCCCACAAGCTATCATTAGAATTAGGATGTTTTCATCAGTATCACCATTCTTTCAGAAACACATCACAAACTGCATAAAGTTCACATCTAATTGTTTAGAGGAATGGGGTTTTTTGTGGGGGAGAGTTAGCCACGGGGATTGCACTGAAAGGTTGAGGCTACTGTCCTAAGATCTTTAGCTCAAGGCTAGAGCTCTACCACTTTGAGTCACAGCTCAGAGTTTTGCAGACTTCTTGCCAAGGCTGGGTTTTAAACCCACCAGTGTCAGATTCAGCCCCCGAGTATCTTGGATGACAGGGGTGCAGCATCTGGTTCCATAGAGCTGGGTTGCAGCGGTTTACCTCTGGCTAAGTCAGGTTAGATAGCAGCTGTCAGCATCAGACTCCCAGCTTCCTCTCTGATGAGGTATTTGCAGTCTTATCCTTATATGGTTGCGTTCAGAACATTATATACTTATTTTTGGTGCCAGTCTTGGGTCTTGAGTAAGAGTCTAATTATAAGCTTTTTTGCTCAAAGCTAGAGCTCAATTATATAAGGGACTGCTCAACTTCCAGATTTTTCTGTGCATGTGGTAGTGAGGAATCGAACCTAGGGCTTTGTACATACTAGGGGAGCACTCTACCACTGAGCTCCAGGAGTGACAAGTGTATAAACAGATACATGCGTAGTTTGGTAAATCGATAGATAAATAAATGTATATGTATAAAACAAGAGAGATGTCTGTATATTATGAAATTGCATATACGATATTATTACCAATTATTAGCAACTAAATTATTCCTTCTTTTTTAAGTATCATGACTGAATAAATAATAAATATTAATTGAAATTGGTCAACGAAGTATAATTGTGTATAATTTTATAATATGAAAATCATGCACTAACTACTAAGTTAAGTGTTACTTTTATAGCATTCCATTTGTACGAATATAATTTCAGAATGCCTTTCTTAGACCATCCCACCATTCATTAGTGGCAGTCCCAGGATTCGACCTCCAGGCCTAAGTTGCAGGTTTCGGCTATCGCTTCCCTAATAGCCTACCAAACATCAGCAAGGCAAGGTCATGTGAACTTTCTGGGCCTTGTCGTTTAGACCCAAGATGGTCACAATACAAAGGAAAAAAAAGTAAAACTACCTTCTTGAACTTCTCAGTTTTATCCTATTCCTTATTATTTTTGCCAGCCTCAAGATTTGAACTCGGGTAATAGGAAACCAGGGTTGGTTTGGCAGAGGTGACAAGACCCAAGCTCAAGCTCCATGCTTAGCAAATAAGTAAATAAATAAAGCCCTGGCTGGGAATTTGCATCATTGTACTGGCAGGCCTGGGATTTGAACTCAGGGTCTGGGTAACTCTGTAGCATTGTGGGTGAAGGAGAAGCTCACTGACCTTAAAGACAAGAAATTCAGACCAGTTCCCAGGGTCTGAATTAAAGCCTCAGCATAATATTCATATATGAGATCTATTTACATACATGGGTTTAATGCATATAAGGTTTATTACCCTTATTTATTTAGCATTATACATGTAACACTTCATTTATACATCATATCACCTAGATTATATTTGCATATGGATTATACATTGTACTGAGACCCAGGACTTTTAGAGAAAAGAAAAAAATCTGTCAAATTGGCTTCTTACTTCATGAATAAATTTTTGGCCTTACTGGGAATTTAACTCACAGCCTAGAATGCCAAATTCATAAATGGGGTCTCAGTCTTAGCACACCAGCCTCCAGCAAACTGAGCTGCGAGGAAATTCTGAGGACCTTTGATCAAGCCACAGTAGTGCCCAATATATACATTGATAGATATGTATAGATATGTATATGTGTGTGTGTGTGTGTGTGTATATATATATATATATATATATATATATATATATACATATACAGAAAAAGAGGGAATGTGAGGATATTCAATTATGTATCTTATTACCAATAATTAGTTATTACATTATGCCACTATTTAATGAAGTATCATGGTAGAATACTTATAAAAGCATTAATTAAAAATTAGTTAATATCTTTTCATTACGGGAATCATACCATGGTGCTAGAATGGAAGACATAAATCCAATAATATTTGTGTGGCATTCTAAAATAGAATCATGAACTAACTGCAAATTTAATTATTTATTTTGTAACATTCCATTAGCTTTCACAAAAATAGGAATGAGTTTGTCAGGATCTCCCTCCATTTGTGGGTAGCAGTCTTAGCATGTGAACTCCAGGACTGGGTAGTTTACTTCGAATTCAAACCATTGGAATAACACCTTGAAGATTTCAGATTGTCACAATTAAAAAAAGAACAACAAGAAGAAAAGAAATCCATGTATCAGCGGCTCCTGCCTGTAATCCTACCTCAGGAGGCTGAGATGTAGAGAATGCCAATTTCAATTCAGCCACGACAGGAAAGTCGGCAACACTCTTATTTCTAAGAGATCACAGGAAAAAAAACCACACCATGAATGGCGCTTTAGCTCAAGTTGCAGAGTGCATCCCTTGACGAAAGGAGCTAAGGGACAAGGCCTAGGCTCATAGTTAAACCCAACACTTGCACCACCACCCCCAAAAAAGGCAGCAGTAACTCCATGTCTCTGTGTATGGATGGATGATGTATGGATGATGGGCATTCAGCAGGTTGCCCATGCCCAGCTGCCCTAAACTGGCCCAGCTGGGGAAAACCCTCAGAGAGTACTAAGTCTGAGCCGGCAGCTTGAACAAAACATCCCTCTGCCATTTAATAACTGAAGCCCCGAAAGCTTCTCCTGGGCTGGTATGTGCAATGGATGCATTATGTTCTAGCTGAGGTGTCCCATTGGGACACCTAGCAGCCAGCCACTGCCTCCAGGAGTGGTCGAAGATTCTGGATCTATATTCTCTATCCCTCTGTAGGATGTGAGCCTAGGCCTCTGGGGCCTGGTGGCTCTCACACATTCATCATTCCACATTGCCGAGTCATAGACTGGTCCGAAATCTTGGCAAAGTTATGATATAGTCAGCGATTTCTATGCCAAATGGTAAGCCAATAAATCCCACCCTCATAACTCCTGTTACAAGTCAGCCTTGGGCTGTGAATGTGGCTTAGCAGTAGAGTGCTTACCTACTATGCACGAAGCCCTGGGTTCAATTCCTCAGTACCACAGTAATAGAAAAAAACAAAAGTGGCACTGTGACTAGCCTTAAGCAAAAGAAGCTAAGGAACATGCCCAGAGCCTGAGTTCATACCCCAACACTGGCAAAAAATAAAAGGGAGACTGGTGAGATATATTCTTCTGGTACACAGGAGGGCCAAGGTTAGAGGAAAGAGGTAGAGGGCAGGTGATTGTGCCTCACCCCAGTAATTTCAGCTACTCAGGAGGCTGAGTTCTGAGTTCTGATCACAATTACAAGCAGGAAAGTCTATATGAAACACTTTTGTCTAATTAAACACCCCAAAAGCCAGAAATAGAGTTGGGATTCAAGGAGTAGAGTGCTAGCCTTGAGCACAAAAGCTCAGGGATAGTGTCCAGGCCATGAATTCAAACCCCAGGACTGACACACAGACACAAACACAGACACAGACACAGACAAACACACACACACACACACACACACACACACACACACACACCAAGATAGAGCATTTGTTAGCCTGCACAATTTCCATCTCTATAGGGAAAAAGGAAGGAAAGACTTGCTCCAGGAGGTGATATAACCAGTGCCAAAATTCCACAGGAGTTCTAAGGCGTGGAACAGGATAGAGAGCCTCAGGCAGAAGGTACAACATGGGTAAAGGTCATGAGGTGTGGTGTAGAGCAAGTGGTGTGGGTGGAATGAATGTTCTGTGGCTTCAGACAAATCTGGCAGGACATTCGAGTCTGGGTCAAGGTTTGTATTTGAGTCACAGGTAGGGAAGAGGATGGGGTCCCAGAATGAGGCCCAGGAGGAAGATTAGCTTGACTTTTCACCATGGACCCCAGCCATTTCTTGTGGCTAGAAGCCTATTTTTCACAGCTCCTGACATTCAGGCATCCTTTGCATTGAGGAGTAAGGGCAAATGTAGGGAAGAACTCTTGCTTTAAAAAAGCTTCTGGCCCAATGCCAACAGTGGCTCAACACCTGTAAATCCTAGCTACTCAGGAGACTGGGTTCAGAGATCATGGATCAAAACCAGCTTAGTGAGACTTAGTGAGACTCTTCTTGCCAGTGAACTACCCAAACCCAGAAATTGTGCTATGACTCAAGTGGTAGAGTGCCAACCTTGAGGGAAAAAGTTAGGAGACCAGAGCCCAGGCCTGAATTCAAGGCCAGTACTGGCACAGAAAAAATAAAGAAAAGCTTTCAGGAGCTCCTTGTCCACTGTTGTGAAAGGCCAGATCACCAGGTACTGGTGGCTCATGCTTGTCCTCCTAGCTCCTCAGGAGGCTGACATGTGACGATCACCGTTCAAAGCCAGCCAAGGAGGATAGTCCGGGGAATTCTGAAACTCCAGAAAACTGGAAATGGCCCTCTGGCTCAAGTGGTAAGCTGAAGC
The DNA here is from genome assembly GCF_024711535.1 of Dipodomys merriami. Taxonomy (NCBI): domain Eukaryota; kingdom Metazoa; phylum Chordata; class Mammalia; order Rodentia; family Heteromyidae; genus Dipodomys; species Dipodomys merriami. Next base: position 1,519,180 of record NW_027202993.1, on the reverse strand, counting down.
TAGGTGACAACGCCCTGGCCCACAGTTCAAGCCCTATGACCAACACCTGGCCTGCTTGGATCTCACTTTGTGCCTCTAAGCAGAGTATTTTCCAGTGGACCCCTGAGTTTCTCCCAATGTCTAGGTATCCTACAAGTCTTGAGAGCAGCCCATTTGGAGGCCTTTGCCTACAGATCGAGCCACATTGTCAGAGAAGTGTCCAGCCTTGGGGCATGGAGGTCATCGTCTGGCTCATCAGAATGGAATCTGTCATGGGTACAGTGTGGGTCTGAGCAGTAAATCAATGTCTCTGGGCCAGGAGGGGCAGAAGATCGCATGGCAGGTAAAGCCTACTCACGTAGGTATCACAAGAGTGCAAATCTGTCAGCACACTTCCGGTGCGTGTTGAGTTGGGCTCATGAAAGTCTTGTGGGTTCAGGAATCCACAGCCGGCTGCCTGGTGCTTGTAGCATTCACTATCCCTGGAGTTACAGGGCTCACCAGTGCTTGGGGTCCAGTGAAGGCCTTCAGTCGTGGGCTGACTAAAAAAGAGCATCCATAATGTCCTTTCCCTTGGTCCTGTGGCCCTGTGCACGGATGGAGGAGCAGGTTCTATGGAACTTACTGCCATGGCCCAGACACAGTCAGGGGCTGCTGGGAGCTGAAGTGTACTCTATTTCAAGTGGTAGAGCACAAACCTTGTGCAAACAAGCTAAAGAATACCACATAGGCTCTGAGTTCAAGCCTCGGTAAACAACATACACACACACGCAAACACACACGCAAATACACACACACATGCACACACATACACACACTCATGCACAAAAAAGCACACACAACATCCTTAGCAGTTCCCAATGGCTCATCCCAGCAATCTTAGCTACTTAAGATGCTGAGCTCATGGGATGGCAGCTTGAAGCCAGCCCAGGCAGGAAAGTATGTAAGACTCTTCACTCCAGTGAACTACTAAAAAGATGAAAGGTGAGCCGTGGTTCAAGTGGTAGAGTGTTAGCTTTGAGCAAAGGAAGCTCAGGGACAGTGCGTAGGCCCTGAGTTCCAGCTCTAAGATTTTTTTTTAGACACCCTTTGCCTCCACCCCCTCCCCAATCAGGCCATAATTCCAGATTTTGGTCACTTCCACTTCTGCCACTTTCATAGCACTGCCACAAGTGACCAGTGTGTGGCCACACTGGATTAAGAGAACTTTCAACAAGAGGGGCATAGCCAGGTCAAGGCTAATGCCCCAGAACATTGAGGTATTGGCCATACCAGTCTCTCATGCCCCAGTTCCCTGGACTTAGAATCTAAAGTCTGTGTCTCTGTATTCTGGACATCCAGAATTGTCTAGAAGGACCTGAGAGGCCAAGCTGGGGCAGGAAGATAGACTTTCCTGCGACAAGTTACGTTGACATTTCCTAGACACCAATGGATACTCCAAACCACTTTGGTCTCATCTCCCATGTAGCCCCGGACCCTCCTTGCTTGGGAAGCCTTCAGTCAGCTATCAATTTCAAGTTGGCTAGAGCCACCAGAAACCCCCTTTCCTCCACTTCACTGCCAGCTTGAAGGGAGGGATGTGCAGCCAGAGGCCCAACTGAGAAAAAATCAAGATATCGCATGACTAAGGACCCCCAGAGGCAGGGGAGACCCTATGCCAGTAGGCCCAGCTGGCCCAGAATCCCCTGGAGGTGCCCAAAGATTTGGACAGGCCAGACTTTGGTCCCAAAATAAAGCTGAAATGCAGGCCTCTGCCAATTTAGGACTCATTGTTGACCTTGATAGGGGGCTAAAGTACAAGTTTGGCATGGAGGAGGAGCACTATCCAAGGCAGAAAGAGTCAAACAGGCACCCAGGAAGTGCACAGAGTAAGAAGAGGGAAAACACACACACACCCACATACACACACACATAAGTAGCCCAATGCCTCAGCAGTCCCTGAGCACTCTGAACATCCCACCCCCAAGAAGATGTCACTACTATCCTCAGACCAACTGTAGACAAAACTCATGGCCTCTCACACATCTGGAATGGCTCATAACAGAGGTTGGAATTTCCTAAAAGTACACACCACTATGCAGAAAACTCATCTACCTTATTTTTGGTTGTCTGTCATGGAGTTTGAACTCTGGGCCTGTGCACAATCCCTCAGCTCTTCAGCTGAAGGTGGGCACTCTACCACTGGAGTCACAGTGCCACTTCTGGCTTTCTGGTGGTTCACTGGAGATAAAGTCTCACAGGTTTTCCTTCCCAAGCTGGCTTTGATCTCAGATCTCAGCCTCCTGAGTATCTAGGATGACACAGTGTGAGCCACCAGTGTCGCCTGGCTTCAGCCACCTTCTTAGCCCCAGGGGAAACCCAACTCGTCAGGCCACAAACCACATGCAATCCTTCACTTCAGACTTTGACACCAGCATTCAAAACCATTCTTCCATGGATGGAGAGCATATAATTGACACTAACATCCCACCCGTACTCCCATTCACCCACTCTCTGCCTGCCACAGGCCACGACCTATGGAGTTCTTGGTAAGACACCACCCACCCTACTGTGGTTTCACACTGGGGCAAATCTGGGTAGTTCTTAGAAATGTCTGTACAGTGAGGCCAGCAGCTGGTCTCCCAAACACAGCAACCCCACTACTTCAACATCTCTTGCAAGCAAGGAAGGGGTGTCTTTCTTTCTTCCTTCCTTTCTTTGATTTTTGGTTGAGGGGCATGGACTCAGGGCTTGGGTACTGTCCTTGAATTCTAATTTTCCTTAAAGCCAGTGGTCTACCACTTGAACCACAGTACCACTGCCAGTTGCAGATTGGAGTTGAGGCTCTCCTGGGACTTTCCTGTCTGGTCTGGGAAATGAGGTCCTCTGGATCTCAGCCTCCCAAGTGGCCAGGATGACAGGCGTGGGATGACAGGTGTGAGCCACCTGCACACTGCTTAAGGTGTCTCATCCTTCAGAATTTCCAGCTATTCCTCCTCTAGACGCTACCACCTAAACACCCCTCTACCTCCCTCAGGGACAACAAAGGGAGGCTCAGAATCTGGGTGGGACCATGGGCATTAAAGGCCCCCCTCCACATCACTAACATTCTCTAAGCTCCCATTTGCCTCCTATGGATGGCCTGGTCATCCAGGGCAGATCAGACCCACTAGGAGTTCTGGGGCCTTCCCTGTATCCCCCTGCGCTACCCAACCAGTACCTGACAATTTCTGGGGCCAGCTCTTCCATGTCCCATTGGAAGACGTTGGGAGGGTTGCTGATAATGGGTCTACGAGTGTCCAGGGCAGAAGGAGTGTCCATCTCCCTTCTGTCAAAGAAGGAAACACAAAGCATGGATGATCTATTAAGAACTACAGGGCATAGCTATCCACCGGTCACCAAGGTCCCTTGGAGAGCTGTTTTATGTTGACAGTCCTTGGGCTTGGCCTTGGGGCCTGGGTGGTATCTCCGAGTTTCTTTGGCTCCATGTAAGCACTTCCACCTGAGCCACGGTGCCACTTCTGACATTTTCTGTGTATGCAGGACCTAGGAATCAAACCCGGGGTTTCCTGCATGCTAGCCAAGCTGTCTACCTCTAAAACACAATCCAAGCCCTACATAGTTGTTCTCCTGTGACCCATCAGGCCTGTCTCCAGACAGTCTTGCACATCTCTACCGAGTTTCTCACCAACAGTCCTGGCTGGAAATGAACACGCTCTGCTATGTTGTCCATCATCTGCGGCAACTTTGCTCTCTGTGCTTCCTGTCAGCTCCTCCGTGTTAAATAAGTCCCCCTTTTCAAGTGATGCCTCTAAGAAGCCCGTTCTGATCACATTGGCAGAGCTGGAAACTCTCTGCTCTGCAGGCTTCTGGCCTTATCACGCCCTGCCTTCTGTCCAGTGTGGGTTGAGAATGCACAAAGGGGAAGGCCTGGCTTCCACCACCGGATTTCTGAAGGAACTGATACACCACCCAGGGACAGGTGTTGTACCACACTCCAAGATAGGGCCCTCTAAGCTTGGGCAGTCTGTTGGCAACAAGACAGGGCCATTTCTTTGTGTGGGGTTGAGCTCAGAATCTGGGAGCTGTCTCTGACTTTTTGGGCTCAAGGCTGGTGCTCTACCACTTGAGCCACAGCTCCATTTCAGGCTTTTTGGTGGTTCCATGGAGAGTAGAGTCTCACAGTCTTTCCAGCTTATGGCTGGCTTCAAACTGTGATCCTCAGATCTCAGCCTCCAGAGTAGATAGGATGACAGGTGTGAGCCTTAGCCCCGGGTGACGGGCACCAAAGCCTTTTTTTTTTTTTGCTCCCGTTTCAACTAGCAAGCCGAAGTTAAAACAATCAGTTACAGGGGATCAAGATCCTCTCCTAGGTCAGTTAATCCAAGGAGATAAAGTGTCTTTGGAAAAGGCTAGTCTGAGTAGGCCTAGTCGTGTGGGGGTGTGTTGGTGTGGGTGTGTGGGAGTGTGTCGGGGATACCTACCCCCATCTCTCTGGTACCTCATCTTTCCAGCAGGGAGTGCATCCAGGATAGTCACCCCAAGGAAGAAGAATGGGGGAGGGTACCTAAGGTCACATTCAGGGGGATGATCCCAATATGTCCTCTAACCGAACCTGGACAGATAAAGGAGAGAAAGAGAAGTTTTGAGAAATATCAAGGGAAGCCCCTTACCTTTGGCTACAAGTACCAGCGAGAAGACTGAATCCATCTGTCTTGGTCGTCAGATAAAAGGTGTACACTGTTCATTTATTTTATTATTATTTTGTGAGTCCTAGGGCTTGGATTCAGGTTATCTCTGAGCTTCTTTTGTTCAAGACTGAGGCTCTACTACTTGAGCCACAGCAACAAATCTGGCTTTTTTGTGTGTGGGTTTGGAGGGGGAGGTGGTTCATGGGAGATAAGAATCTCACGGACTCTCATGCCCGGGCTGGCTCTGAGTCACGACCATCAGACCTCAGCTTACCAATAGCCAGGATGATGGTCAGAAGCCACCAGCTCCTGACCACCACCATCCATTTATAATCCCTTAGGCCCAGGGCTGAGCCATCCACATTACACCGCATTGTTGGGAGTGGGAAGCAGACATGAATGGGTTTGATACTTTAACAGCCTTCCTATCTTTGAGCATTGTTCCGGGTCAGTCTGATGGTGGCTTCCTCCTTATCCACAGCAATGACTTGGCTCTGTCACAAGAACAAATGTCCCCTGGGATGTTTCAGGTCTAGGGTCTTTCCTCTGCACTCCGTTTCCCTAACCGAAATGACACACCCTAGCAAAGAATAGTAGACACTGAATGTTTTCATTGTTTTATACCAGGGTCTGGCCAGATAGGTGAGGGTGAGGGTTAGAGGCCCGGGATCGTGCTGAGCAGGGGGACAATGCCTCCTCATATAATTTCCTTCAATGGTCTATCAGAGTGATTTGGGGAAGGACTCATGGGATGGATAATGAACAACCCTCACGGTCTAGCCAGGGCACAGAGGGGCTTACCTCATGAATCTGCTTCAACAGGCTAACTGACACACCTCCTGACCCACAGCTCACATCCAGAATGAGAGGGCCAGCTTGGGTTCCAGCCAGATAGGGATGCTGGGCCACCTCCTCCAGCACCCATTCAACCAGTTCCTGTGTGAGAGAAAGACAGAGAGAGAAAGAAGGCCAAAATTACACTTATGCCAGGTGCCGGTGGCTCAGGCCTATAATCCTAACAACAGAGGAGGCTGAGATATGAAGATCATGGTTCATAGCTGGCCCAGAACCACCAGAAAACCGGAAGTGATGCTTTGGCTCATGTGGTAGAGCGCTATCCTTGATCTGAGGAGCTTGGGTACACTGCCCTGGCCCAGAGTTCAAACCCCATGACTGACAAGCAGTGGACTTCCCACCATAAGAAGTGGACTGCATAGCACCCACTGTCCTAGGGAGCATGGCAGAGAAGTCTGGCTGAGCTTCCTGTGTGCTGAGGGTCACGAGTAGATCACCCGACTTCTCCATGCCTCATTTTCCCCAGCTGCAAAACTGAATAGTGTGAAGGATCCCCTTTATCATAGAGATAGGGTAATGATGAAAAAGAACCATGTTTAGTTTCATTATCCCACACCTATTGCATGATTAGGAGCGGACGCCATCTGCCACATCACCTCCTGCTGAGTCTCCCTGAGAGATCATGCCAGGCAAAGCATAAGCTTCATGTAAACATGCATGCAGGAAGGGGGTGTTGGTTCAAGGCTTCTTATACACTTGGCTGCACCTTAATTGCCTCTACCTTTATTCTTACTATATTCTTCTTGGCTGTACATTTGTTGTCTTTATTCTTGATTTGGCTATTTTTCTATTGATCCACGAACAGAGCATGTTGTTTCTTTCCAGTCCAATAGAGACGGCTTCTCTAAATAATAAAGACTAGGACCAAAGTTTAGATGTGGTCAATTCCCCAATCAATATATCATCTGATGAGACGTTGCCTCCAGAAACTCCTGCATCTTCAAAAGCAGTTTTGCGGCTCCCTCATAGTAAATATAGAATTTTAAAATTTCCAGATATGTTACAATAGGAAGAATTAATGAAATAAACTAAACCAGAAGGAGTTATACCAAAAGTACAGAAAGTTATAGAAAAAGGGATCTCTGATAATAAAAGGAAAAGAAAGATTCCCACAACAGTTATGACTAAGTTTGGTCCAGCTTACATTATAGGGAATATATGGTGGTTTCCCACCTCTTTCATTTGGAAATATGATGGCTGACTTATTAACTACGAGAAACCATCATGCTTTATTTGTAATTAATCACCTTAATACTAATGAACAAAATCTTACACTTATGCAAATACATTGGAGCGAAATTGGATTTAAAGTTCAGCCAAAAGTTAAAAGGAAAGATTTGCTCACAGGCACCTGCAAAGGGCCTGATGAATTTAATCACCTCGGGATGAGGGTATACATGTATGTTTCCACAGGATGCCGAGTCACCCATCTGGAATCTCAACCGACTCGTGTGCCCCTACAAAAATAAGAGAAACCCAGGGGGAAAAAACCAGAAGATGCAAATGAAGAAAGCGATGCAAAAGCACAAATGTCTTCACCTTTCTCCTCAACAGGCAAGACAACAAAAGAAGCCCAACCACCAACGTGGGAACAAATTAAGAAGCTCACCCATTCTGCAGAGGAGGTTGTGGTTTCTACAGGAAACACTATCACTGTTGAAAATATGTTTCTTGCTATGCTTTCCATTATTGCTGTGCAGGCAGTGTCTGTTTCAGGAGAACAATACTGGGCATATGTTCCTAATCCTCCTCTTCTACATCCCGTGGGATGGGGGGGGGGATGATGATATAATACAAGTAATGTCAAACAATAGTGACCTGCTAGGGGGTTTGGAGGACTATTCTAATTCTCATATGACTTCTCAAACAATTAATTATGAATGAATGACAGATACCACTCCAATTTGCATAACGCTATCAGTAGAAAATCTCCCTGAGTGTTTGCCTATAAACTATAGAACTTTTTTGACTGATGCCCTTGATCAATCCAATGATAAAAAGTTCAAAAAAAAAGATTGATGTGGAAAATTGGCATGATGACATTAGGCTTTCATACTTATAATGAATCCTTTTTTCATTGCAAGAGGAATATACATTTAGATAACTGCCTACAAAAATATCATGAAAAGAATCAGTTTGGGGATGCATTAATTACCTCACCAAAATGCTGGGAATGTGGATTTCAAAAGGCCTCTTTTTTACAACCCTATGGGGCACCAGATAGTATTTTTTTATTTTTTCCATTGCTAACCCTGATTATGATTATGCCTCCTACTTAAAACATAATTCATGAAAGTTTAATGGCTATGCTCCTGATACTCATGGGGAACCCCTGAAAAGATGGCTCACTCCAGGGTGGGTGGCTTCCATTTTGGCGAGTCACTCTCCCTTTCACAATAAAACTGGCATTCAGCTGGATTTGTTCAGACTTTTTGCAGCAACAAACATGATTTTACCGAAAAAGCCCAAAGAAACTAAGAGTACTGCAATTGAGGTAAGAGCATGTGTGGGTTATCCTATGGGAATTTTAGCTGGAAAACTAGATAATTTAATCATTATTAATCAAGGAAAATCTTATTATATTAGTTGTAAGGATTGTATTTTTACTAATTTTCTTACTTCTTCTCTGGATAAAACATATTCTGTAATTTTAAATTTAAAAAGACCTTTGTATGTAATGTTATGTGTAGATCTATGAAATGACCCTTGGTTTAAAAATTCCGCTTTACAAATGCTGAAAACTCTGGATATTATGTTGCAGCCCAAACGCTTTGTTGCGGCCTTGATTTTAGGAATAAGTGCTTAAATAACAATAATTAGCTCTTTAGCGATTTCTACAGCAGCCTTAGTAAATGAAGTAAACACTGCTCATTTTGTTACTGATTTAAGCAAAAATATTTCATTAGCCCTAGCAAAAAAATAAATTATAGATAAAATGTTAGAAATGAAAATAAATGCTCTGGAGGAAGTGGTTCTGGTTATAGGTCAGGAAGTTCAAAATTTAAAAACACAACTCTCAGTTAAATGTCATGCTAGTTTTAAATATATCTGTGTTACTGCTCTAAAATATAACTTTTCTTTTAATTGGAATGCCACCAAAAATCATTTGTTAGGAGTTTGGAGAGATAAAGATATCTCTCATGTTATGGAGGCTTTACAGGACAAAATTACAGCAGTTAGTAAATCTCATTTAGATGTAAAAAAATTACAATCTTTGGCAGCATTATTTAAGCAAATCCTGGAGGCCCTCAATCCTCTGGATTGGATTCATGTAATAATTATAATTGCCATTGTCAGATCAATTCTCCCAATTCTTATTCTTATATTTCCAGTCATTTTCCGGATGATCTTTAGATTTGTCTCTTCTGTGCACCAAGACATTCATGAGTTTCAATTAAAAAATAAAAAAGGAAGAAATTCCATGACCTCTGACTCTGTTGAAAAAAAATTATGAAGGAATTAGCCTAACTCCAAATACGCCCCATTTTACTGCCAGAGCTGGGATTTGAACTCAGGTCTGGGTAACTCTGTTGCACTGTGGGAGAAGGGGAAGATCACCATCCTTGAAGACTACACATTCAGGCCTGCTCCCAATACCTGAATTGAAGCCCAACACTGGCAAAAATCAGATTCCCACCTATTTTACACATAGGATCTCTATTTACATACATATGTGGAATTCGTCATGCTTTCAGTTTAGTTATTTATTTTATTGTATCTTAGTCAGAGATGCATTTTGTATTTTATTGAGTATGATGATAGATATAAATGTGCTGACATGCATGACAACCTATTCCTATGTCTATAGAGTTGCCTATGCCTTGTCCATCTTAAATGACACCCAGGACTTTCACAGGACTGGAAATCAGGTGAACTGCTGTATTGCTCACATCAGGATTCATGTTTTGACAGTGTTGTGATTTGAACTCAGAACCTAGCAGGCCCAATTGGTGAAAGGGTCAAGGTGAGGACACTGGCCTGTGAGCAACTGAGGAGCTAGACCGTTTCGAGGATGTGACACTGAGCACCAGGGAGGGCCCGGATGGGCATAAATTCATAGTTTAAACATAGGATATCTATTATTATATATGTGTGGACAGCATCTTGCATTCGGTGCACTTTTCCTTAATTTGTGTCTAATTCATGAAGATATTGTGTATTTTACTGAATATGGTGACTGGTATAACTGTGTTGACATGGATGTCAACCTGTTCCCATGGATATAGAGTTGCCTATATAGTATGTACCATTCCTAGCTGAGAAGCAGGACTTTCACAGTACAGGAAAAGAGGAGGATCACTTGGCTTCTCACATCAGTATTCATCTTTTGACAGTGCTGGGATTTGAACTCAAGGCCTAACAAACCCATGTGATGAATGGGTCATGGTGAGTACACCAGCCTGTGGGCCAAAAGAAGGTTAGGTCTATTCCGGGACCTGAGATCGAGCCCTGCCTGGGCTGGCTTTGAACAGAGATCCTCAGATCTCAGCCTCACGAGTAGATAGGATTACAGGCATGAGCCACTGGCGCCCAGCACTAATATGATTTCTATGTACTCCTTTTCATGTGCCTGGCACAAGTCTGTTTCATGTACTCATCACTGGTCACCTAGTCTTAAACAACTTTTTACAAAGTATGTTTTTTCCCCCATAGTGTTTTCATATTGGTCCTCTCCATCAACAAATTACTGTTCCTTGTAAGTGTGCAAAGGGAAGAGCTCAGACACAAATTATAGTATCATTATTTACTCACTACATTGACTTTTGGCCTTACATTTCTCATCTATAAATGGATGTAATCTACCAGAAATATTGAAGAATACTTTGCTTCCTCCTAGAGCAATTAAAAAGAAAAGTAGAGTCCTTACATTTTCCACCTTAGCTTACAAATAAGGAAAGAGTCAAATTCAGTTTGTTGGTATAAAGTCACAAATTGCTTCATGCAGAAATAAAAATAAAGTTTACCTCCTGGCTCTAAGGGTTGTGTCTTTTTAAGGCAACTACAGATATGTAAGTGGTATTATGTAAATTGGGTCATGTGTCCACATTTGTATTGAAGAACATACTCAACATATCATTGGAAAACATTTGTTATAGAATAGTATTTATATGAGAACGTTACTTGAACTAATGACACTAAGTTGAAAACTAATCTTATTCCATCAAAATTTTCTTATTGCTTTATGTGCTGCCAAGTGTTCTTCATAAATTTACACATAGATTTTCTTCAGTGAACTGGATAGAAACTAAAACTGACTAAGGATTTCTGCCTAATGAGTGAAGCATGCTTGAGGCTTGTGTTGTTATCTTCTAGGGATATATATCTAAGCTACTGGCTATGTGTGTGGTGAAAGGCTTTCTCCTAAGTTCCCAAGACTAGAACAAAGAAGATCATTTGATAACAAAGCACACACCTTATTATATTTTATCTATGTGGGATAATAAACATGTGAAAATAAACGATTTTATTTATAAGAAAACAATACCACCAAGAAAAGTGAGTATACATTAGAGAGACTGCAAGAACAACCTTAGGGATTTACTGTCTCACCTGATTATGTGATTATTATTTCTTGATATTGAAACTCTCCTTTTGTTATTCTAATTGTATATAATCCAACACTGTTTATTATTATGTATTCAATGTGGGAAATCTAAATTCAAAGATGTCTAAAAATTTTTCTTTTTCAATCATAACATTGCCATTATCAAGGTCACTCTGGTCATCATCATCTTCAACAAATTATTATTAGCATCATAAGTGCTAATTATTGAAAGTCTGGTATGTGTCTATGATTTTGTATTATTTGTATTTTAATAATTTTAATATTACGACTGTTCATGCATCCATGTTAAATTTTTGAATAAATAAAGAAACAAAAACAAAACTAAACCATAACAGGTAGCTTGATTATGTGATTATGACAAATTATTGAACAGATTTTTGAAGCATTGCCCATTTCTAACCAATATGAATTAACTTCCCTTCTCCCTGTCATTACACACAAATACTTAAGGGTTTGAACAGAATTTTTTCAAGTAATATACTATAAATATTACTACTGCATCATGTGTATGTCTAAAATTACTTTGAAAATAATATATCCTACTTTCTATTGAAATATTAGTCATTTTACTCTAGGAAACATTTGGAAAAATAGACTATATCTTTGAAATGAAAAGGGTAAAAAATAGTAGCATAAAAGTTTTAGAGGGAGTGTATATATTCAGAAATATATATGTGTGTGTGTATAAATTTTGTATGTAGGAAGTCATACATTTTTAGAGGGAATTTGTCGTCATATATATATATATATATATAAATTTATGTATAGAATTATGTGCATTATAGTGAAACAAACATCTTAAAATGTAATTAAAATAAAAAAAAATCATCAAACCAAGTGCCGGTAACTCACGCCTATAATTCTAGTTCCTTTGGTGGCTGAGATCTAACAATTGTTTTCACATCTAGCCCAAACAGAAAAGTACATGTTAGATTCTTATTCTCCAATTAACCTTTCAAAAACAGAAATTATCCCTGTGCTTCAAGTTGTACAGTGCTGGCCTTGAGCACAAAAAAAGCTTAGGGACAATGCCCAGGACTTGTAAACAACAACAACAACAACATGTCTCACATTAATTTCACAAAAGCATTTTTTAACTGCTGTGATCATTTCTTAGAAACATGAATATATGCCCTTGGAAATTTTTAAGTAAAAAGTATAGAATATTTATGTCTATGTTAAACACATGACTATTTAGATTGTTTAAGATATTTAGGTAATGATTAGGAATTAAGTATAATGATAGGTAGGGAATAATTGGGACTGGTCTTTTATTCTGTTTTATGATAGTGATAAAATGATACCTCTAATGATTATATAAAATTAGTATTGCTTGGTATTTGAATTATAATAAGTGATAAACATTTTTTGAAGTTTTTTTTAATTGTGAAAATACTGTACCAAGGGGTTATGATTACATGGGCAAGGTAATGAGTATATTTCTTTTCAAGCATTGTTGTCTCCTCCTTTGTTTCCTCTTCCCATCCCTTTCACCTCCCCCCCACACTGATCTCCACTCCCTCCCTCCCCCATTCCCAGGCCAAAGTTGTAACATTCGTTTTTTGACATAACAAAAAATAACTTCAGTTTTCACTGTATTTTATATTGGTATAATTTGTAGAGGGTTAGGGAATAAACAAATTGTTTTAATAGGAATACAGGTGGAACCATTGCAACAATGAAATGTACAAGTCGTTATGTTGAAAAATGAACTTTACAACTTTGGGGGGGGGAGAGGATTGGGTAATGGGAGTCTGGGAAGTGATGGGAGGCGGAAACAAAGGAGGAGTCAACAATGCTTGATAAGAAATGTACTCATTATCTTGTCTATGTAATTGTAAACCAACTGTACTGCATTTTCACAATAAAAAAAATACCTCTCAGTCCTATCTCTCAACATCACAGGATTTAACTCTCCAATTAAGAGACATAGACTGTCTAGTTGGAATAAAAGCAAAATCCTTCTATCTGCAGCCTTCAGGAGTCACATCTTGCCCATAAAAAAAAACACATTTTGAAAGTGAAAGACTGGAACATAATCGACCAAGTAAATGACCCCCATAAACACGTGGGATTTGCAATGCTAATATCAGATAAAATAGACTTCAAATTAAAATTCGTGAGAAGAGAAAAAGAAGGTCGCTACATACTAATTCAGGGATCGGTCATTCAGGAAAATATTACAATTCTAAATATCTATTTGTCAAACAATGGAGCATGCAAATTTATCCAAGAAACACTACTTTCCCTCAAAGCTCACATAGATCCAAAGAAATTAATTGTTGGGGACTCTAACACACCACTATCCCCACTAGATATATCAACTCGGCAAAAACTCAGTAAACTGCAGATCTAAACAACTGCAAGGATCAACTAGATTTAATAGACATCTAACAAATATTTCACCCAGCAGTATCAGAATACACCTTTGTCTCAGCAGCATATAGAACATTTTCAAAAACTGACCACACTTTAGGTCACAAAACAAAAGTCCAAATTCAGAAACATTGACGTTATACCTTGCATTCTCTCAGACCACAGGAAATAAAATTAGAATTCAGCGCCAAAAGCCACCAAAGAAATCCTGTAACACATGGATGCTGAACAACACACTGTTGAATCAGGAGTAAGTCATGTAACAGATTAGAAAGGAAATTAAAGTGTTCATGATATTCAACAAAACAAGCACACAAATTACCAGTTCCCCTGGGACACAGAAAAGTCAGTACTCAGAGGCAAGTTGGAGATATATGAAACCAACAATTTAATGAGATATCAGCACCTCCTTGAAAAAGAGCAGCAAGATAAACACCAACCCAGTAGATGGAAAGAAATAATTAAAATTAAATGAGAATTAAATGAATTAGATTCCAAAAAAAAAACACATAGAAAGAATCAACAAAACAAAGAGTTGGTTCTTCGAAAACATTAACAAAATTGACAGATCCTTAACAAATCTTATCAGAAAAAGAAAACTCACCCAAATAAATAAACTCAGAGATGAGAATGGAAACATCACCAGAGAAACAACCAAGATTCAGAACTTTATAAGGGAATATTTCTAAAAACTATGCTAATAAGTTTGAGAACAAGGCAAAAATGAACCTTTTCATAGCAAATATCGACATGCAGCTGAAACTAAACCAAGATGGGTTAAACGATTTTAACAGGCCCATATCAAGCATTAAGATAGAAACAGCAATAAGAGAAGTCCTATCTAAAAAAAGCCCAAGACCAGATAGATTTACATCAGAATTCTACAAGGCCTTCAACACAGAGCTCACACCAATACTACTCCAACTATTCAATGAAATTGAAAGAGAAAGTTCACTACAGAACTTACTCAATGAGGGCATCAAAACCCTCATCCCCAAACCAGGCAGGGACTCATCAAAAAAGAGAAGTTTAAACACATTTCTTTGATGAACATTGATGCAAAACTTCTCAAAAAAATTTTGGTCAATTGACTTCAACAATTCATACAAAAAATAATACACCACGATCAAACAAGATTCATTTCAGGGATGCAAAGTTGGGTCAATATACGCAAATCAATTAATATAATACATTGCAACAAGAGCAAGTATAAGAACCACATGGTTATCTCAATTACTTGAGAAAAAGCATTTGACAACATCCAACAATCCCTTTATGATTAAGGTTCTGGAAAAATTAAGAATCCAGGGAACATTCCTCAATAGAATAAAGGCTGTATAATGCAAACCTACAGCCAGCATTATACTTAATGGTGAAAAACTTCTTTAAAAAACCTCTTAAATCAAGAAGGGGACAACGGATTGCTGGGTCATGGGGAAGCTCTATGTGGAGGCTTTTGAGGAAACTCCATACTACTTTCCTAAGTGGTTGAACAAATTTACACTCCTACCAACAATGCAGTAAGGTTCCCTTCTGTCCACATCCCCTCCAACATCTGTTGTTATTAGAGTTCTTGATATTAGCCATTATAACTGGAGTGAGGTGGTATCTCAATGTTGTTTTGATTTGCATTTTTTTATGGCTAGGGAGGTTGAGCATTTCTTAATGTAACTATTGGCCATCCTTCTTTCCTCTTCAGAGAAGTTTCTCTTTAATGCTTTAGGCCACTTATTTATTGGGCAGTTGTTTCTTTGAAGATTTGTTGTTGGGGGATTTAATTTTTTGATTTCCAAGTATATTTTAGATATGAGACCCTTGTCCATTGTATGGCTAGTGAAGATCTTCTCCCAATCCGTGGGCTTTCTATTGATCTTACTATCTATGACCTTTGCCATGCACAAGCTCTGCAATTTCATGCAATCCCATTTGTCCAAACTTTCTTTGATTTGTCGTGTTTCTGGGTCTCCATTAAGAAAATTTCGGCCTGTGTGTCATTTACCCAAATGTTCACAAAGAAGACCACACTAAAGCTACCAGCAGGACTATGTTTATTGTAGCATTATTTACTATAGCGACGATAAGGAACCAACCCAGATGCCCCTCAGTAGATGAATGGATCAAGAAAATGTGGTATATATACTCAATTGAATTCTAAGCCTCCATGGGAAAGAATGACATTGCCCCATTTTGTTAGGAAATGGAAAGGCTTGGAAAAAATTATATTAAATGAAGTAAGCCAGGCCCAAAGAAACATACGTCCCAGTATCGTGTATATGTCTGAGTCAAGCAGAAAAGGTCAGATAATTTGATGTTAGGGAAATGAACCCTAAGATATTTATTCAAATGTTATTTTTTCCTTCATGCGATTGTTTCTAACACAATTGTAAAATTATTTCTTTGTTGCTTTGTATGTCCTTCCCTCACAGTATAATCCCTGCTTTCACTGTATAATTTGTATAGGGGAAGGGAAAACAAATCGTTTAAATACGGATACACGTGGACCCATTGCAACAATGAGCTGTAAAAGTCGTTATGTCGAAAAAGAACGTTATAACTTTGGTGAGGGGGGGTTTGGGTGGGGGCCGAGGGGAGGATGGGAAGGGATGGGAAGGGGAAACAAAGGAGGAGATTACAATACTTGATAGAAATGTATTCATTATCTTGCCCATGTAATTGTAACCCATCTGTAAATATTTTTACAATAAAAAAAGAAAGGGACAAGGATGTCCACTCTCTCCAGTTTTTTTCAATTTAGTATTAGAATGCCAAGCTACAACAATAAGACACGGTGCAAACAGAAAATGGATCCAAATAGGGAAAGATTAAGTAAAACTAGCCCTCTTTGTAGATGACATGATCTTGTATGTAAAGAATCCCATGAAATCCACTCCCAAATTACTCATAGTGATTCAAAACTTTGGCAAAGTTGCCGGTTATAAAATTACAACTCAAAGACAACAGCTTTTCTCTAATCCAACAATGAGAAAAGTGTGGCTTAAACCAGGAAAACAATTCCATCTATAATAGCCCCCCCCCGAAAAAAATAAAACACCTAGGAATTAATAAAAAATGAAGGACCTTTTTAATGGAAACATTTTGATTTTTGTCAGTCATGGGTCTTGAACTCTGGGCCTAGGTGCTGTCCCACAGGTCTTCAGCTCAAGGCGAGCTCTCTATCACTTGAGGCACAGCACCACTTCTGGTTTTCTAGTGGTTTATTGGAGATTAGAGTCTCACGGACTTAACTTCCCTGGCTAGCTTTGAACCATGATCGTCAGATCTCAGCCTCCTGAGTAGCTAGGATTACAGGCATGAGCCACCAGTGCCCGGCTGATGAAAACTTTAAAAACCTGAAAAAAAATCAAAACAGTACCTAGAAAGTGGAAAAACCTCCCATGCTCCTGGATTGGAAGGATCCACATTGTGAAAATGGCAATACTTGCCAAGGCTATCTACAAATTCAATGCAATACCTATCAATATTCCAACCTTATTCTTCAAGGAAGTAGAAGAGGCAATCCAAAAATTCATACAGAATAATGAAAGATCCCGAATAGCAAAAATGATCAAAAACAGAAAGAAAATTGCTGGAGGAATATCAATACCAAATTTCAAACTCTACTACAACACCATTGTAATCAAAACACCTTGATACTGACACAAGAACAGACTTCAGGACCAATGGAATATAATTGAAAATCCAAAAATGAACCTACAGACCTACAGCCATCTAATATTCGATAATGGAGCTAAAAATTAGAATGGAAGAAAGACAGCCTCTTCAGTAAATGGTGCTGGCAAAATTGATTAATCACTTGTAGAAAGCCAAAGCTACAACCTTATATATCACCCTGTACCAGAATCAACTCCAAATGGATCAAAGACCTCGGAGTCATAGCAGACACACTGAAAACATTACAGGATGGAGTAGGAGAAACCCTAGGTCTCCTTGGCGTAGGCCGAAATTTTCTTAATAGAGACACAGAAATAAAAGCAATCAAAGAAAGGTTGGACAAATGGGATGGCATGAAGTTGCAGAGATTCTGCATGGCAAAGGACATAGCTAGCAAGATCAATAGAAAGCCCATGGATTGGGAGAAGATCTCTAGCCATATCTAAAATATACCTGGAAATCAAAAAATTAAATCCCCTAACCACAAATCTTCACACAAACAACTGCCCAATAAATAAGTGGGCTAAAGCCTTAAAGAGAAACTTCTCTAAAGAGGAAATAAGGATGGCCAGTAGAAACATGAAGGAATGCTCAACCTCCCTAGCTATAAAATAAATGCAAATCAAAACAACATTTAGATTCCACCTCACCCCTGTTAGTATGGCTATAATCAATAACCCTAACAACAGATTCTGGATGGTATGTGGACAGAAGGGAACCCTACTTCATTGTTGTTGGGCGTGTAAACTTGCTCAACCACTTTGGAATGTAGTATGGAGATTCCTCAAAAGACTCCACATAGAGCTGCCCTATTTCCCAGCAATACCACTTTTGAGCATTTACCCAAATGATACCAGCACGACTGTGTTTATTGCAGCATTATTTACCATAGGTAAGATATAGAACCAACCCAGATGCCCTTCAGTAGATGAATGGATTAAGGAACTGTGGTATATATGCACAATGGAATTCTATGCCTCTATCGGAAAGAATGACATTGCCCCATTTCTTAGGAAATAGAAAGACTTGGAAAAAATTTAATTAAGTGAAGTAAGCCAGCCCCAATGAAACATAGGTCCCATGGTTTCCCTTATTTGCAATTATGTATATTTGTGAGACAAGCAGAAACGGTCAGATAAATTGATGTGAGGTGAAATGAACACAAATATAAGTATTCAATTTTTTTTCTTTCTTGTGATTGTTTCTAACGTTTATAAGATGATTTCTTTGTTGCTTTGTTCGTCCCTCTCCGACAGTATAACCTTGTTTTCACTATATTTGATGTTGGTATTATTTGTGGAGGGGAAGGGAAAAAAAAACAAATAGTTTAAATAGGGATACAGATGGACCCATTGCAACAATGAGCTATACAAGTCGTTATGCTGAAAAATGAACTTTACAACTTTGGCCTGGGGGGGAGGTAGGGGGACACATGATGGGGGGATGAAAATGGATGTGAAAGGGAAACAGAGGAGGAGGCAACAATGCTTGATAAGAAATGTACTCATTACTTTGTTCATGTAATTGTAACCCCTCTGTACAGTATTTTCACAATTAAAAAAAGAAATATACTATTCAGGAAAAAATATATAGAATTAGGGGCTGGGAAGGTGGCTCATTTGTAGAGCACTTGCCTTGCATGCTTGAGGCCCTGGGTCCAATTCCTCGGCACCACATAAGCGAAAAGAAAAAAATCAGCAAGTGGCGCTGTGGCTCAAGTGGTAGAGCACTAGCCTTGAGCTGAAGAGCTGAGGACAGTGCCCAGGCCAAGAGTTCAAGCCCCATGAGTCCCAAAAGATATATATAGAGAGAATTATAAGATTTAAAAATACTTAAGACTCAGGATCAATGTAGCATTAACAAATACATCCCCTTTATCTGTTGCATATATTTTCACTTCTGTTATAGTGTACTTTGAATTATGAAAGGTTATCATTTGATATTATCTGACTTATTCTTGCTTTTCTTTAGCCGCTAATGAGCATCCTGAGCATGTAGGATTACAGGAATAACCTATTGGTGCATGTTTGTCTTTCAATATTTAAGGGTTTTCTTCTTTCCTTTGAATTCAAACATTGTCCTGTCAGTAATTGTGCAAATTCTCCGATTGCTGTTCTCAAACATGATAAGCATTTGTTCGATGGGTAATTGTCCTGTTCATTGTGGTTAACATAATTTTCATTGTTTCTATTGATTTGCCCTTCCTAATTATTTCATATGATGATTAGAATATTTAATATATAGACTTCGATTTTGCCTCTATGGAGATTGTCAAAAGAATGTTTTAAAAGATTATTATAGAGACAGAATTGTGAACTTTATACATAAAAACAAAAAAACTTTTAGTTGGCCTTTGTTCCTATGATGAAATTTTAAAAATAGGATTTAAGATATGGTAATATATTTTTAAATGCCATATGAACAAAAAATATGATAATCAGCAAAATTTTGCCTAGGTGACTGGCCCATTTATTCCCCCACCCCACTTTTCCCGGTTCTGGAGCCTAGAAAGGAAAAGGAAAATTTGTGTTGATTATTAAACATTGTGAAATTCGCAAACTACCTTTTCAGAAGCTGTAGAGGGTTAGGATGTAGAACTGTGTTAGAGACCAAGGGTTTTATATTCAAGGCCCTGCGCTGGATCTTCAGCACTGAGAAAAGAGGAGGAGGAGGAAGAAGAAGAAGAAGAAGAAGAAGAAGAAGAAGAAGAAGAAGAAGAAGAAGAAGAAGAAGGAGAAAGAGGAGGAGGAGGAGGAGGAGGAGGAGGAGGAGGAGGAGGAGGAGGAGGAGGAGGAGGAGGAGGAGGAGGAGGAGGAGGAGGAGGAGGAGGAGGAGGAGGAGGAGGAGGAGGAGGGGGAGGGGGAGGAGGAGGGGGAGGGGGAGGAGGAGGAGGAGGAGGAGGAGGAGGAGGAGGAGGAGGAGAAGGAGAAGGAGAAGAAGAAAAGAAGAAGAAGAAGGAGAAGAAGAAGAAGAAGAAGAAGAAGAAGAAGAAGAAGAAGAAGAAGAAGAAGAAGAAGAAGAAGAAGAAGAAGAAGAAGAAGAAGAAGAAGAAGAAGAAGAAGAAAGAAAGAAGAAGAAGAAAGAAAGAAGAAGGGCTGGGAAGATGGCTCAGTGGTAGAGCACTTGCCTTGCATGCTCGAGGCCCTGGGTTCGATTCCTCAGCACCACATAAGCAAAAATAAATTAGCCAGAAGTGGTGCTGTGGCTCAAGTGGTAGAGTGCTATCCTTGAGACTTGAGCTGAGGGACAGCACCCAGGCCCAGAGTTCAGGCCCCATGACCGGACCAAAAAAAAAAAAAAAAAAGAAGAAGAAGAAGAAGAAGAAGAGGAGGAGGTGGAGGAGGAGGAGGAGGAAGAGGTAGAGAATCAAATTTACCCACATTTTATTTAATGACTATTTATGGCACAATAACAGGTTCAAGTTTCATTTTGATCTTTACAGTGGTTCCTATTTAGCCTCTGGATATACATTTCAAGTGGATTCCTGAAATCCATGAAGTACTTTATAGAGTTAACCCTCAGTATCCAGAATTTCCACATCTAGGTGTTCAATCACCCAGAAATTTAAAATATTCAGGAAAAAATGTTCCCAAAACATTCAATATTGTAACTAATTGCATACTGTTATATAACCTTGATGTAACTTAAAGTGTAACTTACTTTGTATGACATACTATGCTATTTTCTATATGGGACTGGAGCCTATGCTGATTTTAGTGTACTCAATCTGTTCTGGAAGCAACACTGTAAATACCGAGATGACCATTATATGCTTTTATCCAAACAAATATAATTACAATAAAGCTTCAGTTATAAATTAGGTACAGTAAGACAATTATAACAGTAACTAATAAAAATAGAAAAATTGTAACAATATACTGTAAAAAAAAGTAATGTGAAATGGATGTGGAAATGCATACCTGTAATTCCAGGAAACAGATGCCTAGGCAGGAAAATAATCAAAGATATCTACAGTGAAACTTTAGCTCCAAAAGAACCAAAAAAACAAAATAAAGGTATTTTGTGAATGTGGTCTCTTTCAAATTATGAGATGTTTTTCCATTAATCTTTTCAGAGCACAGTTGAGCACAGGTAAATTTTTGGGTCTTTGTCCATCCCAGGAAACAAGAAAGACAGAGGGGTCTGATCAAAGTTAAGTGCGGTGCTTGCCCATTCTCCAGCCTCCCTCAGCCGAGGAGACAATCAGACACAGCGAGGAGCCAAGTCAAGTAGCAAGAAAACTCATTCATTAACAGAGAGCAGCCCTTTTTAAAGCCAAAAAAAGCGGGTGGCATGGCAGGGGAGGAAGAGGAACCAATCACTGTCAAGGTCACACCCTATCATGCACTTCAGCTTTCACTGGCTGGTTAAGCACTGAAAGTAAGGTAAATTGTGCTCTGCCAACACAACTCCCTCTCAGCATCATCTTTGCTACCAAGGTGCTCTGCAGTAACTAACTACAGAAGGGGAAATTACAGTGAAGGGGACTACTGTATAATTGTTTTGTGAAGAGGAAAACGTATCTTATTAAAAGGTTATTTTCTGAAAAGAAAAACCATGCACAATTCTTTTGCCTTTTTCTGAAATTCTAAGACATTTCTCCCCTCCCAACTAACCATCTTCCCTCCTGGGTGCTGGAAAGGACAAGCACTCCCAAACTATCTTAGCTGTACCATCAAGTCTTTCCATGGCAACAATGTTTGATAAGAAATGTATTCATTACCTTTCTCAGGTAATTGTAACCTCTCTGTATGGTATTTTCACAATTAAAAAGAAAAAGCAGAAGTACAAACATGATTTATTCCTGAACAATCAAGCTTCCTGTAGACTGTTTCACTCTTCCTATTTTGCTCCCAGATGCCCAGGAGACCTTGGTTTGAAGACATATTCTGTATTGTCAGGTGTGTGAGATAAATGACTTCCTTAGAAGAAAATGTGAATTTGAAGATTGAAATTGAGAAGGGACATCAAACTCTTCTATCCGAAGACATATTCTGTATTGTCAGGTGTGTGAGATAAATGACTTCCTTAGAAGAAAATGTGAATTTGAAGATTGAAATTGAGAAGGGAAATCAAACTCTTCTATCTTTTTTACTAAGGACCAGAAAACAATGATAATGTGCTCACTTGCTGAGTAAGCAACTTTTGCCACCTGTGGTAATGAATTTCATTTTGATGCTGTTGTGAAATGTATCTGACATGTGTCCTGAACCCTAATTCTTTATTTTCTGAAAGCACCACCTACTCAGAAATTCTGATTTGTGCTGTGAATATTTATTTCCAGTAAAATGTAGTTGCTTGGATATTTTGATTTTGAGAAATCTTGGTTAGTTTGATATTATTCTCTCATTTAAATTATAAGCAAGTAAAAATCAATTGAACCTGATTAAATGAAGTACTTTCTTCCCATTTACTCTGGTACAGATTTCTCTGATTTAGGAAATCTACATTTTAAGTCATTCTGGATGCCTAACTAGGTCTGTGTATGTGGATGAGTCAATAAGAATTGCAGACTTTGCCACATTGATTTTGGAGCAAAACCTTATAGCTGGTAACTGGGCAATGATTCAAAAGACAGCTGAGTCTGAAGCCATGAGGACTCCTGCCTGCGTTCAGCTCCAAATCTCTTCTACAACACCCCTCACTTCCCAAGCAGTGGTTTCTTTTGCTATCCAAAAAGGTTTCTGGAGCTTCATCTTAAGCTGGCCTCCTAGTATGCCAACATGAAGGGAGTCAAAGCAAGCAAGGCAGATGTGGCAGAGGCATTTTTTTTCATCAGTTGTGGGGCCTGAACTCTGGGACTGGGCACTTTCCCTCAGCTCTTCAGCTCAAGTCTAAAACCGCTGATCTAAACAGCTGCATATATCAACTAGATTTAACAGACATCTATTGAATATTTCACCCAGCAGCATCAGAACACACGTTTTTCTCTGCAGCACATAGAACATTTTCCAAAATAGACCACATTTATGTCACACAGCAATCTTGTGCAAATTCAGAAACATTGAAGTTATACCATGCATTCGCTCACACCACAAGGGAATAAAATTAGAACTCAACACCAAAAACCACCAAAGAAAGTCCTGTAACACATGGAGGCTGAACAAGACACTGTTGAATCACCAATGGGTCAGGGAAGAGATTAGAATGGAAATTCAAATGTTCATGATATTCAACAAAAATGAGCACACAAATTACCAGCCCTTCTAGGACAAAGCAAAGGCAGTAGTTAGAGGCGAGTTTATAGCTTTGAGTTACTAATTGGAGATATCTAAAACCAACAATTTAATGAGACATCTGAACCTCCTTGAAAAAGAGCAGCAAGATAAACCCTAATCCAGGAGATGGAAATAAATAATTAAAATTAAATCAGAATTAAACTAATTAGAATGGAAGAAAACCATAGAAAGAACCAACAAAAGAAAGAGTTGGTTCTTCAACAAAATTAACAAAATTGACAGACCCTTAGCAAATCTTATCAAGAAAAGAAGAAAACTCACCCAAATAAATAAACTCAGAGATGAAAATGGAAACATCACCAGAGAAACATCCAAGATTCAGAACATTAAAAGAGAATAGTTATCAAAAATATGCTAATAAGATTGAGAAATTGGCTGAAATGGACTTTTTAATAGCAAATATTGACATGCCAAAACTAAACCAAGATGGGTTAAAACATTTTAACAGGACCATATCAAACATTGAGATAGAAACAGCAATAAGAGAAGTCCAATCTAAGAAAAGCCCAGGACCAGAAAGATTTGCAGCAGAATTCTACAAGGCCTTTAAAGCAGACTTCACACCAGTAGCTCTTCAATGAAATTGAAAGGGAAAGTTCACTACTGAACTCATTCTATGAAGACATCATAACCCTTAACCCAAAACCAGTCAGGGACTCATCAAAAAAAGAGAACTATAGACTCTTTTCTTTGATGAACATCGATACTAAATTTTGGCCAATCAACTTCAACAATTCATGCAAAAAAAATCAATCACCACGATCAAACAGTATTCATTTCCGAGATGCAAAGCTGGGTCAATATATGCAAATCAATTAATAAAATTCATCACATCAACAAGACCAAGGATAAGAACCACATGTTTATCTCAATAGATGCAGAAAAGGCATTTGGCAAGATTCAACACCCATTGATAATGAAAACTCTGGAAAAACTAGGAATCCAGGGAACATTCCTCAATACAAAAAGGCTGTATATGACAATCCTACAGCCAACATTATACTTAATGATGAAAAGCTAAAGCCATTTCCTCTTAAATCAGGAACGAGACAAGGATGACCATTCTCACCATTCCTCTTCAATCTAGTATTAGAATGCCTATGTACAGCAATAAGACAAGATGCAAACATAAAATTGATCCAAATAGGGAAAGATGATGAAAAACTCTCCCTCTTTGCAGATGGCATGATCTTGTATTTCAAGAATCCCACTGACTCCACTCCCAAATTATTCAAGCTTATTCAGACTTGGACAAAGTAACAGGGTATAAAGTTAACCCTCAAAAATCAATAGATTTTCGGTATGCCAACAATGAGAAAAGTGTGGCTGAAATCAGGAAAGCAACTCCATTCATAAGAGCTCCACAAAATTAAACTGCCTAGGAATTAACTTAACCAAAGAAGTGAAGGACCTCTATGATGAAAACTTTAAAAACCTGAAAAAGAAAATCAAAATAGAACACACAAAGTGGCAAAAACTCCCATGCTCCTGCATTGGAAAGATCAACATCATGAAAATGGCAATACTTCCCAAGGCTATCTACAAATTCAATGCAATACCTATCAATAGCCCAAATTCATTCTTCAAGGAATAGAAGAGACAATCCAAAAATTCATATGGAACAATAAAAGACCAAGGATAGCATAAAAGATCATTAACAGAAAGAAAAGTGCTGGAGGAATATCAATACCAAATTTCAAACTCTACTACAACACCATTGTAATCAAAACAACTTGGTAATGGCACAAGAACAGACCTCAGGACCAATGGAATAGAATTGAACCTACAGATATATATCTATCTAATCTTCGATAAGGAAGCTAAATAATTAGAATGGAAGAAGGACAGCCTCTTCAGTAAATGGTGCTGGCAAAATTGGTTAATCACTTGTAGAAAACTAAAGCTAGATTCTTATAAATCACCCTGCACAAGAATCAACTCCAAATGGATGAAAGACCCCGGAGTCAAAGCAGACACTCTGGAAACATTACAGGTCTCCTTGGCACAGGCCAAAATTTTCTGAAATAGAGACCCAGAAACACAACAAATCAAAGAAAATTTGGACAAATGGGATTGCATGAAATTGCAGAACTTCTGCAAGGCAAAGAACATAGCTATGAAGATCGATAGAAAGCCCACGGATTGGGAGATGATCTTCAGCAGCCATACAATGGACAAAGGTCTCATATCTAAAATATACCTGGAACTCAAAAAATTAAATCCCCCACCAACAAATCCTCAGAGAAACAACTGCCAAATAAATAAGTGGCCTAAAGACTTAAAGAGAAACTTCTCTAAAGAGGAAAGAAGGATGGCCAATAGACACATGAAGAAATGCTCAACCTCCCTAGCCATAAAAGAAATGCAAATCCATACAACATTGAGATACCACCTCAGCCCAGTTAGAATAGCTATAATCAAGAACTCTAATAACAACAGATACTGGAGGAGATGGGGTCAGAAGGGAATCTTACTGCATAGTTGGTGGGAGGTTCCTCCAAAAGACTCCAGATAGAGCTCCCCTATTTCCCAGCAATCCCACTTTTGGGCATTTACCCAAATGATCACAAACAAGATCATACTAAAGCTACCAGCACAACTATTTTTATTGCAACATTATTTACCATAGGTAAGTTATGGAACCAACCCAAATGCCCCTCATTATATGAATGGATGTAGAAAATGTGGTATATATACCCAATGCAATTCTATGCCTCTATCAGAAATAATGTAATTGCCCCATTTGTTAGGAAATGGAAAGACTTGGAAAAAATTAAGTGAAGTAAGCCAGGCCCCAAAATATAGGTCCTATGATTTCCCTTATTTGCAATAACTAGTGTATTTTTGAGACAAGCAGAAAAGGTAAGATAAGTTCATGTTAGGTGAAATGAACCCCAAGATAAGTATTGAAATGTTTTTTTTTCTTTCTTGCAATTGTTTCTAACATATTTATAAGATTATTTCTTTGTTGCTTTGTATGTCCCTCCCCCATGGTATAACCCCTGCTTCCATTTTATTTGATATTGGAATAATTTGTGAAGGGAATGGGCAAAACCAACCTTTAAATAGGGATACGTCGGACCCATTGCAACAATGAGCTATACAAGTCATTATGTCCAATAACGAACTTTACAACTTTTGCCAGGGGCAGGGTGTTGGGGGCTTGGAGAGGGGAGATCAGAAAGGATGAGAAGTGGAAACAGGAGGAGGCAACAACGCTTGATAAGAAATTTACTCATTACCTTACCCATGTAATTGTAACCCCTCTGTATGGCATTTTGCGAAAAAAAAATTTAAAAAACGTTTGGCAGAATAATGTCAAAAAGGTTTTGACAGAATAATCATTAGTGTATCACCTAGAATCTGGATATGGTTAGTAACTCTAGAGGATTTTCTCATACTTTCAGAATTTTTGTAAACATACATAATAAGTCAAATGAGGTGTTTTATACCTATAATCCTAGCTACTCTGAAAATGGAAATGTCGACAGTTGCAGTTCAAGGTCAAGCTACAAGAGACCTCCAGCTCAATCAATAAAAGCTGGGTGTGACAATGTGTGGCTGTCATCCTACATATGTTGGACATAAAACTAGGAAGTTCACTATCCAGGTAGCCTAGGAATAAACAAATACAAGATTCTATCTCAAACACACACAAAGCAAAAATTGCTGGATATGGCATGGTTCAAGTGATCAGATGCCTGCCTGGCAAATCCAAGGCTCTGATTTGAATCCAAGTACTTACCTCAAAATATTAAAAATAAATAATATGAATTAATTCTCTAAATCACTTCTCAGTGCAATTATCTTATGTATACTTCAAATAATCTTTTAGTGATGGCAGAGAATTGATTAAACCAGATCAATATGATAGGTGAAATGAACCCAAGAATAAGTATTGAAATGTTTTATTTTCTTGCTTACAATTGTTTCTAACATATTTATAAGATTATTTCTTTGTACTGGGAATGCCTAGTTTCTTCATGGCTCACAGGCTGGTGTGCTCATGTGGACCCATTCACCAATTATGCCTGCTATGCCCCGAGTTCAGATCCCAGCCCTGCCAAAAGATTCATCTTGATGTCAGAAGCAAATCGTTGCCCTGTCTTCCTTTCCTGTGCAACTGCTTGGTGTCAGTTAGGATGGAGAATGCATGGGCCACCCTGTGGTCATGGGAATAAGTTGTTATACATGTCAGCCGAGTTATACATGTCATCATACACTCAAGAAAATACACAATACATCCATGAATAGCATACAAAATAAAGACCACAACTACACTTAATATACGATGCAGTCCACACACGGATGTGAATATATATCCCATGTTTCAATGATGCATTGAGGACTATTTTGGCCACCCTGGGGCTCAATTTCAGTTCCTGGGAACAGCCCAGCTCCTTACTAGCTCACAGTCTGGTGTGATCACTTGGACCCAATGGGCAGTTGGGCTTCCTAGGACTCGAGTTCAAATCCCAGCACTGCCCAAATTCACCCTGATGTGAGAAGCCAGTCATTGCACTTGTTTTCATGTGCTGTGCAAATTCTGGGTCTCAGCTAGGATAGAGAAGGTATAGGCAACTCTACATTCATGGGAATAGGTTGTCATCCAGTTCACCACAGTTATATCTGTCAACCTATACTTAAGAAAATATACAATACATCAATGTCTAAGACACAAAATAAAGAGAATGAGTACACCAAATGCAAGATGTCGCCCTCTCATGTTTGGAAATATAGATCCTTTGTTTAATTATGAATTCATGACTATATTGGCCCCCACCAGGACTACATCACAGGTCCCAGGAATGGCCTACCTCCTTAGTGGTTCACAGGCTGGTGTGCTTACCATGACCCATTCACCAGTTGGGCCTGCTAGGCCTTGAATTCAAATTCCAGCATTGCCAAAAGATTCATTCTAATGTGAAAAGCCTAAGGTTGCTCATGTTTTCCTGTTCTGTGAATGTCTTGACTCTCATTGAGGATGGAAAATGCTATATAAGCAAATCAGTAGCCATTGGAATAGGTTGTCATCCATGTAAACACAGTTATATCTGTCACCATATTCAATAAAATGCACAATACATCCATGAATAAGATAAATAAAAAATGAATAAAAAGTGTAACTACACTGAATGCAAGATGCATACCACACCTGTAGGTAAAGAGAGATCCTATGTTTAAAAAAGGTGGGCTTGCTATTTTGTCCAGTGCTGGGGCTTCAAATCAGGCCCTAAACCAGGCCTGACATTCTAGTCTTCAAGGATGGTGATCTTCCCCTTCCCCCTCAGTGCAACAGAGCTATCCAAACCTGAATTCATATCCCAGCGCTCACAAATGATCCATCCTGATGTCAGAAGCCACTTGTTGCACACCTTTTCCTCTCCTGTGAAAGTCCTGAGTCTCAACCAAGAAGAGGAATTCATAAGCAACCCTATAACCATAGGAACAGGTTG
This sequence comes from Dipodomys merriami, assembly GCF_024711535.1. NCBI lineage: Eukaryota > Metazoa > Chordata > Mammalia > Rodentia > Heteromyidae > Dipodomys > Dipodomys merriami. The sequence goes on along the minus strand of NW_027202993.1, from coordinate 1,490,367 downwards.
TCATCCATGTCAGCAAAGTTATACCTGTCACCATATTTAGTAAAATACAGAATACCTCCATGAATAGAGATAAAATAAGAAGAAGTTCACCGAACACAAGATGCTGAACAAACATGTATGTCAATATAGATCGTATGTTTAAATTATGAATTCATGACTATAGTGGATCACCCTGGCAATCAATGTCAGATCCTGGGAATGGCCTAGCTCGTTAGTTGCTCACAGGTTAGTGTGTTCACCTTGACTTATTGGCCACTTGGTCCTACTAGGACCTGAGTTAAGATCTCAGCACTACCAACAAGTGGATCATGGAGTAAGAAGCCAAGTGTGAAACTTATTTTCCTTTTCTCTGAATATCCTGGGTGATCCTGAGAATCCTGGCATGATGGACAACATTTCTATAAATCTAGATGCTCTGTGATAGGATGTCATCAATGTAATAAATTTAAGGTGTTTCATCTTAGTACAATCAATGGTAAATAAATGAATAAAATAAAAAATACAAGAACAACCACACCAAACATGTATGGACTGAACATCTATAGGTAAGTATAAATCCTATCTTTACAATGTATATAAATAGTATGTTTCCAGAGCTAGGGCTTGAATACAGGACTAGTGAACAGGCCTAACTTTCTTATCTTCAAATATGGTGATCTTCCCCTTCATCCACATTGCTCCAGATTTACCCAGATCCTGAGTTCAAATCCAAATCCTGGAAGAATAAACAGCGTGAATTGCAAGCCAGGGAGCTAAATTTTTTTATTTTACTTTTCTCAATATGGCTGCTGATCTCAGGTCGTGGCAACTCTGCCTCAGCTTTGATCACCCTAGTCTGGGTTGCAGCCACTAGATCTACAGCTCCACCTGGGAACCTAGACCCTCAGGCCTTGCAAGGAAAGCAATGCACAGAAAAAATATGGCCATTTTATGTTTTCTTCCTTTGCATGGTGACCCTCATGGGTCTGAATGACACTGTTGCAAAGGGTATTTCATCTTGCATTGCTGAAGGCTGCCAGACTATCAGGGATGCCATAGGCCCACGTGGCAACATAGGCTCTGATTTCGAATCCCTGTCCTGACACCAACCAATGGCAGGAGCTACTAAGAAAATGGTTCCCATCCATAGGATTAACAATGGAATGTTGTCAATGTCACGGTTGAATGAATTGATCATGAATGATTCTCCTATAAAATTAGACAGCATCATTTCAGGAGGTTGATGCATTTTATTTAATATTTATGAAGCATTGAAAGAATATTATTACGTAAAGGAAGCAATAATTTCAGGACACTGATTTCATTAATAGTTTAAGGATGAAAACAATTAATTACATTACATTAATTACATGGAGGCATAATTAATACCCAGGGATTGGAAGGAATGTAGTCTATATAACTGAATACTGTATAGACTTCTCTGACACTCTATAAAGATATATATTTATTAGCGTACTGCCATCTGCATGTCAATCTTCTCTTATTTTGGTCACCCCTGGGGCATGATCTGAAGTCCTGGGAACAACCTGTCAGCTCAATTTGCCCCAGGATGGCATGCTAACACTCACACATTCATGAATTGGGCCTTGTAGGCTTGGAGGTCTTGAGTTCAGATGCCAGCACTCCCAAAAATGAATCATGTAGTAAGAAGATGATGTGACAAGTTTTCCTGTTCTGTGAAAGTCCTGGGTGTCAGGTATGAAATGGAATACATATGCAGACCTATATCCTGTGTAATCAATGTGATCAATGTTTTATGTTCCATAATAGTCAATAAAATAAATGGTCAATACATGAATTAAACAACAAAATAAAATAAATACACTGAATGCAATATGGAGTCAACATATGTATATAAATATAAATCATATATGTAAATTGTACATGAATAGATAGGATGTTTTCTAGTGTTGGAGATCTATTTTAGGCATAAGGAACAGACCTGAATTTCTTGACTTTAAGTAGGCAAGCTTCCCATTCCCACACAGTGCAACAGAGTTACCAAGACATTGAGTTTCAATCCCAGTCCTGGCAGAAAAATGGTACCTTTGCAGTATGTGAGGCCCAATTCTTAAGCATTTCATTATGCCTCCATTTTATGAATGTGATTGTTTAACTGCTTAATAAAGAATTAACAAAAATCGATCAATATCCTATAATATAATTGCGTATAATTTTATCCTAGAATCATTCAAGAACTGCCCAACATGACATATATCACATTCCATTGGTACTCCTATGGATAGAAATGAGTTCCTTAGGATCTCCAGCCATTTGGAGGTGGCAGGACCAGGATTCAAACTGTGAGCTCCAGCTCCCACCACTTCAACCTGGGGATAGGGTACTCACCGGGCTGTCCAAGAATATCAGCAAGACCAATGATTAGACAGGCACCAGTGGCTCTCAGCAGTCCTCCTTGATACTTACAAGGCTGTGATGGGAGGATCATGGTCAAAGTCATCCTAGTCAGGAAAGTCCTTGAGACCTCTGTCCAACTTCAGTGCCAACAAAGCCAGAAGCCCAGGGCTCCAGTGTGGAGGGCGAGCCTTGAGCAAAAGCAGTGTACAGACTGTGCCCAGATCCTGAGTTCAAGGTCCGGGTCTGGCAACAAACAGACATACAGAACAATCTGTGCAGCCATCCAGCTAAAGCAGGTCACCATCTCATCTCCAACTGAATTAGACATTGTTCCTTGGGAAAAGATCTGGGGGAGCTGCTATCTTCTTGACTCCGCCCATGCTGCTCGCATCACAGAATTCTGGCCACACCCCCATTCTTTCATGGTTATTTCTGACCAATGGGATACAAGAATGGTGATCACGCCCACATTCCATGCTGCCTAGTAGCACCTGGGATTCCCTCTGTTAGTTTACAACACTACCAGCAGTTGAGGAAAGTAGAGGTGGCTGAGTGGTGAGGAAGAGACTCAAGCAACTTTGGACTATAGTAGGAAATTGAGATGCCTGCCCGCACCCTCGCTCCCTCCTCAACTTTCCAAGTTGCAGGATTTCAAACCTCAGGCAATGGTGCACTGCCAGCCTGCCTACAGCCCTTACCTGGTCCCTGGTCTTGGTTCTCTGCTCTTGGCCCATGTGTTTGCAATGCCGCTGCCATTGCTGCTTGCCCCACCTGGAGCAGCCCCCAGCAGCTTTTCTCAGCAGCACAGGTGAGTGGCTGCCCCCAAATCACCACTACCTGGGCTCAGACACCCCTCTGGGGGCACCATGATCCCATGCTTGTTTCCTCATCCTGGCTCTGCGGAGCCACCTTTCTGTCTTGGGCATTTCTGAAATAGAAACTCAATATATGCTTTATTTGGACTGGATCGAGGTCCTCCTATCTGGGACAGGTATGCTCCACCAGGCCTGGTCCTCTGTAGTTGGGATAGTAAACATGTAGCCCCATACTCAGTCATCGATTTAGATGGATTATCCCAAACTTTTAGTCCACAGCAGCCGATTCTTGACCACAGGTGAAGCTCTGGGTAGGGCCACAACCATCAGACCTCATTTTCCTCACAGGACAGTTTTGAGGAAAAAAGGGATTTATAGAGAGGGAATCTCTGGAGCATGGCTTGGCATGGTGGGAGTGGCATTCAGAGAAGGTTCTCTGCAATTCTGTGAGCAAATGACAGGAAGATACCCACAAAGAGCACAGGTGGGGCCAGTTATTAATCATGCAACAGCTGAGGATTTTGAAAAAAAAACATGGCTCTTTTAAATCATTACCCTATACCCATGAGGAAGGGGATCCTTCACTGTGTTGAACTTTGCATCTGGGGAAACCGAAGCACAGAGAAGTCAGGTGACCTCCTTATGATTTCAACTTCACAGGACGCTCGGCCTGACTTCACTACCATGCTCCCTAGGACAATGGGTGCTATTCAATACCACTTCTTGTAGTAGGAAGTCTACTTCTTGTCAGTTGTGGGGTTTGAACCCTAGGCATGGGCACTGATCTTGAGCTCCTCAGCAAAAGGCTAGTGCTCTATCACTTGAGCCCACAGCACCACTTCTGGTTTTCTGGTGGTTCTTTGGAAATAAAAGTCTCAAAGACGTTCCTGCGGGGGCTGGCTATGAACCATGATCCTCATATGTCAACGTCCAGTGTAGTTAGGATTAGAGTTCTGAGCCACCGACACAACATAATTTTAATTCTGACTTCTCTCTCTCTCTCTTTTACAAAAACTGGTTGAATAGGTGCTGGAGGAGGCGGTCCAGCATCCCCATGTGGCTGGAATCCAAGGTGACCCTCTCATTATGGAGGTGAGCTGTGGGTCAGGAGCTGTCCCGCTCAGCCTGTTGAAACAGCTCCCTGAGGTAAGCCCCACTATTCCCTAGCTAGACCATGAAATTCATTGTCCATCCAGCCTTACTGGACTTATTGAATTGTATTGTTTTCTACATCATTTTCTATCACCTGACCAAACTTATGATACAGAGTTACGGAGTGAAAATGTAATGCCTTCTTAAGAAAGTCATTTAGGGCTCTGGGAATGTGGCTTCATGGTATGGTGATTGCCTAGCATGCAAGAAACCCTGGGTTCAATTCCACAGTAACACAGAAAAAAGAAAAACACTAGAAGGAATGCTGTGCCTCAAGTGGAAGAGTGCTAGCCTTGAGAAAAAAAAAGCTCAGGAATAATTCCCTACCCCTGAGTTTAAGCCCCAGGACCGGCAAAACAATAAGTAAATGGAAAATAAAGAACCCATACTTGAAATATATAATTGCTACTTCCATACTGACACCTGATAATAGCCTCTAATTCATGTATTTTACTTAGGATACTGTGTTGAAAAAAGTTTTGTTCATTAAGTCACAGCAATTAATGCCAGGAATGTGCTTAGATGTCAGCTGAAGATTAATTCTGGAAATTCAAGGATACAAGGATTTTGGATCATCACTGCTAATCACAAAGTGAAAAGTAGTCTAAGTGTGATTTTGAAATCTTTTTGATCAGTTTTGGCATCAAAAATGCAGAAGGTAATTAATAGTTGTGACAGAAAATAAGGAGTAACTCCAGATGTAAGGAAAAAATGATAGTAAATAAGGTATACCAGAAACTGGTCTAGAGAACCATTTTTGGTTATTGACGAACTAGTTGTCAACTAGGCTTTTGCTCATTGCCTTTATCATTCTAAATCTCTTAGGCTAGTTCTTATTCTCTGCGTGATAAATGTTTCTCCTTTTTTTTTTACTTCTGTGCCTTTTTTCCTCTTTTTTCTTTTTTAAATTTTTTTATTTTTTTTAATTTTAATTTTAATTTTTTGTGAACATACTGTACAGAGGGGTTACAATTACTGGACAAGATAATTAGTACATTTATCAATCATTGCAGCCTCCTCCATTGTTGACCTTTCACATCCCTTCCCATCCTCTCCCCAACGCTGAACCCGAACTCCTCCACTCTGCACCAAAGTTGTAAAGTTCGTTTTTGTCATGAAAACTTGTACTTCTCATAGTTGCATCGGGTCCAGCTGTATCCTTAAATGACTTGTTTTTCACATCTCCTCCACAAATTATAACGACATCAAATATAATGAAAGCAGTGGTTGTACTGTGGGGGAGGGACATACAAAGCAGCAAAGATAAACTTATAAGTGAGTTAGAAACAAATGCATGAAAAAAACATTTAAATACATATCAAGGGTTCATTTTCCTAAGATCACATTATCTGACCTTTACTGCTTGACTCATACATATATTAGATATTGCAAATAAGGGAAATCATGGGACCTATGTTTCTTTGGGCTTGGCTTACTTCACTTAATACAATTTTTTCCAAGCCTTTCCATTTCCTAACAAATGGGACAATGTCATTCTTTCTGATGGAGGAATAGAATTCCATTGTGTATATATACCACATTTTCTTGATCCATTCATCTACTGAGGGGCATCTGGGTTGGTTCCATATCTTAGCTATAGTAAATAATGCTACAATAAACATAGTTGTACTGTTAGCTTTAGTGTGGACTTGTTTGTGAACATTTGGGTAAATGCCCAAAAGTGGGATTGCTGGGTCATAGCAGAGCTCTATGTGAAGTCTTCAGGAACCTCCATACTGCTTTACAAAGAGGTTGAACAAGTTTACACTCCCACCAACAATGAAGTAAGGTTCCCTTCTGTCCACATCCCCTCCAGCATCTGTTGTTGTTGGAGTTCTTGATTATAGCCATTCTAACTGGTGTGAGGTGGTATCTCAATGTTGTTTTGATTTGCATTTCTTTTATGGCTAGGGAGGTTGAGCATTTCCTCATGTGCCTATTGGCCATCCTTCTTTCTTCTTCAGAGAAATTTCTTTTTAAATCTTTAGGCCACTTATTTATTGGGCAGTTGTTTCTTTGAGGATATGTTGTTGGGGGATTTAACTTTTTGAGTTCCAAGTATATTTGAGATATGAGACCTTGTCCATTGTATGGCTAGTGAAGATCTTCTCACAATCCATGGGCTTTATATTGATCTTGCTAGCTATGTCCTTTGCGAGGCAGAAGCTCTGCAACTTCCTGCAATCACATTTGTCCAACCTTTCTTTGATTTGTTGTGTTTCCTGGTCTCTATTAAGAAAATTTCGGCCTGAGCCAAGGAGGCCTAGGATTTCTCCTATTCCATCCTGTAATGTTTTCAGAGTGTCTGCATTGACTCGGAGTTCTTTGATCCATTTGGAGTTTATTCTGGTGTAGGGTGTTATATAAGGATCTAGTTTTAATTTTCTACAAGTAGTTAACCAATTTTGCCAGCACCATTTACGGAAGAGACTGTCTTTCTTCAATCCTATTATTTTAGCACCCTTATCGAAGATTAATTGGGTATAGGTCTATAGGTTCATTTCTGGGTTTTCAATTCTATTCCATTGGTCCTGAGGTCTGTTCTTATGCCAGTAACAAGCTCTTTTGGTTACTATGTCTTTATAGTAAAGTTTGAAATTTGGTATTGTTATTCCACCAGCAGTGTTCTTTCCGTTGAGGAGTGTTTTTGCTATTTGTGGTCTTTTATTGTTCCATATGAATTTTTGGATTGCCTCTTTTATTTCCTTGAAGAATGAGGTTGGAATTTTGATCGGTATCGCATTGAATTTGTAGATACCCTTGGGAAGTATTGCCATTTTCATGATGTTAATCTTTCCAATCCAGGAGCATGGGAGGTTTTGCCATTTTCTAAGTTCTGTTTTGATTTCCTTCTTCAAGATTTTAAAGTTTTCATCATAGAGTTCCTTAACTTCTTTGGTTAAGTTAATTCCTAGGTATTTTATTTTTTGAGGTGCTATTACAAATGGAGTTACTTTCCTAATTTCATCCACACTTTTCTCATTGTTGGCATACAGAAAAGACATTGATTTTTGGGGGTTAAATTTATGCCCTACTATCTTGCCAAAGTTTTGAATCAGCTTGAGTAATTTGGGAGTGGAGTCCATGGGATTCTTTAAATACAAGATCATGTCATCTGCAAAGAGCGAGAGTTTTATTTCTTCTTTCACTATTTGGATCCCCTTTATGTTTTTGATCTTGTCTTATTGCTGTAGCTAGGCATTCTAATACTAGATTGAAGAGAATTGGAGAGAGTGGACATCCTTGTCTTGTTCCTGAGTTAAGAGGAAATGGGTTTAGTTTTTGACCATTAAGTGTAATGCTGGCTGTAGGTTTGTCATACAGAGCCTTTATTATATTGAGTAATGTTCCATGGATTCCTAATTTTTCCAAAACCTTCATCATAATCGGGTGTTGGGGCGCGCGCGCGGGGCCGCGCCAGCTTCCCTCCCCCCCACTTCCTCCCATGTCTCCCTTCCCCCTCTCCCACTTCCCATGGGTCAGGCTGCTGGCTCCACAATGGGAGCCGCCGCCGCCCCCACTGCTGCTGCTGACAGTTTTTTGGGCTCCTCCTTTTTCTCCTCCTCCTCCGCCTCCTCCTCTTTCTCCTCCTCTTTTAGGGCTCCAGTCAGGCCGAGCTGGCTCCGCTCACGAAAATTCAGACATGGCAGAACTTTTTATGGAATGTGAAGAAGAGCTAGAGCCATGGCAGAAGAAAATAAAAGAAGTTGAGGAGGATGACAATGATGAACCAATCTTTGTTGGAGAGATAGCAAGTTCAAAACCAGCAATTTCAAATATTTTGAACAGAGTTAAACCAGCTCATATTCAAGGGGAATAAAGAATGGTGTGCTCAGTCGAGGTATTTCTGCTGCATTCAAGTCTACAAGTCAACACAATACGAACCCATCAAATCCAGTTGCTGCCTCGCCAGTAAATTTTCATCCTGAATCTAGATCTTCAGATAGCTCTGTTATTGTACAGCCTTTTTCTAAACCTGGCTATTTAACAAAGTCATCCCGAGTTGTATCTAGTAATTCTTCTGAGTTACTGTTTGACTTGACCCAGAATACAGAATTACCACAGTACCAAGGGATACCAACAATTTCTGGAGCAGGTCTGAATGAAAATTTGTTTTTATCAAAACGTCCTTCTGCTTCTGAACAGTGTAAATCCAAAAAATCCCAAGCCTGGTGAAAGTGTTTCTGTAACAGATTTCTCAGCTGTATTCCCTGTAGTTAAAACTCCTTCACTGATTTCTCCCCAAGCTATGCCATCAAAAGGTGAAAATACTTCATCAAATTAATCTAAAGATGGAACGCCTTTTCCACGAGCTTGTCCAAAGTGCAATATTGATTTCAATCTTCTGGATCCTATGAAAAATCACATGCAGTATTGTTGTCCAGACATGATAAATGACTTTTTGGGACCAGATAAAACAGAAAACTCAAATACAGCAAATAAAGCTATGACTGCTGATTCAGAGAAAGGAAAATTGATCATGTTAGTTAATGACTTTTATTATGGAAAACATGAAGGAGATATCCAGGAAGAACAGAAGACTCATACAACCTTTAAATGCTTCAGTTGCTTGAAAGTTCTCAAAAATAATATTAGGTTTATGAACCACATGAAACACCACTTGGAACTTGAGAAGCAGAGCAGTGAGAGCTGGGAAAACCACACCACCTGCAAGCACTGCTACCGGCAATTTCCCACACCCTTCCAGCTGCAGTGCCACATCGAGAGTACACACACTCCTCACGACTTTTCTACCATTTGTAAAATCTGTGAATTATCATTTGAAACAGAACATGTTCTTTTACAACATATGAAGGACAATCATAAACCCGGTGAGATGCCATATATCTGCCAGGTTTGCAATTATAGATCATCATCATTTTCTGATGTAGAAACTCATTTTCGAACATCTCATGAAAACACTAAGAATTTACTTTGTCCATTTTGCCTCAAAGTTATCAAAATTGCAACACCCTATAAGCATCATTATATGAAGCATCAGAAAAAAGGAATACATCGTTGTAAAAAATGCAGACTGCAATTTTTGACCTGCAAGGAAAAAACACTTCCTACTTGATGCTATTACATTTTTTAAATAAATAAGCATTCTCTACGTGATCACTTGAGGGGTTAACTCTTTCTATAAATGTGTTTAATCACTCGAGTACTCTATTAAACATCCATAATCATTATCAGGAAATTGTGATTGAGATGAGAAAGAAATATCTAGATTTCTCGCTTCTCTTTTCCTCTTCTCCTTTTTCTAGTGAGAATTCTCAGCCTTTCTCCAAATTCTCCTATTAATAAAGAAAGAATGACACATTGTGGATATCAAGCAAAAGGCTCCAAAGCCTGAGTTTTATTGTTTCAGAAATAGATGAAATAAATCAGAGTGGCCCAAGGAAGAAGAAAAGCAAGATGTTTCCCTTTCTGGCTTCAACAATAGAGACTGAACACGACTCTAAACATCTAATAAACAATTTTCCTTAGCCAATTTTTAAAAAATATTGTTTTTTAATAAATAATAATTTTAACAATTAAAAATTTAAAATATGTAGTAATTTGCTGTTTGCTTTTAGTAGGCATGAAATAAGACTGCATTAACATTGTGTGAGTTGAGAGGCTAAATTTTATCAGAATCCAAACAAAATGAAAAATATATGATTTTAAGAAAATAGCTTTTAGGTAAATTTTCAACATGACATACACACAGGGACATCTTTTTTCTTCTTTTCCTCTCCACACTTCAATAAGCAGTTCATGTAATTCAAATAGCTGTTTCTTTCAGAAATAGATTACACATAAACAAGTTAAAAGATGAGAACCAGTATTGGTGGTGCATTCTTTAAAAATAGCAGTCAAATAACTATTAACCATAATTCCAAAATAATAATCAAATGCTCTTGAAAAGAGAAGATTGTAAGCAGAATATACAAAAAGTGATAGTGCCAGCACTGCTTCAGGAGCTGCTGTCTGATATTTAAGATTTCTAGTAAATGACAATTTTTAATCAAGATTAAATGCTTTCAGGAACCAAATTTTTTCTAGTTATATTTTATTGAAGGAATATGTTATTCAAAATTAATGAAAGGGTAACAGGTTATAACCTGTAGAAAGAATGCTTACACACTCATTGTGGTAGGCATTAAATACCTTCCCAAAATATCTATAGTCCTGAAATATCTAATCAATCAAATGTAGATTTACATTTTATATATAAGTTTGTAAAATAATCACCTTTCATTGCCCAAGGAACACAAATTTGAATAATTATCAGATGGGCAAAGTATACTCAAAAGTCCCAGTTGTAGTTCGAAAGGGACATCATTAGGTAAGAAACATCAGAAAGATGTAAAGATGCTACATTAGAAGATTAAGAAAAAGACAAGAACAAACATACTGAAGTTTCTGGGAAGCGGAACAGGAAGTATATGCCTTTTCCACTAGATTCACCTGAAAAATATTTTAGCTCTGTAGGAGGCTCTATTTTAATCTAGTGAGACTTATTTTAGATTTCTGTCCTTTAGAAATGTAAATGATAAATACGGATTATTCAAGACAATTATCTTGTAAAAATATTTTACAGCAGATTTGGTGTAGTAAGCTAAATCAACTACAGCCTTTTCCTGATGCAACTACAAGGATACCACGAATCCTAGTTTCTGAGAATAAGAAAAAGTTGCCACCAGCTTTATACACATGTAAGATGTACATACTACTAAGGGCCTTGCATTAATGAAGTCTTGAATTCCTAAATAATATTTAAACAAGAAGCTCCCTATCTTCATTTTCATATTTGGGGATCACTAAGTACCAAAGTTATGTGGAAGGCTAGGGTAAGAATATAGAAATGAAATATGTCTCCTGTTATTATAAAGATAAATTATGTTATTTTGATTTACAGTTTCTAAGATAATAAAAAATAAGGTAAAACCGAAATGGTAACTCAATCTTTTCTCCTTCCTAACTTTCCAACAGAAATTAGAGAATCCAGTAAAGATAAGCAATCCCAGGATAGTATAGGATGTTATAGGATCACCGGATGGTGAAAAAGAAGTTAACAAAAATGGGTTCCATGGAACAATGGGAAAAAATATCTACACCTACAGATTGTGATATAGCTAGAAAATAGTTTGCCCTATGCTAAGTCTTTGACATTTTAGCTACTTTCATCCCTTAGGAAATGACTTTATTAGTACTCAAGGGTTTGCAGCTTATAACCCAGCAACAAATAATGCTTCTAAATGTAAACAAGCATGATACTAAGAGTAACCAAGGCTACTTGCATTGCTATAGCTGATAAAGTAGAATGATCTTGGGGAATAGTCAAGCAATCTTGAACTTTTTTATACCTTTCTTCTTCTCCAACACAAGAAGTCCTAGTCTAGATATGTAAAATTTCAATAAAAGATTTTTATGCTTTTTATCGTTCACATTAAAGCAAATACACTTTTCCTTTTTGCAAGCCTGACTTTGAACCAGTCAGACCCTCACCATATTTTATAGACAAACGTTTACTGCTTTGGCTTAGGCGTTTTCTTTCCTTTGGTTGTTGCTCTCTATTATTTTCACAACTACATAGAAAAAAAGATAAATCCATTTTACTTATGTTGGATTGTTCAAAGTCTAGCTGTCTTCAGTTTTCTGTTCCCTTCTTCACTGTTAATTGAAGTTTAATTATTGCTCTTTAAATGATAACAAAAACGTGATACTTTAACGTATATTCTCATTGAAACCAGTGAATACAGGAGTGTAGGCGATTGTTTTATAATTGTTTCAAATATTTTCCTTGGCTATTTTCATTATTCCCTTTGTTCCTGTCTTCTAATCAGGAACACAAGGTTACACAAAAGAGCTTCCTAAGGAATAGGATGTTAGGCAGAAAAAAACAGATATATAATTAAAGGTTTTCATCTCTTAAGAGACTGAAAAGCTCAGAAGACATTGTGTTATTACTTGTACAGTTAAGATGACTTGAATGTTTTGGTTCTTAAAATAATTCAAGTGCATGTAAAATGTTACAGTTGTTCCAAAAAATGATTATGGTTTATATTTTTCTGCTTTAATGAGATGAAACCTCTTACAAGGTTGGAGGGCATATTTATTTTAGGGTAGAAGGGGTAATCTTAGAAAGCCAAGGGAGTTTCCTAAAACAACACTGCCTATCACATATCAGTTAATTATATTTATGACATATAAGTATATAAACATACAAATATGAATTGAGTGAGAAATGTGTGATTTACACAATTGATTCAATGACATTTAAAACCAGAGTTCACTTCTCTACGTTTATATAAACTAGTATATCTAGTGAGGATTTAAAGGTTTTTATAATACATATTTTAACATTTATACCAAAATATTAGTTTATTTGTAACTGTTTACTTTTAATTTTTGTCGGTCATGGAGCTTGAAATCTTGACCTGGACGATGTCGGTCAGGTCTTCAGTTCAAGACTAGTTATCTACCACTTGAGCCACAGCCAGTTTTCTGGTGGGTCATTGGAGATAAGGGTCTCATGGTCTTTCCTGCCTAGGCTGGCTTTGAACCATGATTCTCAGCTCTCAGCCTCCTTAGTAAATAGCGTTACAAGTATGAGCCATTGGAGCCTAGCAACATAATTATTTTTTACACATTTATGAAATATGAAGTGATATTCCCATTCATTTATATGTTGTTTAATGATCAAGCCACATCATATCCATTAATTTCTGCATGTAACATTTCTTTATGGGGAGAATGCTCAAAAAGTTATCTTCTGACTGTGATGAAATATCTATTCTTAAGTATAATCACTTTGCTTCTTGTAGTATAAAATTAATATATTTACTTTTAATCATGGAAGTTTGCTAATTAAAGTTATATAAAACATGAATTGTAAAGTGAAAGAAATTCAGAGTTACTTTGCTTGTTTAAAGAAAATAATTATGCATTTTTTCAATTATATTTCTTTGGGAATATGTAGCATTCATTGATTTAACTGTTAAAATTGATAACAGTTACATTATATCAAGTAGATTCAAATTGTATTTGAAAATTACACACTTAACACAAATATACTTCACTTTCTTCTAAGACATAATTAAAATAGTAGTATAGCAAAGCTTGGTGTTAGTTGTTCATGTGTAGAATCATAGAAACTCAGGAAGCTAACACCTGAATATTTTAGCTCAATATCAGTCCAAACAGAAAAAAATGTGAAAATTTAACTCCAATTAGCCAGCAGGAGGCAGAAGGTGAGGATGTGGCTCAAGGAATAGCGTGTCATCAGCCCTGAGCAAAAAATACAATGGAGACCATTAAACATTGTGTTCAAGCACTAAAAATGGAATATACACAAAAGACAACAACAAAAAAATAGTATGAGCATCAGTAATGAAGACAAAATAGTAGAAAAGATCATGAGAAATATTGTGAAAACATCTGGAAGACAGAAATTATTAGATAGAATTTTGATTCATGAGAGGTAAAAGTAACAGTATAATTTGGACAATCTCATTGTAGTCATATGTGTTGAAACATGGCTATTAGGTAACATGTGAAAGAGCAGACTGGATTACCTGACATATCAGACTTCGTCTGTAACTATGCATTATCTCACTCTGCAAAAATCTAAAATCGTGCTTGTTAATTTAAAAAAAACCTCATGTTAGAGACTGTTTGGTCCACAAAGAATGGGGTCCTTATTTTGAGGCTTCAGACCAGTGCTTTTTTTTTTTATAACCACACCTGTTTTACCCCTCTTCCCTGGTGCAGCTATACCTTACTAAGCTGGCACCAAGCCAAAGCTTTGAACTAGACCTCCCTGCCTTTTTACATTTAGAAGCATTATTTGTTGCTGGGTTATAAGCTACAAACCCTTGAGTATTAATAAAATCATTTCCTAAGAGATGACAGTAGCTGTGTAAACAAACCTAAACTGTCAAAGACTTAGGATAGTGAAAACTAATTTCTAGCTATATCACAATCTGTAGGTGTAGATTTTGTTTCCCATTGTTCCATGGGACGCATTTTTGTTAACAAATCGTATTCTGCTGTCTTTTCATAAGAAATCATAGAGGTGATTTTTTTGCCTCTTATTCAATTATATCTAATATTTTAAAGTAGATTTGTCCTAATATAATATTAATTTAATCGATTATTTCATTAGGGTGATGGTGGTCTGATTTTTTTCCAGTACATCTTATCGCTTACAATAAATGAGAACATGTTGTATCAGTATCCTATTAATATAACAAAATACATTATAAAATTAACTTAAAAGGAGGAAAGATAAATCTTGACTTCTGATTTTATACATTTCATTGTATGTTTCTTATCCTCATTGCTTTGGATTGCTGGTGGCACAGTACCCCATGTCAGGAACATGTGATGGATTATTTGTATTCATGGAAGCGAGGAAGTAAAGAAGAGGTGGAATAGGAGTGGGGGAAGGGAGAAAGAGGAGCAGGGGAAGAGGGAGAGGGAGAAGGAAAAAGAGAAGGAGAAAGAGAATTAAAAGAAGGAAGAGGAAGAAAGGACTTTGATGATAACATCCTCTTTGATCACAAGTTCTCAGTGACCAAATCTTTATGACTATGCCCACTTGAAAGGGTTCACCTTTTTACGGCAACATAGTGAAAGCTAATTATTAATCCCAATCCTTTTTGTTTTCAGATTTCATTTATTGCGTGGTGGATAGACACATCTATACAATTGTGATAACTTCTGTTCCTAAATATTTACATGACTTAATCAGAGAAGCTATTTGGCATAAAGGTGGTTGGGTTATACAATTGCTGGAGAAATGAATGAAATATTTAGAGGACAAATGCTTTTAATTTGACAGATAAGGAAGTTCCAAGAGATTTCATTTTTTTTAATTTAATTTTATTTTATTGTGAACATACTGTACAGAGGAATTACAATTACATGGGCAGGATAATGCGTACATTTCTTACCAAGCATTGCAGCCTCCTCCTTTGTTTACTCTTCACATCCCTTCCCAGCCTTCCCCCTCCCCCCATCCCAAACCTTCACCTTCCCCCCCTCCCCCATCCCCCTCCCGCACCAACGTTGTAAAGCTCCTTTTGGACATGACAACTTGTACTTCTCATTGTTGCAACAGGTTCACCTGTATCCTTAAACAACTGGTTTTTCCCCATCTCCTCCAGTTATACTGACATCAAATATAGTGAAAGCAGGGGTTATACTGTGGGGGAGGGACATACAAAGCAACAAAGAGATAATCTTATAAATGCTTTAGAAACACATGCATAAAAGAAAAAAACATTAAAATACGCATCTAAGGGTTCATTTTCCTGACATGACATTATCTGACCTTTTCCGCTTGACTCATACATATACTAGATATTACAAATAAGGGAAACCATGGGACCTATGTTTCTTTGGGCCTGGCTTAATTCACTTAATATAATTTTTTACAAATTTTTCCATTTCCTAACAAATTGGGCAATGTCATTCTTTCTGATTGAGGCATAGAATTTCATTGTGTATATATACCACATTTTCTTGATCCATTCATCTACTGAGGGGCATCTGGGTTGGTCCCATATCTTAGCTATGGTAATACTGCTGCAATAAACATAGTTGTTCTGGTAGCTTTAGTGTGGTCTTGTTTGTAAACATTTGGGTAAATGCCCAAAAGTGGGATTGCTGGGTCATAGGGGAGTTCTATGTGAAGTCTTTTAAGGAACCTCCATACTGCTTTCCAAAGTGGTTGAACAAGTTTACATTCCCACCAACAATGAAGTAAGGTTCCTTTCTGTCCACATCCCCTCCAGAATCTGTTTTTGTTAGAGTTCTTGATTTTTGCCGTTCTAACTGGAGTGAGGTGATATCTCAATGTTGTTTTGATTTGCATTTCTTTTATGGCTAGGGATGTTGAACATTTCTTCATGTGTCTATTGGCCATCCTTCTTTCTTCTTCAGAGAAGTTTCTCTTTAAATCTTTAGCCCACTTACTTATTGTGCAGTTGTTTCTTTGAGGATTTGTTGTTGGGGGATTTAATTTTTTTGAGTTCCAAGTATATTTTAGATATGAGACCCGTGGCCGTTGTATGGCTAGTAAAGATCTTCTCCCAATCCTTGGGCTTTCTATTGATCTTGCTAGCTATCTCATTTGCCCTGCAAAAGCTCTGCATCTTTATGCAATCCCATTTGTCCAACCTATCTTTGATTTGTTGTGTTTCCGGGTCTCTATTCAGAAAATTTCGGCCTGAGCCAAGGAGACCTAGGGTTTCTCCTATTCCATCCTTTAATGTTTTCAGAGTGTCTGCTTTGAGTTCAAGGTCTTTGATCCATTTTTAGTTGATTCGGGTGCAGGTTGATATATAAGGATCTAGCTTAATTTTCTACACGTAGTTAACCAATTTTGCCAGCACCATTTAATGAAGAGGTTATCTTTCTTCCATTCTATTGTTTTAGCTCCCTTATCGAATATTAGATGGCTATAGGTCTATAGGTTCATTTCTGGGTTTTCAATTCTATTCCATTGGTCCTCAGGTCTGTTCTTATGCCAATACCAAGCTGTTTTGATAACTATGGCTTTATAGTAGAGTTTGAAGTTTGGTATTGATATTCCTCCAGCAGTGTTCTTTCCGTGGAGGAGCGTTTTTGCTATTTGGGGTCTTTTATTGTTCCATATGAATTTGTGGTTTGCCTCTTCTATTTCCTTGAAGAATGAGGTTGGAATTTTGATAGGTATTGCGTTGAATTTGTACATAGCCTTGGGAATAATTGCCATTTTCACAATGTTAATCTTTCCAATCCAGGATCATGGGAGGTTTTGCCATTTTTTAAGTTCTGTGTTGATTTCCTTTTTTAAGATTTTAAAGTTTTCATCATAGAGGTCCTTCACTCCTTCGGTTAAGTTAATTCCTAGGTATTTTATTTTTTGTGGGGCTATTACAAATGGAGTTGCTTTCCTAATTTCAGCCACACTTTTCTCATTGTTGGCATACAGAAAAGCCATTGATTTTTGGGGGTTAATTTTATAACCTGCTACTTTGCCAAAGTTTTGAATCAGCTTGAGTAATTTGTGAGTGGAGTATATGGGATTCTTTAAATACAAGATCATATCATCTGCAAAGAGGGAGAGTTTTATTTCTTCTTTCCCTATTTGGATCCCCTTTATGTCTGCATCTTGTCTTATTGCTGTAGCTAGGCATTCTAATACTAGATTGAAGAGAAGTGAAGAGAGTGGACATCCTTGTCTTGTTCCTGAGTTAAGAGGAAATGGCTTTAGTTTTTAACCATTGAGTATAATGCTGACTGTAGGTTTGTCATATACAGCCTTTATTGTATTGAGGAATGTTTTGAGGAAGGTTTTAAAACCTTCATCATAAAGGGGTGTTGGATCTTGTTGAATGCTTTTTCTGCATCTATTGAGATAACCATGTGGTTCTTATTCTTGCTCCTGTTGATGTGATGAATAATATTAATTGATTTGCGTATATTGAACCAGCTTTGCATCCCTGAAATGCATCCTGTTTGATCATGGGGTATGATTTTTTGGATGAATTGTTGAAGTTGATTGGCCAAAATTTTGTTGAGAAATTTTGCATCAATGTTCATCAAAGAAATGGGTCTATAGTACTCTTTCTTTGATGAGTCCCTGCCTGGTTTTGGGATGAGGGTTATGATGGCTTCATAGAATGTATTCGGTAGTGAGATTTCTCTTTCAATTTCATTGAAGAATCGGATGAGTATTGGTGTGAGCTCTGCTTTGAAGGCCTTGTAGAATTCCGCTGTAAAACCATCTGGTCCTGGACTTTTCTTAGCTGGGAGGTCTCTTATTGCTGTTTCGATTACAATGCTTGATATGGGCCTGTTGAGCTGGTTCAACTCATCTTGGTTTAGTTTTGGCATGGCAATATTTGCTAGGAAAAGGTCCATTTCTGTCAAGTTTTCAAACTTATTAGCCTAAAGTTTTGATAAGTATTCCCTTATAGTATTCTGAATCTTGGTTTTTTCCGTGGTGATGTTTCCATTTTCATGTCTGAGTTTATTAATTTGGGTGTGTACGCTCCTTTTTCTGATAAGATTTGCTAAGGGTCTGTCAATTTTGTTAAGTTTTTTGAATAACCAACACTTTGTTTTGTTGATCCTTTCTGTAGTTTTTTTTGGATTCTAATTCATTTAATTCTGATTTAATTTTGATTATTTCTTTCTCTCTAATGGATTGGGTTTTATCTTGCTGCTCTTTTTCAAGGAGGTTTAGATGTGTCATTAAATTGCTAGTTTCAGATCTCTCCAATTTGTTGATGTAGGAGCTCAGAGCTATAAACTTGCCTCTGAGTACTGCCTTTGCTGTGTCCCAGAGGAGCTGGTAATTTGTGTGTTCATTTTTGTGGAATAGCATGAACATTTGAATTTCCTTTCTGATCTCTTCCATGACCCACTCTTGATTCAGCATTGTGTTTTTCAGCCTCCATGTGATATCAGACTTTATTTGGTGGCTTTTGGTGTTGAGTTCTAATTTTATTCCCTTGTGGTCAGAGAGAATGCAAGGTATAACTTCAATGTTTCTGAATTTAGACAAGCTTGCTTTGTGGCCTAAAATGTGGTCTATTTTAGAAAACATTCCATGTGCTACTGAGAAAAACGTGTATTCTGATGCTGTTGGGTGAAATGTTCGGTAGATGTCTGTTAAGTCTAGTTGATCTATGCAGCTGTTTAGATCTGCGGTTTCTCTGTTGAGTTTTTGCCGAGTTGATCTATCTAGTGGGGAGAGTGGTGTGTTAAAATCCCCAACAATTAATGTCTTTGGATCTATATGGGATTTGAGGGAAAGTAATGTTTCTTTGATAAATTTGGGTGCTCCATTGTTTGGCGAAGAGATATTTAGAATTGTAATATGCTCCTGAAGGAGAGATCCTTTAAGTAGTATCTTTATCTTTTCTTTATCTTTTTATCTTTTCTCTTTATCTTTATCTTTTCTTTATCTTTTTATCTTTTTTATCTTTTCTCACGAATTTTAATTTGAAGTCTATTTTATCTGATATTAGGATTGAAACTCCCGCCTGTTTATGGGGGCCATTTCTTGGTAGATTTTGTTCCAGCCTTTAACATTGAAAACGTGTTTGTTTTTATGGGCAAGATGTGACTTCTGCAGGCAGCAGATAGAAGGGTCTTGTTTTTTAATCCAACTAGACAGGCTATGTTGCTTAATTGGAGAGTTCAGGCCGTTAACGTTAAGAGATAGGACTGAGAGGTATTTGGGAGTTCCTGCCATGTTATCCACCTTATTGTGGGCTCCGAAATGTGGGTTCAGACTATGGTTCTTGGATTCTCAGTTTGGGTGCAGTTTCTTGGCCTTTGTTGTGGTCTTGTTGGTTTTCTATGTGTAGGACATCTTTAAGAAACTTTTGTAGGGCTGGTTTGGTGGAGATGTATTGTTTCAATTTTTCTTTGCTATGGAAGGTTTTTATTTGACCTTCAGTTATGAAGGAGAGTTTAGCTGGGTTCAGTATTCTTGGTTGATAGTTGTTTGATTTTAGGGCATGGCATATGTCATTCCAGGCTCTTCTTGCTTTGATTGTCTCTGCTGAGAAATCTGAGGTGATTCTAATTGGTTTCCCTTTGTAGGTGATTAACCTTTTCTCCTTGACAACTTTAAGGGTCTTTTCCTTGGTTTGAGTTGATCCTGTGTGGATTATAATGTGATGGTGGGATGTCCTATTCTGGTCTGGTCTATTTGGGGTTCTAAAAGCTTCTTGTATCTGAATAGGCCTAACTTTTTGCATGTTTGGGAAGTTCTCTGCTAGGATCCTGTTAAACAAATTTCCTAGACCATTAACTTCTGTTTCTAGGTGCTGCTCTACACCAATTATCCTTAGATTAGGCCTTCTGATGTTGTCTTCCAGGTGTTGGATAGATCTATCATATTTCTTGGACTTGTCTTGGATGGTTGTATGTTCTTTTTCTGTAATATCTAGGCTGTCTTCAATCCCTGAGATTCGATCTTCTGCATGGTCTAACCTGCTGTCAAGACTCTCTACTTTGTTTCTTATCACTTTTCCTTCTAATTGGTCAGCTTGGATGGCTTCAAGTTCTTTGTTGAAGCTCTGTTTTAGGTCTTGTATGAATTTCTTTACTTCCTTAATTTGGTGTTCAGTGTTTGTTCTCAAATCACTTAGTTGATTGGTTATGGTTTCTTTGGACTCCCATTCCTTCTGTTGGCTTCCATTCAGCATTCCCTTTGTGGTCTCCCTGACTTCCTTCAGCTCTTTGTTAATGGATTCCATGAATGCCTTAATGATCTTTGTGTATTATCTACCTGCTCTCTCAATTCCTGAATTACTCTTTGATTAGATTCCTCCCGTTTGTGGGATTCCTGCAGTTCTCTTTCTTCACGTTCGTGGGATTCCTGCAGTTCCCTTTGAGTTTTAGCCTGCTCACGCCATTCCTCCTTTCTCTTTGAGTATTCTCAAGTTGTTCACGCAAATCCTGTATCAGTTTTTGAGCAGCTTCCTTACGCTTATGATATTCCTGTATAAACTTTTGGGATGCCTCCTCTCTCTCCCTATCACGCTCATACAGAGTCCTTTGTAAGTTGTCAAACTTCTCATTTGTCATGTTTGCCACCAGTGTTTGAAGAGCTATTTGGGAACTCTCCTCTGGGTTGTTCATTATCTGATCTGACCCCTGATTATCAAGATTGGGAATTGAAATACCCGTATTTGCCTTTTTTTGTGTGTTTTTCCGGCTTACTCTGCCCATTTGAGATGAAAATAGCACCCGTTTGTGCTAGAACACTATCTTAAGGCAACCATCAACCAACATTTGCATTTATAC
Organism: Dipodomys merriami; assembly: GCF_024711535.1. NCBI lineage: Eukaryota > Metazoa > Chordata > Mammalia > Rodentia > Heteromyidae > Dipodomys > Dipodomys merriami. The sequence continues at coordinate 1,469,242 of NW_027202993.1, read as the reverse complement.
AGTCAATAGTCTACAGATACAATCTAGTTCAATAGATACATCTATTCAACATCAAACAACTATACATTAATGGGCTTCGAACCGCAGAGAAGAATTTGGAAAAACAGAAATTTTTAGTGTTAGGGAGAGATGTGGGTAAAAAATAGGAATAGATTGGTGTGGGGAGGCACAGGGAGAGTTAATAATGTCCTAATCTCAATGCAGGAAATAGGTTGGGTAGGATGCAAGTAGAGAGAGAGAGAAAAAGAAGAAAGGGAAAGGGAAATGAAAAGAGACCAGAAAAAAATAGAAACATAAAAATTAATATTATTATGGAGATTAAAAGACCATCTATTTAGAGAGGAATGTGAGTAGATTAATAGAAGGGTAGGGACATAGAGGAGAAGTGTAAAACTTAAGAAAATGCTTAAAATATTATATAGGTATAAAGAGGTAGTGCTGCTATTAAGGAATTTAAATCTCAGAGGTTTTGAATTGAGAAATAAATTTGTGGATTAAGTGTGTACACAATGTTGGATAGGGTCTACTAGTTAACTACGGGTTTATCTGAGGATGTGCAGGACAAGAGTTAAGTCACATAAAGAAGATCAAATGAGAGGAAAAGGTGAAAAGGATTAGAAAGGGGGAAAAAACATGAGAAATTCAGTAGAGCTAGACAAAAAAACAAAAAGATAGTTAAGAAAGAAAGAAAAAGAGAAAGAAGACAAGAAAAGAAAGGAAAACGCACATTCATGTATTCCTAAAATAAAAATTATAAGAGGAAAAAAAAGTTACTGGAAAACAATTATTTTTTCAAAAAAGGCAAAAATTAAAGATTAATAAAATTTTTCGAAAAGGAAAAAAAATTATATATATATATAAGGTACCAAAAAAAAGAAGAAAAAAACAAAAGAAAAGAAGAGGCAGAAAGAAAAAAAAGTTCCTTGATTTTTTTAAAAATTTTTTTGGGAGGTATGGGAAAAATCCTGTATCTCCCTTTTGTCTGTAAACAGCCTCTTGTTGGAGTCTCTGTTCAGCTTGAGGTCCTGTGGCTTGATTGGTTTCTTAAGTCAGTTTGTTCGAACAGGCAGAAAAATGCTCTGCTTTACCCAAGATTTTGAGATCCCCTCCCAGATTAGTTTACTGGGAGGGTGATCTGCTTTGAGAATCACAAAAAAGGGGGATGCAATGGTGAGGCTAGATTCTGGGTAGAGTTGAGGCCTTTCAACAATCAGTAGCTTTTTCCTGGGGCTTTTTCTGAAAAAAACTCACAGAGCCCAGCCTGGAGTCACTCTCAGGGTTTCTGTTTTTCAATTGATTGTTGAGGCTGCTAGCGGGAGGGGCAGCCTCTGGCTCTGGTTACCCAGTGGGGAAAGCCACTCCAATGGCTGGTGCCTGAGCTGGGTGACTTTTCCCTGGATGGAGCCAAGTCTGGCAGGTCACTTTGCCGCCGTTAAGTTCTTGTGACCTGCTAAATGACTCATTTTATTCCAAGGCCTGTGTTGGAGCTGGCAGCTCCTTCGAGCTTTGTTGGTATCCAAGATGGAGATCACCGGTGCTGGGGGAGGTGGGGTGGCCTTACCTCCTCTGCTCCCTGAGAAGGAGTGAGGACGTCGGGCTTCTACTCACATCGAGTCTTGGATCCTGGGTCGTCTCTGGTCTGCACACTGCAGGATGAAGATGTTCGCTCCTTGTCTGTTCTTGCTGGTGTTGAGTAGAATCCGCTCGCCAGCTGCATCTGGCTCCTTCGTCCTGGACTCTCTGTGTGAGCGCTCAGTTATGGCCCCGGCTGCGTTCTCCGCCGCGACCCTTCCGCCGCCACGGTGGTGGCTGCTGGCAGGCGCTAAAATATGTCTTTTTGCCTTGGCTTCCCCTCTCTTGTCTAACTCTCTGTCCTGTGATGGCACACTTGGTGTGATTCTCTGGCTTAGGACTGTTCACTGGAACTCTAAAACTGCTTTCTATGTGAGAGCTTTTTCAGATTCCAGCTTCTCCTCTGCCATCTTCTCACTTCTTCAAGAGATTTCATTTTGACCTTCAAAAATGACTATTTCATCTAACTAATAATGACTTGAATTTTTCATAATTTTATGGCATTTCCATTCAAGTATGTGTCATCTATAGTGAGGTTCTTTGTTTCTAGTTGAAGTAACAATAAATATTATCATGATCATTTATTTTTTAGTTATTCTATAGAGAGTAGCTATTCAAAAATAAGTTCTATTAAAGTCTGTTGGAATAATTGGATAACTGATGGAATATAGTTCTTTAGTTATCTCATTGAGATTGATTCATTTCTAAAATCACTATTGACATAAAATACATGAAATTCAGTGTTTCTCTGAAATGACTTGTTATTCAAACCTGAGAAATACATGACAAATAACTGAGATTTTTATATACCCCAAAAATTATGAATCTACTTTTTTCTGTCAAATATAGCTTATGTTTAAAGGAAGAGAAAATTATGTGACCAAAGTATACAATATTTAATGTAATGTAAAATTGCTTCATTCAGCCTGACAGAGCGTGTTACTTTTAGTGTACATGAGAAATTTGATTAATGATTCTTTTTCACTTTTGAATAATAGAATATTTCAATTTGTCCAAAGATTCTGTCATCTAAACCTTTGAGTGTATATTTTTTTCATAAAAATGAAAACTAGTTTTCACAGTGCACGTTCAAGTTTAATAACTAAATAAATATCTAAACCGTAATTTGTTAAATTGAGCCTCTAAAATTCATATAATATGGAATTTAATTTATTCTTGCAGATATTAAATCTGTGCTAAGTGTAGGTGTCTCAAGTTTGTAATCCTTGCTACTCAGGAAGCTGCGGTTCAAAGCCCAAACACATCACAACTCACACAAATATCACACGCAAATCATAACACACACACACACACACACACACACACACACACACACACGCACACACACACACAAAGCCAAAAACGGAATTCTGGCTCAAATGACAGAGAAATATCTTTGAGGGAAAAAAGAAAATAAGTTACAGGTCTTGAGTTAAAATCACAAGAACAACACACACATACACAATATTATGTCTAAATTCTTATTTTTGTTTGAAGAAATAAACAATATCATGAAATGTAATGTTTGTTGCATATCTTGCAACGGTTGTGAAATTGTTTTCAGTATAATTTGTCAAAATATAACAGGATATTTAAATTAATATTAATCTAGTTATATTTATAATTACTCATAATAGCTTGGAGTACAACAGTTGGTATATTTTCTATAGCCATAAGAAATATTTTCAGTAAAAGAAAGAAAGGAAGATAGAAAGAAAGAAAGAAAGAAAGAAAGAAAGAAAGAAAGAAAGAAAGAAAGAAAGAAAGAAAGAAAGAAAGAAAGAAAGAAAGAAAGAAAGAAAAAAGAAAGAAAGGAAGAAAGGAAGGAAGAAAGAAAGAAAGAAAGAAAGATAGAAAGAAAGATAGAAAGGAAGGAAGGAAGGAAGGAAAGAAACAAGGAAGGAATGAAGGTAGGAAAGAAGGAAGGAAAGAAAAAGAGAGAGTAGGGATGGAAGGAAGGAGGGAGAAAGGAAAGAAGTAAAGAAGGAAGGAAGAAAAAAGGAAGGAAGGAAGAAATGAAGGAACAAAGGAAGGAAAGGAGGGTGAAAGCAAGAGGCAAAACTAATTTCTAAAATCTGCTATTAGTCCAACAGAAACTCCATGTAATTAACCCTTTAGTAAATTCAAGTTTGCAATTTTCACTTCTTTGCATGTTCTCCATGCATGAATGAAACTAACGAATAGAGGATCATGAATAACCAAGTGAATCTGTTTGCATCTGTAGTAATATACATGCAAATCGTTCTCTCATTGTCTATACATTACAAACAATTTACACTTATAAATATTCTAAAAATTATAAATAATCTAAAAATTGATGTAACCAACGAATGTCAATGTATTATATAATGTGAATATTAGTATTTTAGTGCTATTAACGTTACACTCTTCATGTTATATTAATTACAAAAAATTTATTATGTATTTTATCAGAGAAATTAATATCCTCTGATTTTGGTGTCTGTGAAAATCCTAATAGCAGAAAGTAATTAAAATCAAACGATATCTGTATTTGTTGGCTCAATCGAATATTTCTGAAAGCAATTAACTCATCAGAGATTCTTCAAATACATTAGAAGGGCCTTAGAAAGGCTGTACAATGTTTACATAGTTACCTATGATGTGATCCAAGAGCCATTAAACTATCATACTTCACTTTGCCATCACTATAATTATTCCCATTTTAAGAAGAATCATCCACATAAGTCAAATGTTATAAGCTTGTCCTTAAGTTATTATCTTCTATGAAATAATATCCACATGATATACTACCCTAAGTTAAAGCAAAAGTTGCAAAGTGTATTGGACGATGTAACTCCTTTCAGATACACATGTTGAAATTCTATTCCCCTGTCTGGTGACATTAGAATCAACCTTTTAGAGATGACCCTGCAATAATGATCCTGATTAAGGAAGCCCAATATAATTACACTGCCTTATGAATGTCCAGCAAATAATTATAATGAACCAGAAAGTGAACCCCCATGAGAAAAGGAATTGCTTGGAACAACCATTTTTATAATCAATGTTCAAGCTTCTAGAGTATGGGTAATATACTGCTTTTTATTTTATGCCACTTACTTTGAAGAATTCTCTTATAAAAGCCCAATGGCTAACAAAAAGCAAAGTAGTTTGTAGTTAAATATCACAAATTTTGATAAAAATATTTATAATATTTTATTATTTGAATTTTATTCTCCAAGTCTCCAGGTTAGAAATATTTTTAAATTGGAATTGAATTGAGGTTCAACTCTATTCAACTATCATAACTAAGTTTCAAAAAGTTTTTATCTTTAAGTAGTTGTACAAAGGAGTTGCCATTCACTGAAACAGTATATGGGATACAGTGTATCTTGATCAATATCACCCCTTTCATCATTCTCTTCCACCCCTCCCAATCAAGCCCAATTCTTACGTATGTCAATATTTTGTTATGGAATTACTTCCCATTAAACAAAGCAGTTTATATGTACAAGGCACCTGGAGTTGTGTTACGACTTCAACATCTCCACCCCCATTTCACATTACTCTTTCCTTTGTATATTTCAATTCTGGGAATTATACAATGGATTGTTGTCTGTATTCTATCCTTTTCCCCTTCAATTTCCTACCCCTCTCACATTGCCCCCCACTGTCCTCTCTTGCAGTACACATTTACTCCTATTTATTTTGCTGGGCTTTGACAGTCTTTTAAGAGAATTATAGTATTTTCACTCTCCATGGACTATGACATTTCAGATAATTCATTTGTACCTCCTTGCAGCCCGTAAGTGGAATTGCTGGATAATAGGTAGCTCTCTATTCAGTTTTGTGAGCAACTTCCATAGTTTTTTCCAAAGTGATTGAACAAGATTACAGTCTCACCAACAGTGAAATAGAGTTTCCTTTGGGCCACAGCCATATCAGTATCTGTGATTGTTCATTTTTTCATAATGAAATTGTAACAGGGTTGAGATGAGTCTCAGTGTTGTTTGTTTTTGCATTTCTTTTATGGAGAGAGATGTGTCTATTTGTTATTCTTACTTCTTCTTAGAAGTTATCTTTAAGTAATTAACCATATATTAATTGGGTTCTTCTTTATTTGAGGGTTTATTGTTGTTGGGTTTAATTTTTCATTTCTAAATATGGGTTAGCTATGAAAACCCTTGTCTGATGATTAGCTAGTAAAATTCTTCTTCCATTCTGTTCTCTTTCTATATATCCTGCTAACTTTTCCTTTGCCATGAAGAAACTCTTCAGTTTGATGCAATTCTATTGATTCAGATAGAATAATATTACGCCATTCATAAGGAAATGGAAAGACTTAGAACAACATATTAAGTAAAGAAAGACACACTCAAAGAAATATAGGTTGCCTGATTTCCCTCACTTTTTTTATTACAATGTGCCTCTAATTCTACAAGTAAACACATTTGGATGGTAAAAGAGAAAACATTACACTTGGACATGATAAATTATATGGGATTTTAAACACAAAAGCTCAATAGTTATATGAATATTATCATATAAAATAATGTTCATCAAAATGCTCTCCAATAAATGATAATGAAAGATTTTTTATTGGTTAGCTTTTTCCTTCTTTCTTCTGATGATGATTTTTCTTTCTGCACCTTTGGTCTTATATGTAAGTTTTCAAAGGGCAAGGGGGAGCAGAAATGGTGGGACAAAGGGAGAACAAATGCAGCAGTGCTACTCAATAGACACTATATTAAAAATGAACTATACAACTTATAGGGGAAGGAGGTTGAAAGGGAAAAGCTGGGAGAACATTAAGGAAGAGGTGACACTTCAAAAAGAAATGTGCTCATTATCTGACTTATGTAATTCTAACCCTTCGGTACATCATTTTAAAAATTAAAAATGGACCTCATAAACAGGCCAGAGTAGCTATACTAATAATAGATAAAATAGGCTTTAAATTAAAAGTGGTATGAAGGTATAAAATAGGCTTTAAATTAAAAGTGGTATGAAGGTAAAAAGAGACAAAGAAAGACATTACATATTGGTAAAGAAAACTATCCATTAGGAGGATATAACAATTCTAAATATCAATGTCATGAATCCTAGAGCTCCCAAATTTATCAGACAAATACTACTTACCCTAAAAACATGTATACCTCCAAACACATTGTTGGTTGCTTGAACACATCATTCTTACCTCTGGACAGGCCTGCCAGGTAAAAACTTAGCAAAAAGACTTCAGTGCTAAATAACTGTATTGGCAAACCATACCTAACAGATATCTACAGAATATTTCATCTAGCAGTGTCACAATATATATTCCTTTCAGCAGCCCACAGAACGTTCTCCAAAATAGATCATATCTTAGATCACAAGGAAAATCTGTGAAAATTCAAAAAAAATGAAATTACTCCTTGTACTCTGTCAGCCCATGATGGGACCAAATGAGATCTCGACATCAAAAGGCATCACAGAAAATTCTGAAACACAGAGACTGAATAACACATTGCTAAATCATCAGTGAATTACTGATGAGATATGGAGGGAAGTTCCAACGTTTATAAAATTCAGTGGAAGCGAAACAGACAAAATGCTACCTCCTCTGGGATACAACAGCAAAGGCAATACTCAAGGAAAATTTATATCTTTGAGTGTGTACATCAACAAATCAGAACAATGTTGAATCAGCAATAGGAACTTGAAAAACAGGAACAAGCCAAACCAAAAACCAGTAGACAGAAATAATACAAATTAGAATAAAGAAATAAATGAATCAGAGTCTCAAAAACCATACAGACAATCATAATTGACTTATCTTCTAGTAGCTGACAACTTCTCCCAATGAGCTCACAACTTCTCCCAATGAATGTCAATGTATCTATTTTCAGAGATAGACTCAACCAGCCCAAACCAGTGAACAAAGCAAACTATTAGGATTCTAAGAAACGACATTTTGTTGGCCTTTAAATAAATTTAGTCTGGTATTATTAAGGTGATTTATAGAGGGATTACAATTACATGAGTCAGGTAATGAGTACATTTCCTTTTATAAAATGTCTTCATTTCCCTCACTTGTTCCCAGTCCTACCCTCCTGTCCCTACCCGTGTTTTAAATAGTTCACTTTTATCAATGTTCAATGAACTCCATTGCTGCAATTTATCCCTAAAGCTCTGTGCCCACCCCTACCTTCCTGAAGACATACAATGAATATACCAGGCATGAGGTAAAGCCTATAGAATCATCACAAACTATAAACAACAACAATGAACACAAAAACAAAAAGGAGTTTTTTGTTTCCATATCACATACTTTGTTTCAGTATATATATTATATAAATATAATTATTTTTATTATAAAATCAATTCAGAAATTGAGGAGTGATAACAAAATTTTGCTTTCTATTTAATAATGCTTTTTATTCTAACATTAAAGATGTAAGTAACAAAATTGAACTCCTATGAAATTTGAAAGTTTTGATTTAAAGTTATATTTTCAAAAATTCTAATAGTTCCATTTCGGCAACCAAAATGAAAAACATGAATGTTTTATCCTCAAGAATGTCATTATTTCATGTGCAAAAAACTACAATAAGTGTAATATTAATGTAGTGGAAATAAGAAATCAAATAATTATGCAATGCATCAATTCCATAGATTATGAGATGTATTGATAAAATTAAACTTGTTTTAAGTAGATTACTTAAGACATGAAGCAAGTGATAATTTTCTTTTCTAGGTGGAATTGATATAGAAATCAAAGCCCAAAGATTGGAGAGTCCTGTGTGCTTGATGCATGGCAATTTACACATATGCTTGTCTCATCTCAAAGTTATTTTAAAATAACTGTGAACAGGAGTAGAATGAAAAGAATCACTCAAATGTTCACTTTTATTTTGTGACTAAATATGGCTTTTTATATGTATTTTATTTCAAAAATCTGGTAAATTTATTTAAGTCATACCAACAATAATGAGAAATAAACAGCCCCATGCTCCTTAAAAGACAATCAATAAAAAAAGGAAATAACAAAGAAAAAAATGAACCTCATTTTGCATGTCGTCTTTTATATTGTGGTGCTTTGTAATTGTGGATTATATGACTATCTCATGAGTCTGGTCTTGAATCACTAGGGAGGGCTAGTGGAAGAAAATTTCAAAATCTAGAGCAGCTAACAACTGTGCAGTTGTTTGTGGGTTTCACTACAGAAGCAGCAGGGCATATGATGTACAAAGGAAATGATTCCAGTGTTTTACAGGCCAGAATGTGATGAAAAGCATACTTTTATCTTCTTAGATGAAATAAGAAGACCACACTTTAAAAGATTACTAAACGATCAGCCCTTTAAATAGCATTGCCATCTTTTAGGCACTCCAGATAAGTCAAGTCCTTCATCTCCCCACAAACATTGCTGCCATTCACAATCATTGCTAAGGTGAATATCCAGTTCTTTTTGACATTTCAAATGGTTTAGGAGCAATATAAACAATAATACAAGTTGTTGAGTAAAGTTAATTTAGAATCAGTAAATAAATCATATTCAACTCTATAGCATAACCTTTAGGAAAAATGAATTAAGGAATATGGCATATCCTCTGTAATTTAATATTAGACATTAGGGCAAAATGCCAGAACCAGACTCAGCAGAAGGAAAGAGAAGTCTTTGATATGATATATTAAAGATTAACTAGGGAAAAGTAATTTTACCTACAGTTTCTATTATATGATAACATATTTTTGTCTACTAATCGGAGAGACTCAAAAAGATTTTTAATTATGATATGAAAAATGCATCGTCATGAATGAATGAAATCATGGAGTAGATGGCTCATTATTCTCATTATTTTGAAGGATCTGGTGTTTTTGTTTGTGTGGAAGTATGAATGTATTTTATGTCTGGGGAGGAAAGTTTGATTATTAGATAATTGTGTGATATCCAATGTCAGGAACCTAACATGAGTCAAAGTGGTAAATATTAGTGTATGTGTGTGTGTGTGTGTGTGTGTGTGTGTGTGTGTGTGTGTGTGTGTCGGTCGTGGGGCTTGAACTCTGGGCCTAGGCGCTGTCCCTCAGCTCCACAGCTCAAGTCTAGTGCTCTACCACTTGAGCCACGGTACCACTTCCAGAAGCTATTATTCTTATCACGAAAGGACTTCACATTGACAGGTATAATTACAAGAAGTAAAACGACAAATATTCACAGTGGCACAAAAATCCCTTAGGTGCCTAGCAAAACAGCACGTTTTTCCAGACACTGCATGTGGTATGAGCGTTTTGCAAACAAAGCTACCGTAGAAGATGTTGGACCCTAAACAATTGCATAAACCCAGTCCTTTATGACAGATTTAGCAAGGCCTATCTTGGAGATTCTTGTTAGGGACTTGATGAAAACTTTATAGTTTAGTTGTTATTACAGAATTCTTTTACACCTGTCCCTCAGCCATTAACTATATTTAACAAAGTTTCTTTTGCTCTAACATATTTTTTTGGCTCAGGAAACTCTTTTTTGTTTGTGAAAACTTGGTTGTTCACAACATAGACATGAGTCTTTTAAACCTTTTGAAACTGCTGTTTGCATAGAATTCTATGAGATGAGCTACTCTTTGTCAATTCTTAGGAATAAACTTACTTTGATTCAAAACTGGACAGCAGCTAGCTTGTTCTTCCTCCTAGAAATCCATCTGTGTAGACTTCTTTACATGTAAACAGACCCTCATTTACTTACAAAAGTCTGTCAGTGAGTCAAACCTAATTCACCCAATGAGGTGAATTCCTTTCCCATGCTTCCTTTACATTAAAAATACAAACAATTTTTACATTTTGTTGAACATTAAAAATGTTCAACAATGTGCATACTTTTTAATGTGAAGTGTGATTCCTATTTTCCATAATGTGAATCAAACAGAGAAATCAGTTTAAGATGTGAAAGAGCCTTTCAAACAGTCTTTGTCCTTGAAAATTTTCCTGGGTATGAATTTTTGGAGAAATATCCCTTTTCAAAGATAAAGGACTCATTTTTTTATATTGTGCTGGTACTCGGGTTTTAACTCCCGGCCTTGCGCACTACCTATGTAAGGTCTGCTCGTGGATGGAGAGCAGACTCTATCCTACTTGCAGTAAAGTCTCTGCCCAATAACTTTGTTACTTAGGCAACTGGCACACCTGGAAGATGTCACATCTGCATCTGCTGAGGTCACATCTGAATTTGATGTGGCCACACCTATCTTCACCCATTCATAGACAAGGCCTAGCCCATGCCTAGACGTGCTCTTTCCCAGGTCTTTCCTAAGTCTTTCCCAGGCCTTTCCCAGCCGCGTGGAGGACCAACATGGCCTGGTGCCAGTGGGATTGATGAATAAACCTACTCTTTACCTTAATACCACATGTGTGGTGTGGTTCTTACTCAGCAACCTCTTTTTAAAAACATAACATAAATGGTGCCATTTGAACCCGGGAAAGGCTTAAAGTCAGGATAGGAAGTGGGATTCCCCTCCTTTTTTTTTCTTTCTTTTGCTTGTTTTTCCCTTTTTTGCTCTGAGGAATACTATAGTTCTGAAGGGCTTTTGGAAACCGGTCTGTCTAATGTGGACAAAGTGAATCAATTCCTTGCTGGCCTCTGCATCCACCTCCATGCTTGTACATTTTGGTGAGTGAACTACTCTCTAAGGGTTCTCTGTCGCTCAGTCTTCCTCCAAATGTGGTTCCACGCCGAAGAACCTGCTAGGCCTTTAACTGAAAGCCCAGTCACGTCTGGAGCTGAGGGCACTTGACTCTGGATGCTTCGCCACTCCCCCCTAGAGGGCTCAGTGGTAAGTTGTGGGGCTACTTCCATCCGATAAGCCCACCTTCACTCACTGATTACTTTTCTCTCCTACACCCTTAATGGGGAGATGTGTAACTCTAGTGCCTTGAAACCCCTCTGAAATGCCTCCTGCACTCCCTGGATAGCCAGAGCACCTAATTTTTAGTCTCTTCTCAGATTTAGACAATTTTTGCCACTGCAATGGTAAATGGTCAGAAGTCTGTTCACTTTCAGGATCTCTTTGCTCTCTGCTAATCATGTCCAACTTCGTGTATCTCTCCCTTTCTTTTCTACAACTTTTTGGATTGTGCCCTGAAGTGTGGAATGAGAGTTGGGTCCCGGGTACCTCCTCTAGCTTCCCTATCAAAGACTAGCCAATCTAGGCTTCATCTATCTGTTCAGGCTTTCTTTGCATTTTTTCAGAAATTCACCATCGTGAGTTTGCCATCTTGGCCACAGGGTGGGTTCTTGGCCACATGGTGGGTTCAGGGTTTGTTCCTATCTGACCCATACCTTTCCACCAAGTTTACTACTCCTCCATCCATCTATTCTATTGTATCTTGCTAACTAGTTGCTCTTTTCTCAGACCCTGGTAACTGAGGCCCAAATATCTGATGTGCTTTGTTAGCAAAGATGTCTAAATATTAATGTAAAAAATTTTAGATTTTGAGTTTTGCCTTTTTGGTTTTGGGTTATGTATTCTAGTACTGACTACATGATTCTAAAATATTGGGTATATCTGTGCTAAGATTCTCACATCTAACGAGTTTTGTCATTGCAGGATATTACTTGGTCAATTCTTGGTAAGGACCAGGTAAACTCTATTTATTCTATTTGATCTCCATTTTATTTAATTGGAAATAATAAAGAGTTTTCGTGACAAAGATTGCATTTCAAAGCCAACCGGGGCTAAAAAAATCCCTAAGACTCCATCTCCCAACTAACCTGCAAAGAGTTATGCTGGAAGTATGGCTGAAGATTCTTAACTATAACCAGCCAAACAGTGGAAGTGGTACTGTAACTCAAAATAGTAGAGCACTAGCCTTGAGCAGAAGTGCTCAGGCACAGTACCCAGGCCTTGAGTTCAAATCTCCATGAATACTCACTGAGACAAGTCATCCCAGAAACGAGCACCTAGACTCAGCCAGTCTGGGGAACAAGGGACCATGGAGAGGAGTAAGAGGAGATGATGTCATATCAGCCATTTTGTGCCTGCCCTTTCAAAATTAACCAGAGCCAGGAGGAATATAAGTAAGAAGCCTACCATTTAATGTTAATACCTGTTTACCTTTTAACTGGATGGGAATTCACATTCTTGCCTTTGTTACCTGAATTCTCCTCTACCTAATCACCAGATAGGGACATTTCTACCAACATTTTTCAGCCCCAAATCCTTCCACTTTCCATTTATTTGCTCTCTAAATAATTTTTTTCAGCCCCTCAATGCCTCATGAGATTTTCTCTAGACTTCATCCAAGAGACTTGCCTCCGCCAGACATTAACAAAGGACTCACACTCACCAAGGGACAGCTGCAGCTCATTGCCTTCTCTGGGATGGGACCAAATTCCAGCCTTTTACCCCTAATTTCGACACACCTCGTCAGCAGGAATTAGCCAGAGAGGATCCACACCCTATTTCATGATTATTAAAAGGCTGGAATATAAGGTCTGCTTCTTGATAGCGAGCAGATTCCACCCTCCTCCAAGCAAAGTCTCCTCCCAGTACCTGTGTCACCTAGGCAACTGGCACTCCTGGAAGATATCACATCTGCATCTGCTGAGGTCATATCTGAAAGTGATGTGGCCACTCCTTTCTCCACCCATACCCTAGATAAGGCCTAGCCCAGCCCTAGATGCTCTCTTTTTCAGGTCTTTTCCAGGTCTTTCGCAGGACTTTCCCAGCCACATGGAGGGCCAACATGGTCTGGTGCCAGCGGGAATGATGAATAAACTTACCCCTTTCCTGAATACCTTGTGTTTGTGTGGTTCTTACTCAACCACTCTTTAAAAACCTAACAATCTGGGCTTTAATAATCAATGCTTACTCTATACCTCCTGAAACACAGTTTCACTTCTTCCTTTTACCACAAGTGGATAAAAGAATCTCTTAGGTTTATCTACTTTGAATCTAGCTTTGAATTACAATTGCCAAATTTGAACCCACCTAGTATGGAGCTGTAAGCCACTAGTGCTCTGCTAGAACTCACTTCTTAATAATAAATATTCACAAAAAGAGGAGAAAACATATTTGTTCAATTACGTATGTCTTGCCAGATAAACGAAATCACTTGCTACTGGAAGAAAAAAACAGAGAAGATAGAAATGAATATGGAGGAGAGAGACATAAAGAAAGAAGAAGGGAAGGGAGGGAAGTGCTGGCATGGGAGGGAAAGGAAGGATAAAAGAGGAGGGGGAGCTGAGTATAATTGTCTATTCCTCACCAAGGAATTTTTGAACAATCAGTGCCTTTGCATTTATGTAACCAAAGCTTTCTATATTTGGTAGTAGTAAGCTGAGATATAAAATACAAATTTACATGTAAAACCTGTTAGTGTGCTTACTCCTGCAGGAAGGAAGCCACAGTTAGGTTACTGTTAGAGACAAGGCAAGAGTAAGCAGTTTAAGTGATTCTGAGAAACAATCATTGATATGCCAGAAATGCTCCCTTGCCCAAGTATTACTCTTATTTCCTGCTCCAGTCTTCCTTTCTATAAGGATAGCAGAAACAGGGATGCTGGGAAGGGATGGGAAGGGGAAACAAAGAAGGAGGCTACAATGCTTGATAAGAAATGTACTCATTATCTTGCCCATGTAATTGTAACCCCTCTGTACAGTATTTTCACAATAAAAAATAAATAAAAATTAAAAAAATAATAGCAGAAACAGAAGAGGAAGGGGATATCTGAGCAATGATCATCTTTCTTTTTCCCCTCATCTGTTTATCCTCATCCCCTCAAACAATAAAGCCAAAGGACACTGAACCTGAACTAGTAGGGGAAATGGGGGGGGGGGATTTCATTCTAACTTAATGTGAAAGTTTTAAAATAATTGGGACAGCATTTCAAATATTGAAATAAAACTTTTTCAATTATTAATAAAAAGTAACTCGAAATTTATTGAAAATTTAGAAGACTACAGCACTCACTACATAGTGGATTCTGCATAATTAAAACTGACTCCTGTTTCTATCATCAGAAATTGAAAATCGTCCCTAAACTTCCAATACTAGGTAAATTGTCCTCGATATTCACTTAAAATGTGTGAATATAATGCAGAATGTAACTTTAAATTTAGACTGTTGAAGTGATAAGTGATGGACATTCATGATGGATAGCATAATATTGAGAACATGGAAATTATTTTCCTTCCATCCTCAGTGTGTAGAAAGTGAAAAAGCTATATTTGATGGCCCTGAAGGTCCAATTCTAAATTTAGGACAGAAGGTGAGTAGTAAAGGAGACCTATCTCAGCCATTCACAGATTGAAAATGTGGAGAAATAGCCTCATTTATGTAGGTCAAATATGGAAGTGAGGATGTGGCAAGCCCAAAGTCAAATGCCAAAGGAAGAGATATTTTACAAAATACCATGAAGTTGAAATGAGTCTTAAATAAGAAGCTGGGCTTAAAGGGAGTAGGACAGAAGAATGGAGGGGGAAATGTTGGACTAATACAGTCAGATCACTCAACATACATATGTGAGAATATAAGTAGGAAACTTGAAGGGATAGGTGGGGATGGGAAAAGGGAAGGAAAAAAAGTGGAAAGATTTACAATGATCCAGATGTGTTGTACAATGAAATGTACATACACTCTATTCCACACTGACATGATGGAGTGAAACCCCTTTGCACAACTAGCTAAAGATTTTAAAAAATTGGTTTTAATATTAAGAGACCAGAAGCATAAACATTTAGAGATAAATAACAAGATAGCATTGACATATTTTTGACACTTATGCTCTTTTCAATATACAAAATTTAATAAGTGTCAAGTCTGCTGCAAATGTAAATTTTACTGTGCCAATTCTTTTTGCAAATTGCTTAAACTATAGAGAACCAAAATCCAATATCACATCACTTCAAATAAAAAAATCTTATAAACCTTTAGTTGTTTCTAAATATCTTAAGGTAATGCATTGGAACTAATTTCATTTTAAATTCAAATTTAAATTTTAAAACACTAAAGTCTTTTAAAATCCTCTCCCTCAGGCACAGGTATGGATAGATAACTGATATGGGCAGAATCAGAATTATTCAGATGGTTGTAAATGGATGCTTACCTAGTTTTCTCTCTGCTGGATCATAGAATACTGTCTATCCTAATTGGAAAAATTTAGCCTTCGAGATTTTCTGAATATATACACTCCATCAACATTTTTTTTTAATTTTGATTTTTTGTGAACATACTGTACAGAGGGGTTACAATTACATGGGCAAGATAATGAGTACATTTCTTATCAAGAATTTCAGCCTCCTCCTTTGTTTACCCTTCACATCCCTTCCCAGCCTCACCTCACCCCCCACTCAATCCCACCCCCCCAAAGTTGTAAAGTTCATTTTTGACATGACGACTTGTACTTCTCATAGTTGCATCGGATCCACCTGTATCCTTAAACGACTTGCTTTTCCCCATCTCCTCCACAAAATATACAGACATCAAATATAGTGAAATCAGGGGTTGTACTGTGGGGGAGTGACATACAAAGCTTTAAAGAAATAATCTTCTATATATGTTAGAAACAGTCACAGGAAAGAAAAAAAAACATTTGAATGCATATTTTAGGGTTCATTTCCCTAATATCACCTGATCTGACCTGTTCTGCTTGACTCAGACATATACTATATACTGCACATAAGGGAAAACATGGGACCTATGTTTCTTTGGAACTGGCTTATTCCATTTAATGTAATTTTTTCCAAGCCTTTCCATTTCCTAACAAATGGGGCAATGTCATTCTTTCTGATGGAGGCATAGAATTCCATTGTGTATATATATCACATTCTCTTGATCCATTCATCTACTGAGGGGCATCTGGGTTGGTTCCATATCTTAGCTATGGTAACTATTGCTACAATAAACATAGTTGTGCTAGTAGCATTAGTGTGGTCTTGTTTGTAAACATTTGGGTAAATGCCCAAACGTGGGATTGCTGGGTCATAGGGGAGCTCTATGTGAAGTCTTTTGAGGAACCTCCATACTGCTTTCCAAAGTGGTTGAACAAGTTTACACTCCCACCAAAAATGAAGTAAGGTTCCCTTCTGTCCACATCCCCTCCATCATCTGTTGCTGTTAGAGTTCTTATTTATAGACATTCTAGCTGGGGTGAGGTGGTATCACAATGTTGTTTTGATTTGCATTTCTTTTGTGGCTAGGGAGGTTGAGCATTTCTTCATGTGTCTGTTGGCCATCCTTCTTCTTCAGAGAAGTTTCTCTTCAAGTCTTTAGCCCACTTATTTATTGGGCAGTTGTTTCTTTGACGATTTGTTGTTGGGGGATTTAATTTTTTGTGCTCTAAGTATATTTTAGATATGAGACCATTGTCCGCTGTATGGCTAGTGAAGATCTTTTCCCAATCTGTGGGCTTTCTTTTGATCTTTCTAGCTATGTCCCTTGCCATACAGAAGCTCTGCAACTTCATGCAATCCCATTTGTCCTACCTTTCTTTGATTTGTTGTGTTTCTGGGTCTCTATTAAGAAAATTTCGGCCTGAGTCAAGGAGGCCTAGGGTTTCTCCTATTGCATCCTGTAATGTTTTCAGAGTGTCTGCTTTGACTCCGAGGTCTTTGATCCATTTGGAGTTGATTGTGGTGCAGGGTGATATATAAGGATCTACTTTTTGTGTTCTGCATGTAGTTAACCAATTTTGCCAGCACCATTTACTGAAGAGCCTGTCTTTCTTCCATTCTATTATATTTTGGCTCCCTTATCGAAGATGAGCTGGCTATAGGTCTTTAGGTTCATTTATGGGTTTTCAATTCTATTCCATTGGTCCTGAGGTCTGTTCTTATGCCTGTACCAAGCTTTTTTGGTTACTATGGCTTTATAGTAGGTTTTGAAATTTGGTATTGATATTCCAGCAGCACTGTTATTTCCATTGAGGAGCGTTTTCGCTATTCTGGGTCTTTTATTGTTCCATATGAATTTTTGGGTTGCCTTTTCTATTTCCTTGAAGAATGAAGTTGGAATTTTGATAGGTATTGCATTGAATTTGTAGATATCCTTTGGAACTATTGCAATTTTCACGATGTTAATCTTTCCAATTCAGGAGCATGGGAGGTTTTGCCATTTTCTAAGTTCTGTTTGGATTTCCTATTTCAAGATTTTAAAGTTTTCATCATAGAGGTCCTTCACTTCTTTGGTTTAGTTAATTAATAGTTATTTTATTTTTTGAGGGGCTATTAAAAATGGAGTGACTTTCCTAATTTCAGCCACACTTTTCTCATTGTTGGCATACAGAAAAGCCATTGATTTTGGGGGGTTAATTTTATACCCTGTTACTTTGCCAAAGTTTTGAATCAGCTTGAGTAATTTGTGAGTGGAGTCTGTGGGATTCTTTAAATACAATATCATGTTATCTGCAAAGAGGGAGAGTTTTATTTCTTCTGTCCCTATTTGGATCTGTTTATGTTTTTGATCTTGTCTCATTGCTGTAGCTAGGCATTCTAATACTAGATTAAAGAGAAATAGACAGAGTGGACATCCTTGTCTTGTTCCTGAGTTAAGAGGAAATGGCTTTAGTTTTTGACCATCATGTATAATGCTGGCTGTAGGTTTGTCATATACAGCCTTTATTGTATTGAGAAATGTTCCATGGATTCCTAATTTTTCCAAAACCTTCATCATAAAGGGATGTTGGATCTTGTCGAATGCTTTTTCTGCATCTATTGAGATATCCATGTGGTTCTTCTCCTTGCTACTGTTGATGTGATGAATAATATTAATTGATTTGCGTATATTGAACCAGCTTTTCATCCCTGAAATGAATCCTGTTTGATCATGGGGTATGACTTTTTGGATGAATTGTTGAAGTCAATTGTCCAAAATTTTTTTAAGAAGTTTTGCATCAATGTTCATCAAAGAAATGGGTCTATAGTTCTCTTACTTTGAGGAGTCCCTGCCTGGTATTGGGATGAGCGTTATGATGGCTTCATAGAATGTGTTTGGTATTGAACTTTCTCTTTCAATTTCATTGAAGAGTTGGAGGTGTATTGGTGTGAGCTCTGCTTTGAAGGCCTTGTAGAATTCTGTAAAACTATCTGGTCCTGGACTTTTCTTAGCTGGGAGGTCTCTTATTGCTCTTTCTATTTCAATGCTTGATGTGGGCCTGTTAAGATGGTTTAACTCATCTTGGTGTAGTTTTGGCATGTCAATATTTGCTAGGAAAAGGTCCATTTATGTCAAGTTCTCAAACTTATTAGCTTAAAGTTTTGAGAAATATTGCCTTATAATGTTCTGAATCATGGTTTTTTTCTGCGGTTATGTTTCCATTCTCATCTCTGAGTTTATTAATTTGGGTGTGTTCTCTCTTTTTCTGATAAGATTTGCTAAGGGTCTTTCAATTTTGTTAATTATTTCGAAGAACCAACTCTTTGTTTTGTTGATTGTTTCCATAGTTATTTTGGATTCTAATTCATTTAATTCTGATTTAGTTTTAATTATTTCTTTCTGTCTACAGAATTGGGGTTTATCTTGCTGCTCTTTTTCAAGGAGGTTCAGATGTCTCATTAAATTGTTGGTTTCAGATCTCTCCAATTTGTTGATGTAGGAAATCAGAGCTATAAACTTGCCTCTGAGTACTGCCATTGCTGTGTCCCAGAGGAGCTGGTAATTTGTATGTTCATTTTTGTTGAATAGCATGAACATTTGAATTTCCTTTCTAATCTCTTCCATGACCCACTCGTGATTCCGCAGTGTGTTGTTCAGCCTCTATGTGTTACTGGACTATCTTTTTGTATGTTTGGGAAGTTCTCTGCTAGGATTCTGTTAAACAAATTTCCTAGACCATTTACTTCTGTTTCTAGGTGCTCCTCTACACCCATTATCCTTAGATTAGGCCTTCTGATGGTGTCTTCCAAGTGTTGGATAGATCTATCATATTTCTTTGACTTGTCTTGGATGGTTGTATGTTCTTTCTCTATAATATCTAGGTTATCTTTCATCCCCAAGATTCAATCTTCTGCATGGTCTAACCTGCTGTCAAGACATTCTACTTCGTTTTTTATTTCTTTTCTTTCTAATTGGTCAGCTTTGATGGCTTCAAATTCTTTGTTGAAGCTTTGTATTATATCTTGTATGGATTCTTTACTTCTTTAATTTGGTGTTCAATGTTTATTCTCAAATCACTTAGTTGATTGGTTATGGTTTCCTTGGACTCCCATTCCTTCTGTTGGTTTCCATTCAGGATTCCCTTTGTGGTTTCTCTGACTTACTTCAGCTCTTTGTTAATGGATTCCATGAATGCCTTTAGTGATCTTTGTGTATTCTCATCTTGCTCTCTCAATTCCTGTATCACTCTTTGCTTAGCTTCCTCCCGTTCATGCCATTCTTGTAGTTCTCTTTGAGTGTTCTCATGCTCTTCAGGCCATTCCTGCCTTTCTCTTTGAGTATTCTCAAGCTGCTCATGCAAATCCTGTATCAGTTTTTGAGTAGCTTCCTCACGCTCATGATATTCCTGTATAAAGCTTTGGATTGTCTCCTCTCTCTCCCTATCACGCTCATACAAAATTCATTGTATATTTTCAATCTTTTCATTTATCATGTTTGCCAGAAGTGTTTGTAGAGCTATTTGGGAACTCTCCTCTGGATTATTCATTATCTGTTCTGTCCCCTGATTATCATGAATGGGAGTGGAGTTACCCTGACTTACCATTTTTCTTGTGGTTTTCCAGCTTACTCTGCCCATTTGGGATGAAAGTAACACCAGTTTTGTGCTAGAACACTAACTTAAGGCAAGCATCAACCAAAGTCTGAATTTGCACAATCAATAGTCTGCAGATAAAATCTAGTTCAACAGATACCTCTATTCAACATAAAACAACTATATATTAATGGTCTACGAACCACAAAGAATAATTTGGTAAACCAGAAATTATTAGGTTAGGGGGAGATGTGGGTAAAAAATAGGAATAGAGTGATGTGTGAAGGTACAGGGAGAGTTAACTTAACTAAGTCCTAGTCTCAAAGCAGGAAATAGGTTAGATAGGATGAAAGTAGAGAGAGAGAAAACAAGAAGAACGGAAAGGGGAAAAAGGACCCCAGAAAAAATAGAAAAATAAAAGTTAATAATATGCAGATTCAAGAACAATCTATTCAAAGAACGTGAATATATTGAGAGAAGGGGAGGGATATATACGTGATGTGAAAAACTTAAAAATAAAAATACTTAAAGTATTATATAGGTAAAAAGAGGTAGTACTGCTATTAAGGAATTTAAGTCTCAGAAGTTTTGTATTGAGTAATAAATTTGTGGATTAAGTGTGTACACAATGGGGGATAGGGTCTAATAGTCAAATATGGGTTTATCTGAGGATGTGCAGAACAACAATTAAGTCCCATAAAGAAGAACAAAAAAGATGAAAAGGTGAGAAGGATAAGGAAGAAAGAAAAAAAAAGATCAGAAGTTCAGTCTAGCTAAGCAAAAACAAAAAGAATATTTTTTTAAAAGAAGGAAAAAAAAAACAAAGAAAAATGCACACACATATGTATCCCTAAAATAAAGATTATAAGGGGAAAAACAATTTTTTTCAAAAAGGTCAAAATTTAAAATTAAAAAAATTTTAGAAAAGAAAAAAATTTTTTTGTAAAAGTTATATAAAAAAAAAGAAGAGGAAAAAAAAAGTTCTTTGATTTGTTGGAGGAGGGTTCGGAAAAATCCTGTATCTCCCTTGTGCCTGTAATCAGCCTCTGATTGGAGTCTCTGGTCTGCTTGTGGTCCTGGGGCTTGGTTGGTTTCTTAAGTCAGTTTGTTTGGACAGGCAGAAAAATGCTCTGCTTTACCCAGGATTTTTCGATCCTCCTCCCAAGTTAGTTCAAGGGGAGGTGGGTGGGCTTTGAGTATCACAAAACAGGGAGATGGCTTTTTCCTCAAGTTTGGAGATGCTGTCATGAGGCTATGTTCTGGGTAGGGTTGAGACCTTTCAGCAAACAGTAGCTTTTTCCGGGGCCTAGTTTGTGAGAAACTCACAGATCCCGGCCTAGAGCCACTCTCAGGGTTTCTGTTTAGTGAATTTCAGTTGATTGTTGAGGCTGCTAAATGGAGGGGCAGCCTCTGGCTCTGATTACCCGATGAAGAAAGCCACTCCTAGGGCTGGCGCCCGAACTGGGTGCCTTTTCCCTGAGTAGAGCTGAGTCTGGCAGGTCACGCAGCCATTAAGTTATTGTGACCTATTAAATGACCCTAGTTTTCTTCTAAGGCCTGAGTTGGAGCTAGCAGCTCTGCTGAGCTTTGTCGGTATCCAAGATGGAGATCTCCGGTACTGGGGGGGTGGGGTGGCCTTCCCTCCTCTGCTCCCTGAGAAGGAGTGAGGAAGCCAGGCTTCTACTCACGCTGAGTCTTGGTTCCTGGGTCATCTCTGGTCTGTGAACTGCAGGATGAAGATGTCTGCTCCTTGTCGGTTCTTGCTGGTGTTGAGTAGAATCCGCTTGCCCTCCACGTCTGGCTCTTTCGTCCCTGTTATGCCTCCAGCTTCGCCTCCGCCATCTTCCTTGATCCCCGTCCACGACTTGTTTTTCCCCATCTCCTCCACAAATTATACCGACATCAAGTATAGTGAAAGAAGTGGTTATACTGTGGGGGAGGGACATACAAAGCTACAAAGAAATAATCTTATAAATGAAAGAAAAACAATTAAATACTTATCTAAGGATTCTTTTTCCTAACATCACATTATCTGACTTTTCCTGCTTGACTCATACATATACTAGATATTGCAAATAAGGGGAACCATGGGACCTTTGTGTATTTGGGCTTGGCTTACTTCACTTAATATAATTTTTTCCAAGCGTTTCCATTTCCTAACAAATGGGGAAATGTCATTCTTTCTGATGGAGGTATAGAATTCCATTGTGTATATAGACATGACAGAAAGGTGCGGGAAAACCTTTTACTCTTCAGTGAGGTTGTGGCTTGTGTTTCACAAAGTGTTATGAAAGCTCTCCATGAGAAATCTAGCAGCTCTATTTCTAAAAAGTACTTGCATGCTTACACTTTCTGATAATGTCTCAATTCAAGTACTTCTCCTTGGAGTTCAGTACTATTCAATGATGCTGTGTCTGCTTTTTGTTATATTTTGCAGACCAGTCTTGCTGATGAAATTTGTGCTTCCAATTCCATCCACAAAATGCAGACAAAAATTATCTGAAAAAATTTGTATCTGTTGACAGTGCATATACTTTTATTTTTTATTACAAACATAGAATGTAGTACAAATTTTCATAGCAATTACACTGCACTAGGTTGTGGGCAGATTCTAATGTAAACAATATACTGTGTTCATGTAGAGTAGTTGAGTATCTGATGTTTTAATATGCCTGTGGTCCTAAAACCAATACCTTACTGATATTGAGTGACAAATACAACTTCCTATAAGTACAAAAGTTTTCCTTGCATCTTTATAATATATATACATATATAGATAGATAGATATTTATATTGTAAAGATACTGTACAGAGTGGTTACAATTACATAAGTAAGGTAATGAGTACAAATTTTTTTTACTATTGGTAATGGGCTTGAACTCTAGGCCTGAGCACGGTCCCTCAACTCTTCAGCTCAAGGCTCTCGCTCTACCACTTGAGTTACAGTGCCAATTCCGGTTCTCTGGTGGTTTATAGGAGATAAGAGTTTACGGACTTTCCTTCCCTGGCTGGCTTTGAACCACAATCCTCACACCTCCGCCTCCTGAGTAGTTAGGATTACAGGCATGAGCCACCGGCACCTGGCATGAGTCCATTTCTTATTGAGCATTTTTACCTCATCCTTTTTTTCCCCTACCATCCCTTCTCTTCACACCTCCTCAACTCATCCCTCCACCCACTCTCTGATAAAGTGTCTTATTACTACATTATTATTCTCATTATTACAATGGGTCAACCTGAATCCTATCTTTGTATATTAAATGAAGAAATGCTGGCTTGATTTATGCTGATTCTACTTGTGTAGACACAAGTAAAATCAGTCACCAAGTCCAAGACCATATAAATGAAATGGACACCTTTTTTGTCAGTTGGTTTAGTTGTGTTCTACACATTTATTGACAGGTTACAAATTATTCTCAAACTTTAATATATTAAAAATAATCTCTTCGTTTCTTATTTTCTTGGCCAGAAAATCAGCAAGACCTCAGTCAGCATTTCTCTCATAGGAATTTTCACATGAATTGGTTACCTGTTGACCTGAGGTCCAGTTTTATCTGGACTCACTAATCTGCTTAGGAATTGATGCTGGCTGTTGGAAAAGAGCTCAAAGAAGGATGCCAGTTAAAGGCTTATAATTTTATTCTTTACCATGATATTCTCCTGCTACTTTGGTTGTTGAGAGTGTGTATAAGAGCAAGCATTCCTTGGGGATCAGGGAGACACCATATGATCTTTACATACTGATATTTCCGAGTAACTTGCTATCACATATACTGCATTTTGCAAGTCCAATCTGTCAAAACCTACCAGTTTTAAGAGATAAGAGGAGTGGTAAAAGAACTCTTAGAGACAAATACATCTTGAACATATTTTGTTCCAAGCATTCCACCTAAGGCATTTTCAGCAACTAATGAAACTTGCGTTGGCTGTAATTATGTTTCTTTCTCCATGTGTGCATGTATACATGTGCATAAGTATATGTGAATTTGTGTGTATAGTAACATATATGTGTACAATATAAGGGCATATACACATATATGCATATATAAATAAATATACATATACAAATATATATGCATATATATCTTTGTTCAGTGACTTAATCTATAGTTCCCAGAACATTGTCATTCTCACAAAGTGTTCATTATAAACTGCTCTGAGGACCTGCGCTCTATTGTACTCACTTCCACCATTACCTTCTTTTTCATCCCTGTGAACAACTTCGGTCTATTTTCCATAGGAGAGCTTTATTTTCATTACATGTAGTTACAAACAGAAAATCAAAGACAAAGGTTGTTTGTGAAAGAAAAAGAACTTTTAGTTCACAGGTTAAAATACCTTTTTTGGGGGGAGGGGTCCAGTCTTGGTGCCTGAAGTCTGGGCCTGGGAACTGTCCCTCAGCTCTTCATCTCAAGGCTAGTGCACTACCACTTGAGCCACAGCGCCACTTCTGGATTTTTTTCTTTTTGCTTATGTGCTGCTGAGGAATCGAACCCAGGGCCTCATGCATGCAAGGCAAGCGCTCTACCACTGAGCCACTTTCCCAGCCCAAGTTAAAATATCATATCCATCCAAATGATTCTTATAAGATGAAATTTGTAATAGTAGTAAACGTGAAAAGGAATTCCTAGACCTGTTGTTTTGCCATGTAAAATGTCAAAGAATAATATCACGTCACTCATAATTCTTAAAGAATGCAAGGCAAAATGTTAGTCCCCATCATGTTCCCACAAACCAGTGGATCCTCAAAGATAATAGTAGACCAGCAGAAATTCTATGTAGCAGACATAGAGCATGAAAGAGAAAGAGAGGAAATGAGAGAGTGTGAAAGAGGGAGAAATATCATGATACTGAAAGTGTATAACAGATAAAAAAGAGCTGTACGAGAATATTCATACTGTTATCTTTAGACTCTACATGTACATTTGAAGGTATTTGATGTATGATAATCCCTGAACCCAAAATATAAAATGATTTTAATAAAAATTAAAAATGACTCAGAAGTAATTAAAAATGCTAACACAATTTCACATTAGCAAACTCTCAGAGATATTTCATGACTTTGAAAAGAATAAAGTGGCTGGGGTTAGTATAAATTTAGAAGTATAACAATACACAAAAATATGAAAAGATATTCATATATTTCATTATATAACCCAAAGCAGAAAGAAAATGTTGTTTAGATGAATCTTTAAAACCCAGTCTATCAGGAGCTGGGACGGTGGCTGTTGTAGAGTGCCTGCCTTGCATGCATGAGGCCCTAGGTTTGATTCCTCAGCATCACATAAGTAGAAAAAGACGGAAGTGTTTCTGTGGCTCAAGTGGTGGCACTAGCCTTGAGCTGAGGTACAGCAACCAGGCCCCATAGTTCAACCCCATGGCCAACAAAATCAAAGTAAAAAACAAAACAAAACCCAGTCTCTCACTTTTGTGACCTCAACTCTGTAATATCACTGCTTCAGCCTAGGGCTAAGATTTTAAGTGTGGACATTTATCATCCCTCCTGATTCTGACTGTACTTGATAATTTTTAATCAATATTTTGTTCTTAATTTTGCTTTTTGTAAATTCACATGCAACTATAAAAAATGGTTTGGCCATCCCAGTAACCTTCTCAAAGTACCTCCTGATGATGAATAACAAAAGCTTTTACTATATTACAAGGGAAACAATACTACAAATAAAGAAACACAATAACTAAATATTAATGATTAATAAAATAAAATACCAAAGAATTACCAGTGTTTTCAGTATTTGAAGTGTACTTACATATTTGATTTTACTATTCTCACATTCCTGTACATTTAACACTGAATAAGATTATGATGTTCAGCAAGAGTTTTATAGGCTATGTGTAGTTTTTAAAGTTACCCAATAAGATTGCTTTTTATGACTCATCTCATCATTTGTATATGTATATGTATATGGTTTATATCATCATTTGTTCCTCACTAATATATAAAGTAAGGAAGCCCTAAAGTTTTAAGAGAAACTGTGCAGTTAACAAAGTCTTAACTCTTCACACTGCTTCTTTACACTAAGACTTTGCAACATCTCATTAGTAATGTTTTTATAAACTCTGAAATGTACTTTTTAGTAGCATATGTCTGCTACCATAAATCTTAAATATTTATAGAAAAGTTGTATGACCTGAAAAACAGTCCTAATTTTGGCCTATATAAGCAAATTCCCAAAATTAAATATATTTAAAACATTAAAACTTTTAAAAAACCTTAACACTTGCCGCAGTGTTCATTATGACAGGTGCCTTATACAGAATAATTGAATTCGTCCTCCTACACATCTCTTTTTTATTTTTATTTTTTGTGAACATACTGTACAGAGGGGTTACATTTACATGGGCAAGATAATGAGTAAGTACATTTCTTATGAAGCATTGCAGCCTCCTCCTTTGTTTACCCTTCACATCCCTTCCCAGCCTTCTTCCGCCCCCCCAACCAATTCCACCCCCCTCCCCCTATCCTACACATCTCTTGAACAACAATATCTGGGATTATTTTGTTTTTGACATGTCAATCTTGGCTATTCTTAAATGTGTGCTTATGTAAGAAGTACATGGTTTTAAAATTTCACGAGAATTCTTCAAAACTTACTTTTCTTTGAATTGTCTAGTTCAAGAAAATCAATTACACTTTATATATAAAAAATGCTCTGTGCTCAATTCAGCAGCACATACACTAACATTGGAGCAGTACAGAGTAGATTAACATGGCCCCTGTGCGAGGTTGATATGCAAATTCTTGAATCATTCCATATTTTTACAACTAAAGATGCTGGAAAGGATGTGGCCACAAGGGAACCTTACTAGATTCTTGGTGGGAGTGTTAACTTGTTCAACCACTTTGGAAAGCAGTATGGAGGCTCATCAAAAGACTCCATATAAAGCTCCCCTATGACCCAGCAATCACACTTTTGGGGATTTACCCAAATGATCACAAAGAAGACCATACTAAAACTCCCAGAACAACTATGTTTACTGATTATTTACAATAGCTAAGATATGGAGCCCACCCTGATGGCCCACAGAAGATGAATGGATCATGAAAATGTGGTATATATACACAATGAAATTCTATGCCTCCATGAGAAAGAATGACATCGCCCAATTTGTTAAGAATTGGAAAGACTTGGAAAAAAAATTATTAAGTGAAGTAAGCCAAATCCAAAGAAACGTAGGTCCAATGGTTTCACTTATTTTCAACAGCTAATATATGTCTGGGATAAGCGGAATAGATCAGAAGCTATGTGCATATCAGATAAGATGATATTACAGGAAATGAACCAGACAAGTGGTTTTTTTGTTTCTTGCTATTGTTTCTAAGATACTTATAATGTGTGATGTGATTTCTTTTGTTCCTTTATATGTTCCTTCCCTACGCTCTAACCCCTGTTTTCACTGTACTTGAAGTTGGTGCGCCTACATCCTGTGTATATGTTTCTCTAATTTGGGGAGGGAAAAGGGAAATACAAAATTCTTAAATATGGATACAGGTTGAAATGCACAAAACACTATGTTGAAAAATGAACTTTACACTTTAGGCAGGGGAAGGGGGAGGGGAGTGTATTTCTGGAGGTGGGAGGGAAAGGATGGTGGAAGAAAAAGAAAGGTAGAGGTAACAATGCTTGTTAGGAAATGTACTCATTATTTGCTCATATAAATATGACACCTCTGTACAGTTATTTTTACAAGTGGACCCATTGGCAACAATGAGAAGTACAAGTCGTTATGTTGAAAACGAACTTCACAACTTTGGTGGGGGGAGCGGGGAGGATTGGGTGGGAGGGCTACGAGGATGGGAAGGGATGGGAAGGGGAAACAAAGGAGGAGGCTACAATGCTTGATAAGAAATGTACTCATTATCTTGCCCATGTAATTGTAACCCGTCTGTACAGTATTTTCACAGTAAAAAAAAAATTATAAAAATGTTCTGATATAGAAGAGTTTATTTCCTCTATTTTACCCAGATAATATCGTTAACAAAGAAATTAATGCAGAACACTGATATGCTGATTTGAAGGTATTTTGAATAAATGTGTGGGTGTGGGTGTGTGTACACACACGCATGCACACATGCACACATGCACATGCTTGTGCATTGGCATGCTCTGAGTTTGAAATCAGGGCTTCAAGGTCTTGCTAGGCCTTTCCTCTCTAGATTGATGAGCTAATATATGAGCTACATCTCCATTCCTGGCTCTTTGCTAGTTCATTATAATTTCTGAAAAATAATCTCATGAATTTATTCTGCCCTGAGTGGCTTCCAACAGTTTTCCATAGATCTCAGGCTCCTGAGTAGATATCCCGAGTAGATAGGATTAAAGGTGTTACCAGCCAGGACAAGGCTTTCAGAATAATTTTAAAAGTAGAAGAAAGTTTACTTGATGGGAGCCTGTTTTATCATCTCCTACTTTTAAATCATTTTGGAGTGATTATATGTGAATTCACTTCGTTTTTGGATTCTTAAAAGATAGTAAGTTTTGGTATTTAAAATTTTTAGTACTTTTTAAAAAAGGATACAGGAGCTATGGGACAAAAGAAATTTGACTATCTTTGGACCTCAATTTATAAGCTCAGCTCTGTGCATGATAACCCAATGTCACCAACACAGTCTGTGTTGGAGACAAAATGTAACAGAAGACAATCAACATGGGCAATATTTGGTATGTTATTATTTATAGGACAATATGAATATTGAAATGAGAGTGTAAGAGAATGGAGAGATTTTTACCTACATTTTTTGTATTGCTAAAAGGCTTTTGGAGACCGTGACTCATTTCCTTCCTCACTATGTGTCTTTGGACCATGCACTTCGTCCCTTAAATTACAATTTTTCCCAACGCTAAAATGGTGATAACATTAGCATTATAGCAATTGTTATCTTAAGAATTGAGAGAAATAAAACATGCAAAATACTTAACATAAAATTCTGTGAATGAGCTTTGAGTTTAGCCAAAAATTTTTAATACTAAATAGTATGCAATAATATTACAGAAAACATTACAGGTAGTGAGCAACCAGAAGGAATGTGATCTATTGACCATGCTCTGCTTCCAAGGAAGCCATGTGTACAACGTCTCATGCTTTAAATCATACTGGTTATCTTATGTCTTGGTAGTGTAAAAGTATCAAGGACAGAATAATGAAGTAATGTTGTAGACTGAGGTAATGTCCTTATGATAATGTGCAAAACTGATAAAACGTAAAAGTACCTGAGCAGTATATTGTGTTTTATATCATTTAAGTTCCATTCAAAGATAGGGAATACTTAGAAAAATGAATTCTCTTTTTGATATCCTATCATAGGTCCTTAGCAGGATGAACTCTTTCTTCATTCTTGTTGAGGCATTATCAGATGAGAAGAACTGTATTTTTTGTTTGCTTCCTTCAATTTATTCTTCAATTTGAAATCTGAACTACTTGACACTGAAAGAAACCAAGGGAAATTAGACACGCAGGCTTTGGAAAAAACAATTAACATGAAATAAATAAAATACATATAGCTTTATGAAAGGTCTAACTAAATTGAATTATATCTAAAGATTAAACAGAAAATGATATAAGCAATATCATGTTATTGAAAATTGGAAAATGTAAAGAGTTGCTTAAATTTTCCTTTCTCCTCCCTTGAATTAATTATTGATTTTGTATAAAGAGATTAAAGATGAGATTAACAAGAAATATTTAAAATTCAAAAGAGTTCAGGGAAGATGGTAGGGGAGAAGGTGGAGTCTAAACAGGCTCTCTCATAGAAAGCAGTTTAAGTATTCCAGTGAACAGTCCTAAGTAAAAGAATCACACCAAGGGTGCCATCACCAGAGAGTTTGGCCAGAGAGGGAAAATCCAGGCAAGGGGACAGGTCCGTGCACTTGCCAGCAGGCTCCGCTGTGGTTGTGGCGGTGGCTGTGGCAGCTGTAGGCCATCAAAAATGAAACACAGAGAGTCTGGGACCAAAGCCCCAGATCAGCGGGCTAGGGGATTCTACACAACACCAGCAAGAACTGACAAGGAACAGACATCTTCATCCTGCAAATCGCAGACCAGCGATGACCCAGGAACCAAGACTCTGGCATGAGTAGAAGCCTGACATCCTCACTCCTTCTAAGGGAGCAGAGGAGGAAAGGCAACACTTCCCCTCCCCACTACTGGAGATCTCCATCTTTTATAGTGATAAAGGCCTGGCTGAGCAGCTAGCTCCAACTCAGGCCTTGGAAGAAAACAAGAGTCATTTAGCAGATCACAGGAACCCGACCTCACCTGCCAGGCTCAGCTCCACCCAGGGAAAAGTCATCCCGCCCAAGCAGAGAAAGTTCTGTCCTCCTCAAGTGTTGATTTCTTCACAGGCTAAACAGAGCCAGAGGCTGCCCCTCCCTACAACAGTCTTGACAATCAACTGAAATTCAGTAAACATAAACCCTGAGTATATCTCCAGGATAGGCTCTGTAAGTGTCTCAGAAGCTAGCCCCTCAGGGAAACTCTACTGCTTGCTGAAAGGCCTCCACTCTACCCAGAACCAAGCCTCAACAAAGCATCTCCAAACTAGAGGAAAAATCCATCTCCCTCTTTTGTGAGACTCAAAGCAGATCTCCCTCCCATTGAACTAGCCTGGGAGGAGGATCACAAAATTCTGGGTAAAGCAGAACATTTTTCTGCCTGCTCAAACAAACTAACTTAAGAAACCAATCAAGCCACAAGAAAATCAAACACCACAAGCAGACCAGAGACTCCAACAAGAGACTGGTTACAGACACAAGGGAGATACAGGATCTTCCCACACCCTCCAAAAAATCAAAGAACTCATTTTTTGTACCTTTTAAAATTTGTTTAAATTTTTTGTTTTCATTTTTAGTTTTAAAAAATTGTTTGCTGTTAACCTTTTTTTTCTTCCTGTTATAATTTTTATTTTGGGGGAATATCTGTGCGCGCGTGTGTGTTTGTGTGTGTGTGTGTGTGTGTGTGTGTGTGTGTGTGTGTGTGTGTGTGTGTGTGTGTTTTAGCTCTACTTAACTTTTTCTTTTCACTTTTTTTCTTCTTTCGTTCTTTTTTGCGTGACTTAATTGCTTTTCTGCTCATCCTCAGATATACCAATAGTTGATTATTAGACCTTATCCCCCATTGTGTACACAATCCAGAAATTTATTACTCAATTCAAATCATCTTTGACAAGTTTTTTAATAGCAGTACTGCCTCTTTATACCTGTATAATATTTTCAACTCTTTTTTACTTTTTCGCATCTCCTTTCTATCCCTCGCCTTCTCTCATCCTATCCCTGTTCTTCTGTGAATATTACGATCTTAAATTTGCATAAATTTTAAGTGTTTCAATTAATAGTTTTTAATATTTATTTTTCTATTCTTTCTTGTCTCTTTTTTCTTTTTCTTATTTTTTCTTCTTTTTTTCTTTCTCTACTATCATTCTAACCAAACTATTTCCTTTATTGAGATTAGGACTTAGATAATTTAACTCTCCTTTTACCTTTCCACATCCCTCTATATCTATTTTTACCCACATTTCTCACTAAACCTTATAATTTCTGGTATGTCAAATTATTCTTTGCTGTTCATAGCCCATTAGTACATAGATGTTTGATATTGAATAAAAAGATCTGTTGAACTAGATTGTATCTGCAGATTTTTGATTGTGCAACTACAGATTTGGATGACGCTTGTCTTAAGATAGTGTTCTAGCACAAAACTGGTGTTACTTTCATTCCAATTGGCAGAACAAGCAGAAAAACACAAGAAAAATGGCAAATCCGGGTATCTCAACTCCCACTCATAATAATCAGGGGACAGAACAGATAATAATAATCCAGGGGAGAGCTCCCCAAAAGCTATACAAACACTAATGGTAAACATGGTAAATGAAAAAATTGAAAACCTGCAAAGGACTCAGTGTGAGCATGATAGGGAGAGAGAGGAGCAAACCAAAGGTCAATACAGGAATATCATGAGCTTGAGACAATTACTCAAAGATTGACACAGGAATTGTTTGAGCATATTGAAAACACTCAAAGAGAAATACAGGGATGGCAAGAGCAGGCTGAGTCCAGTCAAAAAGATAGACATGAATTGCGTGAGCTGTCTGAGAATAGACAAAGAGAAAGTCAGGAAATGCATAAACGTGAGGAAGCTAATCAAAGAGTAATACAGTAATTGAGAGAGCGGGATGAGATAAACAAAGATCTTTAGAGGCATTTATGGAATCCATAAAGAGAGAGCTGAAAGAAATCAGGAAGACCACAAAGGGAATGCTGAATGGAACCCAACAGAAGGAATGGGAGTCCAAGGAAACCATAACCAATCAACTAAGTGATTTGAGAATAAACACTGAACACCAAATTAAGGAAGCAAAGAAGTTCATAGAAGATCTGTAACAAAGCTCCAACAAAGAGTTTGAAGCAATCAAACCGACCAATTAGAAAGAAAAGAAATATTAACAAATTAGAAAGTCTTGACAGTAGGTTAGACCATGCAGAAGATCAAATCTTGGGGATTGAAGACAGCTTAGATATTATAGAGAAAGAACGTACAAACATCAAGACAAATCCAAGAAATATGACAGATCTATTCAACATTTAGAAGACACCATCAGAAGGACTAATCTGAGGATAATGAGTGTAATGGGGCACTTAGAGAGAGAAGTCAATGGTCTAGGAAATGTGTTTAACAGGATCCTAGCAGAGAACTTCCCAAACATGCAAAAAGATAGGCCTATTCAGATACAAGAAGCTTTTGGAACTCCAACTATACCAGAATAGAACAGGACTTCCCTCCTTCACATTATAATCCACACAGGATCAATTTAGACAAAGAAAAAGATCCTTAAAGCTCTCAAGGAGAAAAGATCAATAACTATTAAGGGAAACCAATTAGAATCACCTCAGATTTCTCAGCAGAGACAACCAAAGCAAGAAGAGCCCGGGATAAGGTATGCCATGCCCTAAAGACAAACAATT
The DNA here is from genome assembly GCF_024711535.1 of Dipodomys merriami. Classification (NCBI taxonomy): domain Eukaryota; kingdom Metazoa; phylum Chordata; class Mammalia; order Rodentia; family Heteromyidae; genus Dipodomys; species Dipodomys merriami. Next base: position 1,436,075 of record NW_027202993.1, on the reverse strand, counting down.
ATAAACCAAGAATACTATACACAGCTAAACTTTCCTTCATAACTGAAGGTCAAATAAAAACCTACCATAGCAAAGAAAATTTGAAACAATATATCTCTGCCAAACCAGGCCTACAAAAGATTCTTAAACATATCCTACACATAGAAAACCAACAAGACCACAATAAAGGCCAAGAAACTGCACCCAAATTGAGAATCCAAGAACATAGGAAGAACCCAGTTGGTACAGCTCGCAAGAAGATGGATAAAATGGCAGGAACTCCCAAATACCTTTCAGTCCTATCTCTCAACCTTAACGGAATGAACTCTCCAATTAAGCAACATAGACTACCTAGTTGGATTAAAAAGCAAGATCCTTCTATCTGCTGCCTTCAGGAGTCACATCTTGCCCATAAAAACAAACACATTTTGAATGTGAAATGCTGGAACAAAATCTACCAAGCAAACGGCCCCCATAAACAGGCAGGTGTTGCAAGCCTCAGATCAGATAAAATAGACTTCAAATTAAAATCAATGAGAAGAGATAAGGAAGCTCGCTATATATTATTTAAGGGATCCTTCCTTCAGGAGGATATTACAATTCTAAATATCTATTTTCCAAACAACGGAGTACCCAAATGTATCCAAGAAAAACTACTTTCCCTCAAGTGCCACATAGATACAATGACATTGATTGTTGGGAACTTGACACAATACTCTCCCCACTAGATAGATGAACTCAGCAAAAATTAAACTGAGAAACTGCAGATCTAAACAACTGCATACATCAACAAGATTTCACAGACATCTACCGAATATTTCACTCAGCAGCATCAGAATACACGTTCTTCTCATCAGCACATGGAACATTTTCCAAAATAGACCACTTTTTAGGTGACAAAGCAAACTTGCCCAAATTCAGAAACATTGCAGTAATACCTTGCATTCTCTCAGACCACAAGGGAATAAAATTAGAACTAAAAACCAAAAGCTACCAAAGAAAGTCCTGTAACTAATGGAGGCTAAACAACACACTGCTGACTCACGAGTGGGAGTTGGAAGAAATTAGAAAGGAAATTCAAATGTTCATGTTATTCAACAAAAAAGAACACACATATTACCAGGTCCTCTGGGAAACAGCAAAGGCAGTACTCCGAGGCAAGTTTATAGCTCTGAGATGCTATATCAACAAATTGGAGAGATCTGAAACCAACAATTTAATGAGACATCTGAGCCTCCTTGAAAAAGAGCAGCAAGATAAACCCCAATCCAGTAGATGGAAAGAAATGACAAAATTAAATCAGAAATAAATGAAGTGGAATCCAAAAAAACATGGAAAGAATCAACAAAACAAAGAGTGGGTTATTCGAAAAAATTAAAAAAATTGATAGCCCCTTAGCAAATCTTATTAGAAAAAAGAAGAGAATACATACAAATAAATAAACTCAGAGATGAGAATTTTAACATCACCACAGGAACAACCAAGATTCAGAACATTATCAGGGAATAATCCTCAAAACTTTATGCTAATAAGTTTGAGAACTTGGCAGAGACAGAACTTTTCCTGCCAAATATTGACATGTTGTACATAAACCAAGATGAGTTAAACCATCTGAAGAGGCCCATTTCAAGCATTGAAATAGAAAGAGCAATAAGAGACCTCCCATCCAAGAAAAGTCCAAGACCAGGTGGTTTTACAGTGGAATTCTACAAGGCTTTCAAAGCAGAGCTCACACCAATAATCCTTTAGCTCTTCAATGAAATTTGAAGAGAAAGTTCACTACCAAGCTCATTCTATGAAGGCATCATAACCCTCATCCCAAAACCAGGCAGGGACTTATCAAAGAAAGAGTACTATAGACCCTTTTGTTTGATGAACATTGATGCAAAACTTTTCAACAAAATTTTGGCCAATCGATTTCAACAATTTATCCAAAAAATCATGCATCATGATCAAACAGGAATCAATTCAGGACTGCAAAGCTAGCTCAATATATACAAATAAATTAATATAATTCATAACATCAACTGAAGCAAGGATAAGAACTGCATGGTTATCTCAATAGATGCGGAAAAAGCATATGACAAGATCCAAAACCCCTTTATAATGAAGGTTCTGAAAAAATTAGGAATCCAGGGAACATTCCTCAATACAATAAAGGCTGTATATGACAAACCTACAGCCAGCATTATACTTAATTGTGAAAAACTGAAGCCATTCCCTCTTAACTCAGGAATGAGACAAGAATGTTCACTCTCTCCACTTCTCTTCAATCTAGTATTAGAATGCCTAGCTACAGCCATAAGATATAAACATAAAGGGGATCCAAATAGGGAATGAAAAAGTAAAACTCTCCCTCTTTGCAGATGATATGTTATTATTCTTAAAGAATCTCACAGATTCCACTCCCAAATTTCTCAAGTTGATTCAAAACTTTGGCAAAGTAGCACGGTATAAAATTAACCATCAAAAATCAATGGCTTTTCTGTTTACCAACAATGAGAAAAGTGTGGCTGAAATTAGGAAAGCAACTCCATTCATAATAAGCCTCCAAAAAAATGACTAGGAATTTAATTTACCAAAAAGTGAAGGACCTCTAGGATGAAAAATTTAAAAACCTGAAAAAGGAAATCAAAACAGAACTTAGAAAGTGGTAAAAACTCCCATGGTCTTGGATTGGAAAGATCATCATCGTGAAAATGGCAATACGTCCCAAGACTATCTACAAATTCAATGCGATATTTATCAATATTCCAACCTCCTTCTTCAAGAAAATAGAAGCGGCAATCGAAAATTTCATATGAAACAATAAAAGATGCCAAATAGCGAAAATGATCCCTAACAGAAATCGCAGGGCTAAAGGAATGTCAATACCAAATTTCAAACTCTACTACAAAGCCATAATAATCAAAACAGCTTGGAACTGGCACAAGAACAGACCTCAGGACCAATGGAATAGAATTGAAAACCCAGAAATGAACCTACAGACCTCTAGCCATCTAATTTTTGATAAGGGAGCTAAAATATAGAATGGACAAAAGACAACCTTTTCTGTAAATGGAGCTGGCAAAATTGGTTAACTACTTGAAGAGAACTAAGGGTAGATCGTTAGATATCACTCTGCACCAGAATCAACTCCAAATGGATGAAAGACCATGGAGTCAAAGCAGATATTCTGAAAACATTACAGAATGGAATAGGAGAAACCCTAGGTATCCTTGGCAGAGGCCTAAATTTCCTTAATAGAGACCCAGAAACACAACAAATCAAAGAAAGATTGGATAAATGGGATTGCATGAAATTGTAGGGCTTGGGCATGGCAAAGGACATAGCTAGCAACATCAATCGAAAGCCCACTGATTGGGAGAAGATCTTCACTAGCCATACAACAGACAAGGGTCTCATATCTAAAATATACCTGCAACTCAAAAATATTAATTCCCCCAAGAACAAATCTTCAAAGAAACAACAGCCCAATAAGAAAGTGGGCTAAAGAAAAGGAGAAAATTCTCTGAAGAGGAAAGAAGCATGGCCAATAGACACATGAATGAAGAAATGCTCAACCTCCCTAGCCATAAAAGAAATGTAAATCAAAACAACATTGAGATACCACCTCATCCCAGTTAGAATGGCAATAATCAAGAACTCTAATAGCAACAGATGCTGGAGGGGATGTGGACAGAAGGGAGGCTTGCTGCATCGTTGGTGGGAGTGTAAATTTGTTCAACCACTTTCAAAAGCAGTATGGAGATTCCTCCAAAGGCTCCACATAGAGCTCCCCTATGACCCAGCAATCCTACTTTGGGGCATTTACTCAAATGACTCCAAACAAGACTACACTAGGGCTACCAGCACGACTATGTTTATTGAAGCATTATTTACCTTGGCAAAGATATGGAACCAACCCAGATGCCCCTCAAGTGATGAATGGATCAAGAAAATATGGTATATATACAAAATGGAATTTTATGCCTCCATCAGAAGGAATGACATTGCCCCATTTGTTAGGAATTGGAAAGACTTGAAAAAAAATTATTTTAAGTGAAGTAAGCCAGGCCCAAAGAAACATAGGTCCCATGGTTTCCCTTATAAGCAATAACTAGTATATGTCTGAGTCAAGCAGAAAAGGTCAGATCAGGTGATGGTAGGGAAATGAACCCTAAGATATGTATTCAAATGTTTTTTTTTTTGTTTCATGCAATTGTATCTAAAGTATTTATAAGATTTTTTTGTTGCTTTCTATGTCCCTCCTCCACGGTATAACCCCTGCTTTCATTGCATTTGATGTTGGTATAATTTGTCGAGGGGAAGGAAGAAACAAATCGTTTAAATAGGAAATCAGGTGGACCCATTGAAACAATGAGAGGTACAAGTTATTATGCTGAAAAACTAACTTTAAACTTTTATGAAGGGAGAAGAGGGGGAGGAAGATTGGCTGGGTGGCACGGGGAGAATGGGAAGGGATTGGAATGGGAAACAAAGGAGGAGGTTACAATGCTTGATAAGGAATTTACTTACCTTTCGCATGTAATTGTAACCCCTCTCTACAGTATTTTCACATTAAAAAACAGAAATCATTAAAATTGGACAAAAGTTCAGAATAGACCTGTTTTCCAAATAGCCATGAAAGTTGCCAGTGGGTTTACAATGTCGTGTTTAATACAACTTCTATGTTGGCTTAATGCTTTTGGAACAGAAGTCATTAGAGAAATGCAATTCAAAATTACTATGATACTACTTCATAACTATTATAACACGTATCCAAAAAATCAAAGGAACCTGGTGTGGTGGTAAAGGTTTGTAATTCCAAGCATTTAGCAGGTTGGAGTAATAGGATTTTATTCTAAGGCCAGTCTGGTTTACTGCACATAGTACAAACCTGCCCTTAAAAAAAACGGTAATAATGTTGGTGAGAATGTGGATAAAAGAAATTTTCTAGGGCTGGGAATGTGGCTCAGTGGTAGAGCGCTTGCCTTGCATGCCTGAGGCCCTGGGTTTGATTCCTAAGCACCACATAAGTAAAAAGAAGAAATTTTCCACACTCTTAGTCAAAATACAGGTTAATATTCTCGTTGTAGAAAGTAGTATGCAGTTTTCTAGAGAAATGTAAAGTTGAAATGTCATCTGACCCACCGATTATGTGTTTATTTCTCTTTGGGAAACTGATAAATATATCTATAGTTCATTGCTATTCACATTATTCACAATAACGGCCAAGATATAAATTGAAGTTAAGGGTTGAACTACAGACTAATAAAGCACTGTGTTGTATGCACAATATATTTTTGTTTCATTTTAATATAGCAAGAGTCTTCTCCCAGTAGCCACAATTTACAATAACCTGAAAGATGTATTCTAAATGAAGAAAAATGTCTTCTGATCTTTGTAAAACCACACACACACACACACACACACACACACACACACACACACACACACACACACACACACACACACACACACACACACACACACACACACACACCCCAACCTGAACGATTTAGAGGGAAATGATTTTTTTTGTTCCCAAGAATTTTTTATATTGTGAAAGTACTGTACAGAGGGGTTACAATTACATGGACAACATAATGAGTACATTTATTGTAGTGCCCACGTTGCTGCACCCCCACCAAGAAGACCAACAAGAGTCAGACGTTCTGAAATGCAAAAGCAAGGTTTTTTTTTAGACGGGCTGCAGCTTGGGCCTTGTCCTACACTCCCACACAGTGGAGCCTAGGTGGAGAGCCCTGAGATAAATAAAGATTGGCAGGGCTTATAAAGGCAAACAACCAGGTGTTTGGATTACCACCATGTGTTGCTCTGCTAGCTGAGATAAACAAGCAACAAATGATCACTGCCTCAAAAATGGAGTTACTTTAACCGTTCCTCCCCCCTTGACTTATGGTCCTGAGACACAATATTGTGGCTCCGGCCCCAAACTTCACTTCAACAGCTCTCGATCTTGACTATTCCCTCTATGACCATAGCCATGTTGTCTTTTGCTATTCTTAAATGGTCAATGTGAAAACAACACTCTTCTCCTAGGACAGCACAAAGTTCCCCTTGTTGTACTGAGTGCCTCCCAGGAGTTCTGGAAATGATAATTGAAACAATACCCATAACAATCAGTCCATTTTTCTTTTCTTGAGTTATATATGGAGTGGTTGGGTAGGATGCTTAGTGACTTCCCATGTTTCCCCATGGTCATCCAGGGCAATGGGGTCAGCCAGTCTTTCATGGGTGCAGTGGATCTAAGCAGCAATGCTGTCCACCTTAAGGGCAGTGGGTGTAGCCAAAGGTACCATGTAAGGTCCCTTCAACTGTGGTTCCAAAAATCTCAAGTTGTACCTTCGAACAAACACACAGTCCCCTGGTTTAAACAAATGGGGGGGGGTAGGAATAGAAGCAGAATCATATAATGCTCTAAGCTGGGGCCACCCACTTTTGTGGACAAGCTATAGATAGTCAAGTTTACATAGAAATTCAGTGTCACTCAAATGAGCAAGCAATCCAGTCTGAAGGCTAGGGATAATAGGTGGAGGATGTCCATACATTATTTCAAAAGGAGTACACCCAAGGTGATAGGGTGAATTTCTTATTCTAAACAGAAGGAGTGATAGGAGTGATACCCGGTCTGTGCCAGTCTCCAAAGCCAATTTAGTTAAGGTCTCTTTTAGAGTCTGATTCATTCTTTCTACCTGCCCTGAACTCTGGAGTCTATAAGCACGGGGCAATTTCCAATCTGTCCCCAGTGCCACAGTTATCCCCTGACTTACTTTTGAGACCAAGGCCGGTCCATTTTCCGAACTGATGGTGGATGGGAAGCCATAGATGGGTAGGATTTCTTCCAGGATCTTCTTAGCCACGAAGTTCGCGATCTCATGCTTTGTTGGGTAGGCTTCAACTCATCCTGAAAAGGTGTCTACAAAAACTAGCAAATATTTATTTCCAACTTTTCCACTTTAAATTTCTGTGAAGTCTAATTCCCAATACACATCTGGCCTATGTCCACGGAGGCGAGCTCCTTTTGTAACCGGTTGATTGGGGGCATTGGTGAGCTGACAGGCTTTACAATTTTTAACAATGTTCTCAATGAGTTAATTTCCTTGCTTAATTTTTTCTTCTGAGTGTTGGAGCAAGTCCTGCATTCTTCGGGTTCCCATGTGAGAGGCCTGATGGATTCTCTTAAGAATTCCCTTGCCCAATCTTTGTGACAAGATAAGTTTCCCCTCACCAGTTTTCCACCAGTCTTTATTTTCTTCTCTGCCTGGGGATTTATAGGCCATGGGAATTTTCTTTATCCACTCCAAGCCTTCTTGGGAGTACTGAGGCTCAGGAGGCAAAGCTCGAGGCCCTGTGTCTACTAGAATAAGTACTCCCCCTCTGGGATGGAGGGCCGCCTCCTTAGCTGCCTGATTGTACAAGTTATTTCCTTTGGTTGTTGAATCAGTTCCCTTTTGATGGCCAAGGCAGTGCATAATGGTAATATTTGCTGGTTCCCCTAGGCCTGGACAAGGCTTAAAATTTCTTGTTTGTTTTTAATAGCCTTTCCTTCAGCTGTCAGCAGCCCCCTCTCTTGGTAAATGGCTCCCTGGACATGCATGGTAACAAAAGCATACTGATTGTCGATGTAAATGTTTAATCCCTTCCCTTTCCCCATCCATAGGGCTTTTGTTAGTGCCACTAGTTCTGCTCTTTGTGCAGATGTTCGCTGGGGGAGTGCTTCAGCCTACACTATCTCAGTGTCCATGGTTACTGCTGCGCCCACATACATTTTTCCATCTCGAATGAAACAGCTGCCATCTGTGAACCAGGTATGCACGGCGTGTGACAGTGACAAGTCCAACAAGTCTGGACTCTTTTCCTTGGCCTGGTCTCTCTTTTCATGCTCAATTTCACATTCTTTACTCTTCCTTTCCTTTCTTTGCTCCTCTGTCTCTCTCTTACTGTAAACCTTTTCCACCACGGCTATTAGATCCCTAATAGACTTTTCACCAAGTCTTTCTAGAGCCTGCAACTTTTGCTTTATGTCTGATGCAGATTGATTTATATAGGAAAACATAATCATCTGAGCTGACTCCAGGGTCTCAAGATCAGATGGGGTATATTGACTAAAAGCTTACATGAGCTGCTCAAGATACCCTCCCCGACTTTCAATTCCTCCCTATCTAACATCATAGACTCTGGCCATATTAGTAGGTCGGTGAGCCACCACCTTGAGACCTACAAACAGAGCCTGGTGATAGATGAGGAGTCGCTCCCTACCTTCAAACATATTGCAGTCCCCTGTTGGTCAGATCTCAGGAAAATAGGCAGCACTCATGGCAGGATCTGTGATGGGCGCTCCTGTGCGGCCAGGGATTTGTTTCCAGGCCGCCTCTCAGATACGGTCTCTCTCTTCGGTGGTAAAAAGGACCTGTAAAGGCTGACTGCAATCATCTCAAGTGGGTGATGAGTAATGAGAATGGTTTCAAGCAAACGAATTAAATCCTGGGGTTTCTCAGAAAAGGAGGCATTTTGTGTGCTTCAATTGTATAGATCACTGGTAGAAAATGGCCAATATTAGAATTGCTGTTGATCATTTGCATCCACAGGACCTACTGTGCTTAAGGAAAAAACAGCTTCATTAGAAGGGAGAGAGGGGCTGATCCCATGGCTTCCTCTAGTGACTGGCCCCTCAGAAACTTTAAGGGCAGGTGCCGAGGGTTCGGCTGCTGGTTCTATAGCTACCTCCTCCTCTTGGTGATTCTCAGGCTCTGCAAAAGGAACCTGGGAAGCTGAGTATGGGGTAGGAAATATTTTTTTCCACGTTATCTCCCTGAAAAACCGGGAGTACAATATGTTTTCCCCTTTCTTAGTTTTTAATTTTTGTTAGTCTAGGGGGGTTGATGGAATGTTGCCCATAATTTCCAGTCCCATTAGTCGTACAGTCCAAAAAACAATAAACAGTACAAACAAAACATACACAGCCCTAAGAGTTAAAAAAAGAAGGTTACGAAGTGGAGATCTCCTGAATTGGTCCACTGACCCCTGTAATAGGGAAGCAGAAGGAGCAGACCCCAGTTAGTGAGTTGGGCCTCAGTTAGGAGGCCCTCTTGGTCAGTTCTGGCCCAACGCCAAACTAACCTATGCACCACAATTTTCATGGCAGGGATCCAAGGACCATCCCCCTCACAAGAGGATCTGGGATGTCTCCCAGTTCCTCCAGGGTTGTCATGCAAGCGCGTCCGCTATGACAACCCTTAACACAATACGAATTGGAGTGGCCGTCCTCACAAACAAAAATGAAAATAAAACAGATAAAGAGAGGAACGACAGGACAAGACAATTTGACAGCACTGTTTTACCTTCGGAGTCTGAGGTCTCGTGGGTCTCTTGAGGTATCCTGGATGAGCCCTCACTAACATGTAGTAACCATTTTGCAGGACCCCCACAAAGAAGACCAACTAGAGTTAGATGTTCCGAAATGCAAAAGCAAGGTTTTATTTAGACGGGCTGCAGCTCGGGCCTCATCCTACACTCTCACACAGTGGAGCCTAGGATGAGAGCCCTGAGCTAAAGATTTGCAGAGCTTATGAAGGCAAACAACCAGGTGTTTGGATTACCACCACGTGTTGCTCTGCTAGCTGAGATAAACAAGAAACAAATGGTCACTGCCTCAAAAATGGAGTTATTTTAACCCTTTCATTCTTATCAAGCATTGTAGCCTCCATCTTTGTTTCCCATTCCCATTCCTTCCCATCCTCCCCCTCACCCAATCCTCCTCCTCCCCCAAAGTTGTAAAGTTCATTTTCAAAATAACGACTGTTACATCTCACTGTTGCAATGGGTCCACCTGTAACCGTATTTAAATGATTTGTTTTTTCCCTTACCACCCACAAATTATACCAACATCAAATACCATGAAAGCGGGGGTTATACCATGGGGAAAGGACATATAAAGCAACAAAAAAATCTTATAAATACTTTAGATACAATTGCATGAAAGAAATAAACATTTGAATACATATCTTAGGGTTCATTTCCCTAACATCAACTTATCTGACCTTTTCTGCTTGACTTAGACATATACTAGTTATTGCTTATAAGGGAAACCATGGGACCTATATTTCTTTGGGCCTGGCTTACTTCACTTAATATAATTTTTTCCAAGTCTTTCCAACTCCTAACAAATGGGGCAATGTCATTCTTTCTGAGGGAGGCATAGAATTCTATTGTGTATATATACCACATTTACTTGATCCATTCATCACTTGTGGTGCATCTTAGCTATGGTAAATAATGCTGCAATAAACATAGTCATACTGGTAGCTTTAGTGTCGTCTTGTTTGTGATCATTTAGGTAGATACCCAAAAATCGTATTGCTGGGTGATAGGGGAGCTCTTTGTTGAGTCTTTGGAGGAACCTCCATACTGCTTTCCAAAGTGGTTGAGCAAGTTTACACTCCCAATGCAGTAAGGTTCCCTTCTGTCCACATCCCTTCCAGCATCTGTTGTTATTAGAGTTCTTCATTATAACCATTCAAACTGGGATGACTTGGTATGTCATTGTTGTTTTGATTTGCATTTATTTTATGGCTAGGGAGATTGAGCATATCTTTCTTTGTCTATTGGCCCTGTTTCTTTCCTCTTCAGAGAAGTTTCTTTTCAAGTCTTTAGCCCACTTACTTATTGGGCATTGTTTCTTTGAAGATTTGTTTTTGAGGGATTTAATTTTTTGAGTTCCAGGTATATTTTAGATATGAGACACTTCTCCATTGTGTGTCTAGTCATCAATAAAGGAGCTGAAAAACATAGAATGGAAGAAAGACAGCCTCTTCAGAAAATGGTGCTGGCAAAATTGGTTAACTACTTGTAGAAAATTAAAGCTAGATCCTTAGATATCACTCTACACCAGAATCAACTCCAAATGCTTCAAAGACCTCTGAGTCAAAGCCGACACTCTAAAAACATTACAAGATGGAATAGGAGAAACCTTGGGTCTCCTTGGACTAGACCAGATTTTCTTAATAGAGACCCAGAAACACAACAAATCAAAGAAACGTTGGACAAATGAGATTGCATGAAATTGCAGAGCTTCTGCATGGCAAAGGACATAGCTAGCAAGATCAATAGAAAGCCCTCAGATTGGGAGAACAACTTCACTAGAGAGAATTTTTTTAAAAAGTAAAGTGAAGTGGAATTTCTGGGGCATTTAGGTCACAATGTAGAAGACAGTAGATATACTTGATGATCAAGTATAAATTTGTAATGTACAACATGAGGATACAGGGGGCAACACTGGCCTTACAAAGGAATGAAGATAAGTAAATAGGAGTTCTTCTTCCTAATGGGGATTGCTCTTTTAGTTGTTCTTCCTTCAGTAATGGATAAGCTGAACATAATTCTTTAAGTATATCTGACTTTTGCCCCATTTGTCCGGAAATGGAAAGACTTGGAAAAATTATATTAAGTGAAGTGAGCCAGGTGCAAAGAAACATACGTCCCATGGCTTCCCATATGTACAATAACTAGTATATGTCTGAGACAAGAGATAACCGTCAGATAAGTTGATTTTAGGTGAAATGAACCTCAAGATAAGGACTCCATATTTTCTTTCTTGCTATCGTTTCTAACATATTTATAAGTTATTTCTTTGTTGCTTTGTGTGTCCCTCCCCCACGGTATAACCCCTGTTTTCACTGTATTTGATGTAGGTATAATTTGTGGAAGTGAAGCAAAAAAAACAAATTGTTTAAATAGGTGGACTCATTGCAACAATGAGATGTACAGGACTTTAAGTCTAAAATCGAACTTTACAACCTTTGCACAAGAGTTGGGGGGAGGGATAAGAATTGATGGTTAGGGGAAACAAAGTTGGAGGCAACAACGTTTGATAAGAAATGTACTCATTACCTTGCCATGTAATTTTAAGTCCTCCATACGGTATTTTTACAATAAAAAATTATTAAGAAGATACATTATATTAAACCTTATACAGTGGCTACAAACTTCATTTTAATGGTTAAATAAATATTAGCCCTCCTCAAAAAAAGAAAGAATAACAAACAATATAGTAATAATGTTGTATGTTCAACATAGAACAAAATTTCAAATTTAAATACATGAGATTTTCCTTGATGTAACCTAATTATTACAAATAGGGAAAACCTGGGGACCTATGTTCCTTTAAGTCTGGCTTACTTCACTTAGTATGATGTTTTTTCAAGATCTTTCATTTTCTCACCGATGAGGTGGTATCATTGTTTCTGACGGAAGCATAGTATTCCATGTATGTGTATGTGTGTATGTCTGTGTGTCTGTGTCACATTTTCTATATCTATTCATCTACTGAGGGGCATCTGGCTTAATTCCATACCTTAGCTATGGTAAATAATACTGTGAAAAACATAATTGTGCTGGTAGCTTCAGTGTGGCCTTGTTTGTGGTCACATGGTTAAATGCCCAGAAGTGGGTTTACTGAATAATAGGGGAGCATTATTGTGCACATCACGGATAATCTTAGTAGATGAGCAGAATTACTCAATAGCTATGAACATATGACCATAAAAGGTGATTCCAAGTGAAATGAACTCCAAGACACATTCTTTATTGTTGTTGTTCTTAATGTACTATGTAATTTTCATCCTTTTGTGTTTTCCCCACATATGGTTTATCCCCTCTAGTCACTGTATTTGATTTTGATACCCAGGTTATCACATCTAGGGAACTAGGGAAGGGTAAGAGAAAAAAAACAAAATGGTGAGACAAAGGACAAAGGGGGAACATATGCAAAAGTGAAAATCACGAGACAATATGTTGGAAGTAATCTTGGGGGGGATGTTGGGAGGGACGAGGGAGAAAAATGGGGGAAAGTTAAAAAGTTATAAAAGAAATGAGTTCATTACCTTACTTATGTAAGTATAACCCCTCTGTACATTACCTTGACAATAAAATTTAAATACAAAATGAAATAAAATACTTGAGAGCAGCAATACAGGAGATGGGAGTGGGGGAAATACAATAGTATACAAAGAAGAGTAGAAAAGCTGTTGGGAGCAGTAGTTTGACTTTAACATAGGAAGTAATAAACTAACATACAGATTTTCAGCCTCATGTCAGTCACTACAAAGGGAAAACAAAATGCACAATCAGCAAACAAATAGAGATAAAATAGAAAACTAAACAACTTAGGTGAAGAGATGACTTGGACCAAGAATAAGAAATGACACAATTAGAAAACAAATAACAGGCTAGTAAGTTTAAAAATTATTACCTACAATTCTATTAAAAGTTTTTTACATCAGGGTTGGGAAGGTGGCTCAGTGAAGAGCGCTTGCCTTGCATGCATGAGGCTCTGGGTTTGATTCCTCTGCACCACATAAGCAGAAAGAAAAAAGCCAGAAGTGGCGCTGTGGCTCAAGCGGTAGAGCACTAGCCTTGAACTGAAGAGCTGAGGGACAGCGCCCATTCACAGAGTTCAGGCCCCACAACCAGACCCAAAATAAATGTTTTTTACATCACAATTTGTTAGAACTATAATTCAAATCACTGTTTAATAGTAGATCATTTTAATAACAGGTTACTTATGCCTGATTTCTTAATATTAAATATTTAACATATAATTTAAATTTAATATATAAATTAAATTTAAATTTAATGTATAATTTAAAATTTAGAAAAGAAGAAATTGAAACTAATTTTAATAATACATTTCATGAATTGTAAAATTGACAAGAATTAGAATTTTAAAAATAATATATGATTACTGTTTCATTGATGTGAATTAATGGAATAATTCAAAGTGTATTCTACACTTAGCTCTCATCTTGACATCAAATAATAAATTATTGCACATGACTCTTGGTATTAGGTGGAAGGGTTCAGCACTGTGGTAACACACCACACAGTACATGAGGGTATGACTCCTATCATCTAGCTTAAATTGTGGAAATTTAATTTCTTCATGCATGTTAAATTCCTTTCTAGGTGACATCTACACAGTAATATGCAATTAGATACATGAGTAGCATTTCAGATGATTCTTAAAAGTCATATTCATTAGTTAAATTTTTATTATTTTGTACCAAATACGTATTTATAGAGAGACTGAATTTCTGAGTAGATGATGGTGTATATGTGCCAGATTACACAACTTGAGGTTCATTTTATATTCCTGAAGTTGTTTCTACTCTTGGAATTAATATTCCATAAGGGGTTAAGTGTATTATATTGGATATATGAAAGTAAAATAAATGTTTATTCCACTAATCTTTTGCCACTTGTCTAATTGCAATATAAATTATCCATGTGTTTGAAGTAATGAAAATAACAATAGATATAAGCCAGATAAATCAGTCTGTAGTAGACAAGTATTTTCACCTTTATTTTGATAATTGGTCCTCTTTTACACTACAGAATATTCTTGGGAAAACGTGCTCCAGGATGGCCAAAACTGCAGAATATTATGTTTTTATCTATCGTAAAACAAGGAAGAAAGGCCAACCTTCCATAGAAAAGTCTGTTCCCAGTGATGTGATCTGTTTTATGGTGATCACTTGGAAATGAACCTTTTTCACAGTCAACCTTGAAAAGCCATCTTGATAGAACATTTCTGTAAGTGGTAACAGAGGCTCATTGATGGCTTTGCAAGGATCCAGATTGCCTCATTTTGAGACAATTAAAACAGGAATTTAGTCAGCTGTTTTTGTATCTTTAGGAAAAAAGCCATTGACTCTAGGCCGGGGGATCACTCGGGCCCAGAGAATTTACTACCTTGAATAGTAATCCTAGATCTCTAAAAAACACACAAACAAACAGAAAACTCCAGTAAGTACAGCCAGTCAGAGCTGCTATCACAGCCTACATGAAGTCAGGCAAAAAACAGAAGCTGAGAGTCATTTAGCTAATAATTAATATATTTTTTATGAGGCAGACTGAAATGAGATTCCCGAGAGAGGGTTAGAAAGACTGGTCAGAGAGACTAAAATTGATCACACAAAGATTGGATAATAGAATTCCTTGTAGAACAAATAAATCATAGAACACTTGTGCATGTAAGAACAAGACATAAGACCAATTCCAGAAATACACATTTTCTTAGAGATCAGCTTAATGAATTATCAATGGAAATCTTTAAATTCTTAAATATTTGACCACATGTGGGAGAAGGCCAATTGCTGAAGAGAAAGAAAATGTCATCACTCTGTTAGGAGGTCCAATATCACATTAGGAAGTAATCAAACACAGATTTGTAATAAAAAGAGAAAACCATTATTCCAAATGAGGGTTTTATTTGTTTTGATGTAACAGTTCTTGATTTTCATGCTAGCAGTTAACATACAATTGATCCAGTCCCACAGCTGAATTGATATTGACTGCAGTGTTCCCACATGAAGGAAAAGAGAAAATTTAAAATGTCTGATGAAATGAGTTGAGGGTGCCTTGTCCTAATAGTGATATCTGATATTTAGACACAGGTGAAGAGGTGGATTTTCTTTTATAAATCCCCCCCATTTTTAGCCTGCAACCAGAGGCTCATAGTTGTAATCCTAGCTACTCAGGAAGCTGAGATCTGAGGACTGCCGTTCAAAGCCAGCCTGGGCAGGAAAGCCCCTGAGCCTCTTATCTCCAATTAACCACCAGAAAACCAGAACAGGCCCTGTGGCTCAAGATATAGAGCCCTTACCTTGAGTTGAAGAGCTCAGGGCCAGTGCCCAAGCCCAGACATCAAGCCCCTCAACCGAAAACAACAACAAAATAATCTCCCATTTCTTGGACTGCTTACAGCTTTTCCTAACATTCAATAAAGAAGCCATTTTATCACCAACTACATTTAAATCCTATTGTAGCTATTACAAATAGAATGATTTGGAATCTTATGTCAAAAGATTCATATTTGGGGAAACAAATACCAGCAATGTAACTTTTTTCCAGTATTGAACTCTGGGGCTGGGCCTTGAACATGGTTATGCTGGTAGTTTTAATGTGAACTTCTTTGTTATTTTTTGGAATACTGCCCCTGAATGGAATTACTGGGTAATAGGGAGATCTATGTTTAGTCTTTTGAGGAAAGTTCATACTGCATTCCAGACTGGTTGAACAAGTTCAATTTCCTACTAACAGTGTAATAGAGTTCCCATTTGGCTACATCCACCTCAGCATTTGCTATTGTCAATTTTCTTGATAATGGCCCTTCTAACTGGGACAAGGTAGAATCTGTCTTGATATTGTAGATTTATAGGCACCTTCTAGCTACCATAAATGAATGAATCCATGAAACCTATATTGCTCTGAATGTGCATTCCTTTCTCTTAGTATAATTTCCCCAAGCCTTTCATTTTACTTAAGACTAGTGAAAAGTCATCCCTTCTGATGGGTGAATAGAATTCCATTGTGTGTGTGTGTTTGTGTGTGTGTGTGTGTGTGTGTGTGTGTGTGTGTGTGTGTGTCTGTGTGTGTGTGTAAAATGACTATAGGCACATGAGTTCATTTCTAAACCTTCTGTTTCATCTGTAATTTTGTAATTTCATATTAAATTTGGATTGCTTTCCCTACTGCATTGAAGAATATTGTTGGAATTTTGCTGGGTATTGCATTGTCAATTGTTTGGGGGTAATATTGCAGTTTTCACAATGTTAATTCTTCCAACCAGGAGAATTGAAAGACTTTCCATGTCCTTGAATCTCCTTCATTTACCCATTTTAGAGTTTTAACTTTTTTACAGTAGAGGTCCTTCACATTTTTAGCTAAATTAATTCCTAGTTTCGTTGTTGTTTTGTTCTGTTTAGTTTTGATTTGATTTTGAGATAATATATATGATGTTGTTTTTTTTTATTCCAGCCTGGATATTCCCATTGTTGGTAATACAGAACAACTACTGATTCTTGTGGGTTTTATACCCTGCTACGTTGCTGAAGGTTAGCATCACCTTTACTAACTTGAGGGAGCAAGCTATAGGTTCCTTTAAATACAGGACCATTTCATCTGTAAAAAGGGATACTTTTCCTTCTTCCATATTTGGATCCCCATTATGTTTTTCTCTTGCCTATTGCTCTTGCTAGGAACTTCACTACTATATTGAACATTAGTAGAGAGAGTGGACATCCTTTTATCATTCCTGATTTTAATGTCTTCATGCTTCCACCATTAGGTACATGTTTATTATCTCTTTGTCATATACATACTCTGTATTATATTGAGGAATGTTCCATGCATTCCTAGCTTCTCAGACCTTTAATCTTAAAGGGGTATTGGAGTTTGTTAAAAGCTATTTTTACATCTATGTATATATGATAATGTGGTTCTTGTCTCTGCTTCTGCTGATGGTTTATGTTATGTTTATTGACAAGTATATTGGATCCAATTGGATCCTAGAATGAATACTGTTTGATTATAGTATACGATTTTTTTGTTAGTTGCTGAAATTGGTTGGTGAGAATTTTATTGAGAAGTTCTGTATCAATGCATACCAAAAGCTCAGTTCATAGTTCTCTTTCTTTGATGAGTCCCTATCTGATTTGGGGAAGAGTCTAATTCTAGCTTCATAGAATGTGTTTGATAATTTCATTTCCCTTTCTATTCCATTGAAGAGTTAGATCTGAGTATTGCAAGCTCTTTGCAGGCCTTAATTTCATGGTAAATCCATTGAGTCCTAGATTTTTCTGGTATGGGAAATTGTTTATTGACATTTCATTTTCATTATTTCTTATGTATTACTTCCTGGTTCAGTTCGAGTATAGGAAACCATAAATTTCTCTAGAATGCTCCAGGTGACTGGCATACAGTTTTCAAAGTACTTTCTTATAGCATTCTCAATTTTGCTTATTTATGTTGTTATGTCTAATTTTTTCTGTAATTTCTCTATTTGGGTGAGTTCTCTTATTGTATTTTCAGGGTTTTTTTTATTATGAAGGTGTTATACGGGGGGGGGTGGTATCATTAAAATAAGTAATGAGTACATTACCCCCAACCTTGATATCCCATCCCCACAAAGTTATAAAGTTCATTTCTAACATAGCGTCTAGTGTATCTCACTGTTTCTTTGGTTAATCTTTGTCCCACCATTTCTGTGATTTCCCTTCGTTCCCCAAATCAGATTAACTTAGGTATAAGACAAAGGGTATGGAAATCAAAAACAGTGACTACAGGGAATAAACCAAAGTGGAAAACGTAAATAGAAATAACAAAAACAGTTCACTATACAATTATCTTGTATCCATTTCTTGGAGCTCATTTCAATAAGCATAATTTTCTATGGTGATATGCATATAGCTATTGAGCTATTGTGCTCTTTTCTAAGAATATCCTAGGTATATTCTAGTTTTTCCAAATGAGTGAAAACATGTACCCTATGAGTTTTTGGGTCTGGCTCTTTTGACTTATTATGTTTTCCAAGTCTTTCCTTTTCCTTACAAATGGGGCAAGGTCATTCTTTCTAAAGGAACCATAGAATTTTGTTGTGAATGTATATGACATTTTTTTGAACGATTCATCTACTGAGGGACATCTGTTTTGGTTTCATATCTTAGTTATGGTAAATAATCCTACATTGGACATAGTTTTGATAGTAGCGTTAGTGTGGCTTTGTTTGTGGTCATTTGGGTAAATGCCCAGGAGTGGGATTGCTGGGTCATAGGGGAGCTCTTCTGAGAAACCTGTACACTTCTTTATGGAATATTTGTGCAAGTTTACATTTCCACCAGTAGTTTAGTAATGTTCCTTTTTGTCCATATCCCCACCAGCCCAGCATCTGTTATTATTAATTTTCTTCATAATGGTCATTCTAACTGGGGTGAGGTGGAATCTCAATGTTGCTTTGATTTGCATTTCTATGGCCAGAAATGATGCATATTTCTTCATGTGTCTATTGGCCATTCATATTTCTTCTTCAGAGAGGTCTCTCTTTCAATCTTTAGCCCACTTATTAAGAAGGTTGTTGGTTTTTGATTATTTGTTTTTTGGGGGGTTTAACTTTTGGGGCTCTAAATATATTTGAGATATGAGGACATTGTCTGTTGCAGAGCATGTAACGATCTTCTCCCAATCTGTGGGTTTTCTATTTATCTTTCTATCTATATAAATTCTCTTCTTAGTCGGATTGGGTACGGGTAGGTCAATTCTGTTAATTTATTGAAAGAACCAACTCAGTTTTGTTGATCTTTTTATGTTTTATTTTGTCTTTATTTAGGTATTTCTGATTTATTTTTTTTGGTAGGTCGTAGGGCTTCAACTCTGGTCTTGGGCACTGTCCCTGTGCTCTTCACCTCAAGACGAAAGCGTTACCATTTGAGCCACAGTGCCACTTCCGGGTTTCTATTGTTTTATTGGAGATAAGAGTCTCAGGGACTTTCCTGCCAGGGCTGAATTTGACCCTCCATCCTCATATCTCAACTTCCTGAATAGCTAGGATTACAGGCGTGAGCCGCCACCTGTGCGCAACTTTGATTTACTTCTTTTTTGTTTCTGTCTACTGCTTTGGGTTTGGGCTTGTTCCTATTTTCAAGAATGTTGAGGTATATAATTAAAATACAGACTTGAGATTTCCCCAATTGCTTGATGTAGGCACTCATAGGTATACATTTTCCTCTGTGTACTGCATTTACTGTGTCCCAGAGGAATTGTTATTTTGTGTGTTCAATTTGTTAAATTTCTGAAACTCTCAGATTTTCATTATAATGTATTCAGTGCCCCACTGGTCATTCAGTAATGTGTTGTTCAGTCTTCATGTGTTTGAGAATTTTTTTTTTGTTTGTTTTAGCTGTTTAATTCTAAGTTTATTCTGTTGTGGTCTGACATGATTTGGCAAGTCAATTTATTTTTATTTCATTTTGGATAGAATTTCTATGTAACATAAGATATGTTCTATTTTAAAGACTCTTCCAAGAGCTGCTGATAAGAATGTTTCTATTGATGTATATTCTGTAGATGTCTGTTAGGGCTAGGCGGTCAATGTAGTTATTAGGCCTGCAGTTTCTTGGTTTAGTTTTTCCTGGATGACCTATCCAAGGATAACAATGATGTGTTGAGATCTGTTTTTAGGTTAAGTAGTATTTGGTTGATGAAGTGGGGGTGCTCCAGGATTCAGGGCATTGATGTTTAGACTTTTTTATATCCTCCTAATGGAGAGTTGCTTTTATCAATATATAATGTCTCTTCCTCCTATTTTTAATTTGAATTCTATTTTATCTTATGTTAGTAATTCTACTGTGGACTGTTTATGGTGTCCATTTGCTTGAAATTTTTCCTTCCAGCCTTTCAGTTTGAGTATGTGTTTGTTTTTGTCAATAAAATGTGTCTCTTGTAGATACTAGATGGATGCATCTTGTTTTTTGATACTAGTATCTAATCTATGTCTTCTATTTGGAAATTTAAGTACAATGATATTGAGAGTTAAGACTTTGAAATATTTGATAAGTCCTGCTGTGTTATGCACCTGTTGTTAGGAGCTGTGCCTCATCTACTCTTAATATATTTACCTTGTTCTCTGGTGGGGAGTATTCTATGTAACCAGTTCCTGTTCTTCTTGATCTTCTCTATGTAGGATATATTTGATTAACTTCTATCCTGCTGATTTGGTGGAGATACATTGTTTCAACTTTTTTTGTCATGAAATATTTTTATATATCCTTTTAATATAAAGGATAGTTTGGCTTGGGACCGTATTCACGGTTGGTAGTTGTTTGCCTTTAATGTTTGTCATACATCATGCCAGGCTCTCCTTTTTACCATATCAGCTAAGAAATCTGTATTTATTCTGACTCTATATCTTTTATAAATAATCCATCTTTTGCCAGGTGTGGATTTGATCTTCTGTTGTGATTTCTTTTTCTGGATTTAGGTTTTTGTCTAGACCATTAAGCGTAGGAGAAGAGATCAGTTGTGGTGAGATGTTGTCATGTTAATACTTGTGGTTACAAGGACAGTTCGGACTGTCCAGTGGTAAGGTGAATTGAGTCTGTGTTTAGATGTGACTGTCTCTGTTCATGATTTATTTCCCATTTGGCCCTTTGTTTCCACACTTTAGTTGTGCTTTTGAATATGTTGGCCAACACAGTCACAGCAGTCACCTGCCTGGCTGGGTAACTTTTCATAGATTTCTGTTTCCTTGTGAAGACAGTATAAAATCTTCCTCTGAATTTTATATCTATATATAATTATAGCTCACTTGGTGTGAACCTCTAGAATTGGAGTATCTTCTAGGACTCTCAATATCTGTTTCATTAGAGAGAGCTAGGGTAATTTTCTGTTGTTATTCTGCCATTGTTTTTCCTCTTCCTCAGGTTTATTTATTTATATTGTGGATTTTTTCACATAATTTATGATTTGTGATGATTGTATCAGATTATTTTTGTTTTTATATTTGTGGTACTTTGAAATAGTGATTCCAGGCTTGTATGAAGAGACAGTAATAATATGAAATGTGAAGAGCCTAAGGCTTAAAGAGGTACAATGAAGGCCTAAGTAACTCCATTACAGGCTAACAACCATCTTGTGAGGTATGAATTATTAATAGAACCATGGGTTTGACCAAGAAATGACACAAAAAGAAAAACAATTCCTGGACAACTGAGACATAAATGATCCTTGGGAAAGCCACAGGAATTTTCTCCAGATGCATTGACCAAACACTGGGTGGCCATGCAGGACAAGGTGACCCAGTGGCCAGACAATTCTCATCAATATCACATCCATAATAATATTAGCCAATCACATATGTATAGCATAGTTTGCTTAAAATGTTAACCAATCCTGTAATTTCTCATGTAAAACTTCCTTAAAGTTGTTTGTTCAATACTATAAAAAAAAAACTGTGCTTATTCTATGCTCGGGGCTTCTTAGCATCACCGGTTACCGAGTGCGTGGAGGATCAACCTCGATCTTGCAAATAAAGGACTCCTTTGTTATTTGCATTAGTCGTTGTCTCTGGTGGTCTTCAGGGGGTCTCGAGTCCAGGTACAACAAAAGGGGCTCATCTGGGCTCTCCCTCATAAGCTCACCCAGACACCTGATCAGGGAGTAGCAAAGAACAGCCGGTAAGTTTTGTAACTGTGATATTTGTGTAGTTTTCAGGTTGTGTCTTGGAGTTGGCAAGAAAACCTTGTGGACGTGCTATAAGGCAGCCAACGGGACCAGTGGGAGAGGTCCTCCAGATGCCCGGAGAAGGGAAACTATTCACTAGTGCGGACATTTGGGCCCATCTGTAGTCCTGAACTGTCTGCTTGATAGTTTACAGGGTAGACTGTCCACTAGTGCGGACATTTGGAATGTTTCCTGTCTTTAGTCCGGCACTTTTGTCTGACAGTCTACCACCCAGTCTATCACCCGCATGCAGTTAATGTGTCTTCTCTTAAAATCTATGTGTCTGTCCGTATTGTGGCTTTCATTGAACATTTCCTCTTTCATATTCATCCTGACACAGATGCCTGGAAACCCTGTTTGCCTCCATGTAAAATTGTTATTCTTTGTTCATTTTCTTGTCCAACAATAATTACCTTCTCTTTCAGACTCTCTTGTCTTCTCCCTCGAAGGGTGAAATTTGGCTTAGAAAGTTGGCCCACTTGAAGCAAAGCTAGAGTCGAGTAGTCTTTTACCTGATGACATTGCTGAAACATCACCAAGTGTCTCCGTCTATCTCTTTGGGATCTTAAACAGGCCAGCGAATCCACACTTTTCTCCTTGAGACACTCTGAGTTGTGGTTTTATCCTAAATCCCCAAAAGCACCAGTTGTTTAATTTTGTGATATTTGTAATTGCCTTCCTCCTTTTTTCTTGTCTTGTGTGTGGATTGATATACGCTGAAATGAGTCAGAACCAAAGTACACCTCTTACCTTTCTGACAGATACTTTTAAAGACGTTAAGGAAGGAGCTAACAATTTAGGTGTTAAATTTAAAAAAGAAAAATTACTTTGTGCAAGTCAGAGTGGCCTACTTTTGAGGTTGGATGCCTGCCCCCAAACAACTTTTAATCTAAACACCATTTGGGAGGTTAAATGTAGGGCTTTTCTCCCAGGAAGTGCAGGACACCCTAATCAGATTTCCTATATTTTAGTATGGCAGAATTTGGTGCAGGAACCTCCAAAGTGTCTGTTGCCCTTTCCACCCTTTTCTGTCGATAAAAACAACATTTTAGCATTAGAAAAGGTTGTGTCAACTACCCCCTCAGCCACCTTATATACAATTTTACAGGAAAAAAGTGAAGATCTTCTCTCATTAGACTCTGATCTCCTCCCATACACTTCACTGCTGCCTCCTCCACCCCTCATGGAGGAAGGGGAGGCATCAAGAGATGAGGAGCAAGGAGCCAGCAGCAACTTGGAAGGGCCAGCAGGAAGAACTCGTGGTAGCATTCAGAGAGCTGCCAGCCTGAGACTCCCTGACACCACCATGTTGTTGCTGTTCAGAGAAATTGGGCCACCAGAAAAAACCAGAGACCCCCGACTTCAGTGTTGGCCCTTTCCACCAGTGACTTATACAATAGGAAAACACAAAATGCAAATTTTTCAGATAACCCCAAGGATTTGATTTATCTCCTAGATAGTGTAATGTTCATGTGCCAGCTGACCAGGGATGATTGCCAGCATTTACTTCGGGTCTTGTTCCACACGGAAGAAAGAGAAAGGATTCAAACTGAGGCTAGGAAACTGGTTCTGGGGGATGACGGGTAGCCTACTGCTAAACCTGATTTCACCAACGCATCTTTTCCATTAACCAGGCCTCGAAATGATGGTTGGGACTACAACACGGCAGAACGTAGGGGGAGATTAAGGGTCTATCCCAAGACTCTAATGGCGGATCTCAGGGAAGTAGCCTGCAAACATACCAATTTGGCTAAAGTTTACATGGTCTTACAGGGAAAGAAACCCTACGATGCCTAAATAGTCGAGGTCTACACATACATTAGTGCACTTACTGCCAAGAAATATTGCATTAGGTCAAAGAATGTGCTAAGAAAGGGAAACTAAACAAAGCAGTGGCAGCCCCATAGAACCCCGACACTAATGGCTAACAGTACTGCTAATAATGAATAAAGATGTCAAGGTTCAATTCCCCTCCCTGAAGCCAGGGTAGCACTGAGAGTGGATGAGACTCCAGTAAAATTTCTAGTGGATACTGGGATCCAGTACTCTGCTTTAATAAAGCCCTAAGGAAAAGTCTCAGATAAAATCTCTTGGGTGTTGGGCTAGGATGTAGCTCAGTGCCAAAGCGCTTGCCTAGCAAGTACAACGTCCTGGGTTCGATCCCCAGTACCAAAAAGAAAAGACAAAAAAATACAGTTAAAAAAACCCAAATAACAACAAAAAACCTCTTGGGTGCAAGAAGTAATGGGAATTAAACAATACTCATGGACCACCGAAAGAACAGTGGACCTGGGGATGGGATGAGTGTCCCACTCATTCTTCGTTATTCCAGAAAGCCCTTATCCCTTATTGGGAAGAGACTTGTTAACCAAGGTCAGGGCACAGATTCACTTATATCCAGAAGGTCCCCAGGTGGAGGATGCTCAAGGAAGACCAATACAAGTATTGACTCAGGGCCTGGAAGATGAGGACCGGTTGCTCCAACCACCCTAGACTCCTGACCAAGAAATCACCTATTGGCTGGAAAGGTACCCAGAAGCTTGGGCAGAGACTGGTGGAGTGGGACTAGCGAAACATATACCAGCTCTCTTCATCAAAGTAAAATCAGGGGTGGACCCAGTTAGAGTTTGACAGTACCTTATGTCCATGGAGGCACATGGGGAATTACACCCCACATTAGGCGTCTGCTAGACCTGGGTGTATTGCGACCCTGCCAGTCAGAGTGGAACACTCCCCTGCTACCAGTCTGCAAGCCCAAATCTAATGAATGTAAGCCAGTACAGGACTTCAGGGGAGTCCATAAAAGGGTAATGGACAATCACCCAACCATACCGAACACCTACACTCTCTTGAACACCCTGCATCAATATAGGCAGTGGTACATTGTATTAGATTTGAAAGATGCCTGTTTCAGCCTACCCTTGGTGCCCAAAAATCAAGTTCCCTTTGCCTTTGAGCGGACAGATGTCAAAGGAGGTGTCAATGGATCTGGACAAGACTCATTCAAGGATTCAAAAACTCACCGACACTCTTTGACAAAGCTTTGCATGAGGACTTGGTGAGTTTAGGGGAAGCCACCCTGGTCTGACTTTGTTGCAATATGTGGGTGACTTATTAACTGCTGGTGCAACTGAAAGAGAATGCATCCACGGAACAGAAGATTTACCCCAGATATTGGGAAACCTTGGTTAATGAGCATGGGTCAAGAAAGCACAAACCTGCAAATCAGAGGTAACTTACCTGGGCTATTTATTGAAATGGGGGCAGCGATGTCTCACCAAAGACAGAAAATAAACTGTCCTTCAAAATTCCAACACCACGGTCACAGCACCAAGTAAGGGTGTTTTTGGGTTCTGCCACCTTTTGCCATCTGTGAATCCAAGGGTTTGCAGAGCTGGCTAAACCTCTTTACAAGGAGAAGCAACTGTTTCAATGGACAGAGGAAGCTGAATGAGCCTTTGAACAGATAAAAAGTGCCTTATTATAAGCCCCAGTGTTGGAACTCCCTAATGCCAGTAAACCCTTTTATTTATATGTGGATGAACATAATGGAATAGCAAAAGGAGTCCTAACCCAATATTTGGGCCCATGAAGAAAACCAGTAGCCTACTTGTTAAAGAAATTAGACTCAGTAACAGTAGGATGGACACCATGTCTGAGAATGATAGCGGCTACTGCCCTGATGGTAAAATACACAGATAAATTAACCATGGGACAAGAACTGTATGTGACCACCCCCACACTATTGATGGTGTGTTAAAGCAACCACCAGATCGGTGACTCAGCAATACCCAAATAACCCATTACCAAGGAATGCTACTCAACCCTCTCAGAATCAATTTCCAGGCTCCCTCGGCTCTCCATCCTACCAGATCAGGATCTAAACATGCCACTACATAACTGCTCAGAAATCCTGGCACAAGTCCATAACATCCAAGAGGACTTAAGGGTCCAGCCATTGCTGGATGCTGAACTCGTGTGGTTTACAGATGAAAGCAGCTTTATTCATCAGGGAGAATTATGCGGGAGTGGCAGTAGTGACTGAGACTGATGTGGTCTGGGCTGAACCTCTACCAGTAGCCATATCAACACAGAGAGTCAAGTTAATAGCCCTGACCCAAGCTCTAACACTGGGAAAGGACAAAAGGCTAACTGTGTACATTTACAGTCCATATGCATTTGCAACGGCTCATGTACACAGAGCTATTTACAAAGAAAGATGATTACTGACATCTGAAGGAAAAACCATCAAAAATAAAGATGGAATCTTGGCTTTAATTACTGCTCTTTGGCTGCCTAAGTTAGCCATTGTTCATTGCCCTAGACATCAAAAACCTAAAGATGCTGTGAGTAAAGGCAGTACCCTGGCCTACAGAATAGCCCAGGAGGTGGCATTGCAAAGCCACTCTATAATGATGATTAAAACCCAGACCCTGGTACAAGAACTCTTCAGGATACTCCAATATACACCACAGAGGACTTGAAATGGCACAATGTATAATGGTTGGTGGAGAGATTTTAGGAGCAACATTATACTAGCCATGAACTGGTGGATAAGATCACATTTTTTTCTTTCCTTTTATATATTTTTGTTGGTGGTGGTCGTGGCACTTGAACTCTGGGCCTGGGCACTGTCCCTCTGCTATTCAGCTCAAGGCTAATGCTCTACCACTTGAGCCACAGTGCCGTTTCCAGTTTTCTTGCAGTAAATTGGAGAAAAGAGTCTCCATGACTTTCCTACCGGGGCTGGCTTTGAACTCCAATCCTCAGATCTCAACACCACCCAGCTTAGGATCACATTTCTAACAGTGTACACTCAGCATATGTAATTTGTATATTCATCTATCTTTATATGAAATCTTGAGTTAAAAATCTGGACTACAGCTTAGACTTTACACTCAAAAAATGTTTGTAGTTTAAAAGTTGATTCTACTGGATAAATGAAACCTAAGAATGTAAAGGAGTCTCGGAAGTTCAGTTTGCATCCAGCCTGGGCAGAACAGTGTTTGAGACACTATCTATAATTAACCAGCCAAAAGCTGGATTGGAAGAATGGCTTAGGTGATTGAATAACAGTCATGAGCAAGAATGATGAATAAGAGCTTGAGGCTTTTGCAAACATACATGTAAACATACACATACACACAGAGGCCCTTATATGTGCCTCTGAAGCAACTCTCACAATATGTAGAAAAGTTAGAAAACAATAGAAAAGATTTCCTGAGTAAAACTAGAATCAAGTAATAATTTTTAAAATGAGAAAATCCTCAAATGAACTTTCTTCAAAAAAGTTTGAGAATATTACATAGGTAAAGACCAGAGATAGTAAGAGAGTCAAGTAATCAATATTAAAGGGATTGGATCTATGGAGGAATGAATCAGAGACCCGGCAGATGCATTGAAAATGTTCATACCCTGTGTCAAATGTTAGAACATCTTTGAAGATAGTACATGAACAGTCTGAGAAGTCCAGTGGATAATATCACTGGAGAAGTTCAGAATTGCTAATCTGTATCTAGATTAAATAAACCAAGAAGGGGCTGGGAATGTGGCTCAGTGGTAGAGAGCTTGGCTTGCATTCATGTAGCCCTGGGTTTGATTCCTCAGCACCACATAAGCAAAAAGAAAAAAGCTGGAAGTGGCTTTGTGGCTTAAGTGGTAGAGCGCTAGCTTTGAGCTGAAGAGCTAAGGGACAGCACCCAGGCCCAGAGTTCAGGCCCCATTACCGGACCCAAAAATAAACAAACAAACAAATAAGTAAATAAAGAAAGAAACTATGGTGGGGCAATGTGATACAAGCCTTGAATTCGAGCACTCAGACTGACAGGAGATTAGAGACTGTAATTATTACTGATACCTTCCCTGAAGCAGGTAGTATAATTTTGTCTTAATAAAACAAACCAAACAAGATAGGAATGCACTGTTGGAAGTTTGGGCTAATTTCTTCATTATGGTTTGAAAAGCCAAGTTTTCTATTGAAATGCAACTGGTATATAACCCTCAGTTGTGTTTTAAATGCTCTCTTCATTACAGAACATTCATAGATGCAAAATGGTTCATGATTCCCATCCAAAATTTGAAAAAGTAAGTAATAATCATTCTGTTAGGTTCCAAGGAAAGGATGAAGGATTACAAAAGCTTAAGCCTGGAGGAATAGCAAAGTTCATTTAATGTAGGTCTTTATAGCTCTTGCTAAATTAGAGTTAAGACTTCAAAAAATATTTTGGTTTCGTTTGTAATTTCATATTCTATAGGATACTACAATTTTTTTTAGGTAGAGGGTTTAATTGACAAATTTATAAATGTTTCTTGCATTCTATTTGCCTAGCATATTGTTTCAAGAGAGTTATAATTAGAACTCAGTTAATAGATAATTCTAACTGCTCATGTAGAAAATGATAATATGAATAATGTAGACCGAGTTGCCAACAAATTGATGATACTAATTTATAAATTTAGAAAAAGCAATTTTTTGAGACTTTAATATAACATGGTATGAAGAGAATAATTGTGTGACATCTTCTTTCTTCTACCTGTATGTAACACAAGAAGCAATTTCCTTAATTACGTGCCTCTGTATACAGTGAGAAAAATGCTAGGTTTGGCGTTTGTTTTTATTTTTGTTTTTGTTTTATTGCTTTGTCATGGGGCTTGAACTCTGGACCTGGACACTGTCTCTGAGCCTGTTAAGCTCAAGGCTTGTGCCCTAACACTTCAACCTCAGTACCACTTGTGTCTGGCTTTTACTGAGAAGTTTATTGTAGATAAGAATCTAGGGAACCTTCCTGCCTCATGGGCTTTGAACTGTAATCTTCCGATCTTAGCATGCTGAATATCTATGATACTTAAAAAAGTATAAATATAAATAATATTTGCAAGAATACCAGGTGAGGAAAAATGTTGCAACCCAGTTTATTGTGGTGTTCTGTCCAGAACACGGAGGGCATCACATTAGCAGAGGTGTAGTATTTTTCCCAATAGAGATAAGCTACTTGTGATGTGAATTAAGGGAATTTTGAGGTGCACCCTACAAGTTGAAAACTGTTGGTCTAGGATGACTTTATGGCATAAATTATGGGATTGATGGTCATAGAAATAATAGCTTAATCTGATAAACAATTGCTTACTCTTGAAGAATTAATTATAACCGACGCTTTACAGTTTTATCCTATACCAGAATGTGGCTATTTTTCTGTTCACTTCTCAATCTGTAACACCCCATTGGAAAATGCATCTATTGCAGAATTACATAACATGGAAACAGGTACTATTTTGAATCTCTCAGGTATGGAATGTTCAGAATTTTAAAGTGAGTAATTATTAGTCATAGGAATTTTGAAGAACATACATCTTCTTTCCTCTTAAAAACTTATTTACTGTTAAAAGTTATGGGTTTCCATAGAATTAAACGGTTTTCGGTTTTAATATGAGAAAGTACTAGTTAATTCTTTTTTGAAAATATTGGCAAGTATATTGTGAAAAAATTGTCTAGTTGGATAACATTCAAGTTGGTGGCCCTCCCATTAAGAAGGGGTAATTCATTCAAATTAGATGCCAAATAGTACTGATTTTTTTTAAAAGTTACTACATAAAGAACAATATTTACTATACCAATACAGTGAAATTTTATTTCATGCTGTTTTTTTTTAATTTAATTTTAATGTGAAAGTGATGTGCAGTGGTTTAGCAATTGTAAGTCAGTGAATACATAACTTTTCAAACTTATTATCCCCTCTCTCATTTTTCTCACAGTTTTACTTCACCCCAATACCCCTCACAAGTTGTAATGTACATTTCCAACATATTGTCTTCTGAGTATTGCTATTGCATTGGTTTTCCTTTTCTCCTTTATCTCGCCATTTTGTTCTTCCTCTTCCCTTCCCTAATTAAGGTAAATGTATACACAATACACAGGGTACCAAAATCAAACACAGTAGGAGATAAACCATAGGGGAAAAACCCAAGGAAAATAGAAATCACATAGTACATTAAAAACAACTGCAAATAAATATCTCTTTCCATATCTTAGAGTTCATTTTGCTCAGCATCATGTTCATATATAAGCATAACAAAGTCACTGGAAAATAATACTTTCATGGGTACTATATCATGAAAACAACATGTTAACTGTTTTTGATGGTAAAGGTGGAATTAGGATTGGTAAATTCGCGATTCTGATAAAGGAATTTCAAAAGAGTTTTAAAATTATGACAGGTAAATGTTAATTGTTCAAAATTTTAACTTAGCCTATTAAGAAAATTTAAAATTGCCTGAGAAAATAGGCTTTCATGCAAAGAAATTCATGGAGACTTAGCTGAGAAGGAGCAATGTGGGTAAGATGGCTCATTTTCACAGTAAACAAACAAACCTCACAAACCTTGCTGTAAATCCTTTAGGTTCCCATGAGAATTGTCCTTACCCAGGAAATATATTCTTACTGAGTGAAACAAGGTTGTAATCGAATTTAAATTCAAAGCTTTTTTTTTTAAATAAGACATCAAAATTTGTGAATTGACCTTTAATTACTAAAAAGTAATTCCCTTAAAAAGATAATTTGAGTCAAAATATTTAGGGAGAAAGTGCCCTTCACAATGAAACAACGTATTGAGTTTACACTTTTCTGTTTTAATACTTTCCACAATGTCTTTGCATGTGAAGCACTGAAACACAGAAAAAAATCTGATTGGATACTTCAAACCAGTGATTTCACATTTCATAGTAGCTTAAAAAATATAATATCCTTATTAACATGAGATAGTGAAGACTTCTTTTTTTACATAAGCCAGAAAGTTTGGGGATCAGAAAAGAATTGAGCAAATTGAAAAGGTAAGAAAACACGTTATTAGAAACCCTAGCTAAGCATTTTGGTTTCAGCAATGGAGGGGACCAAAACTTTTTGATATAGATTGTCTTAATGTTTTTGATACCTAAAGAGATTTTACAGAGCCTATTTGGCTCAGTATAATGAAGAACAAATTGAATGAAGACATGACAATAAATTCCACCTCCAAGTAAAAGAGTTTTCAAAGAGAAACCATGAAGATGTAGCAGTGGGGGACGTCTTATAGTCCTTCAGCTTCACTAGACTTGAAGCCAAGAAGTTGTGATTAATTGGAAATCAAGCAAGAGCTAAGAGGGGGAGATAGAAGTAGGACATAGAAGTATTGTCCTTTGTAACAGACAATGTCATCCAAGGAATCGGTGATTTAACTCTATTCTTCTCCATATATCATGTTGAGCAAATACAAGACCAAGAGGAAAATAATCTATTTAAGTAATTTTGCAAAGAATAACTTCACTGTTCCTGATATGGTATCTAAGGAGAGTCTTAAGAGAGAAGATAAAAGTCTTAAGAGAGACGATAATAGTGGAGTATTCTTAGGTTTCCTCTAAATATCTTTTTAGCAAAATATATCGTTGAGGTTAGAAGTGATTGAACCAAAAAGTGGTTGAGTACTTATTTTTGTGGGCACTTTAGACACAAGAAAATTTCAAGGTAAAAGAAAAATGAAAAAAAAATATAGCCAAATAGTTGTGATTATAGGTTCTTCGACTGGATTTTTGGAGACAAAGTTTTGCAGTAGTGTTGGTCCTCATTAACATAGCTGTTGGGTTTTCGTGGCAACCAAATGAAAAGGGGAAGTTTAATGGACTCGCTTGAACAAGTGAACAGCATGATAGAAAATAATGGCAAATAATATTTAATGAATTATTTTGAACAATTACTTTGTGAGAACAAAGAAGGAAAGAAAATTCAAAATCACATGACGTTATTAAAAGTATGAAAATGGAGTAGTGAAGAGATTGAGAGGAAACATAGAGGACTATTTTCTCTCCAGTGGAGTAATAGGTTCTTGATCTTGCTTCTTCCATTCTTCTTCACAAGCTATCAAGTGTGCCTCAGGACTGGAGTATCCAGTTCAGACAAAGAGCACTCGCAGAAGAAAATATTTGCAGTAGCTATAGGTGATTTATAACCTTAGACAATCTTTTTAAATCTGTTCAAAATTCTCCCCTACCCCAAGCTTCCCTCTTTGAACAGCTTTCTTTGCTTTTCCAAAGACCGCCCCTCATTAACAGCTTAAAATTTTGAGAGGTCATATTCATACTCTCTAGAGATTGCTGTTTGGTTGTGATTTTTGTGTGTTTTTATTGTTGTTTTTAAGTGAATTTCAAAAGGTTGTGCAAGTGTGTTACAATTAAATATGTCCATCTAATTGTCCAATGCTCCTGGATCAGAGTCACTCCTTCTATCAACCTCAACCAACCCTTTCTCCAAGATTGAGTTCAGATTTAGCACTTCCTTTATTACATATGTACATTGAGTATTCTAGCTGTACTTGCCCCTTGTTCTATTTTTCATTCGTTCTATTTCTTGACTATTGTTCCTCTCTGGTTTCAATTTCCTGATAGTCATTCTGTTAAACTGCCTGTTAATACTTTGAAAGGTTTATATGCATTCCATGGAGTTTCACCCCCACATACACTTGAACTGTTGTCAGCTTATATTTCCATAATTCATTCATCTGCAATAACAATTTGCAAGACTGGAGATGTTAAGCACTTAGACATGATTTTATTCTCATTCATTTGGAAGATTAATCTTTAATCAATAAGAAAGTTTAAAAATGGCTTATAATTTATTCCTAACTACCAATTTTTATAAATAGCTTTGGATAATGGTGTGTGATTATTTTATTTTACATAGGATAATTTTTTCTACTACCTATAAGTTTTGGAAAAAGAAGAAAACTAAAATTTACTTCTTAGAGGAATATGACAGAAATAGAAGACAGATTTTGTTTATCACATCTCTCATCAGTACCCATATTCAAGACTTAAAATCATATTTCTTACTATGTTAGACAGATAGGGAAAACATAAACCAACACATGATAAGGCAGCTATTAGTGACTTTTTAAAATGTACCTTCTTATTTGATGAAATTTACTTTGTTAGCTAATATTTGTGTTTGAAATATGGGAGGCTGATCCATTTAACACATTTCTGGAAGGCACCTACTAAACAACACAAATGGTGAGGGGTCCTATTTCTACACTTTAATGAATGGTTTAACTTGTTTGGTATTAGTGCTGGGTAGGTAAATCAACTCTATTGTAACTTGCTCCCTACACTTGAAAACCTTGTAAACTCACTATCATCTACTTGTCAAGGTTATTTTGGCAAATGTGATTTTAAATAGTTTATTTGAAAATGAATATACGTTAGGGAGATAAAATGTAGGTTATCATTGGTTTGAGAATGACAACATTTTTACACTACAGAACCTAGTTTTACTGAACTACCAGTGTTTTGAAGCACTAAGGATCTTCCCAGTTAATGCTATTCTAAATTATATTTGACCTTTAAATCAAGTATTCCTAGCCTTGGTAGACCAATTATGTATCTATTATTACAGAAACTATTTTGGGGGGAGGTTGTCCAGTCGTGGGGCCTAAACTCTGGGCCTGGGCACTGTCCCTCAGCTCTTCAGCTCAAGGCTAGCGCTCTACCACTTGAGCCACAGCGCCACTTCCGGCTTTTTTCTTTTTGCTTATGTGGTGCTGAGGAATCGAACACAGGGCCTCAGGCATGCAAGGCAAGTGCTCTACCACTGAGCCACCTTCCCAGCCCTACAGAAACTATTTTTTTGGCTGCACTGAAATCTTTCATTAATCATTAGGAGAGGAGTACTAAAAATAATCGTGTTCATTTGTGATTTTGTTCACTCATATTACAGTACTTTCTCTCAGATTTTGTGTTCTCATCTTTCATTTTAAGTTGCCTTGCATTTCACAATTGATTTCTGCTAATTCTTGTAAGGAATTGGGGTCCTGAAATAATGTAGGAAATGAGAAATTGAGATGAGTCTTCAATTATTTTGTAGAAAGATTCACTGTGTGAAATTTAAAATCAGCACATATAAATATAAAATATATAAGCATATATAAAATAAAAATTGTTTTGCATTACTGTGTTGTGGTTAGGGAATCAAAAGAAACTCTGTTTTAAAGTATTATTCGTTTATCTCTACCTCAGTTTTTGGTAGAGTTAGACTTAAAGCTTTAACATTTGTAGATTTACAGCCTAGAGCTAAGAGGAAAAACTATGATTAAAACATTACCAATTTAAGGCCTAATATCAAGGAGAAACATATGGTCTTCTCCAGGAGCTATGGAAATATTTGGTGATAGAAAGTCAGTAGTGTAAATTCCTGCCAGGTTGGATGATAGACAGGCTAGAACAGTAGGTAATCATGCATATGAACAATTTTTTCACCTTCTTGGCTTTAGCTACTTTTGAAATGATAAGTATAATAAACAATTATATTTTGATAAAATACCTTCCATTCTGAACAATTCTGTCTGAACTGTTCATCTCTCTATGATCCCTTGTAACTAAGATTAGTTTTGTTCCAGTAAGACAATCTATGCTGTCAGGGTAAGATATTCTGGTTGGTCTGTTCCTACATGGAAGAAGGGTAAACGTTCAGGTAGACATTTGTCCCAGCAAGACCTCATTTGGGAAATTTTAAGCTGCAGAAGTTTAGAAGTAGCTCTTAAGTAAGGCTTACTTTGAATCCATTAGCTTTACAAAGCTAACTGAGTTGATAAATAAGTACCTGAAAAGCCATCACCTTTGGACTTAGTTGAAAAGGTTTCAAAGTATGATCAAATTTAAAATGAAAATGACAAAATAGACACTGAAAAAAATTGTAAATGTGAGTAATTAACCAAACGATATGTTTTTTCCACTATACACAGAATTTTAGAGAAATAAGATCAATAGCATTTTTAGGAACATTAAGAGTTCCTTGTTACAAATAGGGAACCATGGATATATGCCTGTATAAAGATTGAAACATTAAGTACTTAAATTTAGAGGGTACTGCATGCTTCAGAAGCAGGTCTACCCAAATTACAATACAGAGTTTAACATGGCACTTGCACAAAGATGATATGAAAATTTGTGAAGTATTCCATAATTTTCATTATTCTGATGCAAGAAATGAAAAACAGTTATTAAAAAGTTAATTACCAAAAAACAAGTGTAAAAATACATGTAATTTATAGAACTAAAGGTTAGTTTGACATCAGTGTATTAATTCTTCACCTTAGAAAGGCCTTTACATAGCATAACCTTTACAAAAATTGAAATTAGATAACATTGTAATTTTATCCCAAATAAATAAAATAATATAAGGACCTAGGAAAAAAAAGAAATCTTAAACTTCTTCTATATGGAATGCAATCTGAAAGGACACATTTATTAATGAACCTATACATTATATAACAATGTAGAATTCCAAGTATTATATCTAGGAGCGAATGAAATAGATTATGTATATTATACAAACATAGATATACTTTTTTCAGAAAACTACGAGGAAAAACTTTAGTTTCTATACTATTCATTTCAACAGATAAGTTAAAATTATTTCTGATTTAAAAAAATCACAAACTGCAGAAATCATTATAGATATATACAAACAACTCTTGAATACATTTTGACATCAAAGTCAGGCAATTCACTTGGAAGAATACCATGGAATCCATGAATTTTTAAAGTAAGATTCTGCTGTTACTTTGTATTGTGAAAAAAAATTAAGGGACACAAAGGATGGACTGGCATTTTTGAAATTTAAGAAACGTAACCAAACCATTATGACTTAGGAGAACAATTTGTACAGCCTTCCACAACTTCAAAGAGGTAGTGATACATACTTATCCTATGGCAATATTAAATGCAGTTTCTTCCAAGTTTTTCTTCAGACCTGATTTGATATAATGGTTCAAGAGAGTATCTTTTCTATTTCTATTCCCAGCAGCAAGATGCAGGGCAGTCAAGAGGCCTTATTTTGGGTATTGGTATCTGCATCATGATGAATTAAGAAAGAAGCCACTCTAATATTATTGTACATATAAGCACTGTGCAGGGTTGTCAGCCATTCAGAGTTATTGCATGAATATCTGCCTTGCGCTACCAACTCATAGACAATGTCTAAGTGTCCACTCTAGGCTTACCAATGAAGAGGGTTATATTCATCCTCATCCCTAGTATTCATCTGAGTGGCCTTTTTGGAAAGTAGTCTACACACCGTAGTAAGCCAATTAATTTCAACATCCCAAAGAATAAATTGGCTTGGATCCTACACCATATTTTTTTTCTTGCAATTGATACCATTTCTCACTTTTTCATCTTCTTCCTTGTCTTCGTCAAAATTTCCTAACCAGGGACTTTGAGTGCAAGTGGGAATGAGATGTCCACATATTTCACCAAGAGTTCACAATGGTTGAACTGGTCAGAAAAATCTGGTGAATTTCCTGCATATGTTTTTTCACCATGATTTATTTTCTCTTTTTCCATTTTTACTATTTTAAATTATTCGAACTGCATAGTAGGGAATTGATAGAGAGCAGAGGAAAGATTTTCCTCAGTATTCAAAAGTACAGGCTGAAAATGAGGACCAGTGGGGTCTTCATGTGTAGCTTATTCTAGGAATGAGAAAATAGGAAACAATGCCTTCTATGTCAATGATTTGGGAAATACCATATTATAGTGTAAAAGAACTCACTATTCAACATAAAGGCTTTAAGAGCTTTCTAATAGCTTTCTAATGTTGGTATCAAACATTAGAAAAAATGTATAATGCAGTAGTAAAATAGAAGTCCTTTGTATGACTACCTAAATTCTTTTTTTTTTTAAATAGCTATACAACTCTGAATTTTTAAAAAATTTTTATTGTGAACATACTGTACAGATGGGTAACAATTACATGGGCAAGATAATGAGTACATTTCTTATCAAGCATTGTAGCCTCCTCTTTGTTTACACTTCACATCCCTTCCCAGCCTCCCCCTGCCTCCCACCCAATCCTCCACCCACAGCAAAGTTGTAAAGTTCATTTTCGACATGACAACATGTACTTCTCATTGTTGCACCTGATCCATCTGTATCCTTAATTAAACGAATTGTTTTTCCCCATCCCCTCCTCAAATTATACCAACATCAAATAGAGTGAAAGCAAGGGTTATACTGTAGGGGAGGGACATACAAAGCAACAAAGAAATAATCTTTTATATGCGTTAGAAACAAATGCATGAAAGAAAAAAAAAACTTTTAAATATATATCTAAGGGTTCATTTTCCTAACATCACACTATCTGATCTCTGCTTGACTCATACATATACTAGATATTGAAAATAAGGGAAACCATGGGACCTATGTTTATTTGAGCTTGGCTTACTTCACTTAATATAAATATTTCCAAGTCTTTCCATTTCCTAACAAATGGGGAAATGTCATTCTTTCTGATGGAGGCATAGAATTCCATTGTTTATATATACCACATTTTCTTGATCCATTCATCTACTGAGGGGCATCTGGGTTGGTTCCATATCTTAGCTATGATAAATAATGCCGCAATAATCATAGTTGTGCAGGTAAATTTAGTGTGGTCTTGTTTGTAAACATTTGGGTAAATGCCCAAAAGTGGGATTGCTGGGTCATAGGGGAGCTCTATGTGAAGTTTTTGAGGAACCTCCATACTGCTTTCCAAAGTGGTTGAACAAGTTTACATTCCCACCAACAATAAAGTAAGGTTCCCTTCTGTCCACATCCCCTCCAGCATCTGTTGTTGTTAGAGTTCTTGATTTTTGCCATTCTAACTGGGGTGAGGTGTTATCTCAATGTTGTTTTGATTTGCATTTCTTTTATGGCCAGGGATGTTGAGCATTTCTTCATTTGTCTATTGGAAATCCTTCTTTCTTATTCAGAGAAGTTTCTCTTTAAGGCTTTCGCCCACTTATTTAATGGGCAGTTGTTTCTTTGAGGATTTGTTGTTGGGGGATTTAATTTTTTGAGTTCCAAGTATATTTTAGATATGAGACCCTTGTCTGTTGTATGGCTAGTGAAGATCTTCTCCCAATCCGTGGGCTTTCTGTTGATCTTGCTAGCTATGTCCTTTGCCATGCAGAAGCTCTGCAACTTCATGCAATCCCATTTGTCCAACCTTTCTTTGATTTGTTGTGTTTCCAGGTCTCTATTAAGAAAAATTCGGCCTGAGCCAAGGAGACCTAGGGTTTCTCCTATTCCATCCTGTAATGTTTTCAGAGTGTCTGCATTGACTTTGAGGTCTTTGATCCATTTTGAGTTGATTCTGGTGCAGGGTGATATATAAGGATCTAGCTTTAGTTTTCTACAAGTAATTAACCAATTTTGCCAGCACCACTTACTGAAGAGGCTGTCCTTCTTCCATTCTATTTTTTAGCTCCCTTATCGAAGATTAGATGGCTATATGTCTGTAGGTTCATTTATGGGTTTTCAATTCTATTCCATTGGTCCTGAAGTCTGTTCTTATGCCAAAACCAAGCTGTTTTGATTACTATGGCTTTATAGTAGAGTTTGAAATTTGGTATTGATATTCCTCCAGCAGTGTTCTTTCCGTTGATGAGCGTTTTTGCTATTTGTGGTCTTTTATTGTTCCATATGAATTTTTGGATTGCCTCTTCTATTTCCTTGAAGAATGAGGTTGGAATTTTGATAGGTATCGTGTTGAATTTGTAGATAACCTTGGGAAGTATTGCCAGTTTCATGATGT
Organism: Dipodomys merriami; assembly: GCF_024711535.1. Lineage (NCBI taxonomy): Eukaryota > Metazoa > Chordata > Mammalia > Rodentia > Heteromyidae > Dipodomys > Dipodomys merriami. The sequence goes on along the minus strand of NW_027202993.1, from coordinate 1,397,437 downwards.
TAATCATTCCAATCCAGGAGCATGGGAGATTTTGCCATTTTTTAAGTTCTGTGTTGATTTCCTTTTTCAAGATTTTGAAGTTTTCATCATAGAGGTCCTTCACTTCTTTAGTAAAGTTAATTCCTAGGTATTTTATTTTTTGTTGGGCTATTACAAATGGAATTATTTTCCTAATTTCAGCCACACTTTCCTCATTGCTGGCATACAGGAAAGCCATTGATTTTGGGGGATTAATTTTATACCTTTCTACTTTGCCAAAGATTTGAATCAATTTGAGTAATTTTGGAGTGGAGTCTATGGGATTCTTTAAATACAAGATCATGTTTTCTGCAAAGAGGGAAAGTTTTATTCTTCTTTCCCTATTTGGATACCCTTTATATCTGCATATTGTTTTACTGCTGTAGCTAGAAGAGAAGTGGAGAGAGTGGACATCCTTGTCTTGTTCCTGAGTTAAGAAGAAATGGCTTTAATTTTTCACCATTATGTATAATGCTGGCTGTAGGTTTGTCATATACAGTCTTTGTTGTGTTGAGGAATGTTCCATGGATTCCTAATTTTTCCAAAACCTTCATCATAAAGGGGTGTTGGATATTGTCGAATGCTTTTTCTGCATCTATTGAGATATCCATGTGGTTCTTCTCCTTGCTACTGTTGATGTGATGAATAATATTAATTGGTTTGCATATATTGAACCAGCTTTGCATCCCTGAAATGAATCATGTTTGATCGTGGTGTATGATTTTTTGGATGAATTTTTGAAGTCGATTGGGCAAAATTTTGTTGATAAGTTTTGCATCAATGTTCATCAAAGAAATGGGTATATAGTTCTCTTTCTTTGATGAGTGCCTGGGATGAGGGTTATGCTGGCTTACTAGAATGTGCTTGGTAGTGAACTTTCTCTTTCAATTTTATTGAAGATTTGGAGGAGAATTGGTGTGATCTCTGCTTTGAAGGCCTTGTAGAATTCCGCTGAAAAACCATCTGGTCCTGGACTTTTCTTAGCTGGAAGGACTCTTATTGCTGTTTCTAATTCAATGCTTGATATGGGCTTGTTAAACTGATTGAATTCATCTTGGTTTAGTTTTGGGATGTCAATATTTTCTAGGAAAAGGTCCATTTCTGTCAAGTTCTCAAACTTATTAGCATAAAGTTTTGAGAAGTATTCTCCTATAATGTTCTGAATCTTGGTTGTTTCTATGGTGATGTTTCCATTCTCATCTCGGAGTTTATTTATTTGGGTGTATTCTCTTTTTTTTCTGATAGATTTGCTAAGGGTATGTCAATTTTGTTAATTTTTTCGAAGAACCAACTCTTTGTTTCATTGATTCTTTCTAAAGTTCTTTTGTATTCTAATTCATTTAATTCTGATTTAATTTTAATTATTTCTTTCCATCTACTGGATTGGGGTTTATCTTGCTCCTTTTTCATGGAGGGTTAAATGTGTCACTACTTTGTTGGTTTCAGATCTCTCCAATTTGATGATGTAGGAGTTCAGAGCTATAAAATGGCCTCTGAGTACTGCTGTGTCCCAGAGGAGCTGGTTATTTGTGTGCTCATTTTTGTTGAATAGCATGAACATTTGAATTTCCTTTCTAATCTCTTCCATGACCAACTTGTGATTCAGCAGTGAGTTGTTCAGTCTCCATGTGATACCAGACTTTCTTTGGTGGCATTTGGTGTTGAATTCTAATTTTATTCCCTTGTGGCCTGAGAGAATGCAAGGTATAATTTCAATGTTTCTGAATTTAGACAAGTCTGCTTTGTGTCCTAAAATGTGGTCTATTTTGGAAAATGTTTCTTATGCTGCTGAGAAAATCGTGTATTCTAATGCTGCTGGGTGAAATATTTGGTAGATATCTGTTAAGTCTAGTTGATATATGCAGCTGTTTAGGTCTGTGGTTTCTCTGTTGAGTTTTTGCCGAGTTGATCTATCTAGTGGAGAGAGTGGTGTGTTAAAATCCCCAACAATTAATGTCTTTTGATTTATATGGGATTTGAGGGAAAGTAGTGTTTCTTGCATAAATGTGGGTGCTCCATTGTTTCGCGAGTAGATATTTATAAGTTAATATCATCTTGACGGAGAGATCCCTTAATTAATATGTAGCAACCTTCTTTATCTCTTCTCACGAATTTTAATTTAAAGTCTATTTTATCTGATATTAGGATTGCAACTCCCGCCTGTTTATGGGGGCTGATTGCTGAGTAGATTTTGTTCCAACCTTTAATATTGAAAATTTGTTTGTTTTTACGGGCAAGATGTGACTCCTGGAAGCAGTACATAGAAGGATCTTGTTTTTTATTCCAACTAGACAGTCTATGTCGCTTAATTGGAGAGTTAAGTCCGTTAACGTTAAGAGAAAGCACTGAGAGGTATTTGGGAGTTCCTGCCATGTTATCTACCTTCTTGGGGGCTGCAAAAACTGGGTTCTTTCTATGGTTCTTGGATTCTCAGTTTAGGTGCAGTTTCTTGGACTTTATTGTGGTCTCCTTGGTTTTCTATGTGTAGGACATTTTTAAGAATCTTTTGTAGGGCTGGTTTGCTAGAGATGTATTGTTTCAATTTTTCTTTGTTATGGAAGGTTTTTATTTGGCCTTCAATTATGAAGGAGAGTTTAGCTGGGTACAGTATTCTTGGTTGATAGTTGTTTGTTGTTAGGGCGTGGCATACAACATTCCAAGCTCTTTTGGCTTTGATTGTCTCTGCTGAGAAATCTGAGGTGATTCTAATTGGTTTCCCTTTATAGGTGATTAATCTTTTTTCCTTGACAGCTTTAAGGATCTTTTCCTTGGTCTGTGTTAATCCTGTGGATTATGATGTGATGGTGGGATGTCCTATTCTGGTCTGGTCTGTTTGGAGTTCTAAAACCTTCGTGTATCTGAATAGGCCTATCTTTTTGTATGTTTGGGAAGTTCTCTGCTAGGATCCTGTTAAACAAATTTCCTAGGCCATTAACTTCTGTTTCTAGGTGCTATAATATCTAGGCTGTCTTCAATCCCTGAGATTCGATCTTCTGCATGGTATAACCTGCTGTCAAGACTTTCTACTTTGTTTTTTTATTTCTTTTGCTTCTAGTTAGTCAGCTTTGATGGCTTCAAATTCTTTGTTGAAGCTTTGTTTTAGTTCTTGTATGAACTTCTTTACCTCCTTAATATGATTTTCAGTGTTTATTCTCAGATAACTTAGTTGTTTGGTTATGGTTTCCTTGCATTCCCATTCCTTCTGTTGGGTTCCATTGAGCATTCCCTTTGTGGTATCCCTGACTTTCTTCAGCTCTTTGTTAATGGATTCCATGTATGCCTTTAGTGATCTTTTGTATTCTCTTCCTGCTGTCTCAATTCCTGTATTACTCTTTGATTAGCTTCCTCCTGTTCGTGCAATTCCTGTAGTTCTCTTTGAGTGTTCTCAGCCTGCTAATGCCGTTCCTGCCTTTCTCTTTGAGTATTCTCAAGCTGCTTATGCAAATCCTGTATCAGTTTTTGAGTAGCTTCCTCACACTTATGATATTCCTGTATGAACTTTTGGATTGCCTCCTCTCTCTCCCTACACGCTCATACAGAGTCCTTTCTATGCTTTCAATCTTTTCATTTATCATGTTGCCAGCAGTGTTTGTAGAGCTATTTGTGAATTCTCCTCTGGATTATTCATTATCTGTTCTGTCCCCTGATTATCAAGATTGGGAATTGAGATAACCGGATTTGCAATTTTTCTTGTGTTTTTCCGGTTTACTCTGCCCATGTGAGATAAAAATAGCACCAGTTTTGTGCTAGAACACTTATCCTAAGGCAAGCATCAACCCAAGTCTGAATTTGCACAGTCAATAGTCTACAGATACAATCTAGTTCGATAGATCCATCTATTCAACATCAAACAACTATACGTTAATGGGCTACGAACCGCAAAGAAGAATTTGGAAGACCTGTAATTATTAGGGTTAGGGAGAGATGTGGATAAAAAATAGCAATAGATTGATATGGGGAGGCTCAGGGAGAGTTAACTAAGTCCTAATCTCAAAGCAGGAAATAGGTTGGGTAGGATGAAAGTAGAGAGAGTGAATAAAAGAAGAAAGGGAACGGGAAAAAAAAAGCCAAGAAAAAATAGAAAGGTAAAAATTAATAACATTATATAGATGCGATAACAATCTATTTAGATAAGAAGGTGAATTTATTGAGAGAAGGGGAGGGATATAAAGGAGATGTGAAAAATTTAAAAATAAAAATGCTTCAAATATTATATAGGTATTAAGAGGTAGTACTGCTATTAAGGAATTTAAGTCTTAATGGTTTTGAATTCAGTGATAAATTTGTGGATTAAGGGTGTACACAATGTGGGTAATGTCTAATAGTCAACTCCGGGTTTATCTGAGGATGTGCGGGACAAGAATTAAGTCACATAAAGAAGAACGAAAGAGAGGAGAAGGTGAAAAGGATAAGAAAGGAAGAAGAAAAAGATGAGAAGTTCAGTAGAGCTAAGCAAAAAACAAAAAGATAATTTAAAAAGACAAAAAAAAAAAAGAAAAAGAAAACCAAAAAAGAAAGAAAAACGCACACTCACTTATTCGTAAAATAAAAATTATATGAGAAAAAAAAAGTTTCTGGAAAACAATTTTTTTTCAAAAAAGCCAAAGATTGAACATTTAAAAAAAAGTTTTACAAAAAAAAATTTATAGAAGGTACCAAATATTAAAAATGAAAAAAAGAAGAAGAAGAAGAAAGTACAAAAAAAATTCTTTGATTTTTTTTGGAGGAGTGGGAAAAGTCCTGTATCTCCCTTGGGTCTGTAACCAGCCTCTTGTTGGATTCTCTGGTCCGCATGTGGTCCTGTGGTCCTGTGGCTTGGTTGGTTTGTCAGTTTGTTCAAACAGGCAGAAAAATGCTCTGCTTTACCCAGGATTTGGCGATCCTCTTCCCAGGCTGGTTCATTGGGAGGCAAATCTGCTTTGAGTATCAGAAAAGAGGGGGAAGCAGTGATGAGGCTAGGTTCTGGGTAGAATTGAGGCCTTTCAACAAACAGTAGCTTTTCCCTGGGGCTAGTTTGTGAAAATTCACAGAGCCCAGCCTGGAGCCATTATCATGGTTTCTGTTTACTGAATTTCAATTGATTGCCCAGGCTGCTAGAGGAAGGGGCAGCCTCTGGCTCTGATTACCCAGTGGAGAAAGCCACTCCAAGGGCTGGCGCCAGAGCTGGGTGACTTTTCACTGGGTGGATCTGGGTCTGGCAGGTCACGCTGCCATTAAGTTCTTGTTACCTGCTAAATGACTCATTTTATTCGAAGGCCTGAGTTGGAGCTAGCAGCTCCTCCGACCTTTGTCGGTATGCAAGATGGAGATCTCCGGTGCTGGGAGGGGTGGCCTTCCCTCCTCTGCTCCCTGAGAAGGAGTGAGGATGTCAGGCTTCTACTCACGCTGAGTCTTGTTTCCTGGCTCGTCTCTGTTCTGCAAACTGCAGGATGAAGATGTTCGCTCTTTGTCGGTTCTTGCTGGTGTTGAGAAGAATCTGCTCGCCTGCTGTGTCTGGCTCCTTCGTTCTGGACACTCTGTAGCTCAGGTAGGCTCCTGTGCTTGCCCACCGTCACCACAGCTGCTGCCCCCGCGGCGGCTGCTGGCAAGAGCTCAAAAGTGTCTCCTTGCCTGGGTTTCCCCTCTCTGGCCTAGCTCTCTGTCCTGTGATGGCACACTTCGTGTAATTCTCTGGCTTAGGACTGTTCACTGGAAATCTAAATCTGCTTTTTATTGGAGAGCTCACTTAGACTCCAGGTTCTCCTCCTCCATCTTCCCGGAACTCCCCAATTCTTTTTTTTAAAGACACTTGTTTTCATCTACAAATAGTCCTGTCTATTGTCTTCAGGTGATTTTGATGATTGAAGATGCTTAATGAGAAGTCAAAATGTATTAGTAGTCCTTTGCTATCAATTAAATTTCACTTTTTCTTCTTGGAGAATATAATGATCAAAGCAATAGTTCACAATCAGCAAGCAATAGTTCAGAATCATGGTTCAACTGAAAGTGAATCACCAGTAAGTAATCCGCGATTCCATTTTCCATAAAGTTTTGTCACAGATACAATCTGCCTGCCTTCTGTAGCTGATTTCCTAGCCTGGACCTATTCCTTCATTGTACAGGAAAAGTGTAATTCACCTGATTTCAGTCAGATCTGTTAGTAGAATTATCAAGTATTTAGATTTTTTTTTTATTAAATTAGTTGTGGGGCCTGAACTCTGGGCCTGGGCACTGTACTTTAGCTCTTCAAATCAAGGCAAGTGCTCTACCACTTGAGCCTCAGAACCACTTCTGGATTTTTCTATTTGTGTGGTGCTGTTTTGTGAAATGGCAGAGCAGAAAGTGAAATGATGCAACCAAAAATATAAAAGCAAAATAAATTAGGATAATTATGGAGCAACCATTTTGTCTATGAGAACCATGAAAGAGAAAGAGGAAGAGATACAGATGTGCAATGACTGAACTAGCCACAAAATCCATGCTTCTAATCAATTTACAGAGCAAACAATTTTTTTATTTTTTAAAAGAGACGGAAATAATATTTATATATAGAAATTAGTAAATACGTTTTAGTCGGCTACATAAAGAGAATAATCTTAATCCTTGGGCTGGGAAGGTGGCTCAGTGGTAGAGTCCTTGTCTTGCAGCTTACTACAGTGCAGAGACTACTTTCCAAAAAGGCCACTCATATGAATACTAGGGATGAGAATGAGTATACCCCTCTTCATCTGGAAGCCCAGAGTGGACACCTAGACATTGTCAATGAGTTGATATCTCAAGGCAGATATTCATGACATAACTGTGAATGGCTGGACACCCCTGCACAGTGCTTATTTGTGGAACATATTGCAACAGCACACACACACACACACACACACACACACACACACACACACACACACACACACCATCATCAGATTTCTTCTTAAGTATTTTTTGTGTATGTCTTAAGAAGAAATTTACATTACTAACTTGAATTTCTGACAGGATAATATCATCACTGTACATCTTGCTTCTATATTCTCAGTTTTAAATTAATATCTAAGTATGTGCCTTACATAAGTACAGGAAAAAGTAGGAGCCACACGGGTGGCTCAGGTCTTTAATCCTACCTAATCAGAAAGATGATATCTGATGATTGTGCTTTGAAACCAGACAAAAAACGTCCATTAGATTCTCGTTTGAAAGTAACCAACAAAATCTAGAAATGGCGCTGTAGTATAAGCAGTAAAATGCTAGCCTTGAGAAAACTAAAACAAAAAAAATAACAAATTCTGGGACAGAGCCTGGCCCTGAGTTCAAGCTCTCGTATTACCACCAAACTAATGAATGAAAGAATGAATGAATGAATGAACTAAAAATAAATTAAGTGGTCACATGTGGAGAGACAGGTAAAATGTAACAACCGTGGTGACTGGATTATGTATTATTTTGTAATAAGTCAAATTATAATTTTTCCTAATCACTAATATTTTATTTGAACTTTTTTGTACAATAAGCCCTGAATTTCCATGTATGTATATGTGTGTGTACATGTGTACACATGTGTGTGTGTGTGTGTGTGTGTGTGTGTGTGTGCTGTTGCAATGTTGCTTGCCAATGTAGACAGAGTGAGGCTAAAAAGAGCTGTGTTGCAATGTTGTTATTTATCAGTGTTCTGTCCTGTCATTTCAGTGGAACCACCCTTCTGTACATTTTATTTGTCAAATAATAACATCATCATAATCAAAGCATTTACCTCATTAAGTTAGATAAAAGAGATCACTTTCAGCTCTTAGTATATGTTAGGTAAGAAGATACACATATAATTATGTAGTAAGTTATTGCTGTAAGATGACTGTCAGTACAAAATATGTATTTGACCTCTTAAATTGGATATACTTTTAAGAAATACTCATGGAGTGATTTTGACCAACTTGACCAAACAGGTATTACAAGATATGTATTTTAAATGTTTTTTTTCTTTTATGCATTTGTTTCTAACACATTTATAAGATTATTTCTTTGTTGCTTTGTATGTCCCTCCCCCACAGTATAACCCCTGCTTTCACTATATTTGATGTCGGTATATTTTGTGGAGGAGAAGGGGAAAAACAAGTCTTTTAAGGATACAGGTGGACCCGTTACAACAATAAGTACAAGTTGTCATGTCGAAAACGAACTTTACCACTTTGGTGGGGCGGGGGAGGATTGGGTGTTCGGGCGGGGGAGCCTGGGAAGGGATGTGAAGGGTAAACGAAGGAGGAGGCTGCAATGCTTGATAAGAAATGTACTCATTATCGTGCCCATGTAATTGTAAGCCCTCTCTACACTATGTTCACAATAAAAAATAAAAAATAAATATGATTCTCACTTGTCAGCGTCCTTAGTAGCTAGGGTTACAAGCATGAACCACTGGCACCTAGCTATATAATTAATTTTTACACATTTATGAAGTATGGAGTTGTTATCCCATTCATTTATATGTTGTTTAATGATCAAGCTACATCATATCCATTAATTTCTGCATGTAACACTTCTTTATAGTGAGAATGCTCAAAAACTTATCTTCTGGCTATGATGATATATCTATTCTTCACTATAATAACTTTGCTTCTTGTAGTATAAAATTAATATATTTACTTTTAGTCATGGAAGTCTGCTAATTAAAGTTATATCAAACATGAATTGTAAAGTGAAAGAAATTCATAGTTCCATTACATGTTTAAAAAAATGATTATGCACTTTTTCAATTATATTTCTTTGGAATGTGTAATATTCTTTGATTTCACTTAAAATTGGTAACAATTATATTATATCAAATTGATTTAAACTTGTATTTGAAAATTGCACACAGCACAAATATACTTCCACTTTCTTCTAACACATTATTAAAATAACAGTATAGGAAAGTTTGGTGTTAGCTGTTCAAGTGTAGAATCATACAAACTCAGGATGCTAAGACCTGAATATTTTAGTTCAATACCAGTTCAAACAGACAAAAATGTGAAAACTTATCTCCAATTATCTAGCAGGAAGCAGAAGGTGAGGATGTGGCTCAAGGAATGGCGTGTCATAAACCATGAGCACAAAATACAACAGAGACCATTAAACATTGAGTTCAAGCCCTAAAAATGGTATATACACAAAAGACAACAACAAAAAAGTAGTATAAACATCAATAATAAAGACAAAACTAGTAGAAAAGATCATGAGAAATGTTGTGTGAACATCTGGAAGTCAGAAATCATTTGCCAGAATTTTGATTCATTAGAAGTAAAAGTCACAGTATAATTTTAAGAATATCATTGAAATCGTTTGTGATGAAACCTGGCTATTGAGTAACATGTGGAAGAGCAGACTGGATTACCTGACATAGTAGACATTGCCTGAAACTATACACCATCCCACTCTGCAAAAATCTAAAATCGTGCCTGTTAATTTAAAAAGAACCTCATGCTAGAGACTTTTTGGTCCACACAGACTGGGGTCCTTATTTTGTGGCTTCAGACCAGTGCTTTTTAAAATAACCACTCCTGTTTTACTCCCCTTCACTGGTGAAGCTCTACCCTAAGCTGGCACCAAGCAACTCCCTAGAATAGGGCAAGAGCATTTGCTGATGCTCTTCCAACTTCTCTCTGTGGCTCTGGATATCCAGACTCTTGTAGCTAGGATGGGTTACTTTGATGTCCAGGTTGCCTCAAACTGGAGATAAACATGTAAGGGATATGTCAACCTGAGTTAGTTTCAAACTATGATCTTCAGATCTGAGTCAATATGCTCAGCCCAGTATTTCCAGTAAGTTACTTAATCTTTCTGACACTCAGGTTCTTCCTGTGTGGAAAGTGAAAAGAATTACTTTGTGGACCTATGAATCCAGTGGGAGTTATGACTAGGTGCAGGAAGTATAAGTGTTCAGGATGAGTGGACAGAGTCTGACACTCTCATAAAACTAGGTATTTATATTGAAATGAATTCCATGAATTGGAAACAAGAGGCGTTTTTCTGTTCTTGTTTATCCTTTTATGGACATTGAAGGTGCCACAGAAATTCAAGGAGAAAAGGGAAACCAATGCAGCAGTTGTACTCTGTACATATTATATTCACAATGAGCTAAACTTGTGGACAGGGACAGGATGGACAATCAGAGAGGGAACAAAGTGATGAGATTGTCAAACAAGAAGTGAACTCATTAGCAACTTATAAAAGGGTGATCTGTATATACACTACCTTAACAGAAACCATTTGAAAAATCCAGGTTGATGATTCTCTATTCCAGTTTTTGTAGAGGTCCTTAAGACTCAGGTTCACCTGGAGTTTTTGAAGGTCACATTATATGATAATTAATGTAGAACCAGAATCTCTTAAGAAATGTTATAAAAAGTATTTCATTCTTAGTACCTCTTTCTCTTTGAGTGGCGATACTATATGTTGTTGTCAGATCTCAATTTTTACTTTTTGTTTTTAGTACTTGTCAGGTGTTGAATCCTTCTTAAAGCTTTGTGACAAAGGTCTGCTATATCTTGACACCCTGCCCCTAACTAAAATGGTAATTAATCTTTGAAATTAATGTACTTGAGTATGAGTTTTATTTATTGATTTAATTTGTGGGTGGTGATGAAATCTGGGCCTGGTTGCCATCCCTCAGCTCTTCAGCTCAAGTCTAGTGCTCTACCACTTGAGCCACAATACCACTTCTACCATTTTCTGCTTAGGTGGTGCTGAGGAATCAAACCCAGGGTCTTGTGCATTCAAGGTAAGCTGTCTACAACTGATCCACCTTCTCAGCCCTTATGAGTGGTATGTTTGTGCACAGGTCTATCAAGCAAATCTATTGAGCAAATGTATTCATTTGCCACTAGACATATTCAAAATTATGAATTATCTGATATTTTAATGAATAAAACTCTTATCATTGATACTAGGAAGTGTTTGTCTCCATATACTAAAAACATGGAGGAGGGTTTTTTAAACTAAAACTAAAAAATAAATTTTAAGATCTTGTTGCTAACAAATGTGTCCAGGTGTTATTACATTAAACAGAAAATTCAAAATGTTTTTTTGCATGAATACAGAGATCAAAGGTCTTATAATTCTTATTTCAAGATGCAAATTAAAGGGGAAAAACAGTCAGGAGGTAAAATTTATATTGACTGTTAATAGTTAAAGAGGACAAGAACATCCTAGATGACAAATTAAAGACAAAGCAATATCAGACCACTATATGCTCAAAATTAAATAAGAAGGTTTAATTGAAAAATTGAGCTGGAATGTGCACATCAGGCAAAAACAAGAAATCAGAGCTTACCACCAACATAGAAACACCATAATGCATATATCAGAAAAAGGAAAAAAGTTCCTTGTCCTTAATTTCAATGATACATATAACCCCCCCATACATGCGCGGACGCGCGCGTGCGTGAGCACACCCACCCACCCCCCCCCCCCACACACACACACACACACACACGAATGTGTGCAACAGCTCAACCTACTCACATCCATTCAACATGAATCAAAGATCTTCCTATAATATTTGGAACTTTAAAAGTTTCTAGTCTTGGAAATAATGGATAACAGATACATAAGCAAATATTTTCTGAATAACACTCTGTTATGTAAATGAGAATTTCTGATGGCTATATCTATTTAAAATATCTCTGAATCTCGGAAGAACTAAACAAGAGACAATACGAATTTGGGACTATACTTCTACTAGCTATTCTGCAAAGGCTTAATAAGAAGTTATGAGAGCCAATATTAAATACCAAATTAATACATTAATACATGTGTAAGTGAAGTGAAAGACAGTTATCAGAGACCTATGCTGCCTCCAATTCTCAGCAGGCTTCATACTGTGACACCTTTGATTCTGCTGTGCCAGGCCCACAGTTCTTTTCCCTAGAGCAGGGGCCCTGCTGGGCTTGGGAATGGGGTCTGTTTGGAGAGGGAGGAGGCCACAGGGGAGGCCGAGCTTTGGTTGGGGCTAAGGGCGGTGGGGAGAGGATGGTGAGGAGGCCCTGACAGAGGCTGTGAAGGGAGGAAGAGGCAGTTGGGTAATAGCTCATGCAGCAGCAGCCCTAAAGGCAGATGGGTTCTGGGGAGTGTCTGTGAGGTATTGAATTTGGGGTGAATTTGCTAGGGCTTGTTTGTTTGGTGAGGAGAGGAAGAAGTTTCGAGTCCCACCCAAACAGATAATGAAAAATGAGACAACCAATGCCTGAAGAATTTCAAGAACAAAGGCAGGGACTTATAGGTAACCTCTAGGGGCAGTGAGGACAGCAAGGTTGGGCCTGTGGTCGTCATGCCTCCCTTGATGCCCTTGGAAGTGACGGCGAGCTCTGCTGTGGGCTAGGCCTGGCTCTTGCCTTGAAGCAGGCACCAGGAATTGTCAGCACAGCCTCAACCTGCCCCAAGGAGGTGGCCTGTTGTGGGTGCTGTAGCCGGGGCAGTTGCTAGGAGGCTATACACAGAAGGGCAGAGGAAGTATGGCTGGTAGGCTCTGCTCCAGCCCAGCCAAGCTCAGGGCCACTTGGGAAGTTCCAGCTCTGGATCATGATCAAGCACTGCTCCAGACAAGTAGGGCCTTTGCGGACCTGTGCAGTGGCTGCCACGTGTGGGTTGTGAACCTCCTTAGAATGGCCGAGGAGTCTCAATGGATAGGTACATTTGCTTCTGTGCCTCTCCCATCTTCTGGATTCCTGCTCTCATCCTGCCTCCTGCCATGTCCAACTACAGGAGTCAACTTCTCCAAGCCAATGAGAGGCCATCCCGGAGATGTTCACAGGGCTTTCCAGGCTGCTTCACCATGAATGCAGGGCTCACAGGGTGCCATCTTCCAGGCAAAGCATACCCCCATTTCAGCTTGGCGATCCCTGCCTAGAGGACCACAAACTGCATTCTTACACAGAAATCCAGGGGTACACAAAGGTGTCCTGCAGTCTAAGGCATCCTTTCCTTCCTCCTGCTCAGGTGTGGAGCAGCTTTGGAGCCAACTGCAACATCATGATTGATTATCTAAAAAGAAGAGGAAAAAAGCTTCATTGTCCCAGATACAGCTGCCCCTGGGGTTCTCTGTGTACACTAGTCTTGTGCTTAGATAACGATCCCCAAAGACCACCAAGAAGCCAGTCTCATGTGACCACGTGGGAGACATTTATTGAAAGCTCGAGCCTGGACTCACAACTGTCACCATTGCAGTGGGTCAGAGTTGAGAGCCCCGACCCTACAGTTAACTGGGTAATCTTATAATAATATTATTGGCTATCGAGTGCAGGCTAAGCAATAAACAATAATTTGTGGAGGAGAAGGGAAAAAAACAAAACGTTTAAATAGGGATACAGGTGGACCTATTGCAACAATGAGATGTACAAGTTCTTATGGAGAAAAACGAACTTTACAACTTTGGTGGGGTGGAAGGGGGGAGGACGATTCGCTGAGGGGGCAGGGAGGAGGATGGGAAGGGATGGGAGGTTGAAACAAAGGAGGAAGCTACAAAGCTTGATAAGAAATGTACTCATTATCTTTCCCATGTTATTGTAACCCCCCTGTACAATGTTTTCACAATAAAAAAGTAAAAAAAATTAAAAAATTAAAAAACATCTGTAGCTTTAGGTACTTCCTGTCATCCGCTGATGGCTATTGCTAGGGGACTTATGGGCAGAACGTTATTGTGACATTTCACGTTTTTTCCAGGAACCTGAGTTCTAACTTTCAGTAAAAGTCTACTTGCAATGGGTACTTTTAGTAAAGGTCTTCACAATGGATACTTTCAGAGTATTCGGAGTCTAAATCTAGAATGCCTGTACTTTGGCAAAAACTTCTCACTAGGTGTGTGTGTGTGTGTGTGTGTGTGTGTGTGTGTGTGTGTGTGTGTGTGTGTGTGTGTGTGTGTGTGTGTGTGTGTGTGTGTGTTATGTGAGAGAGTCAGACACAGCTGAGGTTTGGGGTAAAATACTCTTGCCCTTCAGCATTGAGTTTTGGTATCTATTGTTAGTCCCACCTCCCCAATTTTGAGTTCTAATGTTGTCCTTCTAAATACTTTTATCCTTTGATCTTCTTGATATTCAGATTCCTAAGGTCTACTTATGAACTTCAACATTTGCTTCATGAAGGTGATGTCTTTATTCTAACTTTTATGAAGCACTTTGCTCTCTTTAAATGCAGTTTGTGCTGTGTTAGTGGTTTTACTTAGCCCAGAATGTGGTGGCCCAGGCTGTGCCTGTTAATTCTGAGATCAGTTTAGGCCAATATGAGATACTATACTTGTCAGTATATCAGTGAAAGAAGTTCAGTATCTTTATTGAAACAATTTCCTGGCTGAAAATACAAAAAAAATCCAGTGATAAAAATGTACAATCTGTTGTTTTTAGTTAATTGTGCACAACTGTACTGAAAAAAATCTTTTTACTAAAATGAGTATCTGTAATGGGAAAAAATAAAATGTTATAAATCTTAAAAATCGATCAAATACAAAAAGAAAAAGAAAGACACTAATCAGGAATGAAGGAAAAATGTAGTGTTTAATAAATAAATGAAATGTTTGAGATTCATATCCAAATAGAAAATAAGAAGGAAAATAAAGAGGAAAGTCACTGAGATCCTATCTTACACACCAGAATAGCTATCACCACTCAAATATATAAAATGCTGGAGAGGCTGAAATAAATCAGGAACTATATTTGGTTTTGTGGCACTGTATACTAGTGCAAACCATAGGGATATCTTAATGGAAGTTTACACAATATCAAAAAGACAGATATGTTGATGTCCTTTACCGCATTTGGATACATATTGAAGGAATATAGATCAACATGAACATCCATGTTCATGGCAGCAATATTCACAGCAACCAAGCTGTGTAATCAACCTAGATGCACCAGAACGAGGGAATGAAGAAAATGTGCTATTCATAGCTGTGAACATGTTCTGCTATATGAGAAGTGAATGTTTCTACTGTATCATTGCTAAATATTTTGAATATATTCCTAATCCTACTTTCACTCCGTTTTGTGGCATTGTGTTTTTGCTTTAAATCAGGAATATCCATATTGATTTTCAGACCAGTTACAATAGGGTGAAGATATCCTATAATATGTGGATATTAGATCAAAATTTAAATATATCAATGAACACATAGAGGACCATCATATATAGTTTATAATTTGAACCAATTTTAAGAAGACAACGGTTGGGGGAAAAGACGCTGTTAGAAGCTTAACAAATACACAGACATGGAAAAATACAAAAACATGTGAAACTAATTACTGCTAATAGTAAATCATTTTCCTCAAGTTTTAACAATAAAACCATTAAAATAATACTTAATAACATCAAATAAATATGCCATGGAAGAAAATGTACCATAGATATACGTTTCCCCATAATTTGTTTTACTTTATAACAAATGGATTAGAAGAAAGTGTAATTATATTTCTGAAGATGCTAACACTTTCAAGTGTCATTGATTGAATCCAGCAAAGGAAAGTAACAGAGAAGTAGAGAGTAAGAACAACCTGGGGTATGGATAAAGATACTCAGTAGAACTTTGTGAAGAAAGAATGTGCTCCGTTTTCCTGATCAAAATAGAGCTAGGACAGCTAACTTTTGACAGAACACTTGTAATGTAGAGTAGTGGAGTTAGTAAATTAGGTAGTAATTTATTACTTTTATTCCCTAATCTTATGATGTGATTCCCAAATGATGTGAGTGATACTAGATTTTCTTTTTTTTTTGGGGGGGGGTCGGGTTGTGGGGCCTGAACTCTGGGTCTGGGCGCTGTCCCTCAGCTCTTCAGCTCAAGGCTAGTGCTCTAACATTTGAGCCACAGCGCCATTTCCACCTTTTTTCTTTTTGCTTATGTGGTGTTCAGGAATCAAACCCAGGGCCTCAAGCATGCAAGGCAAGCTCTCTACCACTCAGCCACCTTCCCAGCTCCCTGATTCTATGTAGCAACCGCCTACTCGACCAGCGAGGAAAAACGACCACCACTCCAGGAGTCTTCTCAGATCACGCTTTATTGGAGAGCCTTTTAGTTGTAGGAGAGCTTGGGCGCGAGAGAGCGTGCACCCGAAATACAGCCGCTTATATAGGGAATTGGAACACGGGTCTTTCTATTGTTGGTCGCCTGCCTTTCACCGTCACCAGGTTTCATGGGATTGGCTGGGAACTCTACCTGGCGCACAGCCCAGGCATCCTGCCAAGCACCGTCTGGGGTGGAAACCTCAAAGCTGCAAGGGAGTGGGCGGAGTCTCGCCTCGGCTCCCTACAATTCTAGATTTTCTGAGCCCTATTTTTCACCAAAAGTTTCTAATTCCTCACACTGCCAATGGTTCTTCTGTTACTCTCATTTCTCCTTGTTTCTGAACTAAACTCCTGTAACCTTTTGGTTCATGAGAAAGAGCTGGAGAAATATGAGGATGGCTTGGAGTCTGAGCTAACGTCCACTCCAGTTTGGAGGATCTGGTAAAGAACTTCCACCTGGGTCTCAGAATCTGATATTAATTGACCTCATTGGAAATGGAGAAACTCACTCCCTCAGGCAGAATCTGTCATTCCTTGACTTTCTCTGAAGAGATTTGATACTAGGGCACAATTCAGAGAATGAGCTTTCCCATTGTCAGAAGGAACGGGTTGAAAACTAAAAGTGGCCTCAGGTCCCAAAGGGCCAATCAGAAACCAAGAGATCACACTTTCCTCCTCATCAAGGACCTTCTGGTAGGAATAGAGAATGAGCAAAGTCTAAGATGGAGATAAACTGAGACTGTGCCTAAGAAGTAAACAAAAGATTGACCCTCTCTTTGATTACAAGGGAGTTATGTAGTGAGACATGAAAACTTCCTTCATAAAAAAATTCACCAGGGAAGTTATCTCACTGCCACTTTGCAGGAGGTCAGTTTCCCCAAAGGAGAAGTTGTTAAATGTTGTGACTGCCAGTTTGCACTCTAGGCTGTTGTCTCTCTCACCCCTTCTCATGTCAGAAATGCATTGCTTCTTTCAGGCACTCAGCTACCTGTCCTGACTCCTATGCAGGAATACTGTAGGCTGTTCTTTGGCTAACCTCTTGCATTTAAGGTACAATAGGCCCAGGCTATGGTCATGCCAAGAGGTAGATTCAAGAGGTGAATATAAGCTCAGATTTGTACAGAACAACAAAGATATTGAAAAAATTAAATTAAATTAATAGGTAAGTAATTTAGGGTTTATAGCCACAAAATTAGGTAATTATTATTAATACATCTAGAATCACGGATTAGGAAGAGAACAGTGAAGTAGGTTCAGGATACAATGGAAAGATACTCCATAGCCATAACAGGAGATGAGAGTATGAAGGAACTATTGGCATAGGTCCATTTAATATCTTAGGAGTAACCTTGGATAGGAGGCTTTTAGAATAATATCTAAAAGAGAGTGACTTTCTGGGCACTGGTGTCTCCCACCAGTAATCCTAGCTACCCGGGAGGCTGAGATCTGAATATTATGATTCAAAGCAAGCCCAGGAAGAAAAAGCCAGAAGTGGTGCTGTGGTTCAAGTGGTAGAGCATGAGCCTTGAGCTCAGGGACAATGCCTAGGCCCTGAGTGCAAGATTTAGGATCAGCAAAACAACAAGAAACAATAATGATAAAAGAAATAAAAGGACTTAAAGACATGCTATGGAATGATGATCATGTGTAACTGTTTAGCGATCATAAAAGGAGACAAAATTTGGAGCAAAATGCTATCTATTTTTTACTAATCAAGGATGCAAAGCAAATGCCAAATTCCTCTTCTCAAAAACTTCTAAACTTGGGCTGGGAATGTGGTTCAGTGGTAGAGTGCTTGCCTTGCATGCATGAGACCGTGGGTTCGATTTTTCAGTGCCACATAAGCAGAAAAAGCCAGATATGCTGCTATGGCTCGAGTGGTAGAGAACTATCCTTGAATTGAAGAGGTGAGCAACAGTGCTCAGGCCTAGAGTTCAGGCCCATTGTCCGGCCTAAATAAAAACAAAAAAATAAAACAAAAGAAAAATCTTCCAAACTTATCTTTTCTCATAATTGAAGAGAGGCTCCTTTTACATAAATTCTCCTTATCTAGGTCAAGGTCATTAGAACTTCAGTAGACTTTTCCTGTTGAGATATAATGCCTCTAACTCTACTGAACCTAATCATGGCTAGGAAAATATGGACATTGATACGTTTGTTGTATTTTTCCTTATAAAAATATAATACTGTCAGTTATTATATAATATATTATAATATAGAATATATTATATATTGTATTATATATTAAATGTATTATAACATGTATTATGTATTAACAGACTTCCTAATTTTAGATGTAGGAACAGGCAACATATTGAAAGAAAAATGATTGAATCTCTGAGTTATTTCTCTACCACAGTACAATACCAGGTTTCCTTCTTATTACCCAGAGAGCAACATAGGAAAGCGATGCCCATGGATGTGGTTCTCTGGATTTTGGAAATTGTGATCATATATATATATATATATATATATATATATATATATATATATATATATATGAAATAGATCAGATATATATTTAAATATATATAACATATCGTTTAATACTATGAATATGTAAAACTATAACAACAGATAAATAAGTGAATACCTATGTGCACACACTCCCAGTCACCTTCATGTATAAGAATTTCTTTTCTTTCTCCTATTCACCAACACAGGGAGTATATGAGTTGACCTTGAATTGACCTGGACATTCTTTATCGGTATACTGTAGCTTCACATCCTTTGTTCCCTAAGTAGCCAGAAGCTATGTATTCAATCACAAAACTGTTACAGGCAAAAGTATCCACCTTGAAACATAGAGGAACTTGGATTTCAGAAACGGCACAAATAAGTGGAAGGTACAGCAGTACTTTTCAAAATTGAATAGATTATATATTTATTAGAAAGCTTGTAAGAAAAAAACTTCAGTGTAGGATGATACACTTGAAGAAAACTACAGTTTAAATTACATATAGCCGGTGCTGCAATAGACAATAAATAAGAATTAAAAAATAAATTATATATGACATCAAATTACAAAGTTCCAGGGCATTTCCCTACACTTGAGAACTAGAGAAATCCATATTAAAAATAAATAAATGAAAAGACGAATATTTTATACCAAATTTCAAAACATACTATATGTTATACAAAGGAAATGCAATAAGCATGCATTTTACAGTCTAATAACATCATATGGTATGAAGAAGTTAAAACTTCCGATATCTCAAGTGTCAACTTAGCAGAATACTTTCAATCTATGATGTCTATTTTGCATATTATTCAGCCCTATCCATCCTACAATGGCATAAGGCTCTTCCTTAGAAAGTCCAGAGATCCTTCTACTGTGAGTGCTCAATGTAGACCTGTTCCCATTCTCTTTTATTTGGGCATGTGATAGACTGACTATCTGTTAATTGCCAAAGGCACAATTTAGACAGGCTTCCAGTAATGATAATTTAGCTCTCAGATTAAAAGGGAAATTGAAGACAGAAAGACAGAGGGAAAATCTACCAGATCCCTGAAAGATTTCTATCATTGCGCTAAACCTGTAGTTTTCTATTGACAGTTGAACTAACTGCAGTAATTGCCACTCCAACCACATGTCCAAAAAGTGGCTTTCCAAATATTGGCCTATTTTCACTATGGTAAAACAGGACACACTATTGTGACCCCGTTTTACTTAAACTATCAGCTATGGTTGACCCAAAGGTTAGTTGACCTTACCAATTTCTTAAATTTTAGGTCATCACACAATCACTTCATAGCCCTTAAATATTAAACTACCTACCCATATAAGTCTGCATTGCATATTTATTACTGTTTTTTCTTCATTTGTCATGTTTTACATATTTGTGTATCCCAGGACTTAGCTCTGTAATATTCCTTCTAATGGTTGTTACCACTGAGTACAGTAATTATTTCTGTATTTTTCTCCAGTTCTGTTTTCTTTAATTCAAGTCCTTAATAGCATCCTGTCTACTGACAACTCCTAACTACTGATTTTAGCAAACTCAAAAGATCCCAAAGTGACCTTTGATCTCTATCTACAAACCATTCCCTCATTACAATTTGATTAAGTGATAAATCTTCCAGCTGTCTTTTCAAAATACCTTGGAGTCATTTCAGACTTACATACTTTTTCACGCCTCATATTTAATCTATGACCAGGTTTCGACAAATTAACTCACTGTATATTTTAGGAACTATATATATATATATACACACATATATATGGTATATGAGTGCCAGTACTATGACTTAAATTTGGGGCCTAGGTTCTTTTATTTTTCTTTTTTTGGGAGGAGGGGTCCAGTCATGGGCCTGAACTCTGGGCATGGGTGCTGTCCCTCAGCTCTTCAGCTCAAGGCTAGTGCTCTACCACTTGAGCCACAGCGCCCCTTCCAACTTTTTTCTTTTTGCTTATGTGGTGCTGAGGAATTGAACCCAGGACCTCATGCATTCAAGGCAAGCGCTCTACCACTGAGTCACCTTCCCAGCCCCTTACTTTTCTTTTTTGCTTAGGCTTTATTTGGTATAAAGATCACCTACAATGTCATTACGCACACACTTTTCATTTAAAAATATGGATATTTTGTAGCAATGTTATTGCCATTATAACCATAATTAGGAAGATAATGTAGGTTCATCTGCTCCATACATCTTGAAAGGTAATGAATGTGAATCTTACAGAATATCCTCAGATATGCCTGGTGGAAACCTGGATTTGAATTAGGGGTCGACAGCTGATCAGTATTAGGTACTTGGGAAATTTGTTTGGCCTTCTTTCCTACTTCTGTTTTCCATAAAATAATTCATTTCCTAACTGGAGGAACTATCATGAGCACTAAAATTACCCTAATGCAGGTGCAGTTCTTGGAATGGTGTCTGCACATTTGTACTAGGTCCCAGAGAAGTCAACTTCCATCAACATGGTCCCAGCATCCTTCCTGAAGGCCTTAAGACATATATGCCCAATTGATACTAATATAGGTGAAAATTTTTCTTTACTAAAAAACAGTCTTTTCTTCATATGAAACAATGAAAGTAATGTTGGGGCTGTCCTGTGGCTTTCACTCTGAAGGAGTTTTGCCTAAATTTTTTTCTTACTCTATTAGTGGTATCAGTAGCATTCTTTAGTGTTACCCTTCATTTTTCTAGTTCTGTGTTCCATTTGGAATACTATTGTAACTTAATTTATAATCTTTGTGATCAGAATAAATAAACTACAACTGCTGAAGTTTTAAATAAAGAGACAATTTTAGGTGTGCATTACATTTTATGTGCTTAGTACTTTCCTATAAGTATTAAGTTTTCTTATATGATTTATATATTTATTATGTGATTCTTATATGATTTCTTTGAGATCCATAAATAAAACATCTCAGAACAGGAAAAGAGTAGGTAAGAAGTCATAAAAATACTATTATGGTGTCTTAATGGCTAAGTGTAAAGAACATGTAACAAAACAGTTGGAAGATTCATTTGCTCTTTTTTCTATTTTCTCATCCTTCATTGTAGAAACCTTCTCACTATGAAGTGCCAAGTCGTCTGGACCTTTCAAGCCTCGTCTCAGTGACAGAAGTGATGGGATTAGGACATGTGCTCCAATGACTGGCTTTTAGGAAGTTCACAATAAAGCAATACCAGTACATATAAAGAAACTTTTGTGAGTGATGTGGATTGACTTCCTCAATTGCCAAAATTAAATTCATATGTCAAAACATCAAATTAAGTACATTATAATATATGCAGTTCAACTGGCATCACTAACACTTCCATAAATCAAATGCAAACTAAAAGCTCTATATCAAAAACCAACATCTAAGGCAGTGTTGGAAATACAAGAAGGAACACAATAAATCTAATGGAATGAGATCTTTAACACTGGCAATGTGAAATGATAGCTGAATTTTTAACCAATCTTGGAAATTTCAGGTGTCCACTAATGATGTGATTGTAGTTGCGGAACTGACCTTGGTATTAAGATTAAAGGTAAAACTCAAAGGAAGCTAAGGTTGCTGCACTATTGTAGCTCCATAGTGTGACCCTCCCTGATAATGGTATAGCACAGAGTAGAAGCTACGTCAGTAAAATGTATAGGAAGGATTTTCCACTGAGAATAATTGCAGGGGGTGATCATCACTCTTGTATTGAAAATGTACAGCCCATATTTCTACTTTAAATTCTAGAGTATTTCTGATCTGAAGACAATTATAACACACCAATTTTTTTGTGAGTACTGAGCCTTTAGGTGTGTATTACTGTAATATTTGTAAAATCTTTAGAGGCATGGAGTGGCCTGACCCTCAAATTTCATTCTGTTAAGTATCATGGAGAAATGTTCATAATGATGCAATTCACACTCATCTAAGTCGGAATCAGGCAACTGAGATAAGACATTAGGCTCATTACTCCAGTGACGAGGTTTGTGAACTATGAAATAAATACAATGCTTGATAATAAATGTACTCACTATCTTGCCCATGTAATTGTAACCCCTCTGTACAGTATTTTCACAATAAAATAAAAAAATAAGAAATAAAAAAATAAAAAAGAAATGTACTCATTACCTTGCCCATGTAATTGTAACCCTTCTGTATATTATTTTCACAATAAAAAATAAATAAAAAATTTAGAAACCTCCCCAAAATAAAAAATAACATTATTTCACAATGTATATGCGTTTCTGAAAATTTATGCAGTATCAATTACCAAATGTAAAAATGGGACAATTGTCCATCGCTTATATTATCAGAAGTTAAGATACTCCTGAATTATACTTTCTTGCTAGAGGATCATAGGGAGACTGCTGATGGTTGGTACCTTTTCAGGTGCTCCTATACATTTGTAAATTTTCTTTGAGGAAGTGTTTTTCCATCGTTTGTTTTGAGGTATTCAAAATATCAGTACTGTCACTAACCACAAACATAGAACAGCAAAGATGATGGGATACCTTGCCAAAGAACTCAGAAATCACAGGAAGTGATAGGAAAGAGACACCAGAGGACCCAAAGCCTCATTGCTGTCTTCTGGATCGCCAAATACTGTTTAAAATGCTTTATATTTATTCTACTACAGGGGTGAGGTAGTGAGTGGCTACAGGTATGTCCACAAACTAAGGCATCAATCTAGCTTGTGGTTACAAGTATTAACTGAGGTATTGTTTTTATACATAGTGATAATTGAATCCCTTATTTTTAGGGAGCAGAAGGGAACAATAGTCATTACAACCATAGCACAGGCATCCATCTTGTCTCCAAAGAATTAAACTTTTAGTGTACAACAGCACTAACTTAAATACTTTTGAGGTAATAACCCATACCCCTGTCTTCCCTTAACTGTTTGACTTTTCCAGAGCACAACTCTCAGGCTTTTGATTGCCATTTGAGATGGCTTCCCAATATATCCCTTTCCAGGTATAACAATTTGACTCTAGAATCCCTCACAAGTACTATTACAGATCGGTTATTTTGAAAGGCTATTTTTTTCTAGGGTAGGTTCACTTTTTTAAATTGTATTTTATTTAAAGGTACTGCATAGAGTAGTTACAGTTACATGAGTAAGGTACATTCCATGTTGAATATTGTTACCCACTCAATTGTTGCTCTCCTTTCCCACCCCCACCCTTACCCCCCCACCCCAAAGTTGTAAAGTTCATTGCCAGTAGAGTGTATTGTGAATGTCATTGTTGCAATGGATCACTTCTTTCATCATTATGTTATTTCCCTTTCCTTCTCCAAATCAGAAAATGTATATACAAAATGGAAGGTATCAGAATCAAGACAGAGATGTCCAGGGATACATCAAAGACAAATGAAATAAAATAAGATCTAGATACACTACTTTCCGACATCATGGTTGATACCTGAAAAAAAAAATTGTTGTTTCCATGTCTTGGAGTTCATTTCAATTAGCATCATTTTGTATGGTCAAATGTACATAGCTCTGGAGCCAGCAATCCCACTCATGGGCATTTGTCGAAATTATCTCTAGATACTTAATGGATGAAAAATGAATTGAAAATAGCAGAGAAAAACAAATCATCATGCAGGTATTCTGATTTTGTAATTCTAATATGAAAGAACTAAAGCTTTTGTTTCATGAAGAAGGAAGTTTAGCCTGTAATTTAAATGCAAGTCATCAGTTGTAATGAGTCTAAAGTCTTTTCCTTCAAGATATTCAAGAGTACTATACTCATCCTCTGAAAAGGATTGTTTTATTATTATTATTATTTTATTTTATTTTAATTAGCTTTGCTTAATATTAATTTACTTGTAGAAAATAAGTTAAAATATCTTCTCTCCGGCTGGGAAGGTGGCTGAGTGGTAGTATTTGCTTTGCATGCAAGAAGCCCTGCGTTCAATTCTTCAGTACCACATAAGCAAAAAGAAAAATGCCAGAAGTGGCGCTGTGGCTCAAGTGGTAGAGCGCTAATCTTGAGCTGAAGAGATGAAGGACAGCGTCCATGCCCTTAGTTCATGCCCCACGACCGGACTCCAAAAAATAAAACACTAAAACTACAAGCAAAAGTCTGTTTTTGCAGCATTATTACCATATCTAAGATATGCAACCAGTCCAGATGCCCCTCAATAGATGAATGCATCAGGAAAATGTGGTATATATATATATATATATATATATATATATATATATATATATATATATACACAATGGAATTTCGTGCTGCTATCAGAAAGAATGGCACAGTCCCTTTCTTAAGAAAATGGAAAGACATGGAAAAAAATCATTATGTGAAGGAAGCCAGACTCAAAGAAACATAGGCTCTATGGTTTCCCTCATTTTTATTAATTAATATATGCTTAGGATAGTCCTGGCAGATAGGTTCATTTTCTTACACTCTTAATGGTCGCTGTATGTGTGTGTGTGTGTGTGTGTGTGTGTGTGTGTGTGTGTGTGTGTGTGTGTTTGCAGTAATGAAACCTGACTCGGAGCCTCAAGATCTTGCGTGTTTTTTCACTCATGACTGACTGAATCTGTACTATTTTAACCAAGGTTTCACTCTGTGTTTGATTGAACAATTGAACATAAATATCTCATGGATTGCTACCCCAGTCATCTGTGAACCATGGTCTTCCAATTTCAGCCTCATGAGATGAGATTCTGACATCTAGCTCTATTGCCAAGTGTCATTTGCTTTGTTTGGTTTGGTTTTGTTTTTGTTGTTTTTGTGCATCCAAAATCTGTATGGAAAACAAATAATTTATTTTTTTTAATTGTATTTTATTTTATTTGAGAACATACTGTACAGAGCGGAAAAGGCCAGATAATGTGATGTTAGGAAAATGAAACCTTAAATATGTATTTTAATGTTTTCGTTTCTTTCATGCATGTGTTTCTAATGCATTTATAAGATTATTTCTTTGTTGCTTTGTATGTCCCTCCCCCACAGTGTAACCCCCGCTTTCACTATATTTGATGTTAGTATAACATGTGGAGGAGATGGGGACAAACAAGTCTTTTAAGGATTCAGGTGGACCTGTTGCAACAATGAGAAGTACAAAATGTCATGTCAAAACAAATAATTTATAATCAGGACTATTCACATAAAATGTGTGTTGTTTAAAGATTACCTTAATAATGTAATCCTTTTGCATCCACATTATGTGATTTGATTTTTTGAACTCTATTGTTGCAGTCAAGTGACTTATATATAATTTGAATCTTCTTGTCTTGGTTTTATGGGGTGTTAGGTGTTTAAAAACAATTTATCAATGTTTAACTCTGCACTACTGAAACAAGACCTTCATGATTATTCAGTGCGCTGTAAATCATAAGTTTATCACTACTTGAGGCACCATATGAGAACAAATAGTTTCCTATAATACCTACACATATTTTAGACCTCAATGTCATGCAATGCACACTTCTGCCAAATATGCAAGGGCATCCTTTGTAATTCTCCATGGATTTTCACTGTTCTTCTCTCTACTCTCCAGTGCTAAGTCCTGTGATGCTCATGTTGATTTCCTCCCCTGTTACATTCATCATTGCATCTTGGGAACTACTGGTATGCATTACTGTACTTCTGTTCATTCTCCTTGTGCTTCGGCTTGTACCCCTCTCACCTCGAAGGGGATAAAAATTGGGGATATTTGCTTTACTCTTTATCTCAGACATCTATCTTTACTTTCTAGAAATACATTCATTGAATTCCTTCTGTAAAGTCTAGTGTCCTGAAAATTATTACTGCATCTTCATGGCTTTGTTATGTGGCAGAAGGGAAAAACATAGATCAGTACTGTAACTTAGGTAAAAGATTATTGCAATCATGCTTCAATAGATGCTGTTCATTGGATAATGTTTACTTCAAGGTCTGCCTGCCTGCTTCATTTTCACTGTTTATTTTTCAATGTAGTCTTTTATTCTGGAAAATATTTATGGGCCTAGTGAAGATCAATTCCTACTGTAATTAGTCATTAATTTTATTCCAACCTCATTTCACACATCCTTCTGAGTTTCTTCAGGGTCTGTGTAGTGCTTCACATTTTTAGATATGTTTTAACATTGATGCATCCAATGATGAAGACACACACCTTAAGTCACCATTTTGATGACTGAAAAGAAACCATGCTGCAATCTCACTATATGGCAATTTTCTGGTTTTAAATTCTTTTAGATTAAAATTGATCCTGAACAACAAACATTCTGTGTACAATTTTATATTTTCCTAATTATTTTAGTATACTTCCCAATATTATATAAAGTTAAAACATTATCACTTAGTTTTAGGATTTCTAAAACAGTCAGAGTAAAAGTTCTATTCATTAACAATTTTAAAATAATAGAGTGTCCATTATGTCCATTATGACCAAGTGAGATATTTTAAAATTTTTATTTGTAGTCCTTAAAGGTTTTGCTGGGGAATCAAGTCCAGTGCTTCATGTGTCTTAGTCTACTGTGGGCCTCTGAGCCTGACTTGACCTGTGGTTTTATTTTCACTCAACTGGAATAAAGAAATATTTCACTAGGAATTATTACTTGCTTAATTTCTCCAATATTTCTCGCATACATAAGAGTAATATAATTCTACACTGACTGAAAATGGTGTTTCTATTAGAGTAATTGTTTCTTTTTTTGTATCCCCACTCTTCATTGTCTTGTCCTTTTCCTATCTTCCCTTCCCATAAAACTTGACTGGATCCACTGGAAACCCACTTGCAGTCAGCCTCATCCTTAAAAGCCCAACCTTAACTAACCTACCCCCTGGTAGTCTTGCTATAAACTTTCAAAGTCCTGACTGCAACCAGAATCCTTCCTGAAAGTCCTTCTCTGCTATAGGGAAAGCCTTCTTCAACTCCACCCCTTCCTGGAATCCCTGTTCTGCACCACCAAAAACCAGGCCACATCCACATCTCCTCCTATGATCCGCCTTACTGAACCAAGAACCCCGCCTACATCAGGCTCCTCCCTCTAATCCTAACTTCATCCACCAGATACCCTGTCCCTAACTATTCTAATCCCTCATTGTCCCATTGCTCCCATATTCAATTACATCCAAGCTCCTATCGTCCCTTTCATACACCACTCCCATCCAGACTTCTCCTTCGACCCCTCCTGGTTTCATCAGAAACTCCATCCATAACTAGTCTACTTCTAAGTGGCCTAATGTCTTAAACCCAGTCCTGAACCTGCCTCTTCCCACAAAGCCATTCATGCAACACCAAAAACCCTCCACCTCTCTATAACTGCCTTTGTAGCCCGCCTTGGTTAACCAGAAGCTTCTCACACAGCCCATCTTCTGCCTGGAGAGCCAGCCCTGTTCCACCACAGCCTTCTCTACCTCCATATCTACTCTCTGAATGGCTGTATTGTTCCCGTGATGAATCCTCCCCTAATTGGATCCTCCTGCAGATCCACACTCTACTCAACCTGTTACCCTGCCCATAATTACCCTACACATTTGTAGACCTTCCACTCCTTCTCAAAGTCCCTCTTCCAATTAATCCCATGGCTCCAAGCCCTGACCTGCTCTAGAAAACCCCCACTAGACAACCCCCAACACACTATCCCATCTCTCGACACCCATATTGCTCCACTGCAAACCACTGTATCTGTTGGCCTCCCTCTGGATGCCTCACCAGGCTCAACTGTAAATCCCTGTTCCTTCATAGTCCCTTTTTGAAGGTTGCCTTGCCCCACTGGAAACCCTGTCCAAAGTCTAATGTCTTGCCTTGCAACCCTGAAATCCCCACCCAACCTTACTACTCTTTTCGAAGTGGTGACAGGCTACACCAGAAACCCTGTCCTAACTAGTCTAGTCCACTGGATCTTATCCCTGCTATCACAAAGCTCTGGTCCTGAAAAAATTCCTCCATACATTATTACTATATCCTGCTCTGCCAGAAACCCCACCTCCACCCTAACACACTTCCCAAAGGCCTGCCATTCTCCACCAGAAACCGTGCCCATTCCTCTCCCACTTCTTCCCAGCACCGCTATTTCCTCTCACAGACCCTGAAAAGCCTCTCCCTCAAAGCTCCACATTCCTGCACTAGAATCCCCATCTTCTGTCAGCCTCTTGCCTTCATTTTCTTCCCTGCCTTATGGGAAACCTCACTCTACATATCCCACCGGGGCTCAAAGTGCTACATCACAATCCCTCCTCTAAGTAAACTCCTCCTTTGTAGCCTTGTTCTTCCCTTTCAAAGCTCTGCCCCAAACAGACTCCTCCCCAGTGACCCTGCCTTCTTCCACTGAAACCCCATCCACCTGCCAGTCTCCATACTAAAGTCCCACCTACTCCACAAGAGACACTGCTCCTAACAAGTCTAGTCTTTCTTGTCCCCTCCCTGCTGTCTCAAAGCCCTACACAGACTGGCTTTAACCCTCAAAGCCCCAACCTGCTCTACCACAGAGGCTGTGACAATACCAACACCTCATTTGAACCAGACAGGGCTCCACCAGAAACCCCACACCAACTCATCCTTGAAGGCCCCACCTAGTAACTTTTATTACAAATGTGATTTAATAATGGTTACAGAATTCATACTAATCAATATGATAAGAAAACAATATTGCCAAAAGACAACAAAAATTAGACAGCGATTAGATGCCTTAGTCAAGTTTGGGCTTCTGTTACCAGGCAGATACACATTGTGTGAAAATGTGTGAAGATGATTCCTCTAACTGGAAAGCATTCTTTGAAGTATCAGTAAAGTTTCATGAGTGATCATTTTATTTCTAGAATTTTCGTGCACTTTTGTGTCCATTAATTTAAAAATATCAGTTATTTTAAATCCTCTGGTTTGGTTGAGTAAAGCGTATTAAAATGCAAAAAAAATGACTTTCAAATCATCCCTCTAATGAATAATTTTGGACTTGCTTACTTTACTACGTACCAGAGGTTTTAGTAAGAGAAATTCTCTACCAAAATCCAATTTGAATTATCTCCTTCCACTAAAGTGCCCTTTGGAAAATATTGAAGTCAGATTATACAAGTAGAATGCTAGAAATAAAAACGTATTTGAGATCATAACAAAATCATGATGAAGACACTAGTCAATATGTTTCAAATTTTCTAATGAAAGGAACTTAAGCATATTTAACTGCGGACTTTCTGAAGACTAGAAGACAAAAATATAAGAAATGCTCTCTTATACCATGGTTCTGAAAACAAAAAAAAAAAAAAAACAAGGAAAGACATCATAATGAGACAGAAGGGAATGATGAACTTGTACATGTGATATAGAATGTAAAAATACACTGAATCAGGTAAAAATAATTTTGGTCACAATACCTGCTTGTTCAATATATTTCATTGTATATATTGTTCATTGTTAATCTGTGACTTAATATAGGTCTCAGCAGGGATCTACCAAGCTAATTGTGTAGTTAGTCAATTTCGTCATTGCAAGATCATCAGGATGATAAACTCCCACATGCCTTAACATGCCTGCAGCAGCACTAGACATACATTCCTATTGGTCAAACAGTGTAAGGCAGACCTGTATTTAACCCAAGCTATGTATATGGTATGCTACGC
Organism: Dipodomys merriami; assembly: GCF_024711535.1. Taxonomy (NCBI): domain Eukaryota; kingdom Metazoa; phylum Chordata; class Mammalia; order Rodentia; family Heteromyidae; genus Dipodomys; species Dipodomys merriami. The sequence continues at coordinate 1,367,445 of NW_027202993.1, read as the reverse complement.
CTTTTTTTAAGCTTGATACAAAATGTCTCTGCCCAGAATTAAATGATGGCATTTATAGCTAAAATGATTTAGGGTTATTGTTAACATCTAACACATGCTGAGGTTTTTATTTATAACTCTCCTTTGCCCTTTCTGTCTTCTTCCCTTTCTTTCTTTTCTTTTATCTTTTCTTTCTTTCTCTCTGTTTTCTTTCTTTCTTCCTTCCTTCCTTTCTTCCTTCCTTCCTTCCTTCCTTTCTTTCTTTCTTTCTTTCTTTCTTTCTTCTTTCTTTCTTTCTTTCTTTCTTTCTTTCTTTCTTTCTTTCTTTCTTTCTTTCTTTTCTTTCTTTCTTTCTTTCTTTCTTTCTTTCTTTCTTTCTTTCTTTCTTTCTTTCTTTCTTTCTTCCTTCTTTCCTTCCTTTCTTTCTTCCCTTTTCCTTCCTCTTTTCGGAAATGAGTATGAATTTAGATATTTTGTTTGCTGAACAAGTTTTCTACCATTAGAATAATCCTTTTTCGATTTATTTACTTTGGTCATAGGTTATCCATTTTGCTGAGGGCCGATCACAGGTTAAGTTCCTCAACTCTGTCTGCCAAGTAGCAGGGATCACAAATGCATTCCAACATGCGAACAGTTAGGAGGATATGAGACTCATTACTTTTCTTGCACACTGGTTCTGATCTGTGATCCTCTCAAATTCTACCTCTTCAATTAGTGATGTGAGTTCCAGTAGCCTGCCCTCAGTATAGATCATCCAAATGAATTATTGAAGGCAATTTCACTTTAATCTCTTTTTTTTTGCCAGTCCAGGGGCTGATATGGTTTTATTTCGAGACAAATTTTGTGTATATATGCACATTAGCTTTAAAATATTACTTTTTCCCCCTTTTTTTTCTTTTTAATTTTCTTGGTCAAGAGGCTTGAATTCTGTGTCTGTGCGCTGTCTCTGGGCTCTTCAGATCAAGGCTAGCACATTAACACTTGAGCCACAGTGCCACTTCTGGTTTTCTGGTGGTTAATTTGAAGTAAGAGTGTCATGGATTTACTGCCAGGGCTAGCTTTGAACTATTGTCCTCAGATCTCAGCTCCTAAGTAGCTAGGATTACAGGCATGAGCCACTGGCACCCAGCTAAAAATGTTACTTATTTTAAGTTCTGTGATTTAGTTGGGGTAGTAACATGAGTGTATAGAATGGTAAAATTCAAGTTACCTCTCTAAATAATTTCAGAGTTTAATTTTCATATTTATTGCAGTTATTAATAACAGAAACTCCAAAAGTAACAGAATAATCCTTCATTTTCTCCTTCCCATAGGTACTACTGGAAGAGAATGAGTGAGATCTAAGACAATATGTACTTGAAATTATAAAAAAAAATATTTTGATGATACATAAAGAGCCAGATATCACAACATGCTTCTCATTTTCTAAAGAAAGGAATGTCATGAAAGTGTATTTATGGTAGGCTTTTCACCTGAAATACAAAGAAAAAACAATATCATAAAAAAGCTGAAGGGGATCAGCAACCATGTAAGTGTGATATAGCATTGGAGACTTTAAGACATGAACTGGTTCAGGCAAAGTAATACTTTGGAAAACTTATCTGTAGACTAAATTCATTCATTAAAATTTTTTTATTTTTACTTACATGTCACTTAAAATACAAATGCATACATGTGTGCGCAATATATATATATATATATATATATATATATATATATATATATATATATATATATCAGCAGTATCTGTCCAGTGAACTGTATGGTTATGTATGGTTAGGTAATTTCATCATGTCAAGTTCATCAAAAAGAAGGACTTCCATAAACCTTAATAACCCTGCAACACCACTGCACACGCCAACTTAAGTGTTCACCATTGTAAGCTAGACTTGTGTTTTACCAAAGCTTTATACATATGGTGTTATTTTTTTATTTAGTCTTGACACAAAATGTGTGTGCTCCTAGAAATAAATTATGGCATTTATAACTACAATAATTTAGTGTAAATCTTTACAGTGAACACATGCTCAGTATGAGTTTTTCTTTCTTACCTTTTCTTATTTAATCTTTAGGAAGTTGATTTGAGTTTTGATGTTGTGTTTCCCAGACAAGTATTCCATCACTGGAGTCACTCCACCAATCCTTTCTAGTTTAAGTTACTTTACTTATAGGGTAGCAATTTTTGCACCCATCCCAAAAAGCAGGGATCATGATTGCATTCCAATATCCCTAATTGTAGGTTGATATGGGTGATACTTTCCTTCCTAGACTGATTCAGAACTGTGATCCTCTCAAATTCTACCACTTTAGTTAATTGTGTGAGCTCCAGTTCTCCTTAATTCTAGAAGATAGGACAGACATAAATGATTACAGTTAATTTGAATGACTCATTGGCTAATATAGGTGATTTGATATTAAAATGTAAGGTAAGTTTGAAAGTATAATCACAGTAGTGAGATATTTTGCTAAGTAATTTTGTTTCACATTAATAACACATCTTGACCAGGAGTAAGGACTTACTTTACTGTCTGTCAACTTGTATGTCATTTGGTAAAATAAACTTCACGTCTTCCATGTGGGATAAAGAACTTTGAATGGTCTGATGTGCTCGTTCCCCTCCACCGAGGGAAAAGTCACCCAGTTAGGGCACCAGCCCTAGGAGTGGCTTTCTTCACTGGGTAATCAGAGCCAGAAGCTGCCCCTCCCTCTAGCAGCCTCGACAATCAATTTAAAATCAGTAAACAGAAACCCTGAGAATGGCTACAGGCTGGGCTCTGTGAGTTTTTCACAAACTAGCCCCCAGGAAAAGCTACAATCTGTTGAAAGGCCTCAACTCTACCCAGAACCTAGCCACATCACTGCATCCCCTCTTTTGCAATACTCAAAGCAGATCTGCCTCCCAATGAACTAGCCAGGGAGGAGGATCGCCAAATCCTGGGTAAATCAGAGCATTTTTCTGCCTGTTTGAACAAACTGATATAAGAAACCAACCAAGCCACAGGACCACAAGCAGACCAGAGATTCCAACAAGAGGCTGGTTACAGACCCAAGGGAGATACAGGATTTTTCTCACCCCTCCCCAAACAAGTCAAAAAAGTTTTTTTCTTCTTCCTTTACTTTTTTTAATTTTTTTTGGTACCTTATATAATTTTTTTTCTTTTCTAAAACTTTTCTTAATCTTTAATTTTTGCCTTTTTTGAAAAAGAATGTTTTCCAGTAACTTTTTTTCCTCTTATAATTTTTATTTTAGGGATACGTGAGTGTGCGTTATTCTTTCTTTTTTTGTTTTCTTTCTCTTTTTTTATTCTTTTTTAATTATGTTTTTGTTTTTTGTTTAGCTCTATTGAACTTTTCATCTTTTTTTCTACCTTTTTTATCCTTTTCACCTTCTCCTCTCTTTCGTTCTTCTTTATGTGACTTAATTCTTGTCCTGCACATCCTCAGATAAAACCTTAGATGACTATTAGACCCTATCCCCCATTGTGTACACACTCAATCCACAAATTTATCACTGAATTCAAAACCGTTAAGACTTAAATTCCTTAATAGCAGTACTACCTCTTTATACCTATATAATATTTGAAGCATTTTTATTTTTAAGTTTTTCACATCTCTTTACATCCCTCCGCTTCTCTCAATATATTCACGTTCTTCTCTAAATAGATTGTTATTGGTCTACATTATTTTATTAATTTTTACTTTTCTATTTTTTCTGGTCTCTTTTCTTTTCCCTTTCCTTTTCTTCTTTTTTTATTCCCTCTATACTTTCATCCTACCCAACCTATTTCCTGCTTTGAGATTAGGACTTAGTTAACTCTCCCTGAGCCTGCCCACATCAATCTATTCCTATTTTTTACCCACATCTCTCCCTAACCCTAATAATTTCTGGTCTTCCAAATCCTTCTTTGCGGTTGGTAGCCCATTAACATATAGTTGTTTGATGTTAAATAGATGTATCTGTTGAACTAGATTGTATCTGTAGACTATTGACTGCGGAAATTCAGACTTTGGTTGATGCTTGCCATAGGATAGTGTTCTAGCACAAAACTGGTGCTATTTTCATCACAAATGGGCAGAGTAAGCTGGAAAAACACAAGAAAAAGGGCAAATCCAGGTATCTCAATTCCCAATCTTGATAATCAGGGGACAGAACAGATAATGAATAATCCAGAGGATAATTCCCAAATAGCTGTACAAACACTGCTGGCAAACATGATAAATGAAAAGATTGAAAGCATACAAAGGACTCTGTATGAGTATGATAGGGAGAGAGAGGAGGCAATCCAAAAGTTTATACAGGAATATCATAAGTGTGAGGAAGCTAGTCAAAAATTGATACAGGATTTGCGTGAGCAGCATGAGAATACTCAAAGAGAAAGGCAGGAATGGCGTGAGCAGGCTGAGAACACTCAAAGAGAACTACAGGAATCAAACGAACGGGAGGAAGCTAATCAAAGAGTAATACAGGAATTGAGAGAGCAGGAAGAGAATACACAAAGATCACTAAAGGCAAAACATGGAATCCAGTAACAGAGAGCTGTAGAAAGTCAGGGATACCACAAAGGGAATACTGAATGGAACCCAACAGAAGGAATGGGAGTCCAAGGAAACCATAACCAAACAACTAAGTGATCTGAGAATAACCACTGAACATCAAATTAAGGAGGTAAAGAAGTTCATACAAGATCTAAAACAAAGCTTCAAGAAGGAATTTGAAGCCATCAAAGCTAACCAACTGGAAGGAAAAGAGATAAAAAACAAAGTAGAAAGTTTTGACAGCAGGTTAGATGATGCAGAAGATCGAATCTCAGGGATTGAAGACAGCCTAGATATTATAGAGAAAGAACATATAACCATCCAAGACAAGTACAAGAAACATGATAGATCCATCCAACACTTGGAAGACACCATCAGAAGGCCTAATCTAAGGGTAATGGGTGTAGAAGACCACCTAAAAACAGAAGTTAATGGCCTAGGAAATTTGTTTAACAAGATCCTAGCAGAGAACTTCCCAAACATGCAAAAAGATAGGCCTATTCATATACACGAAGGTTTTAGAACTCCAAACAGACCAGACCAGAATAGGACATCACACTGTCACATTATAATACACAGGATCAACACACATCAAGGAAAAGAACCTTAAAGCTGTCAAGGAGAAAAGATTAATCACCTATAAAGGGAAACCAATTAGAATCACATCAGATTTCTCAGCAAAGACAATCAAAGCAAGAAGAGCCTGGAATGATGTATGCCATGCCCTAAAAACTAACAACTATCAACCAAGAATACTGTACCCATCTAAACTCTCCTTCATAACTGAAGGCCAAATAAAAACCTTCCATAGCAAAGAAAAATTGGAACAATACATCCCCACCAAACCAGCCCTACAAAAGATTCTAAAAGATGTCCTACACATAGAAAACAAATAAGACCACAACAAAGACCAAGAAACAGCACCCAAACTGAGAATCCAAGAACCATAGGAAGAACCCACTTTTCGCAGCCCCCAAGAAGGTGGATAACATGGAAGGAACTCCCAATACCTCTCAGTCCTATCTCTTAACGTTAACGGACTGAACTCTCCAATTAAGCGACATAGACTGTCTAGTTGGTTTAAAAAACAAGACCCTTCTATCTGCTGCTTGCAGGAGTCACATCTTGCCCATAAAAACAAACACATTTTCAATGTTAAAGGCTGGAACAAAATCTACCAAGCAAATGGCCCCCATAAACAGGCAAGAGTTGCAATCCAAATATCAGATAAAATAGACTTCAATTAAAATTTGTGAGAAGAGATAAAGAAGGTCTCTACATACTAATTAAGGGATATCTCCTTCATGAGGATATTAGAATGGTAAATATCTAGTCGACAAACAATGGAGCAACCAAATTTTTCCAAGAAACACTACTTTCCCTCAAATCCCATATGAATTCAAAGACATTAATTGTTGGGGATGTTAACACACCACTCTCCCCACTGGATAGATGAACTGGGCAAAAACTCAAAAGAGAAACCGCAAACATAAACAGCTGCATAGATCAACTAGATTTAATAGATATCTACCGAACATTTCACCCAAAAGCATCAGAACACACAGTTTTCTCAGCAGCACATGGAACATTTTCTAAAATAGACATCATTTTAGCCCACAAAGCAAACCTGTCTAAATTCGGAAACATTGAAGTTATACCTTGCATTCTCTCTAACCACAAGGGAATAAAATTGAACTCAACAACAAAAGCCACCAAAGAAAGTCCAATATCACATGGATGCTGAACAACACACTTTTGAATCATAAGTGGGTCATGGAAGAGATTAGAAAGGAAATTCAAATGTTCATGCTATTCAACAAAAATGAACAGAAAGGACCAGCTCCTCTGGGACACAGTAAAAGAAGTACTCAGAGGCAAGTTTTTGGCCCATCGACTTCAACAATTCATCCAAAAAATCATACACCACGATCAAACAGGATTCATTTCAGGGATGCAAAGCTGGTTCAATATACGCAAACCAATTAATATTATTCATCACATCAACAGGGTCAAGAATAAGAACCACATGGTTATTTCAATAGATGAAGAAAAGCATTCGACAAGACCCAACACCCATTTATGATGAAGGTTTTCGAAAAATTAGGAATCCCTGGAACATTCCTCAATACAATGAAGGCTGTATATGACAAACCAACAGCCAGCATTATACTCAATGGTGAAGAACTAAAGCCATTTCCTCTTAACTTAGGAACAAGACAAAGATGTCCACTCTCTCCACTTCTCTTCAGTCTAATATTAGAATGCCTAGCTACAGCAATAAAACAAGATGCACACATAAAGGGTATCCAAATAGGGAAAGAAGAAATAAAACTCTCACTCTTTGCAGATGACATGATCCTGTATTTAAAGAATCCCATAGATTCCACTCCAAAATTACTCAAGCTGATTCAAAACTTTGGCAAAGTAGGAAGGTATAAAATTAACCGCCCCAAATCAATGGCTTTTCTGTATGCCAGCAATGAGGAAAGTGTGGCTGAAATTAGGAAAATAACTCCATTTGTAATAGCCCCACAAAAAATAAAATACCTAGGAATTAACTTAACCAAAGAAGTGAAGGACCTCTATGATGAAAACTTTAAAATCTTGAAAAAGGAAATCAACACAGAACATAAAAAATGGTTAAACCTCCCATGCTCCTGGATTGGAAAGATTAAAATCGTGTGAATGGCAATACTTCCCAAGGTTATCTACAAATTCAACCTGATACCAATCAAAATTCCAACCTCATTCCTCAAGGAAATAGAAGAGGCAATCCAAAAATTCATATGGAACAATAAAAGACCCCGAATAGCAAAAACGCTCCTCAACAGAGAGAACACTGCTGGAGGAATATCAATACCAAATTTCAAACTCTACTATAAAGCCATAGTAATCAAAACAGCTTGGTATTGGCATAAGAACAGACCTCAGGACCAATGGAATAGAATTGAAAACCCATAAATGAACCTACAGACCTATAGCCATCTAATCTTCGACAAGGGAGCTAAAGAAATAGAATGAAAGAAAGACAGCTTCTTCAGTAAATGGTGCTGGCAAAATTGGTTAACTACATGTAGAAAAGTAAAGCTAGATCCTTATATATCACTCTACACCAGAATCAAATCCAAATGGATCAAAGACCTCGAAGTCAAAGCAGGCTCTCTGAAAACATTACAGGATGGAATAGGAGACAACCTAGGTCTCAGTGGCTCAGGCCAAAATTTTTTGAATAGAAACCCGGAACCACAACAAATCAAAGAACGGTTGGACAATTGGGATTGCATAAAGTTGCATAGCTTCCGAATGGCAAAGGACATAGCTAGCAAGATCAATAGAAAGCCCCCTGATTGCGAGAAGATCTTCACTAGCCATATAACAGAAAAGGGTCTCATATCTAAAATATACTTGGAACTCAAAAAATTAAATCCCCTAACAACAAATCCTCAAAGAAACAACTGCCCATTAAATAAGTGGGGGAAAGATTAAAGAGAAGCTTCTCTGAAGAAGAAAGAAGGATGGCCAATAGACACATGAAGAAATGCTCAACCTCCCTAGCCATAAAAGACATGCAAATCAAAACAACATTGAAATACCACCTCACTCCAGTTAGAATGGCAAAAACCAACAACTCTGTACAAGAACAGATGCTGGAGGGGTTGTGGACACTAGGGAACCTTACTTCATTGTTGGTGGGAATGTAAACTTGTTCAATCACTTTGGAAAGCAGTATGGAGGTTCCTCAGAAGACTTCACATAGAGCTCCCCTATGACCCAGCAAAACCACTTTTGGGCATTTATCCAAATGTTTACAAACAAGACCACACTAAATCTACCAGCATAACTATGTTTATTGCAGCATTATTTATCATAGCTAAGATATGGAACCAACCCAGATGCCCGTCAGTAGATGAATGGATCAAGAAAATGTGGTATATATACACAATGGAATGCTATGCCCCCATCAAAAAGAATGACATTGCCCGATTTGTTACGAAATGGAAAAACTTGGAAAACATTATATTAAGTGAAGTAAGCAAGGCCCAAAGAAACATAGGTCTCATAGTTTCCCTTATTAGCAATATCTAGTATATGTATATGTCAGTATATGTCTAGTATATGTATGAGTCAGATATTGTGATGTTAGGAAAATGAACTCTTAGATATATATTTTGATGTTTTTTTTCTTTCATGCACGTGTTTCTAACGCATTTATAAGATTATTTCTTTGTTGTTTTTTATGGCCCTCCCCCACAGTATATCCCCTGCTTTCACTATATTTGATGTCAGTATAACTAGTGGAGGAGATGGGGAAAAACAGGTCGTTTAAGGATACAGGTGGACCTGTTCCAGCAACTCAGGAGGCTGAGATCTGAGTATCGCGGTTCAAAGCCAGCCTGGGCAGGAGAGACCAGGAGACTCCTATCTCCAATAAACCACCAGAAAACGGGAAGTGGCCCTGTAGCTCAAGTGGTAGAGCGCTCGCCTTGAGCTGAAGAGCTGAGGGACAGCACCCAGGCCCAGAGTTCAAGCGCCACTACCGACAAAAAAAAAAAAAGAAACATAGGTCCCATGGTTTCCCTTATTTGCAATATCTAGTATATATATGAGTCAAGCAGAAAAGGTCAGATAATGTGATGTTAGGAAAATGAACACTTAGATATGTATTTTATTGTTTTTTTCTTTCATGCATGTGTTTCTCATGCATTTATAACATTATTTCTTTTTTGCTTTTTATGTCCCTTCCCCACAGTATAACCACCGCTTTTACTATATTTGATGTTAGTATAACTTGTGGAGGAGATGGGGAAAACCAAGTTGTTTAAGGATACAGGTGGACCTGTTCCAACAATGAGAAGTACAAGTTGTCCTGTTGAAAACGAGCTTTACACCGTTGGTGTGTGTGTGTGTGAGAATGATTGGGTGGGGGGAGGGGCGAGGCTGGGAACGGATGTGAAGTGCAAACAAAGGAGGAGGCTGCAATGCTTGGTAAGAAATGTATGCATTATTCTGCCCATGTAATTGTAACCCCTCTGTACAATATGTTCACAAATAAAATAAAATAAATAAAAGTAAAAAATAATAAAATAAATAAAATAAAAATTTAAGACAAGTTTCCAAAATTTTTTTTTGGATTTTTGATTTTTTGTTTTTTTCGGGGTGGAATGGGAAGACCCCGTAACTTCCCTGTGTCCATAACGAGTCTCTTGGGAGAGTCTCGGGTCTGCTTGTGTTGTTTGGTTTTCCTATGGCTTGATTGGTTTCTTGTCTGTTTGGGCAGGCAGAAACTGCTTTGTGTTAGGCATGTTTTTTGATCCTCTTCCCAGGCTATTTCAGTGGCAGGGAGATCTGCTTAGAGGATCACAAATCAGGGAGATGGCTGTTTCCTCTAGTTTGGAGATGCTGTGATGCACCTAGGTTCTGGGTATGGTTGAGGTCTTTCAGAAAACAGTAGCTTTACCCTGAGTTGCTAACTCCTGAGACACTCACAGAGCCCAGCTTGGAACTTTTCTCGGGCTTTATGTTTACTGAATTTCAATTGTTTGTCTAGGCTGTTGTAGGGAGAGGCAGTCTCTGGCTGTGTTTACCTGGTGAAAAAGTCACTCTTCTGTGGGCGCAGTTTTTACTGCCTGGGCTGGGTGACTTTCTCCTGGGTGGAACTGACATCATAACTGACATCATAACTGTCTTCATAAGCCTGTTGTGTGATCGTGATATTTCCCCTGCCAGGTAAGTATGGGAATGGATGGGATTGGGAAAGAAAGGAGGAGGCTACAATGCTTGATAAGAAATGTACTCATTATCGTTTCCCTGTAATTGTAAACCCTCTGTACAGTATTTTCACAATTAAAAAAAACCTATTGTGAATATTGTAACATAGTAAACCTATTGTGACCTCATCCCCAGTATAGCATCACCATCTAAGTATAACATCAAAATATTATTATCACTCGATATTGTAACATCATGTTGCCATTGTGATATCACTGTTCCTTTAGGTTTTTAAAACCTATTATGACCTTATAACATTTTACAAAACTCGTGGCCTTTGAGCCTATTAACTTGTGAACTTGAATAAAACACAAGACAATCCAATGAGGCACATTGAAGATAACTTTATTTACACTAGAGATGGGCCTGCATTTACCTTGTCCTGGGCTGTACACTCAGTGACAGCCTAACCCCAACCACCACACATCAGACCTCCAATAGGCATAGTTAATTGGTTTGCAAAACACCAACCCCCCAAATTATCATTTCTACCCTCCAAACTTCAATTGGTAAGGCTTTATCCTTTTCCCTTATTCCCTCCTTCTTTATAGACTTTTCCTGCATTTCCCTTTTTCCCTTCTATCACTTCTTTCTTCTCTTTAGGTCTCTCAACTACACTTCTCTGGACATGTGGCCAATTGGCTTCCTTCCCCTCCTGTTCTACCTCAAATTCCACTTCTCCCCGGTCTTTCGCCTCCTGCTGTCTCACCACTTCCTTCCTTGCAGGTCATTCTTTGATTTTCTCCAATTCCATTGCTCTGACCATATAGCCTATATATAGGTTGAACCCCTCCATCACTCCAGTGGGTCTCCTACCTAACAGTTTTCAACCATCACTTCACAAACTGCCCAATCAATTCTTCACAGCTCATCATGTGAGGATGACATCCTACCCCCTCTAGCAGCATGCAATGCTCACTTTGTGTGGCATGCCACATGCACTCCAGTGGGCCAAGTCATGAGCCAACATTGTTTAGTGGGCCCTGCTCATTATTAGGACCATGCTGTTTTATATATCCCCCACTGTTTTTTCATGTCCAATCAAATCCTTGATTCCTTCTTACCAAATCCTAAAAATTCTCTTCTCTCCACCCAATGAACAGGCTTAAAAGGTAAATTTAATAGAAAACAAGTAAATTATAGAAACACACTAGTTAGCACTAATTAACCTTTAGTAAGTCATATCCTTAACAGTCCATATTGCAGCCTTCTCTGTATATTGGTCCACTACCTATTCCACTATAGACTGATGGATCCAATGCTGTTTTTGTGCTAATTCAATAGGCGACTGTGAAGTTAGCACCACCAAGTATGTTCCTAGCCACTTCGGTTTCAATTCAGGAGCGTGATGAATTTTTACCCACACCAGCTGTCCAGGCAAGAAAGAGTGAGTGGAGTTTCCTATTTTATTTTTTCAATTCCATTTCTTAGTTTATTTCACTTACCTGGGGTCTAGTTTTTTAATTTATTTCTGAAGTGAGACTTGCTATAGAATAAACTAAACTAATTTCCTCAAAGGAATTTTCCTTCCAACTAAATTTAATTTCTTATTTTATATTTGAAATTTTTATTTTCATCCTAATGTTTATTTGTTAAATACTTTTTATTATTATTATCTTTAAGTATTTGTACAAAGAAGTTCCCATTCTACAAAACAGTACACAAATACAAGGTGTCTGACAACATTGTCACTCATCCCTCCTAAACCTTCCATTCACACACATTTTTGTAAAAATTGAGGTAGGTGATTACATATATTTCTCGTATTTCACAGTATTATGGAATTGTGATACTTAGTTAAAGTCACAAACATATTTTAACCTTGACAAGGCAAATTATTGTTATCATGATCCAAAGTTTGTTAATTCTATGAGCTTTTACAATCCAAATTATTTTTCCCACCTCAGGTGATATTTACATTTTTTTTTCCTTTTGCTTAATGTAGGCTATTCCCTCTTGCCTTCTTTCCCTCTCATTCATCTCTTCCCATTACTGTGTTTGGGTTGCTTAGTTATTTTTCTTCTATGTCCAGTGCAGCTGATGGGCCCCTTTGTTGTATGTTGTTCCATTTTCCACTGATTGTGTTTCTCCTCCTGGCTTCCCTCCATTGGGTGCATATTTCTACCGTCTACATAGTCAAGAACATGTAGTCATTAATGGTGATAAAACAAAATGAGTGGCTGTCCGTTGTTTCTTGAGTTCTGTTTACTTTGTCATACCTTCTTGCATTTTGGCTTTAGCATCCACGTATCTGGTAGATCATATGCCGTTTGTCTCATTGTTCTTGGCTTACCTCACTCAAATAATTTGTTGTAGTTCCATCTATTTCCCTGCAAATACCATCATTTTGTCCTTTCTAAAGGCTACATGGTATTCTATTGTATTTAGGCCCCACAATTTTTGGGTCCACTTATCACTTATGGCTCATCTGGGTTGTTTCCAAATCTTGGCTATTGTGAACAGTGCTGCAATAATTATAGACGTGTGTGTGTGTGTGTGTGTGTGTGTGTGTGTGTGTGTGTGTGTGTGTGTGTGTGTGTGTCTTTGTATACTGGTTCCTGTTGTTCAGAGTAGATATCTAGGAGTGGTATGGCCAGATCATAGGAAGGTCGATATTAAGCTTTGTTAGGTACCTCCAGACTGCTTTCCAAAGTGGTGGTATTAGGATACATTCCCACTAGCAATGTAGTAATGTTTCTTTCTTTGTATCCCTTCCAGCATTTGTCGTTGGCTGAATTTAGGTTGTGGGCCAAGGTGGTATCTCAGAGTTGTTTTTATTTGCATTTCCCTTACAGCCAGGGATGATGAACATTTCCTCATGTATTTCTTTGCCGTTTTTATCTCTTCTTCTGATAAGTCTTTCTTTAGCTTCCTTGACCATTTCAATATTGGTTTGTTAGGTTTGTGAAGAGTTCGTTTCTTGACTTCACCATATATAATATAATGAATATTATAATACAATGGATATTACACACTTGTCTGTTATATTCCTGGTAAATATTTTTTCCCATTTCTTCCAATTTCCTGGTAATGTCTATGATTCCTTTTTTAAGGCTTTTGTAGTTTTCATGAAACAGACCCTCTATATCTTTAGTTGGTTAATTCCTAGATACTTTTTATTTTGAGGTTATTGTGGATGGGGTTGTTTCTTTGATTTCCCATTCTATTTGTACATTGTTACTATACAGAAAGTCCCTTGATTTCTGTGGGTTAATTTTGTATCCTGCTTTTTTGCCAGATTGGTTTATAAGTTCTAAGAGTTTGGGGATGGAGCTTTAGGGATCGGTAATTTATAAAATAATGTCATCTGCAAAAAGAGATTCTTTATATTCTTCCTGTCCTATGTGGATCCGTTTAATGTCTTTTTCTTGCCTTATTGCTCTGGCTAAGAATTGCAGAACTATACTGAAGAAGTGTAGATAAAGTGGGCATCCTTGCCTTGTTCCTGTTTTTAGGGGAATTGGTTGAATTTTTTCCCTATTAAGTATAATATTGGCCTTTGATGTGCCATCTAAGGCTTTTATTATCTTATGAAATGTTCTTTCTATTTTTATTTTATCCATAGCGTTTAACATAAATGAGTGCTGAATTTTATCAAAAGCCTTTTCTGCATCAATGGAGATAATCATGTGGTTCTTGACCTTGGATCTGTTGATGTGATGGATTAGATTTATTAACTTACATATGTTAAACTATCCCTGCATGTCTGGAATGAAACACACTTGGTCATAATGTATGATTTTTTTGAAATGTTTCTGGATTCCTTTAGCTGAAATTTTATTGAGGGGCTTTGTATCTGTCTTAATCAAACAGATTGGTGTGTAGTTCTTTTTTGTTGGTCTTTGCCTGGTTTGGGGATGAATGTTATATTGGCTTCAGAGAATGAGTTTGGGATTACTCCCTCTGTTTCTATTTCTCTGAAGAGCTTGAGGTCTTATAGAATTCTGTAGTGAATCCATGAGGTCTTGGGGTTTTCTTGTTCGAAGATTTCTGATTATGTCTACTATATCATTGTAGGTAATTGACATGTTTAATTGATTTCTTTCTTCTTGGTTCTGTTTGGGCAATTGGTTTTTCTTATTTTTCAGGCAGAAAAAAAGTTTATTTACTGAACTGCTTCCTACACCATGTATAGTGGAGAAGCATGGCTTAAAAGGAAGGGGGGCAACCCACCTCTGGGAAAGGACTTATCTAGGCTAGGGAAAAGAAGAAGTGTGGCCAGGTGGGGAAAAGTGTGGCCACTATTACTAATAGATACCAATACCCATACTTCCAGGCTTTACCTCTGTGAAGTCCATTTTCCCAAATTCACCATCTGAGGTTTCTCACGTATGATTTCTTTCCATAGGTACCAGCTTTTCAGCATTTACCTGTTGGAAATTACCTACAAACCTTAAAAAGTATTGTCAGGTTAATGCCCCACTGGTTTTCAGAAGAGTTTTAGGTAGTAGCCTCAGAAAATTTACCAGGGTGCAAATATCTACACGTAAACTGACAGAAAGCTTGAGCCTGTATGAATTTTTTACAAGTTCAGTGTCAACACTTGCACACTTATAAAACTGTTTTTGCTTGTTCCTTTAATTTTAACGACTAATAGCTCTAGAGACCCCACTGGTTTTAGAGTGATCTCCCAAGTTACCTGATCACCTCAGATGGTTCCCTGTATCTTAGGGTCTCTAGTTTCTTTACCTCCTGTACAGTACTCTGAACCTTGGAGACTTCTTCCATTTTTTCCTCCTCCTTTTCCCTCAAACTTGATTTCAAGATCCCACTCTCCTTCTCAATGTGCTCCTTAACCTCTAACTGTTTTGGCAGGGTCACAGGAGAGTTCCTTTGACTGTGCTTTTAACCTCTTGGTTGCTGCATCTTCTCACAACACCTTTGCTTGCTCTTCAGCTCCTCTCTTAAGTTCGCAAAGTTGCTATTGTGAGGTATTTTTTCCCACCTCCACCTGTTCCATTGGGACACAATGCTTCTGCATTACATTTATAATGAAGATCTCAGCAGTGTTTTGGAGATTTTACTCTAATAGTTTCTCTTTCTAGTTTTCCACTTCAGTGTATTTTTCTGAAAGATCTTTCAGCTGTTTGTTTAGCTGTTCTGTTTTTCTTCCTAATGCTCTTCCCCTTTTCCCAGCATTCCCTATCAGAGCATGTGGTCCTTTAACTCTTTCTGAAGAGTAACAATCTATTTCTTGAGCCTGATATTTTCCTGTTTACTTTTCTTGGCCTCATCTTCTATGACACAGCACTTCCCCGTCTTCTCTGCTAACTATTCTTTCCTTCTTTCTCTAATGTCTGAATTTCTGGTGACACTCTTCAAAGCTTATAACTGACATGTACTTCAGCCTAATACATTCTTATATCAGGCCCAGCTCCTTTTTCATGTCCACGATTTCTTAATGCAGCATCAGGATCTCTTCTTTGTCTCTCTTGTGTTTAGCAAGGATGGCAGTATTGCTGTCTTGTGCTTCTGTTGGCCTGTGATCCCCTAATTTTCCTCATACTCATCCAGACTAATGAATTTCATTTGATTCTGAGTGTTTTCTAGGTTCCTTTTGAAGATTTTCTTCTCATTTTTGACTCTCACAAGTTTATATCTTCAAATATTTTCTTCACGTCAAATAATTCTTTGTTTTTTCCAATGTGCTCTTCTATGTGCTTTTAACCTCTCGGTTGCTTTTGACTGGCACATATTGGAGATTCAGTCTTTTATAAGTGTGTGTTTTGAGATAGAAGTCTGTGAATTTTTCTTTGCCACATTTCTTCTTAAGTTCAGAGGGCTTCTTTTTAAATTGAACACAGTTGGAATTCCGAGCCCCAAGCTCCTTTGCATGTTACTCCAGAGCTATGAACACATTTTCCAGGTGTTTAATGTGATTACACAACCTGTCGTTTTCTATCTTTCTCCTCCTTAGAAATTCCTTTTCCCAATGTCCATTTCGCTTGCAATAAGCTCACTGATCTAGTCCTAGAGGTTCCCTAGTGCCATTTGCAAATGAATTGTACTGTCTTTGCCCAAGGTTTCTTGATCCCTATTCTGGTGCTCCTATCAAAACTCAACCCCCTTTCTTAGAGTCTTTTTTTAAAATTTATTTTATTTTACTTTATTTGTGAACATACTGTACAGAGGGGTTACAATTACATGGGCAGGATAATGCATACATTTCTTACCAAGCATTGCAGCCTCCTCCTTTGTTTACCCTTCACATCCCTTCCCAGCCTCCCCCCTCCCCCCACCTAATCATCCCCCCCCAGCCCGCACCGAAGTTGTAAAGCTCGTTTTCGACATGACAACTTGTACATCTCATTGCTGCAACAGGTCCACCTGTATCCTTAAACGACTTGTTTTTCCCCATCTCCTCCACAAGTTATACTGACATCAAATAGAGTGAAAGCAGGGGTTATAATGTGGGGGAAGGCCATACAAAGTAACAAAGAAATAATCTTATAAATGCGTTAGAAAAACATGCATGAAAGAAAAAAAATTAAAATATATATCTAAGAGTTCATTTTCCTAACATCACAATATCTGACCTTTTCCGCTTGACTCATACATATACTAGATATTGCTAATAAGGGAAAACATGGGACCTATGTTTCTTTGGGCCTGGCTTACTTCACTTAATATAATTTTTTGCAAGTTTTTCCATTTCCTAACAAATGGGGCAATGTCATTCTTTTTGATGGGGGCATAGAATTCCATTGTGTATATATACCACATTTTCTTGATCCATTCATCTACTGAAGGGCATCTGGGTTGGTTCCATATCTTAGCTATGGTAAATAATGCTGCAGTAAACATGGTTGTGCTGGTAGCTTTAGTGTGGTCTTGTTTGTAAACATTTGGGTAAATGCCCAAATCTTAGAGTCTTTTTTATCCAGGGTATCTCTGTTTTCAAACACCTACTGGGTAACCACTTCCAACTTAGAATACACCTTTCTCTCAAAACTTTCTAACTTTTGAAGCTTTCTTCTAATATCTGGGGCTGACTGGCTAATAAAGGCCATATTTAGGGCTCTTTGATTCTCCAGGGCTTCAAGATCTATAGGCCTATATCTCCTATAGTCTTCTGGGAGAAGTTCCAGAAAAGCATTAGGGTACTCACTGGGGAACTGTCCCATCTCACTCACCTTAGTTTGATGACTTGGCTTTCTAGCCACTGCGGTATCCCTGCTAATCAAACCTAGCAATAATAGGTAAGCACTTCCCTACCTCGATCACTGTTACTCTCAGCTTGGCTAAGTCTGGGGAAAGACTTGTTCCAAGTAGTTTGGTTCAATATTTGGGCTACTGTCTGGTCCAAGTACTACTTTCAAATCACCAACAGGATTCATTCCCTTTTCTACCAGGTGAAAAGCACCTGTTAAATTTGCTGACACTCATTCCGGATGTGCTTGTGTGTGAAAATTACTGTCTCTAATGAAATAATGAGTCCCTTTTTTTTCTGAAAAGGATGGAGTTTGCTGTTTCAAGTTATACAGGTCACTAGTTGTAAAGGGACCATATATTCAAATGGGGTCCTGCCCCCCCATCTCCTCCATGTTCCTCTTTCAAGGGTAATAATGGTAACATACCACATTGTACCACCTCAGGCTGATAAAAGTAACCACTTTTGGTATAGGAGGACTTAACATGACAGGTGCTGATGGCAAAGAATAGGAGAGAGTACATCAATGCATCTTCCTCTGAGGGCCTCTATAACCCTGGGGGAGAATATTTTTTGGATATGGCAACTTGGATATGGCCTTGTTCTCCAATCCTGAGGAAAGGAGTAAACAGAGATGCATACAGGACACAGGTAAAACTATCAGCAAACAGACCAATAGGCACAGACGCTTAACTTACATGTCCTATCCGTCTCAATGTTGACGACAACAAGAGGTCCCAGATGACAGAGAGAATGTCCCAGATTGCCTCTTGAGGAGGCCACAGATGACCCCTGGAAAATGTTACATATGTCGTCCCTAGGAGGCCCTAGATAATCTCTCATGGAGGTTCCAAATAGCTCCCCAAGGAAGTGTCAGATGACCTCCAAAGGCGGTCCAAGTTGTCCTCTCAATGAGGCTGAGATTACCTCTCCAATAGCTCCCAGATGGCCACTCAAAGAGCTATATGTGAACCCCAGAGGAAGGTCCAGATAACCCTCTTGAGAAAGACACACATGACCTCCAGAGAAGTTCTTATATGGCTTCTCAAGGAAGTCCCAGATGATGTCTGAAGACGGTTATACATTTGTCATCAAGGTAACCCAAGCTGACCTCTCAAAGAAGTTCCAGATGACCTCAGGAGGTGGTCCTAGATTGCCTCTTAAGGAAGTCCTAAAGCCTATTTTTGAAGAGTTCTCGGGTTGCCTCCCGAGGAAGCCCCAGATGACCTCTGGAGAAAGTCCAAGATGGCCCCTGGAGAAGGCCCCAGACGACTTCCATGGTAGGTTTCAGATGGCTTCTCAAGGAAGTCGCAGATGTACTCTTGATGAGGTTCCAGATTGCTTCCCAAGGAAGCCCTACATGACCTCTCAAGGAGTTCCCAGAAGCGGCAAATGACCTCCAGAGGGGGTCTCCAAAACAGGCTGGGAAGTTTTCTTAGACACACCGCTAAAGGAACCTAAATGACTTTTGTCAATGTTGGTCCTCTGGAGACAAAGACTCAAGGTAGACTCTTAATGCTGAGGGTTGACACTTTCACCTATGAAGATTTTTCCCTTGGGACAAGGCCTGATGCTATCCAAATGGATTATCTCGATGGGGTTTCTGAAAATTAGGAACTCTGTAGTTCAAGAGAATCCATCGAGACACATTTAACATAATAAATGTTCTCCAAACCACCAACCCCCAAAATTATGATAGCCAAAGCTCCAAACAAAGGGGAGGGCAAGCCTTTTTCCCCTTTCCCTTTGTCTCTCCTTGGCTACAGAACTATACATCCTTCGATGTCTTTCCATTTTTCCCTTCTACCAGTTCCTTCTTCTCTTCAGGCCTCTCCACTCTCCACATGTCTGAACGGCTTTGCCTGCCTCGTCAGTTGCCATCCTTCACCTACTGCCCCCCCTCAACTTCCTCTCCTCCAAGGTTCTTTCCCCTTCTGCTATCACACCACTTCCTTCCTTCCAGGACTTTTCCTTTTTTCTCTTTCCTTCAATTTCTCTGATCATGTAGCTTATATAAAGTCTGTAACACTTCTCTACTCCAACTGCCTAACAGCTTTCAACTGTCACATACCAAACTGCCTACAGCCCAATCACTTAACAGCTAAACACCTGTTGATTAATGCACCAGCCCCTCCCACAGAATGCCCCACCTTCTTTGGTGGCATACTTTGTCCTTTCCAGCTGCCCAGGAGATGGTGCCTGGCTGATTATGGGACCCTATAGATTATTGGGGCCCTGCTGATTATTACAGTATCCTCCTTGTGAACTAGTAGCTATTGAAATTGGACATTTGATTTTGATATTACAAACGCGTTGTGACATCACAAACCCATTTTGACATCATCATCAGCACAACATCACAAACCCATTGTGACAACATTGTCATTGTGACATCATGATTCCATTGTGACATCTCAAATCTATTATGACCTCTTAGCTCCTTTGAAAAACCCATGCCCTTTTCAACAGTACAGTCCCCTTGTGTACCCATACCCTTGTTAACTGACAGTTGAGATCAGGCATGCCTTTATAACATCAAAAAGTGTTTGTGACACCCTCCACAGTGTCACATCACATTTTCATTATGAGAGCATCAACTCGTTGTGATATCACCAAACTCAATGACATAATCCCATTATGACAATAATTCTCATTGTGATATCATAGACACATTGTGAATGCTTATTCTGTGATTTCATTGTATTTCAAATGTGACATGAGAGTTGATATCAGAAACACATTTTTGTGCCTACATAACCTACATAACCATTTTGAAGTCATAATTACATTGCGATATCACAGTGCCATTGTGATATCACTAACACAATGTGATATCACTAAAATCTGTCCTCATAACTTTTGTGTTATGTTAACATTGTGATATCTTAGACCTTTCTGCCCTCATTTTTCAACCTCATATTTCATGTAACATGAAATACCAGAAATCCACTGACATCATGACAACTGTGACATCACACTGACCGATGTCATGAACATCATGTCACATTGTGATATCACAAAAGTTTTCATGTCATAATTAGTTGGTGATGCCATACAGGTAATGGGTCACAGTAGGTCTATGATGTCACAATTGGTTGGTGATATCCAAATGGCATAAAGGGTCTCATTTGTCATGAAATCACAGAGAATATGAGTTCAAGAATGTATTGTGTTATCTACAAAGGCAGGTGTCCTTGCAAATTTGTTAAAGTCCTAGGAGGATTATGATATCACAGTGTTCATGATGTCTGTCAGTATGATGTCACAATGGTCATGATGTCACAGTGGATTTCTGATATCACATATCATAACTGAAATGTTATAAGGTTTAAAACAGATTATGCGTTCATAAAGGGCACGACACAAGACTTATGAGGACAGTGTGGGCACACAGGCATCAAACATTGCCCTGAGGGGAAGTTGAGTGGGAGAGCCTGATTTGTTTAAGTTCAGTGTGTAAACAGCTTGTGGAAGCTTAAGCACATGATAAGGTGTGACCTTTACAGTGATTGGTTGTTTCCATTTCCTCCCCTCCCACGCAGTCTTTTGCTTTAGAAAGGGCTTGATCTGTGTTAATAAACGAGTCCTTGCTTGACTTGAATTCCTGCTGTGTCTGATTGTCTCTTGGGCTAAGGGAGGCTGGGGAACAGGCAAGCGGCCGCACTAACCTTTCCTTGGACCCCATCTGTCTTTCGTGGGACAGACAAAGTCCCAACATCTGGCTCCCAACGTGGGGCTTGAAAGGAAAAGTTACTGGCTGAAGCTAAACGCTCTCTCAAGGTAAGTGAAACCCTTAGTATGGGTAATTTTATTTCACAGAAGAAGGAGGAGAAGGCAGCATTAGGCCTAGAAGGAGTAAAGGAGGACTTGGGAAGTATGAAAGAAAAGGAATGGATCAAATTCCACCAAGAACGCTGCAAGACATGTACAGTAGAAGTCAAAACGAGGGTGAATGTTACCCCCTATGACTTGGGTGCCCTTGAGAGTCCTGGGCCCACACCCTACTCCCCTTATTGGGGGGAGGTAAGGTGCCCTATGGGACCTGCAAGAGGAATCTGCAAGACCCGGACCCTTACCAATCTTCTATAGAGGGGCCGAGGGCTGGGGAAGTAACATATAGCAAAAAATCCAAATAAGTATCTCTATACTAATATACAAACAACCAAAGAACATATTGAAAGTTCATAACATACCTAGACATTGCATACATATAGTGATTAGTGGAAAAAGAAACAATAAGAGAGCACTGCACAACCACTATGTAGAAATTGGAATCCTTATACATTGGTTCTTGGCACTTAAAGTGATATTGTCAGTTTGTTAAACATAGAGGCAATCTTTTAGATATTACACATAAAGTTGCTGCTATGATACAACATTTTGAATCATAACTTTATATACAAAATATATTTCAACATATGTCCCATGAGACACATGTACAGGAATATACATAGCAAAACCTTTTACAATAACATGTAATAACATATTGACATGCCCATTGAGGGTATTACACAAGTATACACATGCATATAAAACAATACCACTAAGTCTACATTAAGCCACATTCCCAGCCCAATATACTGCATCTTGATGATCATTATCTCTCATCCCTCTCAATTCTATTTCATCCCACAATTTACATAATTTTGTAGAATATTCACTGATTCACAATGTCATATGTAGTCACTCAGAGGATATATCACATAATATTTTATTGAGAGTCTTATTCATCAACATACTAAAACTATACCTTTGAGAATTGTGTGATATTAAATTCTAAATTATCACTCAGATTCACCCACTACTAATCTAAAATTTTTCCTAAGGTTAAAGCAAATGTAATCTGTATTTCTTCAATAAAGTACAATTCTTAGAAAGTTAAAGATTTGGACTATGAATATCACCCTCAGTTCTAGAACATTTTATCATCACTACCCTCTCAAAATACTCCAATATTTATTAGTAGTCATTTCCTGTCATAATTTCAACTTACCTTCCACTTGAGCAGCAATTATTTCATATTCTACCTCTACAGATGGGGCAATTTTAAAACCTCATATAATTAGATAATGTACTTTATTTTACACATTTATCCCATGTAATATTAGTGTTTCCAAAGTAAATCCATGTAAACAACAACAGCAAAAAGAATACTGACTCAAAAACAATAGATTTAAGCAGTCTAAAGATAGGCTCATATCTAACATTTAAGTATTATCTTAGATACCAACAGACTTTTAATCCAGTGAGCCATGAGCCCTCAAAATATTGAAGAAATTTCTTAATTTACACAATTGCTACGTTTTCTCATCTATCTTTCTTTCATTTCAACACAACATCTGTTTATATCCTTTATGTCATACTTGCCTTTGGAAGATATTTATTAGTTGGTGTATATTATTTGTAAGAAGTAATCTTACTGAAATATTTTACACTCACATATTGATCAAGGGCCTTATTAAACTTTTCTGTCTTTCTCCATTACCATTGCCCCTTAATTTTCAACTGTTTTCTTAGAATATCTTTGTGCTAGCTTCACACATCATCAAAATGTATTTCAGTGCTATTCACCCACTGTCATTGAAAATTATACAATGCTGAATGTAAAAGCAAAAATCTAAATAAATGGAGACATATAGTTTTTGTGGATTGGAGGATATAATTGAACAAAGATATTAATTGTCCCCCATACCGCTATTTTTGGTCATTCATGGGGCTTGAAATCTGGCCTGGGCACTGTCCCTCAGCTCTTCAGCTTAAAGTGAGGCCTCTATCCATTGAGCAACTGTGTCATTTCTGGTTTTCTGGTGGTTAATTGGAGATCAGATTCACACACACATTCCCGTTCCAGCTGACTTTGAACAGTAATTTTCAGATCTCAGCCTCCTATGCAGCTAGGATTATAAGCATGAACCACCAGTACCCAGTTTCACAGTTTTATTTATAATTTTATGACAATTTTTGAAAACACTTGATCAGCACTTTTTGACTCATTGACAAAGAAAAACCAACTGGAATATATATCTCTGTACAATATTAACACTCAGTGTAAAATTGTTATACGAATTGTAGAGGAAAGATTATACAACTCAATGGGTCTGTAGGGCACCAGATTAGAGCCACACACATATTATCAAGGTAAATTTAATGAGTGTAAAACAAACATTTGGGGAATGACATTCTCCTTAATAAGTGGTGATAGGGTAGAGAGTATTGGGGAGAATTAAAAAGTGAACATTGATTTAAACATAATTTATTCAAATATTAACTTCAATCAGGATTAAAACGTGGCATATAAAACAAAAATAGTGATGTAAATGTAAAGCACAGAAAGATGTCTTGACAATTTTTGAAATGAAGAATTCTTAAATTTGGCATTAAAATTATAGGAAAAGAAAACTTGATGTAGTAGAAAACAATAAAAGTGTAAAATAGTTTAGTCTGTGAAAGCTCATATGCAAGTAGTGAATAGAAGTTGGGAGTAAGGGGCTCATGTATCTCATCCTAGCTACTTGGGAGGCTGTGATTTGAGTATTGCTATTTGAAGGCAGCCCACAAAATGAAGTCCCTGAGAATTGTACCTCTGATTAATGGCAAAAAGGCAGAAGTTTGGCATGAGTCAAATGGTAAATTGTTAACAAATTGCAAGAAATCTCAAGGACCCTGAGTTCAAACCCCAAGAGGATATGTACATGTACAAAAATAATAATAGTTGTACTAACAGTGATGATGATGTAGATGATGATGATGAATATAATGATGATGAAGGGTACCCATAGTCAAGGATAAAATATTTGCAAATCCTATACCTGAAGAATGACTGAAGTCTAAACTCTGCCTAGAACTCTCAAAACCTAATGTTAAAATAGAACATCAATTACAAAACAAAACAATACATCTTGTGGGAAATAAGCACAAGAAAAACATCATTAGTCATCAAATGTACATTGAAACTAAAATTACATCATAAAACATGTATGAGAATAACTTCCCATAATACAATAATGACCATACTAAATGCTATCAAGAAACAGAGAAACTGGAAACTGGCAGGATGTCGAATAGGAAAGCCACTTCTGAACAAATTTTGTCAGGTTCCTAGAATATGAAATATACAACCACTCACAGTATAGCACAGGAAGATCTCTTCACGCATTGTCTTATAGAAATAAAATGTAATGTTCACCCAAAGGCCAAAACACAGAGGTTTATAGCAGCATTATTTCCTTTAGTCAAAAAAATTGAAATCAATTCAGGCTTTCTTCAGGTGAATGGGAAACAAATTATGCTAAATTTTATAATGACAGAACCAAAAAGCAACTCGAGTGAACACAATACAATATTAAGGCATCCAATACCTGGGAATAATCTACCAAAGATAAGAACGCAATCCTAAAAGCTTATTTATTGCATGATCGAGAAATCAGAGGAAAAAAATGCGTTGGTTGCCAGGATAAAACAGGTTTGGGTTGGAACAAAGAGAAGTAGTGTGTTTAATTATAAAATTGAAGAACGAGACAGACTTATTTTTAGTAAGAAACGTATCTGTAAATATGGTATATTCATATAGAGTTGATAAAACTATAATAGACTTAATATTTGCACAAAATAGTTTAAATAACTGAAGTCTGTATAAGGTACTTGTGAAGTATTAGTGTACTACTTGTGATGTCATACTAGAAATATATAAATAAACTGGAAAATATTCAAGGGATTTCTCTGTGTTCTTTTATTTGTGTTTTTTATTGTGAAAATACTGTACAGAAGGGTTACAATTACATGCACAAGAGGTTGAGTACATTTCTTATCAAGCATTGTAGCTTCCTCCTTTGTTTCCCCTTCCCATCTATCCTCCCTCTCCCCCGCGAACCAACCCTGCTCCACACCACCACATTTGTAAAGTTCGTTTTCGACATAACGACTTGTACGTCTCATTCTATCAATGGGACCACGTGTATCCCTCTTTAATCGATTTGTTTTTTCCCTTCTCCTGTACAAATTATAACAATATCAAATACAATGAAAGCATGGGTTATACCATGGGGGAGGGACATACAAAGCAGCAAAGCAATAATCTTATAAATGTGTAAGAAACAATTGCGTGAAAGAAAAATAACATTTGAATCCTTATCTTAGGGTTCATTTCCCTAACATCAACTTATCTGACTTTTTCTGCTTGACAGACACATATTAGTTATGGAAAATAAGGGAAACCATGGGACCTATGTTTCTTTGGAACTGGCTTACTTAACTTAATTTATTCCAAGTCTTTCCATTTCCTAACAAATGGGGAAATGTCATTCTTTCTGATGGAGGCATAGAATTCCATTGTGTATATATACCACATTTTCTTGATCCATTCATCTACTGAGAGGCATCTGGGTTGGTTCCATATCTTAGCTATGGTAAATAAGGCTTCAATAAACACAGTTGTACTGGTAGCTTTAGTGTGGTCTTTTTTGTGAACATTTGGATAAACGCCCAAAAGTGGGATTGGTGGGTCATAGGGGAGCTCTATGTGGTGTCATTTATGGAACCTCCATACTACTTTCGAAAGTGGTTGAACAAATTTATACTCCCACCAACAATGCAGTAAGGTTCCCTTCTGTCCACATCCCCTCCAGCATCTGTTGTTATTAGAGTTCTGGATTACAGCCATTCTAATTGAGATGAGGTGTTATCTCAATGTTGTATTGATTTGCATTTCTTTTCTTTTAATTTAATTTAATTTTATATTTGAACATACTGTACAGAGGAGTTACAATTACATGGGCAGGATAATGCGTACATTTCTTACCAAGCATTGCAGCCTCCTCTTTTGTTTACCCTTCACATCCCTTCCCAGCCTCCCCCCTCCCCCCCAATCCCAATCCTTCTCCTTTCACCCCCTTCCCTCCCCCCCCCCCCGCACCGACGTTGTAAAGCTCGTTTTGGACATGACAACTTGTACTTCTCATTTTTGCAACAGGTCCACCTGCATCCTTAAACAACTGGTCTTTACACATCTCCTCCACAAGTTATACTGACATCAAATATAGTGAAAGCAGGGATTATACTGTGGGGGAGGGACATACAAAGCAACAAAGAGATAATCTTATAAATGCATTAGAAACACATGCATGAAAGAAAAAAAACATTAAAATACACATCTAAGGGTTCATTTTCCTGACATCACATTATCTGAACTTTTCCACTTGACTCATACATATACTAGATATTACAAATAAGGGAAACCATGGGACCTATGTTTCTTTGGGCCTGGCTTTCTTCACTTAATATAATTTTTTCCAAGTTTTTCCATTTCTTAACAAATGCCCCTCAGTAGATGAATGGATCAAGAAAATGTGGTATATATACACAATGGAATTCTATGCCTCCATCAGAAAGAATGATTTGCATTTCTTTTATGGCTAGAGAGGTTGAGCATTTCTTCATGTGTCTATTGGCCATCCTTCTTTCCTCTTCAGAGAAGTTTTTCTTCACGTCTTTAGCCCACTTATTTATTGGGCAGTTGTTTCTTTGAAGATTTGTTGTTGGGGGATTTAATTTTTTGCGTTCCAGGTATATTTTAGATATGAGACCCTTGTCCATTGTATGGCTAGTGAAGATCTTCTCCCAATCCGTGGGCTTTCTATTGATCTTGCTAGCTATGTCCTTTGCCATGCAGAAGCTCTGCAATTTCGTGCAATCCCATTTGTCCAACCTTTCTTTCTTTGATTTCTTGTGTTTCTGGGTCTCTATTAAGAAAATTTCAGCCTGTGCTAAGGAGACCTAGGTTTTCTCCTATTCCATCCTGAAATGTTTTCAGAGTGTCTGCTTTGACTCCGAGGACTTTGATCCATTTGGAGTTGATTCTGGTGCAGGGTGATATATAAGGATCTAGCTTTAGTTTTCTACAATAGTTAACCAATTTTGCCAGCACCATGCACTGAAGAGGCTGTCTTTCTTCCATTCTATTTTTTAGCTCCCTTATGTAAGATTATATGGCTATAGGACTGTTGGTTTATTTCTGGGTTTTCAATTCTATTCCATTGGTCCTGAGGTCTGTTCTTGTGCCAGTACCAAGCTGTTTTGTTTACTATGGCTTTATGGTAATGTTTGAAATTTGGTATTGGTATTCTTCCA
This sequence comes from Dipodomys merriami, assembly GCF_024711535.1. NCBI lineage: Eukaryota > Metazoa > Chordata > Mammalia > Rodentia > Heteromyidae > Dipodomys > Dipodomys merriami. Next base: position 1,339,886 of record NW_027202993.1, on the reverse strand, counting down.
GCAATGTTCTTTCTGTTGAGGATTGTATTTTTCTCTGTACTTCTTATAACATCATAAAGATGTATTCTAACCTCGATTGAATTTAATGATATCTAGAAAACAGAAGTCAATATTGAATGTTTACATTGAAAAATTGTCCGAGTCCAACCTGAGATGAAATATACCTTGCTAATTAGAAGGACGAATTTTAGAAGATTGATATCCAGGGCCAGATCTAATAATAAATTCGTGAGAGACAACAAAAATAAAGAAAGCTAGATATAGTGTAATTTCCCTGTTATCTCACGTTTGTGGAAGCCATACTTAAGAGATTATTGATCAAGGGAGGCTTGGCCAAAAGCAAGACCTCCTCTGAAAAATAATCTAAAGTGTCAGAGCTTTAGCTTCATGCACCAGTAGTGCCAAACGAAAAAGAAAAGAAGAAAGCAGAAAATGAAAGGAAAGGATAGAAAAGGAAAACCATTTCCTCTTCATTCTTGTAGTTTCATGTCATTGTATACAAGAATTGAAAGTATTTTTTTCTTACTGGTAGGAATCAGGCCTCTCTAATATGAAAGTATTTATTTCAAAGAATTATTTTATTGTTGCTATTTATTAACTTATTATTTGGCTTTCTTGGATATTGAATCCATGTCTTTGTATATATTAGTCTAGTCCTATGACTGAGCTGTACCCCAACTCTCTTGTATAGTTTTGGAAAATGTTTATGAATTCTTCAATAGATAGCTACTCTCATTTTCATCTTATCTTTTCTCTCTTACAGTTTCCCCTATGTATTTTAGTATATGTGTTGAAAACTTTCCTCAATTTTATCTTCTGAACTTAAAATTTTGCTTTTGAGATTACTGAGAAGTCAGTTAATTTTATGACATCTATTAAAATTATATACAGATATATGTATTTCATATGTATTATTGATTCTTAGAGTTCATTGCAATAATCATCACTTTATATGGTCATATGCACATAGCTATTGAGCCATTTTTATTCTCTCCTAAGAATATTTTCCCTTGTTGTTGCCATGTGAATGCTTACAGTGCTGTTAGTTAATTATGTCCAATTGTAATTATTTGTCCTTTACTATCTATTGGATAATTTGTAGATTTATGGACATATCTAGTTATTACAAATGAGGAAAACAATGCAACATATATTTATTTAAATCTAGCTAATTTCCAGTCTTTCCGTTTCCTCCGGAATGGTGTAATGCCATTCTTTCAATGAAAGCACAGAATTCCATCAATGCAACAGAATTGAAGGCCCAGAAATGAATCCACTCCTATAGGAACATAATCTTTGATAAGGAAGCCAGAATCACAGGAGGGTAGAAAAACAGTCTCTTCAAAAATGTGTGCCGGTAGAATTGGCTGTACACAGAAAAATGAATTTAGTTCCTTATATATCCTCCTGCACCAGAATCGATTCCAAATGGATCGAAGACCTCAATGTCCAGATATTTTAGAATGTTACAGGAAGAGTTAGGGGAAACACGAGGGCTCCTTGGCACAGGTCAAATCTTCCAAAGTAAGTCTGGAAAAATTGGATTACATCAAACCGAATCAATCACTTGTCTGACTCAAAAGCCATGTAGAGAAAAGTGATAGTGTAGCACAGATTTATTAGGGAACAAACCTACAGATGAGAGCCTCAGCCAATGCTAAATCCTTACTCCTTTTTCTAATTAGGTTATTTATTGTAGGTTTGCATGAATGAAAGAGTTTTCTGGTGGGGATTAGAATGACAGCAACTAATGCTAAGACAGAGATCGCATGTGAAATGTGTTGTAGCAGGTGAAAGGAGGAATTAAGGCAGGGGGCTCTAGTTCAAAGCCTTGGCTTGGTGCAGTTTAGTATGGTTTAGATGTACAAGGGAGTGAAGGTAAAGCAGGAGTGGTGATAAACAAAAGCACTGATCTGAAGCCTCAAAATAAAGATCCTTATATATGTGAACCAAACACTCTCTTTCATGAGGTTTTATTTAAATTAACAAGCACAATTTTAGATTTCACCAGAGTGACATGGTGCATAATTATTGGCAATGTCTGCTATGTCAGGTCATCCAATCTACTCTTTCACGGGTTACCCATTAGCCAGGTTTCAAAACAATCAGTACAATGAGATTGTACAAATGAGACTGCGACTTTTCCCTCTCGTGAATTAAAACCCTGTCAAATGATTTCTGTCTTCCAGATGTTTACACAATATTTCTCATGATCTTTTCTACTATTTTGACATCATTATTCATGTTCATACTACTTTTTTTGTTGTTTTGTGTGTATAAGCCATTTTTAAGATTTGAACTCAATTTTTAATAGTCTCCCTTGCATTTTTTGCTCATGGCTGATGACATTCTATTCCTTGAGCCATATACTCAACTTCTCCTTCTTGCTGGACAATTGGAGATAAGTTTTCACAGTTTTGTCTGCTTAGACTGACATGGAACAAAAATCTTCAGGTCTTAGGATCCTGAGTTTCTAGTATTCTACACATGAGCTGCTAACACCAAGCTTTGCTTTACTGGTATTTTAATATGTGGTAGAGAAAAGTGGAGGTACATTTGGGTTAAGTGTGCAATTTTTCACATTCAAGTTTGAATCAACTTGATATAATGCAACTGTTATCGATTTTAATAGTTAAATCAATGAATTTTACACATTCCCACAGAAATATAATTGAAAACAACAGGCATAATTGTTTTCCTAAAGCAAGTAATAGAACCATGAATTTCTTTCATATTAATTTCTTGTTTTATATAAGTTTAATTAACAGGCTTCCAAGACTAAAAGTAAATATATTAATTGTATAGCACAAGAAGCAAAGTGATTATACTTAAGAAGAGATATTTCATCACTGCCAAAAGATAAGATTTTTAGCAGTCTCATTAAAAAGGAATGTTACATACAGAAATTAATGAATATGATATAGCTTGGTCATGACACAACATATAAATGAATGTGATTACATCTCCATTCTTCATAAATGTGTAAATAATAATAGTGTAGCAAGGAGCCAGTGTTTCATGTTTGCAACCCTATCTGCTAAGGAGACTGAGAACTGAGAATCTTGGTTCAAAGCCAACCTAGGCAGGAAAGTCTGTGAGACTCTTATCACCAATGAGCCACCAGAAAACTAGCACTGGTTCAAGTGGTAGAGCACTAGTCTTGAGATGAAGAGCTGAGGGACAATGTCCAGGCACCGATTTCAAGCCCCATGACTGACAACAATTAAAAATAAACAGTGAAAAATAAACAAATAATTTGACATAAACATTAAAATATATATTCTAAAATTTTTAAAATCCTCACTAGATATACTAGTTTATATAAATGTCAAAAAGTGTTTTCTGCTTTTAGTTGACACTGAATCAATTGTGTAAATCAGACATTTCTCACTCAATTCATATTTGTATGTTTATATACTTATGTGCCATAAGTATAATGAACTGATTCATGATAGGCAGTGCTGTTGTAGGAATCTCCCTTGGCTTTCTAACATTAACACTTCTACCAGAAAATCGATATGCCCTCCAACCTTGACAGAGTTTTTTTCATCTCATTGGAGCAGAAAAGTATAAGCCATAATCATTGTTTGGAACAACTGTAACATTTTACATGCATTTCACTTAATTTAAGAACCAAAACATTCAAGTCATCATAACCATGCCACTAACAGCAAGATGTCTTCTGAGCTTTTCAGTACCTTAAGAGATGAAAATTTTAATTATACATATCTTTTTTTCTGCCTAACATCCTATATCTTTAGAAGATCTTTTTGTGTAACCCTGTGTTTCTGATTAGAAGACCAGAACAAAGGCAATAATTAAAATAGTGGAGGAAAATACTTGGAAACAATTTAAAAAGCAATCACAGACACTCCTGTCTTCACCTGATGCAATGATAATATTCATTAAAGTAACACGTTTTGTCATCATTTAAAGAGCAATAATTAAACTTTAATTAGCAGTGAAGAAGGGAACAGAAATCTTTGTTTGGAGGAGTTCCAGGAAGATGGCAGAGGATAAGCTGGAGGCTAAACAAGCTCTCGCATAGAAAGCAGTTTTAGTGTTCCAGTGAACAATCCTAAGCCAGAGAATCATACCAAGTGTGCCATCACAGTACAGAGAGTTAGGCCAGAGAGAGAAATTCCAGGCAAGGAGATAGATCTGAGCACTTGCCAGCAGCCGCGGCTGCGGCTGGAGCTGCAGTGAGGGCGGTCATAACTGCCATACCTGCAGGACAGAGAGTCCCAAATGAAGGAGCCAGACACGGCGGGCGAACGGATTCTACTCAATACCAGCAAGAACCAAAAAGGAGCAGACATCTTCATCCTGCAGTTTGCAGACCAGAGAGTACACAGGAACCAAGACTTGGTGTGAGTAGAAGTCTCACATCCTCACTCCTTCTCAGGGGGCAGAGGAGGGAAAGCCACCCCTTCCCCCACACTACTGGAGATCTCCATCTTTGATACTGACAAAGGCCCAGCTGAGCTGCTAGCTCCAACTCAGAACTTGGAAGAAAAGTAGTGTTATTTAGCAGGTTACAAGAACATAACCTGACCTGCTACACTCAGCTCCACCCAGGGAAAAGTCACCCAGCCAGGGTCACCAGTCCAAGGAGTGGCTTTCTTCACTGAGTAAACAGAGCCAGGGGCTTCACCTCCCTACAGCAGCCTTGTCAATCAATGGAAAGTAAGTAAACATAAACCCTGAGTATGGCTCTAGGCTGGACTATGTGAATGTCTCACAAGCTAGCCCCTCAGGGAAATGCTACTGTTTGCTGAAAGGCATCAACTCTACCCAGAACTTAGCCTCATCACAGAATCTCCAAACTAGAGGAAACAGCCATCTCCCTCTTTTCTGATACTCAAAGCAGATCTCCCTCCCATTGAACTAGGCTGGGTGGAAGAACACAAAATCCTGGGTAAAGCAAAGCATTTTTAGGTCTGCTCAAACAGTCTTACTTAAAAAGCCAACCAAGTCACAAGAAAATCAAACACCACAAGCAGACCAGACACTCCAACAAGAGAGTGGTTATGGACAAATGGAAGATACAGGATCTTCCCATACCCCCCCCAAAAAAAAATCAAGAACTTTTTTTGGTACATTGTATAAATTTTCTTTTTCTAAAACTTTTTTTAATCTTTAATTTTTAAGTTTAAAAAATTATTTTGTAGTAACTTTTTTTGCTTCCTCGTACAATTTTTATTTTAGGGGTATATGTGTGTGTGCATTTTTCTTTAAATTTTTTTTTTTTGTTTTTTGTTTAGCTCTACTGAACTTTTGATCTTTTTTTTTCTTTCTCATTCTTTTCAACCTTTCTTCTCTTTCGTTATTCTTTGTGTGACTTAATTGATGTTCTGCACATCCTCAGATGTACCCATAGTCGATTATTAGACCTTATCCCCCATTGTGTACACACTTAATCCAGAAATTTATGACTCAATTCAAACCTCTTAGACTTAAATTCCTTAATAGCAGTACTACTTCTTTATACCTATATAATATTTGAAGCATTTTTTGTAAGTTTTTCACAACTCCTTTATATTCTTCCCCTTCTCTCATTTTATCCACGTTCCTCTCACAGCATTTTGTTTTCAATTTGCATAATTTTTAAGCATGGCAATTTTAATTTTTAATTTTTTTCTTTTCTATTTTTTCTTGTCTCTTTTTTCTCTTTCTCTTTATTCTTTTTCTCTATCTCTCTACTTTCATTCTATCCAACCTATTTCTGGCTTTGAGATTAGGACTTAGTTAAGTTAATTCTCCCTGGGCCTTCCCACATCCCTCTATTCCTAATTTTATCCACATCTCTCCCTAAAACTAATAATTTCTGGTTTGCCTAATTCTTCTTTGCAGTTCGTAGCCCATTAATATATAGTTGTTTCATGTTGAACTAGATTGTGTCTGCGGACTTTTGACTGTGCAACTACAGATTTTGGTTGATGCTTGCCTTAATATAGTGTTCTAGCACAAAACTGGTGTTAATTTCATCCCAAATGGGCAGAGTAAGCCAGAAAAATGGCAAGTCCGGGTATCTCAACTCCCACTCATGATAATCAAGGGACAGAACAGATAATGAATAATCCAGAGGAGACTTCCCAAATAGCTCTACAAACATTGTTGGTAAACATGGTAAATTAAAAGACTGAAAACTCAAAAAGGACTCTGTATGAGCGTGATAGGGAGAGAGAGGAGGCAAAACAAAGGTGAATACAGGAATATCATGAGCATGAGGAAGCTACTCAAAAACTGATACAGGAATTGCATGAACAGCTTTAGAACATTCAAAGAGAAAGGCAGGAATGGCGTGAGCAGGCTGAGAACACTCAAAGAGAACTACAAGGATTGTGTGAAGGTGAGGAAGCTAATCAAAGAGTAATACAGGAATTGAGAGAGCAGGATGAGAATACACAAAATCACTAAAGTCATTCATGGAATCCATTACCAAAGAGCTGAAGAAAGTCAGGGAGACCACAAAGGGAATGCTGAATGGAACTCAACAGAAGGAATGGGTGTTCAAGGAAACCATAACCAATCAACTAAGTGATTTGAGAATAAACACTGAACACCAAATTAATGAAGTAAAGAAGTTCATACAAGATCTAAAACAGAGCTTCAACAAAGAATTTTAAGCCATCAAAGCTGACCAATTAGAAGGAAAAAAAAATAATGAGATGTACAAGTCGTTATGTCGAAAACGAACTTTACAATTTTGGTGTGGGGTTGGGGGGGAGGATTTTGTGGGGGGGGGGAAGATTGGAAGGGGTGGGAAGGGAAAACAAATGCGTAGGCTACAATGCTTGATTATAAATTACCTTGCCCATGTAATTGTAACCCCTTTGTATAGTATTTTCACTTTGTTTGGAGACGGCTTGACTGAACAATCCAACATACACATGATAGATTTATCATGTTTTTCAATGTAATTGTCAAAATAATAGAGAGCAAAACCGAAAGGCTAGAAAACATCTAATCCAAAGCAGTAAACTTTTGTCTATAAAATAATTGTGAGGGTCTGTCTCTTTGAAAGTCAGGCCCCCAAAGTGTGAAAATGTACTTCCTTTAGTTTGAACAATAAAGCACTTAAAAATCATCTGATAATGTTTTACATATCTTGCCTTGGACTTCTCATGTTGGAGAAGAAGAAAGGTTTGAAAAAGTTCAAGACTGACTATTCCCCAGATCATTCTTATTAATCAGCTATAGCAATGGAATTAGCCTTGGTTACTCCTAGTATCATACTTATTTACATTTAGAAGCATTATTTGTTGCTGGGTTATAAGCTGCAAACCCTTGAGTATTAATAAAATCATTTCCTGAGAGGAATGTTGCTGTGTAAACAAACCTAAAATATCAAAGACGGCCTAGTGGAAACTACTTTCTAGCTATATCACAATCTGAAGTTTCAGATTTTGTTTCCCATTGTATCAGGAAATTCATTTTTGTTATCTTCTTTTTCACCATCTAGTGATTCTATAACATCCTGGGATTGCTATATCTTTACTGGATTCTCTAATTTCTGTTGGAATGTTAGGAAAAATGGAAAATTGAGTTCCTGTTTCTGTTTTACTTTATTATTTTTATTACTTTAGAAAGTGTAGCTCAAGGGGCTGGGAAGATGGCTCATTGGTAGAGTGCTTGCCTTGCAAGCCTGAGGCCCTGAGTTTGATTCCTCAGCACCACATAAGCAAAATGAAAAAAGCCAGAAGTGGCGCTGTGGCTCAAGTAGCTCTAGCCTTGAGCTGAAGAGCTGAGGGACAGTGCCCAGGCCCAGAGATCAGGCCCCACAACTGGACCCCCCAAAAAAAGAATGTGTAGCTCAAAATGACATAAATTATTTTTTTTATAATATTAGGAGACAGATTTAATTTCCATCGTCTTACCCTAGCCTTCTACGTAACTTTGGTACTTAATGATCCACAAATGTGAAAATAAAGATAGGGAGCTTCTTATTTAGATATTGTTTAGTATTTCCAGACTTCATTAATGCAAGACCCTTAGTAGTATATACATCATACATGTGTACATCACCAGTGGCAACTTTTTCTTATTCTCAGAAACAAGGACATATGCTGTCCCTGTATTTGCATCAGGAAAAGGCAGTAGAGTTAGTTTACTAAACTAAACGTGCTGTAACAAATTTCTACTAGTTAAGTGGATTGTACCATCTGTATTTATAATTTTACAGTTCTAAAGGACAGAACTCTAAAAGTAGTCTCACTAGATTAAAATCGAACCACTGACAGGGCTGAAATACTTTCAGATGATTTTAGTGGAAAGGCATTTACTTCCCCTTCCGCTTTCCAGAAACTTCATAATCTGGAATGTTGTCTTTACCTTTATCTTCTGATGTAGCTTCTTTACATCTTTGTGCTGGTTCTTACCTTATCATGTCCCTTTTGAAATACAGGTGGGACTTTTAAGTAGCTATTTGAGTATGTTTCTCCCATCTGATAATTATTCAAATTGGCATTCCTTGGGTGATAAAAGGTGATTATTATATATATATATATATATATATATATATATATGTAAATCTACGTTTGATGAATTAGATATTTGGGGATGATAGATATATTGGGAAGGTATTTTGCTGTTTAGCATTCTTTCCACTATAACCTGCTATCCTGTCATTAAATTTGAACAACATATAAGCTATTTGCTTTAAAATCATCTATTTTTCATTATGTTTAGATTCTGATAAAAATTTAGCCTCTCAATTCACACAATGTTAATACAGTCTTATTTCATGCCTGCCAAAAGCAAACAACAAATCACTATTTATTAAAAATTATTTTTAAAAAATTTAAAAATTTCTATTTATTAAAAAAACTGTTTTAAAAAATTAGCCAAGGACAAGGAATTAGAGAACATTTGATACTGAGACAACATAAAATCTCAAAGAATCCTGGAGTAATTATTTCAATATTACATTTTGTTCTGCTAGGAGAAGAAAGCATTTTATCGACAATACTTTATACTTTCTTACCTAGTATGTTTATTTTTCCAGAAATGGAATTTGTTAAACATTGTGACTATCCACCAGAATAAATGCCTTCATATGCCTGCATCTTGTGCAGATTGCATAGTCAATTAGATGTAAATGAGAGTTTATCAGTAGCACTTTTAAAAAATGCAGAAAATGTGGACAGGGAGCCAATATACATATTATTCCACCATCACCTTCCACATCCTCCTTCTTCCTTCCTAGGAAATATACCCAATCAATACAAAGGCTTAGATATTTGGCTCTTCAGATTGTAAATGGATGCAGAATATTATGGGTGTCAGAGATGACTGTTAATGATGTTTTATGTAATAATTTCACATGTAACAGCCTTATGAGTCCTGCAGGTCTTAACACTATATTTCCTTAGTGATGCGATAGGAATGTCAGCCTTCCTGGACTTAGTATTGTGTTCCACTTCTTTCTATCACATGGCCTGAATTATAATACATAGTAACAGAATGAAAAAGTAATGTCATCTTAAGAAAGTTACTTAGGGCTCTAGGAATGTGGCTTCATGGTACAGTTTTATATGGGTAAATAAACCACTCGAACAATTCAGGGACAGAGTTTCCTTCAATCCTTAGAATATTTTCTTGTACAGTAAAAAGTACAGCACAAATTAACTGAAACTTTGTCATTTCTCTATGTTCAATTCCTCTCTTGGGATCAGTTTCCACTTGAAATAACAGTTCCTTCCACTTAACTTCCAGTAACAATCTGTGGTGCTGCTCGAGGTAAAATGAATGTTTTCTGGCTTCATTGAAATAGCACAAAGACATCTTCGGACATGTAACACGTGTTTCAGAGACAATTTAGTAAAGACAAAATATGGAATTTAAATGGTATACAAAATCTTTATCCATTCACATATGGTATATAAGATGATGTTAAGTGAAATGAACACCAAAATAGTTACACAACATACATTTTTTCTTGCTTGCTATTGTTTTTAATGTATCTAAAATGTACTATGTGATTTTTTTCTTTCTCTTCTATGCTCTTCCCCAATGATATAATCCCTGTTTTCATTAGATTTGATGTCAGTGCCCTGCATCTTGTATATACTTTTTTCTAATATGGGGAGGGGAAGGGAAAAAACAAAATGCTGAAACAAGGGTACAGTATGACCCATTGTAACAGTGAGATGAAAAAGACACTATGTAGAAAACGAACTTTACAGGTTCGGGAGTGGAGGGGAGAGTTGGGGAGATGGGGAAGGAAGGGATAGCAGAGGAAAAACAAAAGAGGACCTAAGAATGCTCGATAGGAAATGTTCTCATTACTTTACTTATGTAACTCTAAGCCCTCTTACACTATTTTTATAATAAAAATATGAAAAAAAGATTATACAGGAGTATATTAAGTTCAAATTTCATCAGTACTCCATAAATGAAGGCCAATTTTTAGTGGGAATATATTTCTCAGAAACGTTTATTTTTGTTGTTGTTTGTTCGTTTTTTTGTTTGTTTTTTTGCTAGTGTGTGTTGTGCATTATTTCCCAAGTGTACATAAGTTAACAGTAGAAGAAACAATAGGAATAATAGGAGAAAGAATTGTTCTGTGTTTAAATATAATGGTTCAATATACTATAGAAGTCAACTTTGAAACAATAAAGCCAAGGCCAGTATGTAGAACTATGGGAGGGATACAGAGAAAGCACTACTACTACATACAACATGAAGGATGAGTCCATTCTCTTTCATCTTTTAGCTCTAAATCATGGTAGCTAATCAATCAAATTTTTAAACATAGAATGGAAGAATGATTCTGGTTCCAAAGCAAGTTAGAGATCATGGAATTAACTGGAAAAATAGGCCATTTCTTTTTCTTGGTTTTTTCTTACTGTTCTATGTTAATGCAAATAGGGGGGCTTGAATTCTGGGCCTGGGCGATGTCTTTCCGCTCTTCAGCTCAAGGCTAATGATCTACCACTTGAGCCACAGCACCACTTCCAGTTTTCTGGTGGTTAATTGGAGATAAATGCCTCAGAATCTTTCCTACTTGTGCCGAATTTGAACTGGAATCCTCAGATCACAGCCTCCTGAGTAGCTAGGATTACTGGCATGAGACAATGGCACATGGCTTAAGCTCACATTTCTAACAGTATATACTCAGGAAATGTAATGTGTTTGTTCACCTATGTTTATATGAATTCTTAAGTTAAAAATCTGGACTAGAGTTTTGAGTTCACACTCACAAGAATATTTCTAGTTTTAAAGTTGATACTGCTGGAAAAATAAAACCTAAGAAGGTAAAAGAGTCTGGGAAGTTCAGTTTGCATCCAGCCTGGGAAGAACAGTGTTTGAGACACTATCTATAATTAGCCAGCCAAAGCTGCATTGGAAGAATGGTTCAAGAGATGGAATATCAGTCATGATTGAGATTGCTCAATAAGAGCTTGAGGCTTTTGCATACATACATTCAAACATATACATACAAACAGAGGCACTTATATGTGCACACACAAATACACAAATGAATCAACTCTTAGAATATGTAGAAAAGTTAGAAAACAATAGAAAATATGTCCTGAGTAAGACTAGATTAAATGACATTTTCTAATATTAAAAAGTCCTCAAGTGAACATTCCTTAAAAAAGTTTGAGACTTTTACATAGGTAGGGAACAGAGATAGTAAGAGAGTTATGTAATGATGATTAAATGGATCAGATCCATGGAGGAATGAACCAGAGACCCATGCAGGTGCATCTGAAAATGTTCATATCCTGTGTCAAATGTTAGAACATCTTTGCAAATTGTACATAAACAGTCTGAGCAGTCAGTCAATTGGATAAGATCATTGGAGAAATTCAGAATTGCTAGTCTCTTTCTGGATTAAATAAACCAACAAATTGTGGCAGGGCAATATGACAAAAGCCTGGAATTCTAGCATTCAGACAAAGACAGGAAGTTAGAGAGTGGAATTACATAGTGATACCTTCCCTGGACCAGGTAGTATAATTTTGTCTCAATGAAACATACTAAACAACAAGAAAGGTATACAAGGTTGGATGTTTGGGCTAATTTTATCATTATCTTTTTAGAAGTCAAGTTTCCTATTGAAATGCAAGTCACCAGTCTTGTGCTAGAAATCTATTTTGAGGCAAGGATCAACCAAAGTCCTATAGTTGCTGCAGATACAATCTATTCAATACATACAATCTGTTCAACATCAAACAACTATGGATTAATTGGATGAGAAGAGCAAAGAATTTGGCAAACCAGAAATTATTAGGTTTAGGGGAAAATGAGGGGAAAAATAGGAGTAGAGGGATTTGGGAAGGTAAAAGAGGAGAGAATTTAACCGAGTCTTAATCTCAGAAAGGGAAATAGAATGGACAGAATGATAGGAGAGAGATTTAAAAAAAATAAGGAAATTGGAAAAACAAAAAGTAAAATTTAAAAAGTGAAACCCGTGAAAATTATGTAAGTTTAAAGATGATGTTGAGAGAAGAAAAGAATAGGATGAGAGAAGGGGACAGATAGAAAGGAGACATGAAAAACAAAAAAATAAAAATTATTAAAAATAATACTCAGTTGTGTTTTTAATCTCTCTTCATTACATAACATTCCTAGATGGATAATGGCTCATGGTTCCAACCAAAAATTTGAAAAAATAAGCATCATTCTGTTTGATTCCAAAGAAATGATGACAGATTGCAACAGTTTAAGCCTGGAGTAATTGCAAAGTTCATCTAATGTATGATTTTCTAGAGCTTGCTAAGTTAGAATTTATATTTAAAATTAATATTTTGGTTTTGTTTGTAATTTCATATTCTATAGGATACTACAAAATTCTTTTTATGTAGAGGGTTTAATTGACAAATTCACAAATGATTCAGACATTCTATTTGCCTAAAATATTCTTTCAAGCAAGGTATAGTTAGAATTTAGTTAATAGATAATTCCAAGAATTCATGTATAAAATAATGTGAATATTCTGGACAGAGTTGCCAACAAATGGATGATATTAATTTATGAATGTAGAAAAAGCAATTTTTTGAGGCTTTGGTGTATCATGTTATGAAGAGAGTAAATGTGTGACATGTTGGTTCTTCTATCTACTCCTAACACATTAAGCAATTTCTTTAATTATTTGCCTCTGTATACAATGAGAAAAATGCTAGAGTTGGCGCTTGTTTTATTTTATTTTATTTATGTTGTCCTAGAGTTTGAACTCTGTGTCTGGCCACTCTCTCTGAGCCTGTTTGTGCTCAAGGATCGTGCTATATACCACTTCAACCTCAGAGCCACGTGTCTGTCTTTTCCTGAGAAGTTTATTGGAGATAAGAATCTAAGGAACCTTCCTGCCTTGGTGTGCTTTGAACCATAATCTTCAGATCTTAGTCTCCTGAATATCTAGGATAGTTTAAAAAATATAAATATAAATAATATTTGCAAGTGTTTTGATTTCAAGAATACCACTGGTGGGGGGGCGGGGCGGGGGGGAATGTTGCAGCAAAGTTTAGTGTAGTGTTCTTTCCACAATAGGAAGGCATCATATTAGTAGAAGTGTAGAATTTTTTCACAATAATCATAAGCTATTCATGATGTAAATTAAGGGAATTTTAAGGTGCACCTTAGAAGATGGAAACTGTTGGGGTGGGATGACTTTATGGCATAAAAGCTTGGGATTGAAGGTCATAGAAATAATAGCTTAATCTGATGAACAAATGTTTACTTTTGAGGAATTAATTTTTACAAATACTTCATAGTTTTATCCTCTACTAAAATTTGGCTATATTTTCTGTTGACTTATCAATACGTAACACCTCATTGGAAACTGCATCTATTGCAGAAATAAATCACATGCCAACAGGTACTGTTTTTAAGGTCTCTGGAAAGAAATGTTCAGAATTTGAAAATGAATAGTTAGTAGTTACAGGAATTTTGAAGAATACATATATTCTGTCCTGTTAACAATTATTCAGTTTGGAAAGTTAGAACTTTCAATTGAATTAAACTGTTTTCTGTTTTACTATGAGACAATAATAAAATATGTGTTCTTCAAAATAATGACAAGTATATTGTGAAAATATTGTATAGTTGGATATCATTCAAGTTGATTACCCTCTGATAAAGAAAGGGTAATTCAAATTAGATGCCATATTTTAGCTATGGTAAATATTACTGTGATAAACATAATTGTTCTGGTAGCTTTAGTGTGGCCTTGTTTGTGGTCACCTGGTTAAATGCCCAGAAGTGGGATTACTGAGTAATAGTGGAGCATTATTGTGTACATCAAGGATAATCTTAGTAGATAAGCAGAATAGCTATGTAAATATGACTGTATAAGGTGATTCTAAGTGAAATGAACTCCAAGACATGTTCTTTGTTGTTGTTGTTCTTAATGTACTAGGTGATTTATTTTTATCATTTTGTGTTTTCCCCACCTATGGTTTATCCCCTGTAGTCACTGTATTTGATATTGATACCCTGGGTATTGTAAATATGTTAATCTGAACCTGGGAAGAGAAATGAAAAAAAAACAAAATGGTGAGACAAAGGACGAAGGGGGAACCTATGCAACAGTGATACAAAACAATATGTTGGATATAATCTTGGGAGTTGCGTTGGGAGGGAAGAGGGAGAAAAATGGGTGAAGGGGTAACGTTAGAAAAGAAATGAATTCATTACCTTACTTATATAACTATAATCCCTCTGTACATTACCTTGACAATAAAATTTAAATAAAAATAAAATAAAATAAAATATATGAGAGCATCAATACAGTCGATGGGAATAGGGGAAATTCTGTACTATACAAAGAAGTGTAGAACAGCTGTGGAGAGCAGCAATTTGACTTTAACATAGGAAGTAATAAACTAGGATACAGATTTTCATCTTCATGTAAGTCACTATAAAGGAAAAACAAAATGTATAATCAGCAAACCAATAACGATAAAATAGAAAACTAAACAATTAAGGTGAATAGATGACTTGGACCAAGAATAACAAATGACATAATTAGGAAACAATAACAAGCTGGTAAGTTTAAAAAGTATTACCCATAATTCTATTAAATGCTGTTTACATTACAATTTGTTAGAACTATAATTCAAATCACAGTTTAATAGTATATCATTTTGATATTAATATATTTATTACTTATTTCTTAATAGTGAATTTTTAATAGATGATTTTAATTTCTGCATCTCTAGAAAAGAAAAAGGGAAACTAATTTTAATAATATATTTCATGAATTGTAAAATTGAGAAGCATTAGATTTTAAACAAACAATATATCATCATTGTTTCATTTGTGTGAATTAATGTATTAATTCAAAGTGTATCCTACACTCAGCACTCATCTTAACATCAAATAATAAATTATTGCACATGGCTCTTGGTATTACATGGAAAGGTTCAGCACTGTAGTAAAATTCACACTACACAATACAGGAGTGTATGACTCCTCTAATCTCACTTAAGTTGTGGAAATTTGATTTCTACATGCATGTTAAATTCCTCTCTAGGTGACATCTAAAAAGTATATACAATTATATACACGAGGGGTATTTCAGATGATACTTAGAAGCCATATTCATTAATTAAATTTTTACTATCTTGTACCAAATAAATATTTATAGAGAGACTGAATTTCTGAGTAGATGATGGTGTATGTGTGCGAGATTATTCAGATTGAGGTTTATTTTATAATTCTGACATTGTTTCTACAGTTGGATTTAATTTTCCTTAAGGGGTTAAGTGTATTATATTGGATATATGAAAGTAAACTGAATATCTATTCCATTAATCCTTTCCCACTTGTCTAATTCCAATATAATTATCCCTGTGTTTGAAGTAATGAAAATAACAACAGATATAAGCAAGATAAATTAGTCTGTAGTAGACAAGTATTTTTACCTTTATTTTGATAGTTGGTCTTCTTTACACTACAAAATATTCTTGGGAAAATGTGCTGCAGGCTGGTCACAACTGTAGAATATTATGGTTTGATGTATCATAAGAGAAGGAAGGAAGGGGAACCTTCCTTCAAAAAGTCTGCTCTGAGGAATATGATCTGCTTTATGTTGGTGACTTGGAAATGAAATTTTTTCAGTCAACCTTGAAAAGCCACCTTGATAGAATATTTCTGTAAGTTGTTACAGAGGATTATTGATGCCTTTGCAAGGATGTCAGATTGCCTCATTTTGAGAAAATTAAAGCAGGAATTTAGTCAGCTGTTCTTTCTATCTTTAGGAGAAAAAAAACATTGAATCTAGGTCAGGGGATCACTGGGACCCTGAGAATCTACTATCTTGAATAGTAATCCTAGAACTCTAAAACAAAAAAAAACCCACACAAAACAAACAAACAAAAACTCAGACAGGGCTGTTATCACAGCCTACATGAAGGCAGGCAAAAAAATACAGAAGCTGACAGTCATTTTGTTGATAAATAATATAGTTTTTATGAGGCAGACTGAAATGAGGCTCCAGAGAGAAGGTCAGAAAGACGGATCAGAGAGACTAAAATCGATCACACAAAGTTTAGAAAGTAGAATTCCTTGTAGAACTAATACACCAAAGAAAGCCTGTGCATGTAAGAACAAGACAACAGACCAAAATCCAGAAATGCACATTTCCTTAGAGGTCAGCTTAATGAATTTTCAATGGACATCTGTGAATTCTTAAATATTTGACCACATGTGGGAGAAAGCTGAAGAGAACGAAAATGTCATCACTCTGTTAGGATGTCCAATATCACATTAGGAAGTAATCAAGCAAAGATTTGTAATAAAAAGAGAAAACAAATATTCCAAAAGAGGGTCTCACTTGTTTTGATGTAACAGTTCTTGATTTAGGTGTTAGCAATTGCCCTACAATTGATCCAGTCCCAAAGCTGAGTTGATATTGACTGCAGTATTCCTACATGAACAAAAAGAAAAAAATTATAAATGTCTGATGAAATGAGTTGAAGGTGAAGTGTTCTAATTGTGATATCTGAGGTCTAGACACAAGTGAAGAGGTGCATTTTCTTTTCTAAAAATCCCCGATTATTATCCTAGTGCCAGTGGCTCAGAGCTGTAATCCTAGCTACTCAGGAAGCGGAGATCTGAGGACTGTGGTTCAAAGACAGCCTTGGCAGGAAAGTCCTTGAGAATCTTTTCTCCATTTAACCACCAGAAAACCAGAAGTGGAACTGTGGCTCAAGAAATACAGCACTCACCTTGAGTTGAATAGCTCAGGGCCAGTGCCCAAGCCAGGAATTCAAGCCCCTGGACCAACAACAGCAACAACAAATCTCTCTTTTCTTGGACTGCCTGCATCTTTTCCTAATATTCAACAAAGAAGCCATTTTATCACCCACTACCTTTAAGTCCTATGCTAGGTACTGCAAATAGAATGATTTGGTATCTTATGTCAAACAGTTCTTATTTGTGGGAACAAATACCAGCAGCGGTAACTTTTTTTCCAGTCCTTGAACTCTGGGCCTGGGCAATGAACATGGTTAAACTGGTAGCCTTTCATGTGAGATTGTTATTTATTGGATTACTACCCAAGAGGGGAATTACTGGGTCTTAAGGGAGATCTATATTTAATCTTTTTAGGGAACTCGGTATTGCTTTAAACAGTGGTTGAACAAGTTTAATTTCCCACCAACAGTATAATAGAGTTTCCAATTGGCTACATCCATGCCAGCAATTGCTATTGTTAGTTTTCTTGATAATGACCATTCTAACTGGGATAAGGTAGAATATGTATTGTTTACTTGTAGATTTGTGGCCACTATCTAGCTACCATAAATGAATGAATCCATGAAACCTATGTTGCTCTGCGTCTGCATTCCTTTCTCTTTTCTCTTATTATAATTTTCCCAAGCCTTTCATTTTCCTTAAGACTGATGAAAAGTCATCCTTTCTGATGGGTGAATAGAATTACATTGTGTGTGTGTGTGTGTGTGTGTGTGTGTGTGTGTGTGTGTGTGTGTGTGTGTGTAAGATGACTATAGGCCCATGACTATAGGCTCATTTCTAAGCCTTCTGTTTCATCTGTAATTTTGTAATTCCATATTAAATTTGAATTGCTTTCTCAAATTCATTGAAGAATATTGTTGGGATTTTGATGAGTATTGCATTGCCAATTGTTTAGGGGCACTATTTCAGTTTTCAAAATGTTAATTCTTCCAACATTGAGCATTGAAAGACTTTCCATTTCCTTGAATCTCCTTCAATTTCCCTTTTTAGATTTTTAATGTTTTTAGAGTAGAGGTCCTTCACATTTTTAGTTAAATTAATTAATTCCTAGTTTAGTTGTTGTTGTTTGGTTTTGTTTAGGTTTGATTTGATTTTGAGGTTAATACATATGAGGTTGTTTTTTGGATTTCAGCCTGGAGTTTCCCATTTTTGGTCAGAAAAACTACTGATTCTTATGGGTTTTGCTGAAGGTTAGCATCAACTTTATTAACTTGAGGGAGGAAGCTATAGGGTCCTTTAAATACAATGTCATTTCATCTGTAACAAGGGATAGTTTTACTTCTTCCCTGTTTGTATCTGCTTTATGTTTTTCTCTTGTATATTGCTCTTGCTAGAAAGTCCACTACCATATTGAAGAGTAGTAGAGAGAGAGGACATTCTTGTCTCATTCCTGATGTTAATGTTTTCATGCTTCCACTGTTAGGTAAAGGCTAATTATCTCTGTTATATACATACTATGTATTATATTGAGTAATCTTCCTTGCATTCCTAGCTTCTCAGACCTTTGAACCATGAAGTGGTATTCGAGCTTGTTAAAAGCTATTTCTATACCCCTATAGAGGTTCATGTGTTTCTTGTTCCTGCTTCTGCTGATGGTTTTTATTATATTTATTGACAAGTATATTGAATCCAATTGTATGAAAAATGAATCCTATTTGATCACACCATATGATTTTTTGTTAGTTCCTTAAATTGCTTGGTGAGAATTTTATTAATAAGTTCTGCATCAATGCTTATCAAAGATTTGTGTTTATATTTCTCTTACTTTGGTGAGTTCTTATGTGATTTGGGGAAGAGTCTAATTTCTAGCCTCAAAGAATGTGTTTTGAAAATTCCATTTCCCTTTCTATTCCATTGCAGAGTTAGATCTGAGTATTGTAAGTTCTTTGCAGGCCTTAATTTCATGATAAATTCATTGAGTCCTAGATTTTTCTGGAATGGGATATGGTTTATTGACATTAAATTTTCATTACTTCTTATGTGTTACTTCTTGGTTCAGATCGAGTATAGGAAAGCATCAATCTCTCCAGGATTCTCCACGTGATTGGCATAAGGTTTTCAAAGTACTCTCTTATAACATTTTTAAGTTTGCTTGTATCTGTTGTGTTGTCTCATTTTGGTCTCTAATTTTCTCTATTTGGGGGAGTTCTCTTATTTTTTTTTGGATTTTATATCATGAATGTGATATAGTTAGGGGTGGGTTACTGTTACATAAGTAATAACTACATTTTTAACAAAGTTACCCCTTCCTCATTTTTTCCTCCTTCCCCCAACCCTGACATCCTACACCCCAAAGTTATAAAGTTTATTTCTAACATAGTGTTTAGTGTATGTTACTGTTGCTTTGGTTAATCTTTGTCCAACCATTTCTGTGATTTCCCTTCCTTCCCCAAATCACATTAATTTAGGTATAAAACAATGGTTACAGAAATAAAAAAAAATGACTACAGGGAATAAACCAAAGGGTAAAAACTAAATAGAAATAACTAAAAACTGTTCTCTATACAATCATCTTGTATCCTTTTCTTGGAGCTCATTTCGATAAGCATCATTTTATATGCTGATATGCACATTGTTATTGAGCCATTTTGAATATCCTAGACATATTCTAGTTTTTCCAAATGAGTGCAAATCTCTAGCCTATGATTCTTTGGATCTGCCTTGTTTGACTTACTATGTTTTCCAAGTGACTCGATTTTCTTACTAATGGTCAATATCATTCATTCTGACAGAAGCATAGAGTTTTGTTGTGAATATATATGACGTTTTCTTGATCCATCATTGCTGGGTGATAGGGGAGCTCTCTTGAGGAACTTCTATATTTCATTACAGATTATTTGAACAACTTAACATTTTGACCAATAGTGTAGTAATTTTCCTTTTTGGCCACATCTCCACCAGTCCAGCATCTGTTATTATTAATTTTCTTCATAATGGTCATTCTAACTGTGGTGAGGTGGAATGTCAATGTTGCTTTGATTTGCATTTCTTTTATGGCTGGAAATTTTGCATATTTCATCATGTGTCTATTGGCCATGCATATTTCTTCTTCAGAGAGGTCTCTCTTTAAATCTTTAGCCCATTTATTAAGAGAGTTGTTGTTTCTTTGAGAATTTTTTTTGATGAGTTAATTTTTGGGGCTCTAAATATATTTGAGATATGAGGCAATTGTGCATTGCAGAGTAACTAAAGTTCTTCACCAAATCTTCGTGCTTTTTATCTATCTATCTATATAAATTCTCTTCTTAGTCAGATTTGGTATGGGTCTGCCAAGTATGTTCATTTATTTAAAAAACCAATTCTGATTTGTTGATTCTTTCTACGTTTTATTTTGACTATATTTAGTTATTTCTCATTTAAATTTTTTTGTTTCTGTCTACTGCTTTGGGTTTGGGGCTTCTTCCCTTTTTCAAGGAGCTGGAGATACATAATTAAAATATTCATTTGAGATTTCCCCAATTATTGATGTAGGCACTCTGAGCTATAAATCTTCCTGTAATTACTGCAAATACCAGAGGAGCTGGTATTTTGTGTGTTCATTTTTGTTGAATTCTAGAAAAGTTCAGATTTCCATTCTAATCCCTTCAGTGTCACACTGGTCATTCAGCAACTTTTTGTTCACTCTTCAGGAGTATGACAGTTTTTTTTTTTTGCTTTAGCTGTTTAATTCTAAGTTTATTCTGTTATGGTCTGACAAGATTTGGGTATTCAAATAATTTTTCTTTCAATTTGGACAGAATTTCTGTGTGACATAGATATGTTCTGTTCTGGAGAATCTTCCATGAGCTGCTGTGAAGAATGTATATACTGACGCTGAATATATATTCTGTAGATGTCTGTTAGGGCTTGGTGGTCAATGAAGTTATTTAGGTCTGCAGTTTCTTGGTTGAGTTTTTCCTGGATAACCAATCCATAGATGGGAATGATGTGTTGAGATGTCTTTTTTGGTTAAGTATCTCCTAATGGAGAGTTGCCTTTATCAATATGTAATGTCTCTTCCTACTAATTTTAATTTGAATTCTATTTTATCTTATGTTAGTAATTCTACTGTGGCCTGTTTATGGTGTCCATTTGCTTGAAAATTTTACTTCTATCCTTTTAGTTTGAGTACGTGTTTGTTTCTCTCAATAAACTGTGTCTCTTGAATATACAAGATGGATGTGTCTTTTTTGATACTACTATCTAATCTATGTCTTCTATTTGGATATTTAAATCCATTGATATTGAGAGTTAAGACTGAGAAATATCTGATAAGTCCTACTATGTTATACCTCTGCTGTTAGAAGCTGTGCCTCATCTACTGCTAATATATTTACCTTCTTCTTTGGTAGGGAGAATTTTATAAAACCAGTTCCTATTCTTCTTGATCTTCTCTATGTTGGATATATTTGATTAACTATTATCCTGCTGATTTGGTTGAGATACATTGTTTCAAGTTTTCTTTGTCATGAAATATTTTTATATATCCTTTAAATGTAAAGGAGAGGTTGGCTTGGTACCATATTCGTGATTGGTAGTTGTTTACCCTTAATGTTTGTCTTATATCATGCCAGGCTCTCCTTTTTACCATATCAGCTAAGAAATCTATTTATTCTGACTGTATATACTTTATAAATACTCCGTCTTTTCGCGCTGGCAACTTTAAGAATCCTTTCCTTGATCTTTAATGATCCTCTAATGGATTATGATGTGGTGGTGCATTTTTCAGTTCTAGAATTATGTTTGGTGTTCTAAAGGCTTCTCTTCTCTAAATGAGTCTATCTCTTTGGATGTTTGTCTTGTTCTCTGCTAGAATTATGTAATATGTTTCCCATCAATTTAGTTTCCTGCTCTTCTTTTTCTTGATACCTATCTCCCTGAAATTTGATCTTCTGAGTCTTGAAGTTCAGGCAAGATCTTTTCTTATTTCTTGGATTTGTTCTAAATGATTATCTCCTCTTTCCTGTTAGACCTATTCTGTCTTTGACCATGAGATTATCTTCTATGTCATCTATTTGCTGTGGAGACTTTCTACTTTGTTTTGGATTTCCCCGTCTTCTAATTTTGGTCATTTTTATTGGTTCTATCGCTTTATTAAAGCTTTGTTTTAGGTACTGTATGGACTTTTTGTACGTATTTTCTTTGGGTGGGGAGTAGCAAGGGTTGTTTTCTTAGCTGTGTCATCTCTCATATCTTTTAACTAGGCATCTATTTTTTCTTGGACTCCCTTGCCTTCTCAGTATTTTTTATCTTTCTGTTTGTAGTCTCCATGTATTATTTTGCTAAACTTTGGTTGGTCTCATCTTGTTCACAAATTTCCTTGTAGAGGTTTTCTATCTTTCCTTTAATCACATTTTTCAGAAGTATTTGTAATGTATTTTGATAACTATCTTCAAGGTCCTTGATTGTCTGTTCCAATGTCTGGTTATTTACACTACCTTGACATCATTTTTCTTGTATTTTTCTGATTTATTCTGTTCATTTGGAGATTTTCTTTTGGGGGATCTATGATCTTAATATATGACTCTCTGTTTTCTTGGTTGCTTTGCCAGGTGTTGGTTTTCTGTTGTGATTTGCTTTTCTGGAATTAGGTTTTTGTCTAGATCATTAAGTGTAGGAGTAGAAACTAGTTGTGGTGAGATGTTGTGATGTTAATACTTGTGGTTCCAGCCACAGTTCACACTGTCCAGTGGTATGGTGAATTGTCTCTGTATATGGATGTGGCCTTCTGTAATGCACATTTCTGTTCCTGCTTTTTTCAATGTTGCTCTATTTCCACACTGCAGATGTGCTTTTGAATATGTTGGCCAACACAGTCACAACAGTCACCTACCTGGCTGGGTAACTTTTCATAGATTTCTGTTTTCTTCTGAAGACAGTACAAACTCTTCTTTCGAAATGTATATCTATATGTAATTATAGCTGACTTAGTGTGACCCTCTAGAACTGGAGTACCTGCTAGGACTCTAAATCTCTGTTTCATTAGAGAGAGCTAGGGTAATCTTCTGTCGTTGTTTTTCTTCATCCTGATTTATTTATTTATTTATTTATTTATTTATTTATTTATTTATTTATTTATTTATTTATTTATTTATATCATTTTTTGGGGGGGGATCCAGACATGGGGCTTGAACGCTGGGCCAGTATGCTGTCCCTCAGCTTTTCAGCTCAAGGCTAGCACTCTACAACTTGAGCCACAGTGACACTTCCATTTTTTTTTTTCTTTTTGCTTATGTGGTCCTGAGGAATTGAACCCAGGGCTTCAGGCATGCAAGACAAGCGCTTTACTACTGAGCCACCTTCCCAGCCCAGATTTATCTATTTTTATTGTGGAACTTTTTCACATAATTTAGGATTTGTGATTGTTGTTTAGGTTATTTTTGTTTTTCTGTGTATGTTACTTTGAAGTAGTGATTTCAGGCTTGTATGAAGAGACAGTAAAGTATGAAATGTATGTTATTTTTTTTTAATAATATATTATTTTATTTGAGAACATACTGTACAGAGGGGCTACAATTACATGGGCAGGATAATGCATACATTTCTTACCAAGCATTGCAGCCTCCTCCTTTGTTTACCCTTCACCTCCCTTCCCAGCCTCCCCCCTCCCCCCACCCAATTATACCCCCCTCCCACCCCCACCGACATTGTAAAGCTGGTTTTGACATGACATTTTGTACTTCTCATTGTTGCAACAGGTCCACCTGAATCCTTAAACGACTTGTTTGCCCCCATCTCCTCCACATGTTATACTGACATCAAATATAGTGAAAGCGGGGGGTTACACTGTGGGGGAGAGACATACAAAGCAACAAAGAAATAATCTTATAAATGCGTTAGAAACATATGCATGAAAGAAACGAAAACATTAAAATACATATTTAAGGGTTCATTTTCCTAACATCACATTATCTGACCTTTTCTGCTTGACTCATACCTATACTAGATATTGCAAATAAGGGAAACCATGGGACCTATGCTTCTTTGGGCCTGGCTTACTTCACTTAATATAATTTTTTCCAAGCCTTTCCATGAAATGTATGTTATTATATTGAAGGAAAGAGAGCAAATATTTTAACTTTTTGCTACACAATTAAATTAATATTAACAAAAGCTAATTAAAATTATTACTTATTTACATTTCAGAGGATGAGTATAGTACTCTTGGATATCTTGGAGGAAAAGACATTAGACACATTATGACTGATGCCTTACATTGAAATTACTGTCTAAACTTTCTTCTTCAGAAAAGCAAAAGCTCCATTTCTTTCATATTAGCATTATAAAATCATACTAGCTGCATGTTGAATTGTTTTCCTCTGCTATTTTCAATTCAATTCTTCATCCATGAGTTACCTAGGGCTTTGAATGACCAATTCCTTAAAAATATTTATATTGCTTATATTGTGATGTAAATCTCAGTAATATTAATATGAATTTATCTGATTCTCATCTTGAGCTACATTCATATGAAATTTATGCAGTCTCAAGCAAGGAACCTATTTTACTCTTTTCTATGTTTTAATCAATAAATCCAATCTCTTTAGAAATATATTCTCATATTTTATATTGCTCCGGTAAACATCATGTGTTTCTAATACTTTTACTGAAGTAAATATAAAGTTTGGAATAGGAAGACTCCACCCCATTATCAATTTAAAGTAAACTCTTGAGCACTACTTTATATGTAAAAATAAAAAGGTCCAATGCACATGTTCATAAACAAACAATCTATTGGTTACGTAAATTAGACACAAGAACTACCACATCAATTCTCAATTTACTTAAAGGCACCAAAATATTGTGTTCATAAATATCACTCATTTTAAGAAAATGACTAGTCAATACAAAGTTTATATTATTTTTGAAATTTGCAAAATGAAAATTACTCCCAGATTTACTGTCAATATCCTGTGTCCAGGAATACATTTATTCAGCAAATAGAGAAACAAAAAATAAGGGTTCGTCACATAGAATGAAACGTGTAGTAGCAGACTGTCTGCTTAAGATTATAAGTATATGCAAATTGTGTGATTTATTCAAAGAGACTATGAACATTCATAAGAGGATTTGTGATCAGAAGTGATAGGTAAGCAAAGTAACTGGAAAACTGTATATGTAAATTGAGGTTTCAATATAGGATGACAAGTTTTCAATACATGAGCCTACAGAAGTTGATTTTGTATCTCTAACATACATTTTCCCACATACTCCTGTTCTCTTACCTCCTTACTTGATCAATATTCCTCTAATTTCATGATGTCAATTTCTACTAAAATAAAAAGGTGGGTGTTTTTATTGATCTCGAGATCCAATACATCTGAGTATTTTGGAGTAGTATTATGAATTCATGGAGTTTGACTTGAATGTACTTGATTTCAGGGAAAGATACAGGTCCAGGCAAGATGCTAAAGCAAAGAAAAACCTATGGAGGAAACATAAATCAACTATAATTACAAAAAAATGGAACTGATATCTCATTTGTCTGGGTGGCAGCTCTGTGTGTGTGTGTGTGTGTGTGTGTGTGTGTGTGTGTGTGTGTGTGTGTGTGTGTGTGGAGAGAGAGAGAGAGAGAGAGAGAGAGAGAGAGAGAGAGAGAGAGAGAGAGAATTTTATTGTGGCTTCCATATTTACAGTCCATATAGCATTTCTTGTTAGGGAGAAGGTGCTAATATCAGAGCTCTGATAGCACTATCACTTTTTATTGTGACAAACACTTGCTTAATATCTAATTAAAAAGGGAAAATAAACTAACATCTTAGGTGATTGTTTTGACTATTAATTAGTATATTGAAGGCCAAAGGTAGGAACTGGAGATCAATATAATTTTTTTCCTCTCTTCTCAATATTATACAGCAATAGCTGTGATTTCAGGGGTCTCCTGCCATGTACTGACAGCTGAATTACTAATATACTTAACAATATGAAACATATGATAGAGAAATAAATCAGCCAGCAAGCAAAAAGAACAAGTAATAAGATTGAACTTTTGAGCAGGGTTGCCACATCTTTTGGGAATGTAATTCCTTCATATGAACTTCAAAGTTTGTGGCTTTCCCTGTGTGATTATTGGTAAGAATGTACTGTAGAAACAAGAATTCTTATTCAGCCAAGTAAAAAGTGCTCATGATCCCATCTTCAAGTTGCAAATTTCCATTCCATGTATTTCAGCACCTCATACTTCCCTGTGGGAGACAGGAAAAAATACAATTTTCTTTGAATATTAAAGTATTCAAATTAGTTTGTACAGGCATGATTTGTATAATTACAGAACTTTGTAACAAATGTAAGTAGGGATTATGTCACAAATGTAAAATATAATTAAAATCACATAACAAGACGTCACAGCATTTTGTGCAAGAAAACATACATTAGGTTAGTTGCAGAATTTATTTTTGGAGATAACTTTATATGAAATTAAAATGAACTTTATCTAAGGATTGAAACATCTTATTGAAAAATATATGTCTTAGAGATATTTTGCTGCATAATTTTAGAGATACGTTGGACCCATTGCAACAATGAGATGTACAAGATGTTATGTCGAAAAGTGAACTTTACAACTTTGGCTGAGGGGTGGAGATGGGAAGGGATGGGAAGGGGAAACAAAGGAGGAGGCAAAAATGCTTGTGTACTCATTACCTTGCCCATGTAATTGTAACCCCTCTGTACGGTATTTTCACAATTAAAATAATAATAATAACAATTATTATTATTTATTTTATTTATTTATTTTTATTTTATATATTATTATTGTTATTGTTGTTGTTTAGGTTCAAAATGCAATTAAATTTTAGACCTACACGCTGAGCAAGAGATAGGATAAATGTGAAATAGAAGCTTGCTATTAACATTATAATTTGGTTATATGTAGGCTTAGGATTAGGTAAGGTGTTGCAGTTAGAGTTCGGGTTAAGATGTAAGATATTGTGTAAAACTGCAGCATATTTTAAGAAGAATGAATAACATCAAAGTTACAATGAATGAAAACCAGTGTCGGTGTTACTTTAAACATTCAGATATAATTTTGTTTAAAGTGTAAGTTACTGTTTTAGTTCTGGTTAGGGTTAGGGAAGGACAAGCTTTAGGGTAAAATTTAGTTTTCGACTAAGAAGTAGAAGCAAAAAAATGTGTGATTGATTAAATATAGACAATTTTCCTTACATTAATCATTCAGTTTTAATTCAGATTGTGATTAGCATTAGGTTTCTGCTTAAAGAGGTTGAGGATAGAGTAAAGAAAAGGATTAAACTGGTGGCTCATGCCTATTTACCTAGCTACTCAGGAAGCTGATTTCTGAGGATCAGAGTTCAAAGCCAGCTTAGCAGGAAAGTCTGTGATATTTTATCTCCAATTAAGCACCAGAAACTAGAAAGTGGTGATGTGGCGCAAGTGGCAAAGTACACACCTTGAGCCGTAGAACCCAGAGATCGTCCCCATGCCTAGAACTCAGGGATAGGATCTAAGACCAGAGATGAAGCTCCACGACCAACAAAAAGATAAAAAAAAGAAATGGGAAAAAATGTATTGTAAATTTGAATTTATTTTAGGTTCTAGGAATTCAGGAAATGCTGGGATAATGGAAGTACAATGTATTTCATTATATTAGGATTTGATATCAATGGGTACAATGATTCCTCTTATGGAATAAGATAGGTTCAGAGATAAGAATGAGAAAATCTGTAGGGTTTAGGAAAACTTGCAATTAATTTCGAGAATTACAAGTGGAATTTCAGTTAGGAGAATACAAAATGATCATTTTTCATAAATTTTAGAATTGGGTTAGCATTAGTGTCAAGGTTATGGATAGGATTCCATCCATGGTTAGGGTTAGAGTGAAGGAGGAACAAAAATGGGGCTCAAATTGAAGGTAAATTTTAGAATAAGCCTGGTAAGAATTAGAGTGAATGTCAGCTAGAATATTGCTACTAATATTAGAATTTACTTGCAATTAGGCTTATGTTTATTCTCAGTTTTCCAGTTAAGATTAAGTTAGGGTTAGAAAATGACTAAGATATTGGAAAAAATTGTAAGGCTTATTTGAATCAAGTTAGGAGAGTGAAAAACTAGTGTACTTGTGTGAGTGTTAGTATTGATTATAATTGGGATTAAGATCAGGGTCAGTATTTTGTTCTGATTATGATTAGTGTTATGAATAGGAATTTTTAAATAAAATTTAGTTTTCACTAACAGAAAGAAGCAAAAATGTCAGGCTGAATAGTAACTAGAGCATGATCATTATATTTATTTCTCTGTGATCATTCTTGTAATGATTAACGAGAGTTTTCTAGCCAGGTTTAAGTTGAGAGTTAGGTTTAAGTAATGGACTAGGTGGTAAGTAAATCTGAAACTGTTTTAGGATACAGTGGTTTAGGAAAGGTAGATCAATGGATAATACAGTATTTTTAACGATAATAGAATTTGATGACAAGTAACATAATGGTTCAGGTTAGGGAACAAGAAAACTTTAGAAGTAGAGTTAGGAAATTTTTCGGAATTAGGGCAAATTGAAACTCATTTCCATAGTGCAAATTGGAGTTTTCGATAGAATGAATAAAAACTAGAGTATTTTTCTTAAACATTAATATTGGACTCTCATTAGGTGGAAAATTAGGTTACAGTTCCAGCTAGGCTTAGTTTTAACATTAGGCAAATGGAAAATTTAGGGTCAAACTGGAAGTAACTCTTCGAATAACAAGTCAAGTTAGTATTAGGATGAATATGAAATAGGAAACTGCTAATAATATTAGGATTAGGGTATGATTAATGTGATGGTTAGCCTAAATGTTCCAGTTAGGGTTCAGGTTAGGAAAATGGCAAGATATTGAGTAAAACTACAAACTATATTAAGAAAGATGAGTTGAAACAAAGATAGGAGGAGTAAAATCTAATGTATTTGTGTGGCTTTTTGAATCCAAAGGCAACCAGTTCTAGGGTTAGGGTTACTTTTATAATTAATGAACTAATGAATTAAAGGCACAATTATTTCATTCTTACAAATCAAGACAGTCATGATTTTGAGAACAAACTCAATTTTTTGCATGAAAATATGTCTTGTAACCAGGATTAAATAATAATGAACAGGGTGTCATTTATTAAAATTAGGTAAGTTGATGATACATCCAAACACATAGGACAGTAACTCAGACATGTTACTGGGAAAACAGACATTCTACTTGCTCTAACTGGGAAATGTGTGTGTGTGTGTGTGTGTGTGTGTGTGTGTGTGTGTGCGTGTGTGTGTGTGTGTGTGTGTGTGTGGTGGGTTGGTGGGTGAGTGTGTACACCCACAGGTCTTCAACTCAGCCCTGGGTCCTTTTGTCAGCTTATTCTGTGAAAAGGTCTCAATAAACCACGTAGCCACAGGAACATCTTCATAGATACTAATATTGGAATCGCTTAAGTGGAATTGTTTAATTTGTTATTTTCACAAATAAATCAAGATGATTATGTATTTTGTTTCTTTTCACTGC
This sequence comes from Dipodomys merriami, assembly GCF_024711535.1. Lineage (NCBI taxonomy): Eukaryota > Metazoa > Chordata > Mammalia > Rodentia > Heteromyidae > Dipodomys > Dipodomys merriami. The sequence goes on along the minus strand of NW_027202993.1, from coordinate 1,310,229 downwards.
TATTGGATCTTACCTTGAGAATATTTTTTTTTCTTAGCAAAGTAGAGAAAAGCAATTGGATTGAGGAAGTAATATATGACTTTCATAGAATGCAGATGCATGGATTTGGGTCTTCTGTCATTTGCTAAAAGTTTCTTCCAGAAAAGGTTATCAATTAATTATAAATGATGCATAATTCCTAGATATTACAGTTATCACATACACTTTTTGATTGAGGTATCTCTGTATAAACTCAAAAAAAAACGGACCAAAAATCTCAAAATAAAAAGAAATCATATCTTTGTTTTAAACACTGTAGTTTACAAAGAGTTTTTAGCCAACACTGAAAACATCTTTTTAGGTATTCTGCAATTTGTGTGAAGTATTTTTAACAATAGTTTTCTTTTTTTCCTGCAATAAAATTCACATGCAATATATAATCTCCTTTTATTGTATACATTTTACTGCTTTGGAAGTAAATTGTACAATAATAAGTTTTCCAAGCCTAATTTTCACAAACGTGCATTTCCTCAAATAGAAGTGCTGTAAATTTTAGAACAGACATTAAAATAGATATAAAATTCACTTACAGGAATTTATCCAGCATACATCCTCTATAGTGTGTCTTTTCAATTTTGTTTTTGGGGATTATTTCTAGGATCTCACACATGTTATTCAAGTGCACTGTCAATGAACTACATTCCCTGTCCAAACAAGTTTTTTACTTCTCTTTAATACATATATAGAAATTTAATGGCTCTATCATATACAATTCTCTTTGACCTTTTGAAGACTTGAAATCTTGCTTGGTAAAAGGATCGCAGTATTATACAAATCATTCTGCTATGTAGAGGTTATCAATCTCTCCACAAATGCATTACTATATTTTGTGCATCTTTTTATATTAAGGTAATACTAGTGAGTTTTCTTTGTCTTTTTTCTTAGATAATAAAGAGGAACTTATTTCAAATGCTGCTCCTATTGACTATTAATTTACATATGTTCTTCAAAGAAATATCCTATTCAAAGAAAATTTATATAGCATTAGAAGATATAAAAATACTTACTATTCAGAATCATTGTAGCATTAACAAATATGTTCCCTGTATCTGTTGGATATGTTTTCACTTCAGTTATAGTCTCCTTTGAATTATGAACGACTATTGCTTAATAAAATCCAGTTTATTCTTGCATTTCGTTAGCCACTAATGCTTTCCATGTCAAATTTTTAGAAAGCTTTACTGATGCAATGTCATGAAATTTTACATTTATGTTTTATAGGTTTTCACATCTCACATTTAGTTTGATAATCACTTTTTATTTTAAATTTTTGTATAACGCTGGAGGTAAGATGGGTGCCTGAGGCTCATTATCAGTAAATCCTGAGATCTGAGGATCACAGTTTAAAGCCAGCCCGGGCAGGAACGTCCATGAGACTCTTATATCCAATAAACCACTAGAAAAACCAGATCTGGTGCTGTGACTCAAGTGGTAGGGCACTCGCGTTGAGCGGAAGAGCACACGGACAGCGCCTAAGACCAGAGTTCAAGCCCCATGAATGACAAAAAACAAAACAAAACAAAAATGGATTGAGGTAGTAGTCTAAGATCATTCTTTAAATCTCGAGAGACAATAGTGCCAATATACCCATGAAAGATTCTATTTTTATTTCATAAAATCATAGGATAGTTTTCAAAATCTTTTTACCATAAAACTGAGAATTTATTTTTGACAAATATTACATTCTTCTATGTGTCTGGTCTTGTAGTAGAAGTATGTTGTCTTCACTACTAAACATGGTAAAAAGATTCAAAGCTAGTATGAAGCCTGAAGCTACACAATTTTACAAGATTGTTCTGACTGACATGTATTCCTTGAATTTACATACGAGTTTATTGAGCAGGTGGACCAATATTCTACAGAGATATCTAGATGTTTGATAGTCACTCATATTTTGTACCTTGGAAAAACACAAGATCCCAGATATTATATATAGAGAAATGTCTTTAGAGAATACGTGAAACAACTAAAATTAATTTAGGAATGAGTTAAGATTTAGATAATGCTGTAGCATAATAAATCTGAATGATAACAACTTGAGCTGTACAACAGAGGAAAGTGAGAGGGGAAAGAATGATGGACCACATAGGAGCTATATGTCATTGCTCTTGTGTTTCAAAAAACAGAAAGAATTCAGAGAAAAGAAGGAGAAAAGTAAAGTGTCCTGAGTCAAGTTTCTTTTTAATCCATCAAATAGTCTGGACCAAAAGTCAGTGAAAATGGGAAAAAATAAAATAGAAAATAAAGCATTGTATATACCTGTTATAATGTAAGGAAATTGTAATAGGAATATGATAATTAATTCGCAAAGAAATAAGAGAAATATTAGCTAAACTCTAAAGGGAAAAACAATGAAGAGAGAAAAGAAGCAAAGTAAAACCTTTATCAATAACAAACACAAGAGTTTGGAAGTGGAAAGGCAGTGGGAATATTCTATGTAACAAAAAAAATTGTTAGCGTGGATAGAATATGGATCACATTTTATCATATATAATTTTGAAAAAGCATACTAGGAATGAAAGCTTGAAACTCATGGTTTAAAACACTATTTGCATTATAACTAGGCAGTATTGCTCAGTGGTAAGCCATTGGCTTTGCATATGTGAAGCAATGGTGTGATCTCCCAAGCATTACAAAGTACACACAAAGCACACACACACAAAAACCACATAAACACGCACATATACACCACATACACACATTTGGAATATTGATATTATCATATTAAAGGGTGGAAATTATCATAAATAGTAAAAGTATGTTAATATATGAAATCATAATATTGCTCATACTATTTAAAAGTTTAGTAGAAATAAAATAATCACAATATACTTGGATTTTAATAGATTAGGTAAATTGAAAATTAATAGAAGAAAAGAGAATATTTGCAATTAAGTTTAAATAATTAATATTTTGAAACATGTGCCCTTTTATTTTGACAAAAGATTGATGTTACTGGTGTTTTAACCCAAGATTTAGAATATGATAGGGAGGTGCCCTATATAACACTAGCGATGACTATATCTCTAATCAATTCACTCTGAATAGTTTTATAATAAGGTGAAATAGTTTCTCAGTATCTCCTGAATTACAAACCCTATTTACACTTCCCACCATAGCTAGAAAATGGATGTTACAAATCACCATGCTGAGTTCAAACTTTTTTTAATTCAAGTAAAAATACTTCCAAAAAGTGACCAAGTAATGAAGCCTTTTTTTTGGGGGGGGGGTCCAGTCGTGGAGCCTGAACTCTGGGCCTGGGCACTGTCTCTCAGCTCTTCAGCTCAAGGCTAGCGCTCTACCACTTGAGCCACAGCGCCACTTCCGGCTTTTTTCTGTTTGCCTATGTGGTGCTGAGGAATCGAAGCCAGGGCCTCATGCATGCGAGGCAAGCGCACTACCACTGAGCCACCATCCCAGCCCAATGAAGCCTTTCTTAATACATTATGTGCTTCTTAAAAATACAGTATTTGTTACCTGGACAAATATGTTTATAACTATAAGAATATAAATTTATTTCAAATCATTAACCATATAAAATTAAGAAAACAATTTTTAAATAGTCACATGTTAAATATTATAAAAGCAAAATATATTTGTGTGAATAATTTACATGTGTAAAAATCATGTAAAAATAAATAAACTAATTCTACAACTCTGAAAAAAATGAATTACCCTAAAGAGACAAAAGAAAACATTCAAGCCCAAAATTTGAAATTTAGAAAGTAAAATGAAGTGTACTCTTAAGGTGACTTAATTAAGTGTAAATCCTCTGTATATCAATTTTATAATAAAATTGCATTAAGAAAGAAAGCAAAAGTACCCATGGATCATTAGCAACAGCAAAAGCATCACTAGTTCTTGTTTTGAGTGTAATAAAAAATCAATGGAAGAGATAACAATGTTTCTTCCCTAAGAAATGTACTCATTACCTTACCTTATTCACGTACCTGTAGCCCCTGTGTACATTACCATTAAAATAAAATTAAATTGAAATGAAAAATAAACCAAATGATATACCAGTTAAGAATTCTTAGAAGCCATTGGTTAAAAACTTTATAAAATACTGCCCTAAATACCCAAGGAATATACTTTGATGATACTATTTAAATACTTCAACTGCAGCAGAAAAGCAAAAAGTTTAAAAACTGTTAAAAAGTAAAGTAATAAATCAGAATATATTATTATTAGTAATAATCATAAGATGAATTTATAGTGGTAGTCAAATATGTAAGAAATGAGGCGATTTGCCATTCATTTGCACTTAATAAGTGAGAAAGAATTTTCTAGGTCTTTTTAAATTATCATAAGTTTAATGAAGAAACTATTCTTTCACATCATATGATAATCAGATAAAGCTGATATTAGAGCAAAGAACAGATTGTACTAAGTTTTTTTAATTTAATTTAATTTTATGTGTGAACATACTGTATAGAGGGGTTACAATTACATGGGCAGGATAATTCATACATTTCTTACCAAGCATTGCAGCCTCCTCCTTTGTTTACCCTTCACATCCCTTCCCAGCCTCCCCCCTACCAATCCCAATCCCAATCCTTCACCTTCCCCCCCCCTCCCGCACCAACATTGTAAAGCTCGTTTTGGACATGACAACTTGTACTTCTCATTGTTGCAACAGGTCCACCTGTATCCTTAAATGACTTGTTTTTCCCGATCTCCTCCACAAGTTATACTGACATCAAATATAGTGAAAGCAGGGGATATGCTGTGGGGGAGGGACATACAAAGCAACAAATATGTAATCTTATAAATGTGTTAGAAACACATGCATGAAAGAAAAAAACCATTTGTTAGGAAATGGAAAAACTTGGAAAAAATTATATTAAGTGAAGTAAGCCAGGCCCAAAGAAACATAGGTCCCATGGTTTCCCTTATTTGCAATATTTAGTATATGTGTGAGTCCAACTTGTCTAGCCTGGATCCCCAGTCCTTCCAATCATAGTAACTAGGTAGTGAAGGATGGTGGAAATGATCGAATGCACCCACCTATAGATTGAGAAGGAATTCCACTAAACTTTTGTCCTGGCTTCTATTCTCAAGCCTCCTAAGTAGTTAAGAGTATAAAGGGCAATCCCTGGTGTGAAGCAGTAACAGTATTTTTAAAGCAATTAGACATATATAAGACTTAGGCTTGTGATTACCTCAGGAAATGAATAAAAGATCAGTGAAGCATAGAGGACAGGCAGAATTTTGATTAGCTACTCAGAGGCTGAATAAGCTTATCTAGCTACTCAGGAATCTGAGATCTGATGACCAGGGTTCAAAGCTAATCCAATCATTAATATACAAGTGATTATCTAAAAAAACAAAAAAAAACAAAAAACAGAAGTGGCAGAAGTGGTAGCCCACTATCCTTGGGCACAGAAGCTGAGGAATAGTTGCCAGGGACTATCAAGCCTCAAGAATGATGAATACATGCATAAGCACATGCACATGTGCGTTTGCATACTCACATGCGCATGAACACACATACACACACACACACACACACACACACACACACACACAAATGAGTATTTCAATGTGAAGTTCTTTAATTTTTTACCTTGCTGTACTTTATTTCCCTGTATTATTTCACAAATTAACAAAATCAGCTAAGGACCTATTTACATAAAATTCAACATGTTTCTCTAAAATCTACTCTCTTTTTGGAAGCCTGCTTTTATTTCACCCCAAAGTAAATTATTCAGGATGTCAATTCATCACTCTTAAGTCCATAGTATTAGGTGATTGCTTAGGTCCTTCCTAGCAATATGATTTTGTGAAATCCTGCATCAAGCAATATATTTCTTTCACTAGAAGGGAAGCCTCTGTCAAACAATTAATAATAGGTTCTTCTTCTCTTGACATGCATCTGTACTTATATTATCTTCATATATTTCAAGATCTTTGTATGACAAAGAATACCATGAAAGTAAAAACACCCTTCTCAGCGCTTAGCATTTTTATATCATTCATGGATATGAAGGTGTTTAAATGTCACTGAAATTGTTTGGAATAAATAAGGTTCATCCTGACTATCTTGAGAAAGAAGAATTGGATTCTCAGCACTTTAGGTAAGAACTTGAGGGAAAGAAACAAAAGGAAAATTGAGGAACAACTCAACACATACATTCAAATGAAACAAAACAAGACAAGAAAACACAAATTAATTCAGTACTCAAAAACTGCAGGAAATGCAAAGATTTAAAAATAATCAGCTATGACAAGCTTATGAAAATCTTGACGACATGGAAGTGCACTGTTGTGAGAACAGTGGCTAAAGCCCAGACTAGACAGAAAGATCTGTACATAATACCATGTACTTATTATTCTAAATTCAAGGAAGAATAACATCAAATGGACTGGGGCCAAAATCATACACAGTAGGAAGCCAGTTTAAATACTCAGGACAGTTTAGGGCTGGCACATGAAAAAGTGGTAAGAACACCCATTTAGGGGGCACAAGACACTGAATTCAAACTGTAATATTAGGGGTATTAAAGAAAAAAGCTATGATTTTAAATAATTGAAATAATTATAACAATTGAGTATTTGAGTTGAGAAAAATCCATGAAAGATATAGAATGAACCCACGTTCCAATGCTTTGTACTTAAGGGATATTGTTTAGGGGTACTTCAGACAAAACAGAGTTACCTTGCAAATGAGCATGGATGTGCACTTGGGTGATGGAAATACTCTACTTACACAGGTGTAAATTAAATAGATTTTTTTGGGTAGATTGTAGGTCTTTAACTAAGAGGCTGGGTGATGTCCCTGAGCTTTTTTTCTCAAGGCTACCCGTCTATTACTTTGAGCCACAGTTCCAATTCTCATTTTCTGTTGGTTGTTTGGAGATAAGAGGCTCATGGACTTTCCTGCCCAGGATGGCTTTACACCATGTTCATCAGATCTCAGCCTCCCGAGTAACCAGAATTCCAGGCATGAGCCGTCAATGTTTTTAATAATTTAGTAAATTGTATAGTTACAGAAGTTATAAATTATCATTGTAACCTGTGTAATATATGCATGTATGAATATATCAATACATACGGATTGAAATAGTTTAACATATTTTGTATCTACAGTACATATATGAAATAATCTTTCATTATAAAAGAAAATGGAAACAAAAGTAAATGAGGAAAAAAACAAAGGGAATTGTTACAGGTTTTTTGTTGAATGAAATATGAATCCGATTGGGAAAACCATCTCTATTTTAACAAAATGGGTAATTGCTATTAATTCCAATCCATCTATTTGCCCATGTTGTGCAACCTCACACATGAGTGTCAAAGTCAAACCACACTTTTTGTCTGTATTTAACTCGTCTCTTATACTTTAGGGGATAGATGAAGTAATCAAATAAAGATTAAAATAATAGTAAGTGAGTCTATGAGTTAGAGCTGAAAAAGATTTTAAATATGATAATAGCTTATTAAAATGCATATTTCTTACTTTTTCCTCTGTTGTTATATCTCTCATTCCCACATTAGGAAAGTACATAGAAGGTTCTCACTAAATTTATGTAATTATTAAAAATGTATTGAAAGAATATGGGCACAGTGTGGTCTTAGCTTATTGAGACCTGTATGGGTTAGTGTGTTTTTGAGGACTTGCAATACGTTGTGATGGAGATGAAGGGAAGGATGTGTTTATTCTGGAAAACTGGCTAGAGGATTGCTCCCAGAAAGATAGTGATGAATTCTTCCAAAAAGTTACAGTAAAATAACTTTCACAACCATGTTCATTACTGCACTATTCACCATAGCCAAGTTATGGAAACAGCCAAGATGCCCTTTGGCGAAGGGATGGTTGGAGAAAGTGTGTCATATATACACAATTGGATTGCACCTATCAATTATGAGGACTGTTACATTATTTGCAAAGCAATGGATAGATCTAAAAACATGTTAAGTAAACGAAGTCAGAGCCAGACACAGAAAGGACCATGTTCTGTCTTGTACTTGGAAGCCAGAATTTTATGCAAGTTAATCAACAGTATTAACCAAAGCTTTCATTTTTCACAGCAGTATTTAAAAGGTGTAATTTCTTACAAAATTGAACTTTTAATCCAATAAAATGAATACAAGAAAACTATCACTTGGTGAGGGTAAGTCAAAGGGAAAGAATAAAGAGAGTTATGGAGTAAGAGTGAAGACATTATATTCAATGCAAATAATATGAAACTAGAAAAAATTAAAATTCGGTGAGGTTTGCAAGGGTAGGGAAAAGTTATATAAAGATCCATTATACTTAAAAAACTCACTTTTTCAATGGAAATTTCCATGTACACCTAGTTAAGATAATAAAAATATAATTGAAAATAATGGAGGTATTTGATCTTAAAATGTATTCTCTTAAACCATGAGTCAATATAATAGTTTCCTCCTCAGAAATTTTCTTTGAAGGTATTTTCCTCATAGTGACAGAAAAGTGATCAATACAATGAATATCAATACATCACATTGCACATATAAAATCACAGTAAAAATGTTAGAATTCGTCACATGATAAAACAAGCGGTAGAATTTGCCAAATGCTAATTGATTGTTTTTCCAAGTACTTTAACTATTGTATATAATTTAATCCTCACAATAATTGCATAAAGTGGAGCTCTATACATTTTTAATTCTCAGATGATAATATTGAAGTCTTCAGAGCTAGAATTACTAGTACAACATTGCACATATGGTAAGTGTTAGCCTGTGGTTCATCTCCCACTGTATCAATTAACCTCATACTATTTTATGACTAAAATACCAGCACTTAGTCTACTAATTCTAGGAAAATTTCCCATAATTATTGTGTACACTCATAATATTTCCCTTTATCTTTGTTAGAAAATAGGGAACTGTAATATGAAAACTCAAAATTCATAACAATGCATACCTCCCTGGTGAAAGGAATTGCTATAGTATAACAATCTTGATATCTAGCTAAAAATAGTAGAAATCATATTTTATCTGGTCACTCAACAGTGCACGGCCTGGGGAACCTATCTCTGTTTAACACTGTCTGACTGAAAGAATGACCTCCCCAAATCCTGATGGAAACATTCTGCACGTCTTATGGACCAATCATTTCCACATTGTAGCTCAACTAAGTTGTTTACCATAAGAAGTATTTTGATTTCTTTTTATATCCAAGATTTTGAGAGAAATGCTATTAAAGCAAGACTGATATAAAAATCACCTTTAACCCTAGATAAATATTTTACTTTTCCTATACCCAAAAATGCACTCTGACCTATCATTAATGTTAGGAATGAGAGGTTAAAAATCATAGACAGCAAGATCTAAGTATGAATTAAAGACTCTCCAACTTGTGAACTACTATTGGTATAAAAAGACATGAAGGTCTGGGAAGGTGGTTTAGTGGTAGAGCGCTTGCCTTGCATGCATGAGGCCCTTGGTTCAATTCCTCAGCACCACCCAAGAAAAAAGAAAAAAGCTGGAAGTGACGCTGTGGCTCAAGTGATAGAGCGCTAGACTTGAGCTGAAGAGCTGAGGGACAGCACCCAGAGTTCAGGCACCACTACTGGACCCTGCCCCCTAAAAAAAGACACCAATGCTACAAATTATTTCAAAATTTCTTATGATACTGAAGATTGAATTATAAACTATTAACACTTGAAAATAACTCATTTTCATGGGAATAGAACACAAAACACAAGATTAATCCTAATCATTTTAAAAGGCTTTTATTTATACTACAAATTCACTTTTATAACTACAAAGATTCTTACAATAAATAAAGCACAGTGACACAAAAAATAATTTAACTGCATCATCTACATTCAAAGGACTGTGCTAATAGAAAGCAAAATTATACTAATAATTAGGTTACCCAATTCACTTATATTCTTTTATTCTATTTCTTTTAGTTTCATAAAAACTGGCTTTTGATAAAATGATGCATAAAAAGCCTATATACCCACTTACATTTTCAGATCTTAACAATATTTATTTCAGAAATGTGTTTAGTTGTATAGTCAATGAAATAAAATAATACTAAAATAGTTAAATGGTTTTCAGAAATTGCAAGACTCACTCTGGGATGTTATTTATATTGGAAAAGATATTCAAAAAGCCTTATTTGTTAAAGTTGTGATAGTTACTCCCATAAAAGAACTATTAATGAAGAAATCTATGTATGTACAAAACAACTTCAAATGCATCCACAATCTGGAGGTGACACATGTTTTTTGTTTTATTTGAAATATATATATCTAACAAGCATAACCACAATACTGATTTTCAGTCAATAAGATGCCATATTCAAACCTTAAAAATATGGGGTTTATTATCTTAGTGTGAATAGATACGATCTTACAAAGAAAGTTGTTTTCAACAGAAATCCGGAAAGAGTTTATCCACCTTGAATTTCCCAGAAATAATCAAAGAGTAATAACTATTTGGTCAAGTCGGTCAAAATTACTCCATGAGTATTTCTTAAAAATATAACCAATTTAACTCCCTGTGCCTCCCCACACCAATCTATTCCTATTTTCTACCCACATCTCTCCCGAACCATAATAATTTCAGGTTTTCCAAATTCTTCTCTGCGGTTCGAAGTCCTTTAACCTATAGTTGTTTGATGTTGAATAGATGTATCTGTTGAACTAGATTGTATCTGTAGAATATTGACTGTACAAATGCAAACTTTGGTTGATGGTTGCCTTAAGATAGTGTTCCAGCAGAAAACTGGTGCTATCTTCATCTCAAATGGGCAGAGTAAGCCGGAAAAACACACAAAAAAAATGGCAAATTCAGGTATCTCAATTCCCAATCTTGATAATCAGGAATTAGAACAGATAATGAATAATCCAGAGGAGAGTTCCCAAATAGCTCTACAAACACTACTGGCAAACATGATAAATGAGAATTTTGACAACGTACAAAGGACTCTGTATGAGCGTGATAGGGAGAGAGAGGAGGCATCCCAGAAGTTTCTACAGGAATATCATAAGCGTGAGGAAGCTACTCAAAAACTGATACAGGATTTGCGTGAACAACTTGAGAATACTCAAAGAGAAAGGGAGGAATGGCATGAGCAGGCTGAGAACACTCAAAGAGAACTGCAGGAATCCCCCGAACGTGAGGAAGCTAATCAAAGAGTAATACAGGAATTGAGAGACCAGGTAGGGAACACACAAAGATCACTAAAGGCATTCATGGAATCCATTAACAAAAGCTGAAGGAAGTCAGGGAGACCACAAAGGGAAAGCTGAATGGAACCCAACAGAAGGAAAGGGAGTCCAAAGAAACCATAACCAATCAACTAAGTGATTTGAGGACAAACACTGAACACCAAATTAAGGAAGTAAAGTGATTCATACAAGACCTAAAACAGAGCTTCAACAAAGAGCTTGAAGCCATCAAAGCTGACCAATTAGAAGGAAAAGAGATAAAAAACAAAGTAGAGAGTCTTGACAGCAGGTTAGACCATGCAGAAGATCGAATCTCAGGGACTGAAGACAGCCTAGATATTATAGAGAAAGAACATACAACCATCCAAAACAAGTCCAAGAAATATGATAGATCTATCCAACACCTGGAAGACAACATCAGAAGGCCTAATCTAAGGATAATGGGTGTAGAGAAGCAACTAGAAACAGAAGTTAATGGTCTAGGAAATTTGTTTAACAGGATCCTAGCAGAGAACTTCCCAAACATGCAAAAAGTTAGGCCTATTCAGATACAAGAAGCCTTTAGAACCCCAAAAAGACCAGACCAGAATGGGACATCCCACTGTCACATTATAATCCACACAGGATCAACTCAGAACAAGGAAAAGATTCTTAAAGCTGTCAAGGAGAAACGGGTAATCACCTACAAAGGGAAACCAATTAGAATCACCTCAGATTTCTAAGCAGAGAAAATTAAAGCAAGAAGAGCCTGAAATGATGTATGCCATGCCCTAAAAACAAACAAATATCAACCAAGAATACTGTACCCAGCTAAACTCTTCTTCATAACGGAAGGCCAAATAAAAACCTTCCACAGCAAAGAAAAATTGAAACAATACATCTGCACCAAACCAGCCCTACAAAAGATTCTAAAAGATGTCCTACACATAGAAAACCAACAAGACCACAACAAAGACCAAGAAACAGCACCCAAATTGAGAATCCAAGAACCATAAGAAAAACCCAGTTTTCTCAGCCCCCAAGAAGGTAGATAACATGGCAGGAACTCCCAAATACCTCTCAGTCCTATCTCTTGAAGTTAACGGACTGAACTCTCCAATTAAGCGACATAGACTGTTTAGTTGGACTAAAAAACAAGACCATTCTATCTGCTGCCTGCAGGAGTCACATCTTGCCCATAAAAACAAACACATTTTCGATGTTAAAGGCTGGAACAAAATCTACCAAGCAAACGGCCCTCATAAACAGGCAGGAGTTGCAATCCTAATATCAGATAAAATAGACTTCAAATTAAAATTCATGAGAAGAGATAAAGAAGGTCGCTACATACAAATTAAAGTATCTCTCCTTCAGGAGGATATTACAATTTTAAATATCTACTCGCGAAACAAAGGAGCACACAAATTTATAAAAGAAACACTACTTTCCCTCAAATCCCATATAGATCCAAAGACATTAATTGTTGGGGATTTTAACACACCACTCGCCCCAATAGAGAGATCAACTCGGCAAAAACTCAACAGAGAAACCCCAGATCTAAACAGCTGCATAGATCAACTAGACTTAACAGACATCTACCAAACATTTCACCCAGCAGCATTAGAATTCACGTTCTCCTCAGGGGCACATGGAACGTTTGCTAAAATAGACCACATTTTAGGCCACAAAGCAAACTTGTCTAAATTCAGAAACATTGAAGTTATACCTTGCATTCTCTCTGACTACAATGGAATAAAATTAGATCTCAACACCAAAAGCCACCAAAGAAAGTCTGGTATCACATGGAGGCTGAACAACACACTGCTGAATCACGAGTGGGTCATGGAAGAGATTAGAAAGGAAATTCAAATGTTCATGCTATTCAACAAAAATGAACACACAAATTACCAGCTCCTCTGGGACACAGCAAAGGCCGTACTCAGAGGCAAGTTTATAGCTCTGAGCTCCTACATCAACAAATTGGAGAGATCGGAAACTAACAATTTAATGACACATCTAAACCTCCTTGAAAAAGAGCAGCAAGATAAACCCCAATCCAGTAGACGGAAAGAAATAATCTATGTTAAATCACAATTAAATGAATTAGAATCCAAAAAAACTATAGAAAGAATCAACAAAACAAAGAGTTGGTTCTTCGAAAAACTTAACAAAATTGACAGACCCTTAGCAAATCTTATCAGAAAAAGAAGAGAACACACACAAATTAATAAACTCAGAGATGAAAATGGAAACATCACCACGGAAACAACCAAGATTCAGAACATTATAAGGGAATATTTCTAAAAACTTTATGGTAATAAGTTTGACAACTTGATAGAAATGGACCTCTTCTTAGCAAATATTGACATGCCAACACTAAACCAAGATGAGTTAAACTATCTTAACAGGCCCATATCAAGCATTGAAATAGAAACTGCAATAAGAGACCTCCTAGCTAAGAAAACTCCAGGACCAGATGGTTTTACAGCGGAATTTTACAAGGCCTTTAAAGCAGAGCTCACACCAATTCTCCTCCAACACTTCAATGAAATTGAAAGAGAAGCTCACTACCGCACTCATTCTATGAAGCCATCATAACCCTCATCCCAAAACCAAGCAGGGACTCATCAAAGAAAGAGAACTATAGACCCATTTCTTTGATGAACCTTGATGCAAAACTTCTCAACAAAATTTTGGCCAACCGTCTTCAACAAATCATCCAAAAAATCATACACCATGATCAAACAGGATTCATGTAAGGGATGCAAAGCTGGTTCAATATACGCAAATCAATTAATATTTTTCATCACATTAACAGGAGCAAGAATAAGAACCTCATGGTTATCTCAATAGATGCAGAAAAGGCATTCGACAAAATCCAACACCCCTTTATGATGAAGGTTTTGGAAAAATTAGGAATCCATGGAACATTCCTCAATACAATAAAGGCTGTAAATGACAAACCTACAGCCAGCATTATACTCAATGGTGAAAAACTAAAGCCATTTCCTCTTAACTCAGGAACAAGACAAGGATGCCCACTCTCTCCACTTCTCTTCAATCTAGTATTAGAATACCTAGCTACAGCAATAAGACAAGATGCAGACATAAAGGGGATCCAAATAGAGAAAAAAGAAATAAAACTCTCCCTCTTTGCAGATGACATGATCTTGTATTTAAATAATCCCATAGACTCCACTCCAAAATTACTGAAGCTGATTCAAAACTTTGGCAAAGTAGCAGGGCATAAAATTAAAGCTCAAAAATCAATGGCTTTTCTGTATGCCAACAATGAGAAAAGTGTGGCTGAAATTAGGAAAGCAACTCCATTTCTAATAGCCCCACAAAAAATAAAATACCTAGGAATTAACTTAACTAAAGAAGTGAAGGACCTCTATGATGAAAACTTTAAAATCTTGAAAAAGGAAATCAACACAGAAGTTAAAAAATGGCAAAACCTCCTATGCTCCTGGATTGGAAAGATTAACATCGTGAAAATGGCAAAACTTCCCAAGGCTATCTACAAATTCAATGCAATACCTATCAAAATTCCACCCTCAGTCTTCAAGGAAATAGAAAAGGCAATCCAAAAATTCATATGGAACAATAAAATACCCCGAATCGCAAAAACGCTCCTCAACGGAAAGAACACTGCTGGAGGAATATCAATACCAAATTTCAAACTCTACTATAAAGCCATAGTAATCAAAACAGCTTGGTATTGGCATAAGAACAGACCTCAGGACCAATGGAATAGAATTGAAAACCCAGAAATGAACCTACAGACCTATAGCTATCTAATCTTCGATAAGGGAGCTAAAAAAATAGAATGGAAGAAAGACAGCCTCTTCAGTCTATGGTGCTGGCAAAATTGGTTAACTACATGTAGAAAACTTAAGTTAGATCCTTATATATCACCCTGCACCAGTATCAACTCCAAATGGATCAAAGACCTTGAACTCAAAGCAGACACTCTAAAAATATTACAGGATGGAATAGGATAAACCCTAGGCCTCCTTGGCTCAGGCCGAAATTTTTTGAATAGAGACCCGGAAACACAACAAATCAAAGAAAGGTTGCACAAATTGGATTGCCTTTGGTTGCAGAGCTTCTGCAGGCCAGATGACATAGGTAGCAAGATCAACAGAAAGCCCACGGATTGCGAGAAGATCTTTATTAGCCATACAACGGACAAGGGTCTCATATCCAAAATATACTTGGAAGTCAAAAAATTAAACCACCCAACAACAAATCCTCAAAGAAAGAACTGCCCAATAAATAAGTGGGCGAAAGACTTAAAGAGAAGCTTCTCTGAAGGAGAAAGAAGGATGGCCAATAGACACATAAAGAAATGTTCAATATCCCTAGCCATAAAAGAAATGCAAATCAAAACATTGTGATATCACCTCACTCCAGTTAGAACAGCAAAAATCAAGAACTCTAACAACAACAGATGCTGGAGGGAATGTGGACAGAAAGGAACCTTACTTTATTATTCTTGGGAATGTAAACTTGTTCAACCACTTTGGAAAGCAGTATGGAGGTTCCTCAAAAGACTTCACATAGAACTCCCCTATGACCCAGCAATCCCACTTTTGGGCATTTACCCTAAGGTTTACAAAAAAGACCACACTAAAGCTACCAGCACAACTATGTTTATTGCAGCATTATTTACTATAGCTAAGATCTGGAACCAACCCATATGCCCCTCAGTAGATGAATGGATCAAGAAAATATGGTATATATACACAATGGAATTCTATGCCTCCATCAGAAAGAATGACATTTCCTCATTTGTTAGGAAATGGAAAGGCTTGGAAAAAATTATATTAAGTGAAGTAAGCCAGGCCCAAAGAAACATAGGTCCCATGGTTTCCCTCATTTTCAATATCTAGTATATGTCTGAGTCAAGAGGAAAAGGACAGATAATGTGATGTTAGGAAAACGAACCCTTAAATATGTATTTTAATATTTTCATTTCTTTCATGCATTTGTTTCGAATGCATTTATAAGATTATTTCTTTGTTGCTTTGTATGTCCCTCCCCCACAGTGTAACCCCCGCTTTCACTATACTTGATGTCAGTATAACATGTGGAGGAGATGGGGACAAACAAGTCGTTTAAGGATTCAGGTGGACCTGTTGCAACAATGAGAAGTACAAAATGTCATGTCAAAACCAGCTTTAAAATGTCGGTGTGGGGGGGAGGGGGAGAATGATTGGGTGGGGGGGAAGGGGGAGGCTGGGAAGGGAGGTGAAGGGTAAACAAAGGAGGAAGCTGCAATGCTTGGTAAGAAATATATGCATTATCCTGCCCATGTAATTGTAACCCCTCTGTACAGTATGTTCTCAAATAAAATAAAATAAAATTAAAAAATATATAACCAATTTAAGAGGTCAAATAAATATTTTGTACTGACAGTCAGCTTACAGCAATAACTTATTGCCTAATTATATGTGTATCTTTTTACCTAACATATACTAAGTGCTGAAAATGATCTCTTTTATATAACATAATGTTGTAAATGCTTTGATTATGATGTTGTTATAAACAAATAAAATGTACATAAGGGTGTTTCCACTGAAATGACAGAACACAACACTGATTAATAAAAAACATTGCAACACACCTCTTTTCAGCCTCAACCTGTTCATAATGGCAAGCAACATTGCAACAGCACACACACACACACACACACACATAAACACACATGTGTGCAAATGTACACACATATACACACATGCCAAATTCAGGGTTTATGGTCCAAAACAGTTCAAATAAAATATTAGTGATTAGGACAAATGATAATTTGCCCCATTACAAAATAATACATAATCCAGTCACCATGGTTGTTACATTTTACCTGCCCATCCACATGTGACCACTTAATTTATTTTAGGTAATTGATTAACTAATTCATTCCTTCATTAGTTAAATACTAATACTAGAGCGTGAACTCAGGGCCTAGCTCTGTCCCAGAATTTGTTATTTTTTTGTTTTAGTTTTCTCAAGGCTAGCATGTTACTGCTTGTACCACAGCTCCATTTCTAGCTTTTGCTGGTTATTTTCAAACCAGAATCTAATGGACTTTTTTTCTTGCTCTGGTTTCAAACCACAATCATCAGATTTTGTCTTTCTGATTAGCTAGGAATAAAGACATGAGCCACCAGTGTGGCTACTACTTTTTCCTATACTTATCTATTGCACATACTTAGATAGCAATTTTAATATTGAAAGTATAAAAACAAGATATATAGTGATTATATTTTTCTGTCAGAAATTCAAGTTACTAATGTAAATTTCTTCTTAAGACCATACACAAAAAATATTTAATTAGAAATATGAAGTGTGTGTGTATGTGTGTGTGTGTGTGTGTGTGTGTGTGTGTGTGTGTGTGTGTTGTTGTAATATGTTTCTCATGTAAGCACTGTGCAGGGGTGTCCAGACATTCACAGTAATTGTGTGAATATCTGCCTTGAGCTACCAACTCATGGACAATGTCTAAGTGTCCACTTTAGGCTTCCCAATGAAGAGGGGTATACTCAAGCTCATCCCTACTATTCATATGAGGGGCCTGTTTGGAAAGTTGTCTCCGCACTGTAGTAAACTGCAAGAAAAGCACTCTACCACTGAGCCACCTTCCCAACCCAAGGATTAGGATTCTTGTCTGTAATTTGGTCAAAGCTATGTCTCTTTATGTAGGCTACTAAAAATATATTTACTTAATTCCAGTAAATACATAAATTCTACTTCCATCTTTTTTAACAAATAAAAAATAAAATTGTTTGCTTTGTAAATTGATCAGAAGCATGGATTTTGTGGCTAGCTAGGTGATTGCACATCTGTATCTCTCTCTTCCTCTCTCTCTTTCATGATTCTCATAGACTATTTGGTTGCTCCATAATTATCCTAATTTATTTTCCTTTTATATTTTTGGTTGCATCATTTCACTTTCTGCTCTGCCATTTCCCAAATCAGCACCACATAAACAGAACCATAGAAGTGATTTTGTGGCTCAAGTGGTAGAGCATTTGCCTTGATTTGAAGATCTCTAGGACGGTGCCTCAGCCCAGAGTCCAGACCCCACAACTAATTTTTAAAAAAATGAATCTAAATCCTTGATAATTCTAGGAACAGATCTGACTGAAATCATTTGAATCACACTTTTCCTGCACAGTGAAAGAAAAGGTCCAGGCTAGGAAAGCAGCTAGAAAAGGCAGGCAGATTTTATCTGTGACAAAACTTTGTGGAAAATAGTATCGAGGATTACTTACTGGTGATCCACTTGCATTGGAAGTATGATGCTGAACTATTGTTTGCTGATTCTGAACTATTGCTTTGATCATTATATTATCCAAGAAGAAAAAAATGAAATTTAATTGATATCAAAGGACTACTAATACATGTTGACTTCTCATTAAGCATCTTCAATCATCAAAATCACCTGAAGACAATAGATAGGCCTACTTTTTTAGATGAAAACAAGTGTCTTTAAAAAAACAAGGAATTAAAGTAGTCACGCAAAGGACTTCTATTTTACTACTGCATTATACATTTTTTTTCTAATGTTCGGTACCAATAAATAATGGATCTATTAGAAGTCTCTTAAAGCTCATATATTGAATAGTAAGTTCTCTTATGCTATATTATGTTATTTCCCAAATCATTTATGTAGAAGGCACTGTTTCTATTTTCTCATTCCTAGAATAAGCTACACATGAAGACACCACTGGTCCTCATTTTCAGTCTGTGCATTTGAATACGGAGGAAAATCTTTCCTCTGCTCTCTATCAATTCACTACTCTCCAGTTAGAATAATTTAAAATAGTAAAAATGGAAAAAGAGAAAATAAATCATGGTGAAAAAACATATGCAGAAAATTCACCGGATTTTTCTGACCATTTCAACCAATGTGAATTATTGGGGAAATACATGGACATCTCATTCCCACTGGTATTCAAAATCTCTGGTTAGGCAATTCTGATAAAGACAAGGAACAAGATGAAAACGTGAGGAATGGTATCAATTGCAAGAAAATAATGGAGAAGATTCCATGCAAATTTCTTCTTTGGGATGCCAAAATTAATCGGTTTACTACAGTGCTTAGACTACTTTGCAAAAAGGCCATGCATATGTATACTAGGATGAGGTAAGTATACCCCTCTTCATTGGGAAGCCTATAGTGGACATTTAGACATTGTCCATGCGTTGGTAGCTCAAGGCAGATATTCATGCAATAACTTTGAATGGCTTGGCACTCCTGCACAGTGCTTATATGTTGAATAATACCAGAATGGATGCTTTCTTACTTCATCATGATGCAGATAACAATTCCCAAACTAAAGGCCTCTTGACCCCCCCTTGTATGTTGCTGCTGGGAATAGAAATAGGCAAGATATGCTGTATCTCCTACTGTTGAACCATTGTATCAAACCGGGTCTGAGGAACAAGTTGGAAGAAACTGTATTTGATATTGCCAAAAGGATAAGTATGAATCACTACCTCTTTGAAGTTATGGAAGGCTGTACTATTTGTTCTCCTACGTAGTAATGGTTTGTTTAAGTTTCTTACATTTCAAAAGTGCCAGTCCATCCTTTGTGTCCCTACAAAATATTTTCATTATACAAAATAACAGCAATATCTTAATTTAAAAATTCATGGATTCCATGGTATTTTCCACGTCAATTGCCTGACTTTGATGTCAAAATGGATTCAAGAGTTGTTTGTCCAACTAAAAATTTTTTGTTTTTATGTATAAAGTTCTCAATGCTGTCTCTAAAAGAATCTTTTAAAACATTCTTTTGACATGACTTCTACAATCTCCATAGAGGCAAACCTGAAGACTATATATTAAATATTCTAATCATCATATGAAATAATTAGGAAGGGCAAATCAATAGAAACAATGAAAACTATGTTAAACACAATGAACAGGACAATTACCCATCAAACAGATGCTTATCATCTTTGAGAACAACAGTCTGAAAATGTGCAGAATTACTGACAGGACAATGTTTGAATTCAAAGGAAAGAGGAAACCCCTTAAAATATTGAAAGACAAACATGCACCAATATGTCATGCCTGTTATCCTAGATGCTCAGGATGCTCATTAGTGGCTAAAGTAAAGCAGGAATGAATCGGATAACATCAAAGATAACCTTTCATAATTCAAAGGACACTATAACAGAAGTGAAAATATATCCAACAGATACAGGGCACACATTTGTTAATGCTACAATGATCCTGAGTCTTAAGTATTTTTATATCTTATAATTATGTCTATATATTATTTGGAGAGTCCAGACATTGGGCTTGAACTCTGGGCCTGGGAGCTGTCTCTCAGCTCTTTAGCTCAAGGCTAGTGCTCTACCACTTGAGCCACAGTGACATTGGCTGATTTTTTCTTTTTGCTTATGTGGTGCCAAGGAATCGAACACAGGGCCTCAAGAATGCAAGGGAAGTGCTCTGCAATTAAGCCACCTTCCTAGCCCCTAATTCTATATATTTTTTCTGAATAGCACATTTTTTCAATTGTGAAAATACTGTACAGAGGGGTTACAAGTACATGAGCAAAATAACGAGTACATTTCTTATCAAGCATTGTTGCCTCCTCTCCAGTTACCCTTTCACATCCATTCTCATCCCCCCACCACGTGTTCCCCTATCCCACCCCACCAGGCCAAAGTTGTAAAGTTCATTTTTCAACATAATGACTTGTATAGCTCATTGTTGCAATGGGTCCATCTGTATCCCTATTTAAACGATTTGTTTTTTTCCCTTCCCCTCCACAAATTATACCAACATTAAATACAGTGAAAACAGGGGTTATACTGTGGGGGAGGGACATAAAAATTAACAAAGAAATCATCTTATAAATGTTAGAAACAATCACAAGAAAGAAAAAAAAACATTTGAATACTTATATTGGGGTTCATTTCACCTAATATCAACTTATCTGACATTTCTGCTTGTCTCACAAATATACATTATTGCAAATAAGGGAAACCATGGGACCTATGTTTAATTGGGCCTGGCTTACCTCACTTAATTAAATTTTTTCCAAGTCGTTCAATTTCCTAAGAAATGGAGCAATGTCATTCTTTCTGATAGAGGCATAGAATTATATTTTTTATATATACCACATTTTCTTGATCCATTCATCTACTGAGGGGTATCTGGGTTGGTTTCATATCTTACCTATGGTAAATAATGTTGCAATAAACACAGTCGTGCTGGTACCTTTAAAATAATCATGTTTGTATCATTTGGATAAATGTTCAGAAGTGTGATTGCTGGGAAATAGGGAAGTTCTATGTGGAGTCTTTTGAGGAATCTCCATACTACTTTCCAAAGTGGTTGAACAACTTTACATGCCCAACAACAATGCAGTAGGGTTCCCTTCTGTCCACATACCATCCAGAATCTGTTGTTAGAGTTCTTTATTATAGACATAATTGGGGTGAAGTGGAATCTGAATGTTGTTTTGATTTGCATTTATTTTATAGCTAGGGAGGTGGAGCATTACTTCATGTGTCTACTGGCCATCCTTCTTTCCTTTTTAGAGAAGTTTCTCTTTAAGGTTTTAGCCTACTTATTTATTGGGCAGTTGTTTCTGTGAAGATTTGTTGGTAGGGGATTTAATTTTTTGAGTTCCAGGTATATTTTAGATATGAGAACCTTGTCTGTTCTATGGCTAGTGAAGATCTTCTCCCAATCCGTGGGCTTTCTATTGTTCTTGCTAGCTTCATCCTTTGCCATGAAGAAACTGCATTTTCATGCAATCCCATTTGTCCAACCTTTCTTTGATTTGTTGTGTTTCTGGGTCTCTTTTAAGAAAATTTCGGCCTGTAACAAGGAGCCTTATAGTTTCTCCAATTCCATCCTGTAATATTTTCAGTGTCTGCTTTGACTCCAGATCTTTGATCTTTTGGAGTTGATTCTTTTGCATGGTGATATATAAGGATCTAGTTTTAGATTTCTACAAGTGATTAACCAATTTTGCTAGCACCATTTACTGAAGAGGCTGTCTTTCTTCCATTCCAATTTTTAGTTCCCTTATCGAAGATTAGATGGCTATAGGGCTGTAGGTTCATTTCTGGATTTTCAATTATATTCCATTGGTCCTGAAGTCTGTTCTTGTGTCAGTATCAAGCTGTTTTGATTACAATGGTGGTGTAGTAGAGTTTGAAATTTGGTATTGATATTCTTCTGTCACTGTTTTTGATCATTTTTGCTATTCGGGGTCTTTTATTGTTCCATATGAATTTTTGGATTGCCTCTTCTATTTCCTTGAAGAATGAGGTTGGAATATTGATAGGTATAACATTGAATTTGTAGATAGCCTTGGCAAGTATTGCCATTTTCAGGATGTGGATTCTTCCAATCCAGGAGCATGGGAGATTTTTCCACTTTCTAAGTAGTGTTTTTATTTTCTGTTTCAGGTTTTTAAAGTTTTCATCAGCTGGGCACTGATGTCTCACGCTTGTAATCCTAGCTACTCAGGAGGCTGAGATCTGAGGATCATGGTTCAAAGATAGAAAGGGAGGAAAGACCGTGAGATTCTTATCTCCAATAAACCACTAGAAAACCAGAACTGGTTCTGTGCTCAAGTGATAGAGCTCTCCCCTTGAGCTGAAGAACTGTGGGAGAGCACCCAGGCCCAGAGTTCAAGACCCATGGCTGACAAAATCAAAAAAGTTTCCATCATAAAGTCCGTCACTTTTTGGTTAATTCCTAGGTAATTTATTTTCACGGGGCTATTATAGATGGAATTGTTTTCCTGGTTTCCACCACACTTTTCTCATTGTTGGATTAGAGAAAAGCCATAGTCTTTCAGGGTTAATTTTATAACCGGCTATTTTGCCTAAGTTTCGAATCACTATGAGTAATTTGGGAGTGGATTCCATGGGATTCTTTAAATACAATATCATGTCATCTACAAAGAGGGAGAATTGTACTTCATCTTTCCCTATTTGGATCCATTGTATGTTTGCACCTTGTCTTAATGTTGTAGCTTGGCATTCTAATACTAAATTGAAAAAAATCTGGAGAGAGTGGACATCCTTGTCCCCTTCCTTTATTATACAGAGGGGTTACAATTACATGGGCAAGATAATGAATACATTTCTTATCAAGCATTGTAGTCTGCTCCTTTATTTCGCCTTCCCATCCCTTCTCATTCTCCCCCACCCCCACCCAATTCTCGCCCCCCCCCTCCCGCCCCGCATCAAAGTTGTAAAGTTCATTTTTGACATCACGACTTTAATCTCATTGTTGCAATGGCTCCACCTGTATCCCTATTTAAATGATCTGTTTTTCCCCTTCCACAATTTTACCGACATCAAATACAGTGAAAGGAGGGGATATACTGTGGGGGAGGGAACAAAGCAACAAAGAAATAATCTTGCAAATGTGTTAGAAACAATCGCATGAAAGAAAAAATAATATTTGTATACATATCTTAGGGTTCATTTCCCTAATATCAAATTATCTGACCTTTTCTGCTTGACATATACTAGATATTGGTAATAAGGGAAACCATAGGACCTATGTTTCTTTGGGCCTGGCTTACTTCACTTAATATAATCTTTTCCAAGCCATTCCATTTCCTAACAAACTGGGCAATGTCATTCATTGTGATGGAGGCATAGAATTCCTTCGTTTATATATACCACATTTTCTTGACCCATTCATCTACTGAGGGGCATCTGGTCAGTTCCATATCTTACCTATAGTAAATAATGCTACAATAAACATATACATGCTGGTAGCTTTAGTGTGGTCTTGTTTGTAAACATTTGGGTAAATAGCGCATAGGCTGAAATTTTCTTAATAGAGACACAGAAACACAACAAATCAAAGAAAGGTTGGAAAAATGGGATTGCATGAAAATGCAGAGCTTCTGCATGGCAAAGGTCATAGCTAACAAGATCAATAGAAAGCCCACGGATTGAGAGAAGACCTTCCCTAGGCATACAACGGACAAGGGTCTCAAATCTAAAATATACCTGGAACTCAAAAAATTAAATCCCCCAACCAAAAATCTTCAAAGAAACAACTGCCCAATAAATAAGTGGGCTAAAGCTTTAAAGAGAAACTTCTCTGAAGAGGAAAGAAGGATGGCCAATACACAAATGAAAAATGCCTCCGTAGCAATAAAAAAATGCAAATCAAAACAACATTGAGATATCACCTCACTCTAGTTAGAATGGCTAAAATCAAGAACTCTAATAACAACAGATGCATGAGGGGATGTGGAGAGAAGGGAACATTACTGCATTGTTGGTGGGAGTGTAAATTTGTCCAACCACTTTGGAAAGTAATATGGAGGTTCCTCAAAGGCTCGACATAGAGCTTCCCTCTGACCCAGAAATCCGTTGTCCACTTCTTGATTTAAGAGAAAATGGCTTTAGTTTTTCACCATTAAGTATATTGTTACCTGTAGTTATGTCATATACAGCCTTTATTCTGTTGAGGAATGTTCCCCGGTTTCCTCATTTTTCCAGAGCCTTCATCATAAAGGGTTTGTTGGATGTTGTCAAATGCTATTTCTCAAAAAATTGAGATAACCATATGGTTCTTATCCTTGCTCTTGTTGTTGCGATGTATTATATTAATTGATTTGCATATATTGACCCAACTTTGCATCCCTGAAATGAATCCTGTTTGATCGTGGTGTATTATTTTTTGGATGAATTGTTGAAGTCAATTGACCAAAATTTTGTTTAGAAGTTTTGCATCAATGTTCATCAAAGAAATGTGTTTAAACTTCTCTTTTTTGATGAGTTCCTGCCTGGTTTGGGGATGAGGGTTTTGATGGCCTCATTGAATAAGTTCTGTAGTGAACTTTCTCTTTCAATTTCATTGAAGAGTTGGAGTAGTATTGGTGTGAGCTCTGCTTTGAAGGCCTTGTAGAATTCTGATGTAAATCTGTCTGGTCTTGGGATTTTTTTTTTAGATAGGACTTCTCTTATTGCTGTTTCTATCTTAATGCTTGATAAGGGCCTGTTATAATAGTTTAACTCATCTTGGTATAATTTCTGCATGTTGATATTTGCTATAAAAAGGTCCATTTCTGCCGAGTTCTCAAACTTATTAGCATAGTTTTGAGAAGTATTCCCTTATAATGTTCTGAATCTTGGTTGATTCTTTGGTGATGTTCATTCTCAACTCTGAGTTTATTTATTTGGGTGAGTTTTCTTCTTTTTCTGATAAGATTTGTTAAGGGTCTGTCAATTTTTTTAATGTTTTCGAAGAACCAACTCTTTGCTTTGTTGATTCTTTCTACGTTTTTTTTTGGGGGGGGATCTAATTCATTTAATTCTTATTTAATTTTAATTATTTCTTTCCATCTACTGGCTTGGGGTTTATCTTGCTGCTCTTTTTCAAGGAGGTTCAGATGTGTCATTAAATTGTTGGTTTCATGTATCTCCAACTTGCCTCTGAGTACTTCCTTTTCTGTGTCCCAGAGGAGCTGGTAATTTGTGTGTTGTTTTTGTTGAATATCATGAACAATTGAATTTCCTTTCTAATCTCTTACATGACTTACTCGTGATTCAACAGTATGTTGTTCAGCCTTCATGTGTTACAGGACTTTGGGTTTTGGCATTGGAATCTAATTTTATTTTCTGTGGTCTGAGAGAATGCAAGGTATAACTTCAATGTTTCTGAATTTGGACTTTTGTTTTGGGACCTAAAATATGGTCAGTTTTTGAAAATGTTCTATGTGCTGCTGAGACAAACGTGTATTTTGATACTGCTGGGTGAAATATTCCTTAGATATCTGTTAAATCTAGTTGATCCTTGCAGTTGTTTAGATCTGTAGTTTATTGAGTTTTTGCGGAGTTGATCTATCTAGTAGGCATAGTGATGTGTTAAAATTCCCAACAATTAATGTCTTTTGATCTATGTGAGCTTTGAGGGAAAGTAGTGTTTCTTGGATAAATTTACATGCTCCATTGTTTGGTAAATAGATATTTAGAATTGTAATATCCTCCTGAATGAGCAATCCTTTAATTAGTATGTAGCGACCCTCTTTTTCTCTTCTCACTAATTTTAATTTGAAGTCTATTTTATCTGAAATTAGGATTACAAATCCCACCTGTTTATGGGTGTCATTTGCTTGGTAGATTTTGTTCCAGTCTTTCACTTTCAAAATGTGTTTGTTTTTATGGGCAGGGTGTGACTCCTGAAGGCAGCAGATAGAAGGATTTTGCTTTTTAATACAACTAGACAGTCTATGTCTTTAATTGGAGAGTTAAATCCGGTAATGTTGACAAATAGGTCTTAGAGGTATTATTTTATTGTGAAAATGCCATACAGATTGTTTACAATTACATGGCCAAGATAATGAGTACATTTCTTATCAAACATTGTTGCCTCCTCCTTTGTTTACCCATCCCATCACTTCCTAGACTCCCCTTACCCAATTCTCTTCCCCCCACCAAAGTTGTAAAGTTCATTTTTCAACGTAACGACTTGTACATTTCACAGCTGCAATGGTTCCACCTGTATTCGTATTTAAACAATTTGTTTTTTCCATTCCCCTCTACAAATTATACCAACAACAAATACAGTGAAATCTGAAGTTATTTTTTGTTATGTCGAAAAATGAACTTTACAACTTTGGCCGGGGAATGTGGGAGGGAGGCAGTAGGGATCAGTGTGGGGGGAGGTGAAAGGGATGGGAATAGGAAACAAAGAAGGAAGCAACAATGTTTATAAAGAAATATACTCATTACCTTGCCCATGTAATCGTAACCCCTTGGTACAGTATTTTCACAAAAAAACTTCAAAAATGTTTATCACTTATTATAATTCAAATACCAAGTAAGAGTAATTTTATATAATCATTACAGGTATCATTTTATAACTATCATACAACAGAATAAACGACCAGTCCCAATTATTACCTACCTAGAATAATTCTTAATTCCTAATCATTACCTAAATACATTAAATAATCTAAATAGTCATGTCTTTAACATAGACATAAATATTCTATCCTTTTTACGTAAAATTTTCAAGGGCATATATTCATGTTTGTAAGAAATGTTCACAGCAGTTAAAAATGCTTTTGTGAAATTGTGAGACATGTTGTTGTTGTTGTTGTTGTTTGCAAGTCCTGGGCATTGTCCCTAAGCTTTTTTGCGCTCAAAGCCAGCACTGCACAATTTGAAGCACAGGGCTAATTTCTGGTTTTGAATGGTTAATTGGAGATAAGAATCTAACATGTACTATTCTGTCGGGGCTACATGTGAAAACAATTGTTAGATCTCAGCTGCCAGAGGAGCTAGAATTATAGGCGTGAGTTACCGGCACTTGGTTTGATGAAATTTTAAATTTTAATAATATTTAGGATGTTTGTTTCACTTTAATGCACATAATTCTATACATAAATAAATAAATAAATACATATATATGATGACCAATTCCCTCTAAAAATGTATGACTTCCTACACATAACATTTATTCAAACACACACACACACACACACACACACACACACACATATTTCTGAATACATACACTCTCTCTAAAACTTTTATGCTACTATTTTTTACCCTTTTCATTTCAATGATATATAGTCTGTTTTTCCAAAAGTTTCCTAGACTAAAATGACTAATATTTCAATAGAAAGTAGAATATATTATTTTCAAGTTAATTTTAGATATACACATGATGTTGTAGTAATATTTATAGTATATTACTTGAAAAAATTCTGTTCAAACCCTTAAATATTTGTGTGTAATGACCGGGAGAGAAGAAGTTAGTTCATACTGGTTAGAAATGTGCAATGCTTCAAAATCTGTTCAATAATTTGTTTTAATCACCTAATCAAGCTACCTGTTATGGTTTAGTTTATTTATTTATTTATTCAAAAATTTAACATGGATGCATGCAAAGTGGTAATATTTAAAGTATTAATCGAAATAAAAATAATACAAAATCATAGACACATACGCGACTTTCAATAATTAGCACTTATGATGCTAACAATAATTTTGTTGAAGATGATGATGACCAGAGTGACGCTGATAATGACAATGTTATGATTGAAAAGGAAAAATTTTTAGTCATCTTTGAAGCTAGATTTCCCACATTGAATACATAATAATAAACAGTGTTGTATTATATACAATAACAAGAGGAGAGTTTCAATATCAAGAAATACAATCAGATAATCAGATGACACAGTAAATCCCTAATGTTATTCTTTTTTTTTAATTTAATTTTATTTTATTTGAGAATATACTGTACAGAGGGGCTACAATTACATGGGCAGGATAATGCATACATTTCTTACCAAGCATTGCAGCCTCCTCCTTTGTTTACCCTTCACCTCCCTTCCCAGCCTCCCCCCTCCCCCCACCCAATTATACCCCCCTCCCCCCCCCACACCGACATTATAAAGTTGGTTTTTACATGACATTTTGTACTTCTCATTGTTGCAACAGGTCCACCTGAATCCTTAAACGACTTGTTTGTCCCCATCTCCTCCACATGTTATACTGACATCAAATATAGTGAAGGCGGGGGTTACACTGTGGGGGAGGGACATACAAAGCAACAAAGAAATAATCTTATAAATGCATTAGAAACACATGCATGAAAGAAACGAAAACATTAAAATACATATTTAAGGCTTCATTTTCCTAACATAACATTATCTGACCTTTTCCGCTCTCAAGGTCCTAATGTTATTCTTACAGTCTCTCTAATGTATACTCACTTTTCTTGGTGGTATTGTTTGTTTATAAATAAAATTGTTTATTTTCACAAGGTTATTATCCCACATAGATAAAATGTAATAAGCTGAGTGCTTTGTTATCAAATGATCTCGTTTGTTCAAGCCTTGGGAACTTATGAGAAAGCCTTTCACCACCCACATAGCCAGTGGCTTAGTTTTATATCCCTAGAAGGTAACAACACATGCCTCACGCATGGTTCACTCATTAGGCAGAAATCTTTGGTCAGTTTTAGTTTCTATCCAGTTCACTGAAGAAAATCTATGTATAAATTTATGAAGAACACTTGGCAACACATAAAGCAATAAGAAAATTTCGATGGATTAAGATTAATTTTCAACTTTGTGGGATTAGTTCAAGTAACATTCTCATATAGATACTATTCAATAACCAATGTTTTCCAATGATATGTTGAGTATGTTCTTCAATACAAATGTAGACACATGACCCAATTTACATAATACCATTTACATATCTGTAGTTGCCTTAATAGGACACAACCCTTAGAGCCAGGAGGTAAACTTTATTTTATTTCTGCATGAAACAATTTGTGACTTTATACCAACAAACTGAATTTGACTCTTTCCTTATTTGTAAGCTAAGGTGGAAAATGTAAGGACTCTTCACTTTTCTTTTTTCTCGCTCTAGGAGTAAGCAAATGTATTCTTCAATATTTCTGGTAGATTACATCCATTTACAGCTGAGAAATGTAAGGCCAACAGTTAATGTAGTGAGTAAATAATGATACTAGAATTTGTGTCTGAGCTCTTCCCTCTGCATACTTACAAGGAGCAGTAATTTGTTGATTGAGAGTAGCAATATGAAAAGACTATGGGGAACAACATATTTTATAAAAAGTTGTTTAAGACTAGGTGACCAGTGATGAGTACCTGAAACAGACTTGTGTCAGGGGCATAAAAAGGAGTACATAGAAATCATATTAGTGCTGGGCAACAGTGACTCATGCCTGTAATCCTGTCTACAAAGGAGGCTGAGATCTGAGGATTACAGTTCAAAGCCAGCCCGGGCAGAAAAGTACATGAGACTCTGATCTCCAATGAAAACCACTAGAAAACCCGAAATTGGTGCTGTAGCTCAAGAGGTAGAGTGCTCGCCTGGACCTGTAGTGCACAGGGACAGCACAAAGGCCCAGAGTTCCAGTCCCACGACCAACAAAAACAAACAAACAAACAAAAAAGAAATCAAATTAGTAACAGAAACTGAAAACATCTTGATCATTCATCTTATATAATGGGTGGGAGTAGAAGGGTAAGAAGAAATCTAAAGGATTCTACATCTATGGCCCGGCAAATGTGTTAGTGATATTCTTGGTGGTGATAAGGATTACAGGTGAAAATGATGGATTTAGGGGAAAAAAACTCTCTGATAGTTCTAAAGTTTGTATTAAACAGATGCAAAGATTGATCTGTTTAGGTATCATTAAAATATCCATGACCATGAATATGAAAAAGAATGATAAAATTAGGGGCAATATTAAAGGGAAGAGGAAAAGAAAAGTTATGATATAAGTGTAGCAATGTGAGCACCAGTGTGGACAAGATTGGAAGAAAGAGATAAGGGCATTTGTCGAAATTGTCTCTAGTTTGCTAATGGATGAAGAATGGAATTGAAAATAGCAAAGGAAAACAAATCAACATGCAGATATTATGATTTTATAATTCTAATATGAAAGAACTGAAGCTTTTGTTTCATGAAGAAGAAAGTTTAGCCTGTAATTTCAATGCAAGGCATCAGTTGTAATGAGTCTGAAGTCTTTTCCTCCAAGATATCCAAGAGTATTATTCTCATTCTCTTAAGAGTAAATAAGTAATTATTTCATTAGCTTTGCCTAATATTAATTTACTTGTAGAAAATAAGTTAAAAAATCCTCTCTCGGGCTGGGAAGGTGGCTAAGTGGTAGTGTTTGCTTTGCATGCAAGAGGCACTGGGTTCAATTGTTAAGTAAAAATAATTCTTAAGCAAAAAGAAAAAAGCCAGAAGTGGCACTGTGGCTCAAATGGTAGAGCACTAATTGAGCTGACCAGCTGAGGGACAGCGCCCATGCCCAGAGTTCATGCCCCACGACCAGACTCCAAAAATAAAACACTAAAACTACCAGCACAAGTATGTTTTTTGCAGCATTATTACCATATCTAAGATATGGAAGCAATCCACATGCCCCTCAATAGATGAATGGATCAGGAAAATGTCCTATATATACACAGTGGAAGTTCATGGTTCTATCAAAAAGAATGACACAGCCCCTTTTTTTAAGAAAATGGAAATACTTGGAAAAAATCATTATGTGAAGGAAGCCAGACTCAAAGAAACATAGGCTTTATGGTTTCCCTCATTTTTATTAATTAATATATGCTTAGTATAGTCCTGGCAGATAAGTTCATTTTTTACACTCTTCATATTCGCTTTTTTCTCTACAACCTCCTCTCCCATTCCCTTCCTTCTCTCTCTGTGTGTGTGTGTGTGTGTGTGTGTGTGTGTGTGTGTGTGTGTGTGTGTGTGTGTGTGTGTGTGTGTGTGCGTGCAGTAATGAAACTTGACTCAGAGCCTAAAAATCTTGCTTGTTTTTTTTTCACTCATGACTGGCTGAATCTGTACTATTTTAACCAAGGTTTCACTCTGTGTTTGATTGAACAATTGAGCATAAATGTCTCGTGGATTGCTACCCCAGCCATCTGTGAACCATGATCTTCCAATCTCAGCCTCATGAGATGAGATACTGGCATCTAGCTCTATTGCCAAGTGTCATTTGCTTTGTTTTGTTTTGTTTTTGTTGCTTTTTTGCATCCAAAATCTGTATGGAAAACAAATCATTTATAATCAGGACTATTCACATAAAATATGTGTTGTTTAAAGATTACCTTAATAATGTAATCCTTTTGCATGCACATTATGCGATTTGATGTTTCGAACTCTATTGTTGCAGTCAAGTCACTTATATATAATTTGAATCTTCTTGTCTTGATGTTATAGAGTGTTACGTGTTCAAAAACAGAATTTATCAAGGTTTAACTCTGCAATACTGAAGCAGGACCTTTATAATTATTCAATGTCCTGTAAATCATAAGTTTACCATTTCTTGAGGCACCATATGGGCACAAATATTTTCCTATAATACCTCCTCATATTTTAGACCTCAATGCCATGCAATGCACACTTCTGCCAAATATGCAAGGGCATCCTTTGTAATTTTCCATGGATTTTCACTGTTCTTCTCTCTACTCTCCAGTGCTAAGTCCTGTGACGCTCATGCTGCTTTCCTCCCCTGTTATATTCATCATTGCATCTTGGGAACTCCTGGTATGCATTTCTGTACTTCTGTTCATTCTCCTTGTGCTTCAGCTTGTACCCCTCTCACCTTGAAGGGCTAAAAATTGGGGATATTTGCTTTACTCTTAATCTCAGACATCTATCTTTACTTTCTAGAAATACATTCATGAAATTCCTTGTGTAAAGTCTAGTGTTTTGAAAATTATTACTGCATCTTCATGGCTTTGTTATGTGGCAGAAGGGAAGAACATAGATCAGTACTGTAACTTAGGTAAAACATTATTGCAATCATGCTTCAATAGACGTTGTTCATTGGATAATGTTTACTTCAAGGTCTGCCTGCCTGCTTCCTTTTCACTGTTTTGTTTATTTTTCAATGTATTCTTTTCTTCTGGAAAATATTTATGGGCCTAGTGAAGATCAATTCCTACTTCAATTAGTCATTAATTTTATTCTAACTTCATTTCACAGATCCTTCTGATCTTCTTCAGTGTCTGTGTAGTGCTTCACATTTTTAGGTATGTTTTAACATCGATGCATCAATGATGAAGACACATTCCTTAAGTCACCAATTTGATGACTGAAAAGAAACCATGCTGCAGTCTCACTATATGGCAATTTTCTGGTTTTGAATTCTTTTAGATTAAAATTGATGCTGGACAACAAACATTCTGTGTACAATTTTATATTTTCCTAATTATTTTAGTATATTTCCCAATATCATATAAAGTTAAAACATTATCACTTACTTAGTTTTAGGATTTCTAAAACAGTCAGAGTAAAAGTTCTATTCATTCACAATTTTAAGATAATAGAGGGTCCATTATGACCAAGTGAGATATTTTAAAAATTTTATGTGTAGTCCTTAAAGGTTGTGCTGGGGAATCAAGTGCTGTGTTTCATGTGTCTTAGTCTACTGGCAGCCTATGAGCCTGATGTGACCTGTGGTTTTATTTTCACTCAACTGGAATAAAGAAATATTTCACTAGAAAGGAATTATTAATTGCTTACTTTCTCCAATATCTCTCACAAACATGAAAGTAATATAATTCTACACTGACTGAAAATGGTGTTCCTATTAGAGTAATTGTTTATTTTTTGTAGCCCCACTCTTCGCTAAGTCTTGTCCCTTTCTTATCTCCCCTTCCCATAAAACTTGACTGGATCCACTGGAAATGCACTTCCAGTCAGCCTCGTTCATAAAGAACCCAACCTTAACTAACCTACCCCCTGTTAGTCCTGCTATAAACTTTCAAAGGACTGACTGCAACCAGAATCCTTCCTGGAAGTCCTCCTCCTGCTATAGGGAAAGCCTTCTTCCACTCCAAACCTTCCTGGAATCCCTGCTCTGCACCACCAGAAACCAGGCCACATCCATATCTCCTCCTATGATCTGCCTTGCTGCACCAAGATCCCCGCTTACATGGGGCTCCTCCCTCTAATCATAACTTCATCCACCAGATACCCCGTCCCTAACCATTCTATTCACTCATAGTCCCATTGCTCACATATTCTATTACTTCCAAGCTCCTCTTGTCCCTTTCATACCCCACTCCCAACCAGACTTCTCCCTCGACCCCTCCTTGTTTCATCAGAAACTCCATCCATAATTAGTCTACTTCTTAGTGTCCTAATGTCTCAAACCCAGCCCTGAACACACCTCTTTCCACAAAGCCCTTCATGCTAAACCAAAAACACTCCACCTCTCTATAACTGCCCTTGTAGCCCGTCTTATTTGACCAGAAGTTTCTCACACAGCCCATCTCCTGCCTGGAAAGCCAGCCCTGCTCCACCACAGGCTTCTCTACCTCCCATATCGACTCACTCAATGGTGGCTGCATTGTTCCCGAGATGAATCCTCCCCTTATTGGATCCTCCTGCAGATCCACATCCTACTCAACCAATTACCCTGTCCATAATTACCCTACACCTTTGTAAACCTTCCACTCCTTTTCAAAGTCTCTCTTCCAATTAACCCCATGGCTCCAAGCCCTGACCTGCTCTAGAAAACCCCCACTAGACAACCCCAACCACACTATCCCATCTCTCGACACCCACATTGTTCCACTTCAAACCACTGCATCTGTTGGCTTCCCTCTGGAAGCCTCACCAGGCTCAACTGTAAATCCCTGTTCCTTCATAGTCCCTTTTTGAAGGTTGCCTTGCCCCACTGGAAACCCTGTCCAAAGTCTAATGTCCTACCTTGCAACACTGAAATCTCCACCCAACCTTACTACTCTTTTTGAAGTGGTGACTGGCTACACCAGAAACCCTGTCCTAACTAGTCTAGTCCACTGGATCCTATCCCTTTTCTCACAAAGCTCTGGTCCTGAAAAATTCCTCCATACATTGTTATTACATCCTGCTCTGCCAGAAACCCCACTTCCAGCCTAACACACTTCCCAAAGGCCTGCCATTCTCCACCAGAAACCGTGCCCGTTCCTCGACCACTTCTTCCCAGCACCGCTATGCCCTCTCACAGACCCTGAAAAGCCTCTCCCTCATAGCTCTGCATTACTGCACCAGAATCCCCACCTTTGTCAGCCTCTTGCCTTCATTCTCTTCCCTGCCTTATGGGAAACCTCACCCTACATATTCCACCAGAGTTCACAGTGCTACACCACAACCCTCCTTTAAGTAACCTCCTCCTTTGTAGCCTTGTACTTCCTTTTCAAAGCTCTGCCCCAAACAGGCTCCTCCCCAGTGACCCTGCCTTTTTCCACTGAAACCCCATCCACCTCCCAGTCTCCATCCTAAAGTCCCACCTACTCCACAAGAGACCCTGCTCCTAACAAGCCTAGTCTTTCCTCTCCCCTCCCTGCTGTCTCAAAGCCCTACACAGACTGGCTTTCACCCTCAAAGCCCCACCCAGCTCTACCACAGAGGCTGTGCCAATAGCAACTCCTCCCTTGAAATAGACAGGGCACCACAGGAAACCCCACACCACCTCATCCTTGAAGTTCCACCTAGGAACTTTTATTACAAATGTGATTTTATAATGGTCACAGGATTCATACTAATCAATATGATAAGAAGCAGTATTGCCAATAGAAAACAAAAATTAGATAGCTATTAGATGCCTTAGTCTAGTTTGGGGTTCTGTTACCAGGCAGATACACATTGTGTGAAAATGTGTGAAGATGATTCCTCTAACTGGAAAGCATTCTGTGAAGTATCCGTAAGGTTTCATGAGTGATCATTTTTATTATTTCTAGAATTTTCGTGCACATTTGTGTCCATTAACTTAAAAATTTTAGTTATTTTAAATCCTCTGGTTTGGTTGAGGAAAGAGTATTAAGATGTAATAAAATGACTTTCAAAACATCTTTCTAATGAATAATTTTGGATTTGCTTACTTTACTATGTACAAGAGTTTTTAGTAACAGAAATTCTCTACCACAATCCACTTTGAATTTCCTCCTTCCACTAAAGTGCCCATTGGAACAGATTAAAGTGAGATTATACAGGTAGAATGCCAGAAATATGAACGTATTTGAGATCATAACAAAATCATGATGAAGACCTTACCAACTGTGGTTTAAATTTTCTAATGAAAGGAACTTAAGCATATTTAACTGCAGACTTTCTGAAGACTAGAAGACAAAAATATAAGAAATACTCTCTTATACCATGGTTCTGAAAACAAAACAAAACCAAGGAAAGACAACATAATGAGACAGAAGGGAATGATGAACTTGTACATGTGATATAGAATGTAAAAATACACTGAATCAGGTAAAAATAATTTTGGTCACAATGCCTGGTTGTTCAATATATTTCATTGTATATATTGTTCTTTGTTAACCTGTGACTTAATAAAGGTTTCAGCAGGGATCTGCCAAAGTAGTTCTGTAGTTAGTCAATTTCATCATTGCAAGATCATCAGGAGGATAAACTCCCACACACCTTAACATACCTGCAACAGCACTAGACATACATTCCTATTGGTCCAATTGTGTAAGGCAGACCTGTATTTAACCCAAGGTTTGTATGTGGTATGCTATGGTTTTTTGAGGCTTGATACAAAATATCCCTGCCCAGAATTAAATGATGGCATTTATAGCTCAAATGATTTAGTGTCATTGTTAACATCTAAGGCATGCTGAGGTTTTTATTTATACCTCTACATTTCCCTTTCTTTCATCCGCCCTTTCTTTCTTTTCTTTTCCTTTCTTTCTTTCTTTCTCTTTCTTTTCTTTCTTTCTTTCTTTGTTTCTTTCTTTCTTTCTTTCTTCGTTCCTTTTTTTCCTCTTTTAGGAAATAAGTATAAATTTACATATCTTGTTTGCTGAACAAGTATTCTACAATTAGAATAATCCTTTTTCGATTTATTTCCTTTGTTCATAGGTTATCCATTTTGCTGAGGGCTGAACACAGGCTAAGTTCCTCAGCTGTGTCTGCCAAGCAGAGGGGATCACAAATGCATTCCAACATGCGAACCTTTAGGATGATATGAGACTCTTATTACTTTCCTTGAAAACTGGTTCTGATCTTTGATCCTCTCAAATTCTACCTCTTCAATTAGTAATGTGAGTTCTAGTAGTCTGTCCTCAGTATAGATCGTCTAAATGATTACTGAATGCAATTTCCCGTTAATCTCTTTCTTTGCCAGTCCAGGGGCTGTTATAGCTTTATTTCAAGACAAATTTTGTGTATATATGCACATTAGCTTTAAAATATTACTTTTTCCCCCCTTTTTTTCCTTTTTGATTTTCTTGGTCAAGGGGCTTCAATTTTGGGTCTGGGCGCTGTCTCTAGGCTCTTCAGATCATGGCTAGCACATTACCACTTGAGACACATTGCCACTTCTGGTTTTCTGGTGGTTAATTGGAAGGAAGAGTGTCATGGATTTCCTTCCAGGACTAACTTTTAACTACTATCCTCAGATCTCAGCTCCTGAGTAGCTAGGATTACAGGCATGAGCCACTGGCCTCCAGCTGAAAATGTTACTTATTTTAGGTTCTGTGATTTAGTTGAGGGAGTAACATGAGTGTGTAGAAAGGTAAAATTCAAGTTACCTCTCTAAATAATTTCAGAGTTTAATTTTCATATGCATTGCAGTTATTAATAACAGAAACTCCCAAAGTAACAGAATTATCCTTCATTTTCTCCTTCCCATAGGTACTATTGGAAGAGAATGAGTGAGATCTAAGACAATATGTACTTGAAATTATAAAAAAAATATTTTGATGATACATAAAGAGCCAGATCACACAATGTACTATTCATTTTCTAAAGAAAGGAATGTCATAAAAGTATATATATTGGCAGGCTTCTCACCTGAAAAACAAAGAAAAAACAAGATCATAAAAAAGCTGAAGGGGATCAGCAACCATGTAAATGTGATATAGCATTAGGGACTTTAAGACGTAAACTGGTTCAGGTAAAGTAATAGTTTAGGAAATTTATCTGTTCAATTAATTTATTCATTACAATTTTTTAATTTTTATTTACATGTCATTTAATATATAAATGCACACATGTGATATATATACATATATATACATATATATATACATATATATATATATGTATATATATATGTATGCATGTATCAGCAGTATCTGTCCAGTTAACTGTTAGGTTATGTATGCTTAGGTAATTTCACCATGTCAAGTTAATAAAAAAGATGGACTTCCATAAACATTTACAATCCTGCAGCACCACTGCACATGCGAATTTAAGTGTAAACTAGACCTGTGTTTAACCAAAGATTTATATACATGTTGTTATTTTTTCATCTAGTCTTAATACAAAATGTGTGTGCTCCTAGAAATGAATGATGGCATTTATAACTACAATAATTTAGTGTAAATCGTTACATTGATCACATGCTCAGTATGAGTTGTTCTTTCTTTCCTTTTCTTATTTTAACTTTAGGAAGTTGATTTGAGTTTTGATGTTGTGTTTGCCAGACAAGTATTCCACCACTGGAGTAACTCCACCAATCCTTTCTTGTTTAAGTTACTTTAATCATAGAGTAGCAATTTTTGCACCCAGTCCAAAAAGCAGGGATCATGATTGCATTCCAATATCCCTCCCTAGTAGGTTGATGTGGGTGATACTTTACTTCCTAGACTGATTCAGAACTGTGATCCCCTCAAATTCTACCTCTTTAGTTAATTTTGTGAGCTCCAGTTCTCCCTACTTCTAGAAGATAGGACAGACATAAATGATTACAGGTAATTTGAGTGAATCATTGGCTAATATAGGTGATTTGATATTAAAGTGTAGGTTAAGTTTGAAAGTATAATCACAGTAGTGAGATATTTTGCTAAGTAATTTTGTTTCTCATTAATAACACATCTTGACCAGAATTAAGGACTTACTTTCGCTGTCTGTCAACTTGTATATCATTTGGTAAAAATAAACTTCATGTCTTCCATGTGGGATAAAGAACTTTGAATGGTCTGATGTGCTGGTTCACATCTATAATCATGGTTAGCAATCAGAAATAAATAGATCACAATTTGAACATAGCCTAACCAAAAATTTAAGAAGTCCCAATCTCAACAAACTAGTGGATCATGTTAATCATGCCATTAATCTCAGCACCACAAGAGGCTAAGTCTCTGTCTAGTACCTGTGTCACTTGAGTAACTAGGACTCTTGGAGGCAGTCACCTCTACTAATGCAGAAACTGGGCTGAGATTTAGCAAGAGGAGGGAGAAGTCTTCCCCACCTTCCCAGGGTGGACCTCACAGAATGCAGTGAGCGTGCTTGCTTTCCTCCTACACATGGCTTGAGATGCCATGCTGCTTAGTGTTCATTATTTCATTCCAGTGACCTGTGGTAGAGGTATAAGAAAGCATTAAATAAATTTCACATGTGCCAATTGAGCTGCTCTCCCAGCTTGTGTGTTCAACTCAGCAAGTGTTCATTATTTGAGAGTTGAGAATACCTAGTTAGGGGAGGGTGGGAGGGAGAGTGAAAGGGAGGAGAGAGAGAGAGAGCTGGGCACCGGTGGACCACACCTGTAATCCTAGCTATTCAGGAGGCTGAGATCTGAGGATTGCAGTTCAAAGCCAGCCTGGGCAGGAAAGTCCGTGAAAACCTTATCTCCAATAAACCACTGAAAAACCAGAAGTGGCACTGTGGCTCAAGCGGTAGAACAGCTGAGGGAAAGTGCCCAAACCCAGAGTTCAAGCCCCACGACCAACTAAAAAAACAAAAGAGAGAGAGGGGGAGGGATAAAAGAAGGGAAGGAAGGAAGGAAGGAAGGAAGGAAGGAAGGAAGGAAGGAAGAAAGAAAGAAAGAAAGAAAGAAAGAAAGAAAGAAAGAAAGAAAGAAAGAAAGAAAGAAAGAAAGAAAGAAAGAAAGAAAGAAAGAAAGAGAAAAAGAAAGAAAGAAAATGACTGAGAACGAATTGTTTGGAGTCAGGAGTCATATGTCAGAGGTACTACCTTTGTTTGTTGTTAGGTCTGCCCCAGGTCATGCAGACCCTATACAAACACCTTCCCAATTCTTGGCTAAGTTTCAAACCTTTATGTGTTGCCTAGTGTCTGGCACACCTGGAGGCAGCCACCTCCCCATCCTGTTAAGTCACAACCTGGTCAGCCTCTGGTCGCACTTTCCATCTGACCAGAGTTGAGTCCCGGAACTTCAAGTCACATCCAGATCCAGTGTGGCCAGAGTTTCCCCCAAACTGCCACACCTCATCTGGTCTTTCACATAGATACATCCTTGCCCGAGTTTGGGTCGCCCCATTTTTTTAACATGCATTTCCACCATGTATGGCATGGGCAGCAGTTCAGTAAATAAATTTCTTTACCTGACTGAATACTGTGTGGTGTTCTCTTTATTGGCTACCTAAAGAAACTCACCTCATTAATAAACTTTAACTTCAAAGTTTCTAGTTATGAATGCATGGATATTTTTGTGACACATGTGAGATGAGTATCTACAAAACATATTTACTAACATCATTTAACAGTATAATTCTGCCTGGAATCTTTAATAGCAGCATAATTAACCATAAAGTCTATTTTGTTTGCTTTGCTTTGCTTTGTTTTGGCTTAAAGTAATAGAAGAGTTGGTGAGACAATCTGTGTGAAGCCTCATGGTCTGTGTTGGAGGGGCAGAATGATGTAGGCTCCGGCGTCAGGATTATCTGAGGACTGTGTTTGTGTATGTGGAAAGCTCTTGGCATGCCAGGCTATAGAGGGAACATGTTCTCTCTATCTCAAAGCTCTTGTCAGACTCTTGGGAGCTGAGGAAGTAGCTCTTCTGCTTACTTAAGCATAGACGAACAGCTAGTCAAGCATTTTCCTGAGTACGGGGAAGTGGTTTGAGCTTGCTCTAAAATAGTTTAGATAAAAATGTACAAAGACTTATCACATAGTTTAAGCAAAATTGTATCTGTTGAAATTCTTTGTGTGAATGTCTCCTGACTAAATCTTGGCAAAGATAATACTTGCTTGTCCTTAAATACCCACTAGCCATAAAACACAGCATGCAGTGGCAATTGTTATTTGCACTCTGCAACCCTTGTGTCCTGGTGATTTTGCGACCCTTACCCAGGGACCCCAATGCCTGAGATGTTGACAATTGGCACCCAAACAGGAACCCTGCATTGATGAATACAGGAAGGGATATTCAGGTAAGTAGTTTTAATTACAGGGTGATGGGACAAGTTAAGTCTACTCCATACTTACATATGCTAAAATATTTACTTGCTGCTTATGGTGTAACTATTTCTTCTTTTGACATAGAAATGTGTATTAATGTAGTTAGGTAATGGAATCCTTGGTTCCCCGACAAAGGGACGTTAGATGTTGATAATTGGAAATGAGTAAAGTATAATGTAGAAAGAGCTGTTCGAGAAGGGGAAAGGATTCCTGCTAGATTTTGGTCCATTTGGGCTATTTTAAATAGCATTTTTAAAGCTTTAAATGAGAAAATATTAATAGTGGACTTAAAGAAAGAGGCCACGCCTTCTATTGTAGATTTTCTATTGGACTCTGAAGTCAAGGACGCAATAGATAAGGCTGCATCACAATTAACAGAGAAAAAACCAGAGGTAAAGAAAGCTGAAAAGGAACAAACTGAAAGCATAACTAGAATGTCTGAGCAAATGGAGTTGATTTTATCAAGATTAAGACATATGGAGTTAGAAATTAGCAGAGTGAAAGGAGCTTGCTGAAGCAATTTTTACCGCGTCACTCCCTCACAAAACAGAAGGCTCAGACAGTGAGTTTGATGATGAAATGCCTATTTTTTCTTATCCTGTAATTTGACCACCTCCTATGAATGGTTTTGCTCAACCAGCCAGATATGACGGTGTTGCTGTCGATGATATTGGTAAACTTAAGAAGGCAGTGATGTATGGTCCTCAG
The DNA here is from genome assembly GCF_024711535.1 of Dipodomys merriami. Classification (NCBI taxonomy): domain Eukaryota; kingdom Metazoa; phylum Chordata; class Mammalia; order Rodentia; family Heteromyidae; genus Dipodomys; species Dipodomys merriami. The sequence goes on along the minus strand of NW_027202993.1, from coordinate 1,268,686 downwards.
TATCATTATGTTAAGGAATTGCTTAATGCGCATCAGCGACATTATAATAATTTTGTTCCCGAGGATTGGAAGATGCTTTGTAGAGCCTTGCTTACGGAACCTGAATACCTACAATGGCAAATCTGGTTTACTGAGTTATATACAGAAAGGACTAGACAAAATGCACAGAGCAATAATCCACACCTGCAGGTCATAACCTGTCCCATGTTGAGTGGGACAGAACAATATGCAGATGCTCATATGCAAGTGAACTCTCCTGAAGAGATCCATGAGCAGTTTAGAGACATTGGTATTGAGGCATGGGGGAGGATTCGGCTGGTAGGAGAGCATTATGGCTCCTGGACTAAAGTAATGCAAAAACCTAATAAACCCTATGTTGAATTTTTATCATGATTGACACTGACCCTGTAACATACTGTTGTGGGCGAGGCTGTACTGCAACAACTACTGGGCATGTTGGCTTATGAGAATTCTAATGAGGACTGTAGACGAGCCCTATTGCCTATTAAAGAATCTGGGGATGTAACTATATATAAGGGCATGTAAAGAAATTACATCCGAATCCCGGTGTATGCAGTGGTTTGCTGAATCTATGCTCACTACCTGGCATGCATTACAAACCATCTAATCTAAAATGTTTTGGATGTGGTCAAATGGGACATGTAAAGAAGAATTGTAAAAAGGCTACTGATGTTAACAAGAGAGGACCAGGAATTTGCCATAAATGTAAAAAGGAAAGCACTGTGCAAGAGTGTGTAGATTAAAAATAGACAATAAAGGAATTCCTATAAAAATGCTTATCCTATGCAGGGGAACTCTCTATCCTGCCAGCCCCGGCGCCACGGATTAATAACCGAGGTTAGCCAACCATTTTTCTTCCTTGTCCCTGCCACAGCCCACAGCGCCTCAATGGACATGCCGATTCATTGATCTACTGAGAGGCATATTGGTATAAAACATGCTTGCATGTAAGTATTAATTATAGTCATTCAAAAATGACAGATGTCACCTCCCCAGACATACTAAAATCTTGATTTCTAAGTAAGATAAGATTTTATGGTACTACAAGTGTTGAGATATCTGGATGAGTCTAATGTGTATCTTGCACTGAATTAGACAAGAACATATCCATTATCATATGGGATAAAAAATGGCAGTAAGAAGATATTCCCTTGAGAAAGATATAGGAGGCTGCGAGAAGTATGGAGAAATTCAGATAATTTTGAAATTAGAAATGCAAGCTCAAGTATGTCTCTTTAAGTGGAAGGGCAAAAGAAGGGGAAGAGAAGAAAATAACTGAAAGCAGATCATTGTCCCAACTTAGAGTATAGAAAGACATAACCTATAACTTCCAAGTTAAAGAGAGACCAATATAATATGTCCCACTTAATTTAAATTCGTGCAAAATATTTACTTGGCTTATTCCCACTTTAATGCTCTAAAATAAATGAAGACTTATAAGAAACGTTATGTGATTGTTGTTAGTTCAACCTGAACACTAGTTGTGATGAGCCCTCTTTTTCTCAGTATGCTCTTGGAAAATACTCCCTAAATTGCTGATGCTGTAACTGATTAGAGAGTCAGCGTAACAGGTTTCTACTTGTATGATAATTCCATAATAGTTTAATGTAGTTTTTCTCAAGATATCCAAGTATATTGTCTGACGCTGTACTTTGAACACACCCTCACACCTGAGCACATTATTTGAAATTGTACATCAGCATTTCCTTGGCATATTCTATTTTGTGCCTTTGTCTTTTTTGAATGTTCCTTTTGATTGCTCTATTTCCATTTCATCTGTACAAACTGCTAAAAATATTGTTCAGCTACCACTTCTTGTTTGCAAACACACAGTCTATTTATGAAGGTACTTTGTCCATGTTAAGCAATAGGGTAGTACTTACTCTCTGAGGAGAAAAGTTCCACAATATAACTGTATGCCAACATTTGAAGATGTAGAATTTAAGGCATTTTGAGACAAACAGTGATATTTGAATTGAAAGGCTCTTAGGGACATTTTCTTGGAGCTCAGTAGTTTACCCAGGAGAAATATAAATATCCACACACTTTGGAGCTAATTAGTAAGTAACTGAATTAACACTAGATCCTAGATGTTGTGTTATTACAAGTCACCATTGTATTATTGTTATATCAGAATCCTTCCCTACATGCATATGTGTATCAGAAAATGAAAGAAAGGCATTAATAATGTCTTTTCTTTTTAGACATTTAATCCTTGTGGTGATGGTAATCTTTGAACTCTTCCATCCAATAAAAGCTTGAAGTTTATAAGAGCATTTCCTACATATAAGAATGTGTGGCAGTTTCATTGAGAAGGTTATTTAAGCATGGAGATATCTCTAAAAAGAATTATATTTAAATAGAGTGTATGGCAGTTATGACGTATCAATGGCTATTGAGGCATTTTCTATTCTAAAGAAGAATCAATTTGCGGAGTCTTCAGTAACATCAGTAAAACTGTATGTTCAACCTATACTTGGTATTACTTGTCCTACATTTATAATGAATAGCCTGATAAGATGACCAAACCTATCTAACGATATTTCAGTAAAATTGCAAAGTGATGTAGATACATGGGTCACTCATTTGAACTGTAGAGCAAATTAGGCTTGTCTGTGCTATAGTTCAATCCATAATCTCCTGGTTAAATAGTCTTGAAAAATATTCACAGACAGTTACATCTGTATAATACTCCTAAGGTCAGGATAAAAGCATTTGTTCCCAACATTTAAAATAAAAAAAGATCTGTTGAATTCATGGATCTAGAATTTTATGGCTTCACATTCATATCTCAAAATTTCATCAATACGACTTACATCTCTACCAGTTCACCAAAACATTGTTCTTATTGAATTTGTCTATGTCCTTTTAGTTTTCAAATCCAAATAGCATATTTCCTTCAATGTCTTTGTAACAGTTTTGACCATTACTTCCTGCGAATTCTTTCCTTTCTTTACTTCTGTAAATCTGTTTTTATTACTTTCTTGTTTCCTTATCTCTTTCTTCCAATCTTGTCAACACTGGTGCTCACATTGCTACACTTATGTCATAACTTTTCTTTTCCTCTTCCCTTTAATAATGCCCCCAATTTTATCATTCTTTTTCATATTCATGGTCATGGATATTTTGATGATATTTAAACAGATCAATCTTTGCCTCTGTTTAATATAAACTTTAGAACTATCAGAGAGTTTTTTTCCCTAAATCCATCATTTTCACTTGTAATTCTTATCACCAAGAATATCACTAACACATTTGCCTGGCCATAGATGTAGAACCCTTTAGATTTCTTCTTACCCTTCTACTCCCACCCATTATATAAGATGAACGATCAAGATTTTCTCAGTTTCTGTTACTAATTTGATTTCTTTTTTTTTTTGTTTGTTTGTTTGTTGGTCGTGGGACTGGAACTCTGGGCCTGTCTGCTGTCCCTGTGCTCTTCAGCTCAAGGCAAGCACTCTACCTATTAGCTACAGCACCACTTTCGGATTTTCCATGTACTTTCCTAGCGAGTCCATTAAACTTCCCCCTTGAATTTGGTTGTCATGAATACCCAACTTCTATGTTAATGAGGAAAAACTCTAATGTAAAACCTTGTCTCCAAAAAACCAGTCCAAGAACCTGTGATCACAAATATTTGGCTATACTTTTTTCTTTTCTTTTCTTTTTTTTTTTTTACCTTGAAAGTCTTCTTGTGTCTAAATTGCCCACAAAAATAAGTAGTCCACTTTTTGGTACAATCGTTTCTAACCTCAAAAATATATTTTGGTAACAAGATGCTTAGACGAAACCAAAGTATACTCCACTTTTTATCTTTTCTCTTAAGTCTCTCCTTAGATAAAATATCAGGAAAAGTGAAGTTCTTCTTTGCAAACTTATTTCAATTGATTATTTTTCTCTTGCTCTTGCATTTGTTCAACAAGATGTATCGAGGAGAATAGAGTTAAATCACCCATACCTTGGATGAGTGTCTGTTACAAAGGACAATGCTTCTATGTCCTACTTCTATGTCCTCCTCTTAGCTCTTTCCTGATTTCCAATTAATCACGGCTTCTTGGCTTCAAGTTTAGGGAAGCTGAAGGACTATAAGGCCTCCCCCATTGCTCCATGTTCATGTTTTCTAGTTTAAAACTCTTTTAAGTTGCCTCATTCGGATGTGGAATTTATTTTCATGTCTTCATTCAATCTGTTCTGCATCGTAGTGAGCCAAATAGGCTCTGTAAAATCACTTTAGGTAGCTAAAATATTAAGAGAATCTATATCAAAACGTTTTGGCCTCTCTCCACTGTTGAAGCCAATATGTTTAGCTAGAGCTTCTAAGAAGAGTTTTGTTACCTTTTCCATTTCCTCAATTCTTTTCTGATCCCAAAAGTTGTGGCTTATGTAATAAGAGAAGTGTTCACTATCTCATCTTAATAAGGATATTATTTTTTGTGAGCTTCTTAGAAATTTGAAATCATTGGTTTGAATTATCCTATTAGATTTTTTTTTCTGCGTTTCAGTGCTTCATGTGCAAAGACAGTGTGGAAAGAATTGCAAACAGAAAAATATAAACCTAATACATTCATTCATTGTGCAGGGCACATTCTCTCTAAATATTTTGACTCAAAATATCTTTTTCAGAGAATTACAGTTTGGTAATTAAAGGTCAAATCACAAATTTTCATGTCTTTTTTTTAAAGAACTTTGAATTTAAATTCCACTACAACGTTGTTTTACAAACTGAAAGTATATTTCCTGGGTAAGGACATTTTCAAGGGAAGCTACAGGATTCCCAGCAAGTTTTCTGAGGTTTATTGGTTTGTTTGTTTGTTTAGTTTAGTTTAATGTGCCATCTTCACCCACATTGCTCTCTCTCCACTAAGTCTCCATGGATTTCTTTGCATGAAAGCCTCTTTCCCAGGCAATTTTAAATTTTTTTAATAGGCTAAGTTGTTAAAAATCTTGAAGAATTAAAATTTACCTGTCATAATTGTAAAACTCTTTTGAGATTAGTTTATCAGAATCGCAATTTCACCAATCCTAATTCCACCTTTACCATCAGAAACAGTTAACGTTGTTTTCATGATATAGTGTCCATACAACTATTCTTTTCCAGTGGCTTTGTTATGCATATATATTACCATATAAGCTGATGCAGAGCAAAATGAACTCCAAGATATGGAAACAGAGGCTTTTTTCTTGCGGTTGCTGTTTTTAATGTAGTATGTGATTTCTATTTTCTTTTGGGTTTTCTCCCTATGGTTTATCCTCTGTTGTATTTGATTTTGATACCCTGTATTTTGTGTATACATTTACCTTAATTAGGGAATGGAAGAGGAAAAACAAAATAGTGAGAAAAAAGACAAAGGGCAAACCAATGCAATAGCAATGCTCACAAGACAATATATGAGAAATGTACATAACAACTTGTGAGAGGTATTGAGGAGAAGGAAAACTGTGAGAAAGATGAGGGAGGAGGTAACCAGTATGAAAAGTTATGTATTAAGTACTTTACATTTACTGACGGGATCAATGCAAGATAATGTTAAAGCATGCATAGATGCCTCACCAGCACTCATTCAAGGAATGGCATATGCTGCAGCAATGAAAGGAGAACCATTCAGTGCTTATGAACAAATATTACATAAGAAATGACCTCAGGCCAGAAATGGGGTCTGTTTTTCATGTGGCCAGTCAGGACACATGAGTAAAGATTGTCAACAAAAGCAAAATAAACCTAGTAACAATAAAAAGGGTAAAGCGCCTGGACTTTGTCCATAATGAAAGAAACGCAATCATTGGAAAAATGAGTGTAGATCAAAATATCATAAGGATAGAATTTTCCTAACAGCAGAAGAAAAGGAGACAAAAAACAAGAAGAGGTGTGCTCCCTCAGCCCCGTAAACGAAAGAGGGGAAACACCTACTTTTACACAAAAATCCCCTAAGGGATCAGTTCCATTAAATCCCTTGTCTCCCCATTTACAGTATGGGATTTGCCAAGAACTACTCCAGGAAGTTCAGGGTTAGATCTGGCAGGAAAAATAGATTACATTATCTCTATCATGTATGGTGTTCAGCTAATAAACACTCAAGTTTATGGTCCTGTAATTGAAGGAACTGTGGACTTGATAATTGGTAGAAGTTCAAATTAAAGAAAATTTTGAGGTATTACCAGGAGTAGATGATGCAGATTATCAAGGGTAAATTAAAGTAATGGTAAGGTCTTTAAAAGAAAATATGCAAATACATATGGATCAAAAAAAAGCTCAAATCTTAATTTTAAATTATGTCCATCTTCCAAATCAAATCCTAAAAGAAGATTGAGGTACAGGAGGTTTCAGTTCTACAGAAACTGTGGCCTGGGTACAATCTATTTCTAAGGATCGACCCATGAAAACTATAAAAGTGGAGAGAAAGCCAATTAAAGGTCTCTTGGACACAGGGGCAGACCCAACATGTATTGTAGGAAAAGATGGGCCCTCATCCTGGCCAATTATGAAGACAGAATCTATATTAATGTGATTGGGTATGGCTAACAATGTTGCTCAAAGTTCAAAAATTTTAAAGTGGGAGTGTGAAAATAGATTTGGAAACTTTCAACATTATATTGTATCTGCTTTGCCCTTACATTATGGGGCAGAGACATTATGCAAAACATGGAACTAAAATTAGTTACTGCAGATTCCTTTAGTGTACAAATTTTTTCAAAGAGGCCGCTGATGAGAAGTTTGCTGATGCAATATCATGGAAAAATCATCAGCCTGTGTGGGTTGATCAGTAGTCCCTAATTCAAGAGAAGATACAGGCTGTAGATCAATTGGTAAATGAGCAATTACAGAAAGGACATTTAGAGGAATCCAATAGCCCTTGGAATACTCCAGTTTTTGTAATTAAAAAGAAATCTGGGTAATGGAGGTTGTTACAAGACCTCAGAGCCATTAATAACACCATGCATGACATGAAGGCTCTTCAGCCAAGACTTCCATCTCCTGTGGCTATTCCTAAAGGACGTTATATAATAATCATTGATTTTCAGGAATTTTTTTCAATAAAATTGGATCCTAATGATTTTCAAAGATTTGCATTTCACGTGCGCTCATGTAATTTGAAAAGGCCCTGGCAGAGATATCAGTGGAAGGTCTTGCCACAAGGCATGAAAAATTCTCCTACATTGTGTCAAAAATTTGTGGATAAATCTTTACAAAAAACTGGGGAAGAGTTTTCTAATGCTTATATTATTCATTATATGGATGATATTTTAATAGCTGCTGAAAGTAAACATTTAACAGAACAAATTTTAACAATTAACCATTGAGCAATTAACCAACTTTGGTTTGCTTATTGTTCCAGATAAAATTCAACATAATACACCTTTAAATTATTTAGGAAATATAATACATCATGTCACAAAAATGAGTTTCAAGCTAGATAAATTAAAAACATTAAATGATTTTTAAAAATTACTAGGAAACATAAATTGGGTTAGACCCTACTTGAAAATTACAACAGGAGAATTACACCCATTGTTTGAAGCCCTAAAAGGGGATTCTAATCCTAAATCTAAGAGACAATTCACTCCAATAATGTTAGAAAAAATTTCATTGGTGGAAGAAAAGTTACAAGCAAAAGTGGTCCAATTGGACTATAATAAAGACTGGGATTTTATAATGTTAAAGACATCTTATACACATACAGGATGTTTATGGCAAGATGGAGTCCTGGAATGGCTTCACTTGCCTCACAGTCAGACAAGAATGATAGCTTCTTATGTATTTTTGTGCAGCCAACTAATTGTCAAGGCAATGAGTAGGTCCCGAGAGTTATTTGAGAAAGAAATGAATAATATAATTATGCCTTATAATAAAAAACAATTAAAAATATTATTACAGAATGATGAGAATTGGGGATTAGCATTATTAAATTATACAGGACAAATAAAATTTCATGTTCCTCAACATCCTTTATTAAAATTTGTGGAAGAGGTAAAAACCATTTTTCCATTAGTGGTAACAACACCTTTAGAAGGAGTTCTAACAGTTTTTACTGATGGGTCATCAAATGGAACTTCGGTGGTATACATTCCAGACCACTTCCCTATTATTAAAAGGGCATCTGACATTTCAGAGCAACAGGCGGAAATTATTGCTGTAATTTTAGCTTTAACCATATTTGTAAATAATCACCTTAATACTAATGAACAAAATCTTACACTTATGCAAAAACATTGGAGCGAAATTGGATTTAAAGTTCAGCCAAAAGTTAAAAGGAAAGATTTGCTCACAGGCACTAGGAAAGGGCCGGATGTATTAATCACCTCGGGAAGAGGGTATACATGTGTGTTTCCACAGGATGCCGAGTCACCCATCTGGAATCTCAACCGACTCGTGTGCCCTCCAAAAATAAGAGAAACCCAGGCGAATAAAAACTCAGAAGCTAGAAATGAAGAAGGCGATGCACAAGCTCAAAAGTCTTCACCTTTCTCCTCAACAGGCCATGGCAACAAAAGAAGCCCAACCACCAACCTGGGAACAAATTTAGGAGCGCACTCATTCTGCGGAGGAGATTGTTGTTTCTACAGGAAAGACTATCACTGTTTAAATTAAGTTTCTTGCTATACTTGCCATTATTGCTGTGCAGGCAGTGTCTGTTTCAGGAGAACAATACTGGGCATATGTTCCTAATCCTCCTCTTCTACATCCCGTGGGATGGGGGAGATGAGGATATAATACAAGTAATGAAAAATAATAGTGACCTGCTAGGGAGTTTGGAGGACTATTCTAACTCTCATATGACTTCTCAAACTATTAATTATGAAGGAATGACAGATACCACTCCAATTTGCATAACGCTATCAGGAGAAAATATCCCCGGGTGTTTGCCTATAAACTATAGAACTTTTTTGACTGATGACCTTGAACAATCCAATGATAAAAAGTTCAAAAAAAGATTGATGTGGTAAATTGGCATGATATTAGGTTTTCATACTTATAATGAATCCTTTTTCATTCCTAAGAGGAATATAAATTTAGGTAACTGCCTACAAATATATCATGACAAAGATCAGTTTGGGGATGTATTAATTACCTCACCAAAATTGTGGGAATGTGGATTTCAAAAGGCCTGTTTTTTACAACCTATGGGGCACCAGATAGTATTTTTGATTTTTCCATTGGTAACCCTGATTCTGATTATGCTGCCTACTTAAAACATAATTCAGGAAAGTTTAATGGCTATGCTCCTGAAACTCATGGGGAACCCCTGAAAAGATGGCTCACTCCAGGGTGGGTGGCTTCCATTTTGTCGAGTCACTCTCCCTTTCACAATAAAATGGGCATTCATCTGGATTTGTTCAGACTTTTTGCAGCAACAAACATGATTTTACTGAAAAAGCACAAAGAAAGTAAGAGTACTGCAATTGGGGTAAGAGCATGTGTGGGATATCCTATGGGAATTTTAGCTGGAAAACTAGATAATTTAATCATTATTAATCAAGGAAAATCTTTTATATTAGCTGTAAGGATTGTATTTTTACTAATTGTCTTACTTCTTCTCTGGATAAAACATATTCTGTAATTTTTATTTTAAAAAGACCTTCATATGTAATGTTACCTGTAGATCTATAAAATGACAATTGGTTTAAAAATTCTGCTTTACAAATGCTGAAAATTCTGGATATTATGTTGCAGCCAAAACGCTTTGTTGAGGCCTTGATTTTAGGTATTAGTGCTCTAATAACTATAATTAGCTCTAGCGATTTCTACAGCAGCCTTCGTACATGAAGTAAACACTGCTTGTTTTGTTACTGATTTAAGCAAAAATGTTTCATTAGCCCTAGCAGAACAACAAATTATAGATAAAAAGTTAGAAATGTAAATAAATGCTCTGGAGGAAGTGGTTCTGGTTATAGGTCAGGAAGTTCAAAATTTAAAAACACAACTCTCAGTTAAATGTCATGCTAGTTTTAAATATATCTGTGTTACTGCTCTAAAATATAACTTTTCTTTTAATTGGAATGCCACCAAAAAGCATTTGTTAGGAGTTTGGAGAGATAAAGATATCTCTCATGTTATGGAATCTTTACAGGACAAAATTATAGCAGGTAGCAAAGCTCATTTAGATGTAAAAATTTTACAATCTTTGGCAGCATTATTTAAGCATAACGTGGAGGCCCTCAATCCTCTGGACTGGATTAGTGTAATAGTTATAATTGCCATTGTCAGATCAATTCTCCCAATTCTTATTCTTATATTTCCAGTCATTTTCCGGATGATCTTTAGATTTGTCCCTTCTGTGCATGGAGACATTCAAGAGCTTCAATTAAAAAATTTAAAAAAAAGAAGAAATGCCATGACACCTCCTGCTGAATCTGCATGAGAGATCGTGCCAGACAAAGCATAAGCTTCATGGAAGCATGCCTGCAGGAAGGGGGTGTTGGTTCAAGGCATCCTATACACTTGGCTGCACCTTTATTGACTCTACCTTTATTCTAACTATATTTTTCTTGGCTGTACATTTGTTGCCTTTATTCTCATTTTGGCTATTTTTCTACTGATCCACGAACAGAGCATAGGAAGCCACTTCCCCTCGTGCCTGTACTCGCTCCTCTCTGCTCTCTCTCTCTACCTCCACTCCTCTCGCAGGCTGCCTCACACCCTCTGCGAAGGTGCACCTACCCCTGCGAGACCCTGGCCACTGCTGCCTCCACACTGTGGCCCCTGGGCCCTGCTTCCTCCTCCCCTCTGCCCAGAACCCTCTTCCCCTTGGCTCTGCCCCCTACCCTTTCCCACAAGAGCAGCCCTGACTGGGCCCTAAGGCTTCTAGGCCATGGGAATTACAGCCTCACCTCAGCTCAGCATTCCCCGCCAACCCTAGCACTTGCTCAGGGGATCGAATCTCCCCTCAGCCCCACCGCTAGAGGTGACTCTCCTCCAAGCCTCTCCACTACACATATCAAGAACATGCACAGTGACCCAGTGAGTGAGAGAGAGAGAGAGAGAGAGAGAGAGAGAGAGAGAGAGAGAGAGAGAGAGAGAGAGAGAGAGAGAGACAGAGACAGAGACAGAGACAGAGACAGAGACAGAGAGACAGAGACAGAGACAGAGACAGAGACAGAGACAGAGACAGAGAAAGAGACAGAGACAGAGACAGAAACAGAGACTGAAAGACTGAGAGAGATTATTGGGGAAAACTACCTCTAAAGGACTCAGAACATAGCACCCTTTGGGATGACTCAACACACAGCATACTTCAAAAAACAGCACAAAGCACCCTGAGTAAAAGACTCAGCACAATGTGCCCTTTGAAGGACTTAGCATATAATAGCCTTTGGGATGACTCAGCACACAGCACCCTTTGAAGGAAGGAGTCCATAGCACGCAGTGTATAGTTCTCAGTGCATGGCACGCTTTGAAAAACTCAGCATGTAGCACTCTTTCCCAGGACTCAGCATATAGCACCCTGGGTTAAGACTCCATACACACCACACTTTGAAGGGCTGAGTATGTAGCACCCTGTGTAAAACACTCAGTGCACAGCACCCTTTGAAAAATTCAGCACATAGCACAATTTTGAAGGACTCAGCACATAACACCTTGTGGAAGAACTCAGCACAGCACCATTTAAAAGACAGTACAGAGCAAACAGTATACAGGACTCGGCAGACAGCACTCTCCTCATCCCTCTCTTCTCAAGGATGCAGCATATTGCACCCATTGGGACAACTCAGCACACAGCCTTCTTTGAAGCCCTCAGCAAAAGTACCCTGTGTAAAGGATTGGGCCACAGCACCCATTGAAAAACTCACCTGTCCCTCCCTTCTCATGGGGTCAGCACATAGCACCATTTGGGATGAATTAGCACACAACACTTTTGAAGGACTCAGCATAAAGTACATTTTGTAATGGACTAAGGACACAGCACCCTTTGAAAAAACCAGCACAGCCCACTCAAGGACTTAGAACATAGCACCCTTTGGGATGACTCAATACACAGCATGGTTTTTGAAGACTCAGAAAAAACATGCTATGTGGGAAGGACCCAGAAAACAGTAACCTGTGAATGATTCAGCACATACCTGTATGTCACAAGTTCAGCTGTCATTAGAATTAGGGTGCTTTCTTCAGTATCACCATTCTTCAGAAACACTTCACAAATTCTACTAGTTCACATTTAGCTAATGTGTGTTTTATGGAGGAAGGTGAGCTGGAGGTCTTGAACTCAAAGCTTGGGTCCCTGTCCCTGAGCTCTTTGGTTCAATGCTAGAGCTCTACCACTTTGATTCACAGCTCCAATTTTGGTTTGTTTTTTTTTTTTAGGTTGTTCTTTGACAGGACTTATGGTGATCAGGAAGGCCAAGTTGGGGTGCCCATGGGCAAAGGCTCTTAGCTGGGCCTGGAGCTGACTTCTCACTTTCTTGTGCCCCTGGGAGCAGGGCCTCCTGGAGCTCTCTTGGCCTAGGGTGGAACAGATCTGCTCTGGAATCAGCACTCAGGGTGAGTGAAAGTCAGGTTGGCCCTGGTCACTTCCCCAATTTGAACTCTAGGGGAGGATAGTCCCCCACGATAGCAAAGGGATGCATGTTCCACGTGTGGCCACGAGTAGGCAGGAGTTGCCCACCATAGGGATTGTGTTTACTCCTGTTTCCCTGGGCCCCCATCATGCTTTGAAGCCACCCTGGACAGGAAAGTCCTTGAGACTTACCTAAAATTAACCATCGAAATGCAAGTGGGGCTGTGGCTCAAGTGGCAGAGCACTAGCCTTGAGCAAGAAAACTCAGTGATAGAGCCTAGGCCCTGAGTTCACACACATACACACACACACACACACACACACACACACACACACACACACACACACACACATACACACACAAGACATGCATGGAAAATCAAAGATTTCTACACTGCAATCTTTGGGTATTCTCTACCTTTTCCCCACTGAGTCTGGTGGCTGTTGGCCTAGGTGTTTGATGTATCCAACACCACCTGGCATCTTTAATTTTGGGGAGGTACAGAATGGCTAGAAGGTCAGCCTTCCCCATCCCAACTCCTTGATTGTGTCAAAGTCTATCCATGCCCTTTGTGTATCCTTTTACAGACTCGCCAAGACACCTTTAAAAGGTATCAAATGCTGGGCACTGGTGGCTCATGCCTGTCATCCTAGCTACTCTGGAAGCTGAGATCTAGAAGATCACGGTTCAAAGCTAGCCTGGGCAGGAACGTGTGTGAGACTCTTATCATCGATGAAACATCAGAAAACAAGAAGCGGCCCTGTGGCTCAAGTGGTAGAGTGCTAGCCATGAGAGAAAGAGATCAGGGACAGTGACTAAGACCTGAGTTCAATCCCCAGGACTGGAACAACAAATCTTCATTGGAGGCTTGTTTTCCCTTTGAAAACAATTTATTCTTTGTGATAAGCATAACATGGCCCTCTTCCCTGGCCACCAATAGGCCATAAGATGTCCCTTGAATATGGGCAACCTCCCGGCAGCCTTTGCCCTACCCGACCCGCAGTTTCCCCTTCAGATGACCCAGCAGATGGAGGCCTGAGAGAAGGCTACCTGGCCACCTACTTATAGTGGCTGCTGAGGCTTTGGAGAGTCATTATGTCACATAGTCATCATCTGCATCAGTCTACAGAAGAAAGGGAGGGAGCGCTCCTCACCTGAGTCTGTGAGCTGTGGGTGGCTCTGGATGTGGGGCAGCTGCAGCAGGATGTGCTTTGTGGGGGAGTCCTCTATGGGGTTGGGAAACTCGATCTCTCCTCTGGCAGTTTCCACACTGCGTTGAAGTGGCAATTCTTCAAAACCTTTCTGCTCCTCCCTCATTTCGCCCACCCTGGAGCCTGGAGGCATCCAAAGCAGTGGCAGTGAGAGGAGGCTCAGCCTGTGCTGGCATCTGGAGCCCGTTGTCCATGTCTTCCCCTGTGAGGAGTGACAGCGGCTCCCGCAGCTCTCTTTTTATCCATCTTCTCCTAGGACAGCTGGTACACATGCTCAGGTTTCTTCTGACACAGCTCAGCCAGAATGAACATCTGCTCTTTACATGCCATGAGGGACTCCTCAACAGTGAGATGTGTGCCGACAGTTGGCTGCATCTATGTTGAAGATCACCCGCTGGACTCTGGAAGTCCATTTCATCAGACAGGTCGTGGACAAAGTAGATTTTCTTCTTGGACGCCCATGTGTCCCGCTTCCCATTCCCACACAGGCTGTGGTGCCAGCTCATGGGATGGAGGGTCTGTGGCTCAAGCTTTCTCTGCAACTGAGCTGCCAGGTGAACCGGGTGACCGCAGCGGGCCTGCCACTCCTGCTACAGGAGTTTCCCCCTGTGGATTTCAGCCACTAAGAGTACTCACAAATTCACGTCCCTCTCGGTTTGGGGATTGTCTCCATCCTCTGCAGTGGTAATGTGTATGGGGGGAGTCGACTCCTCACCTATTGCTTCTCCAGGGTTTTCGACTTCCCCTTCCCCAGGGAAGGCAAGAAGCTCAGCTGGGCCTGCAGTCGCTCTTCCTGTGGTCTGATTGCTTTCAGGCACTTCAGAGTGTCCTGTCACTTTGGGGGAACCACCTGGTCTCCCCAGTTGTTCGTGCCATGCACTTTCTTCAGCTGCTATAGGAGTTGGGTATGCCTCTTTAAGGTGCTGCAGCAGGGCCTCCTTCTTGGAGCTCAGCTGCTAATTGGAGGTGTGTGCTGCTCACAGGTGGTTCTGAGCTCCTGCAGCTGGGCCAGGGACTGCTCCTGCTGGTCATGAGATGCTTGGCTTTCTTTCTATGTCAGCCACTTCTTTCCATTCCTCTATCTTCGCCTCTGTGTGAACCAGGTGTTCCCCCAGGTGTTTCTTCACCACCTGCTCTGTTTCCAGGACGCTGTCGAGCTCCTTCTCACCGCTCACCCTGTGGATATCGTCCCACAGCAGGGCCAGCTGCTCCTCCAGCTGTCCATCACACACATTTGCGCATCATGGGGTCTCAGGGATCTCCTGCCAATCCTTGGCCTTCTCCTCCAGTCTCCACCATTGTTCCTGCTGCTCCAGGTTCTGGAGATCGAGCCTCTGGTTTTCCTGGACCTGGATGTGAAGTTATTCCTCCCGGTTTTTCAACTCCATCTGCGTGCAATAGGCGTGGGCTTGCAACTGCCACTCGGCCTGAGATGGGCCATGGTTCCTCCAGCCTGTTCTCTAGGCAGAACACCTGCCTCGCCCCTCGCTCCTTCTCCTCTGTCAGTTGGTTCACCCGATGGGTCAGCTGCCAGGCCTCCTCCTTCCACGTGGACCTCTCAATGCTCAGGTCTTCTGTGAAGGTGTCTCTCTCTAGATTCGCTGTGCTCACTAGTCAGCTCACATTGCCCAGTAGTCTCTTCAGTACCTTATGCTCCACCAGTGCTTGTTGGAACTTGCGGATTCCTTTCTTCCTCTTGTCCAGAGCACTTCCAGCTTCTCCTATAACTTTGAGTTCACTTGCTTCAAGTCATTGAAGCTTCTGGCCTTTTCCTTGAGCAGAAGGGTCACATCATGCAGCTGTAGAACATTTCAGTCTCATTCTGTGATCATTGACCACAGAAGCCAACATCTCCAGCTCGGCCATGCACTGCTCTGCAGCCTGCAGGCAGCTGGTGAGAGCTTCGTGCTCCCTTTCTGTTCATCAGTAGCCTGCTGCACACAGGCGGGATTGTAAATTGTGTTCTGCCGAAACCAACCACTGTATGGGTGCCTTGTGGATCTATAGCTCTATTTTAGGTGCTACAGGCACCTGGGCTATCTTCTCCCTCTCTTTTTCCCATTGATCCTGAAGGTCTGTCTTTTCCTGCTTCAGTGATTGGATCTCGGCATAGAGTGCCTGGTTTCTTCTTTTGCTGGGGTCCAGGGTGGGCACCACATGTCGGTAGCACCTCTGCAGATCCTTGGTGGTATCAGGAGGATTGACACTCTGGAACCTCGTGGCTGTGACTGTGTCCAAAAACAGGGAAAGCCCGTGGTGGGCATCACCTTTGGCCTGGACCCTCCATTGAATCATGCTCTCCAGTGGTGTTTGCCTTGGGGATCCTTCCCTTTTTCATGTTCTTTGTTTTCTTGAATGTTGCAGGTCTGTCAGGAGGATTCTTCTACTGGTGTTCTGGCTGCAGTTTCATGCCCATAGTTTTCTCATGGAGTCTTGTTGTTTCAGACATCTGAGCACTGAGTTGGGAAAGATAGGCTGGCCACGTTCCTAGGCTCTGGGAAATCCTCTCTTCTCCCACTCACTGATTAGGAGGTCAATTTTGTATTCTACTCCAAAGTTGCCTGGAGTCTCTTGCTCACCACTTAGCCACCTCTACCTTCCTCAACTGCTGGTAGTGGTGTCAACCATCAGAGGGAATCCCGATGCTTCCGGGCAGCGTGGAATGTGGGTGTGGCCGCCATTCTTGTATCCCATTGGTCAGAAAAAATCATGAAATAATGGGGGT
Organism: Dipodomys merriami; assembly: GCF_024711535.1. Taxonomy (NCBI): domain Eukaryota; kingdom Metazoa; phylum Chordata; class Mammalia; order Rodentia; family Heteromyidae; genus Dipodomys; species Dipodomys merriami. The sequence continues at coordinate 1,252,237 of NW_027202993.1, read as the reverse complement.
GTGACCAGAATACTGTGATGCAGGCAGAATGGGCAGAGTCAAGATGAGAGCAGCCGCTCTCCCAGGAAACTCTGTCCAATCCAGTGGGGACAAGAAGGTGACCTGCTTTAGCTGGATGGCTGCACAGGTTGTTCTGTATGTCTGTTTGTTGCCAGTCCCGGACCTTTAACTCAGGATCTGGGCACAGTCCATGAGTTGCTTTTGATCAAGGCTAGCCCTCACCCTCTGGAGTCACACGGCTCTACTTCTGGCTTTGTTGGCACTGAAGTTGGATTGGGGTCTCAAGGACTTTCCTGCCTAGGGTGACTTTGACCATGATCCTCCTATCACAGACTTGTAAGTATTAAGGAGGACTGCTGAGAGCCACGGGTGCCTGCCTAATCATTGGTCTTGCTGATGTTCTTGGACAGACCTGTGAGTTCCCTATCCTGGGGATTAATTGAGTGAAGCTGGGGCCCACAGTTTGAATCCTGTTCCTGCCACTTCCAAATGGCAGGAGATCCTAAGAAATACATTCTTATCCATATGAATTCCAATGGAATGTGATATATGTCATGATTGAATGGGGACTTCTTGAACGATTCTAGCATAAAATTATACACAATTATATCCTAGGAATCTGATCGATTTTAACTAACACTTTATGAATCATTTAAACAATTATATTCATTAAATGGAGGCATAATGAAATATCTACGAATTTGGTGTCACATAGTATAAAGGTGCCATTTTTTCTGCCAGGACTGGGATTGGAACTCATGGTCTGGGTAACTCTGTTGCACTGTGTGGGAAGGGGAAGCTCACCTCCGTGAAGTTAAGAAATTCAAGTCTGTTCCTTAGGCCTGAAATCGATCCCCAGCACTATAAAACATCTTTGTAATGTATATTTTACATAAATTATTTATATTTAGACACATATATTGACTCTTTATTGCATTTAGTGTAGTTATTCATTTTATTTTTTGTTTTATTCAACTATTAGCCATTTATTTTATTGACTATTATGACACATAGAACATTGATTACATTGATTACATAGGATATAGGTCTGCATATGTATTCCACTGCATATGTAATCCACCCAGGATTTCACAGAAAAAGAAAACCTGTCACCATCAGCTTCTTAAAGTGCTGGTGTCCGAAATCAAAGCCTACAAGGCCAAATTCATGAATGGGTAAGTGTCAGCACCCATCCAGGGGCAAATTGAGCTGACAGGCAGTTTCCAGGATCTGAGATCAAGTCTCTAGGGTTGACAAAATAAGAACAGATTGACATGTAGATGGTATTATGCTAATAAATATATATCTTTATAGAGTGCCAGAGATGTCTACACATTATTCAGTTATATAGAGTACATTTCTACCAATTCTTGGGTATTTATTATGCCTCTATGTAATTAATGTTATTGTTTTAATCCTTAATAAACTATAAAGTAAATCAAGGTCCTGAAATTATTGTATCCATGTAAGACAGAGTATTCTTTTAATGATTCATATTAAATAAAATCAGTCTACTGAAATTATGATAACTAATTTTATACGAGTAGCATTCATGATTAGCTCATTCAACTGTGACATTGATAACATTCCATCGTTATTCCTATGGATGGGAATGAGTCTCTTAGGATCTTCCACTATCTGGAAGTGTCATGACTTGGATTTGAACTCTAGACCTATGTTCCTGTGCAGGACTATGTCTTCCCCAATAGCCCGCCAGCCTTCAGCAATGCAAGATGAAGTACCCTTTAGAGCCCTGTCATTCAGACCCAGATGGTCATGGTACAAAGAAAGAAATGCAATCATGCAACTTTTTTTTTTGTCAGTCATAGGGCTTGAACTCTGGGCCTGGGTACTGTCCCTATGCTCTTCAGTTCAAGGCGAGCACTCTACTGCTAGAGTCACAGCAGTACTTCCGGGTTTCTAGTGGTTTATTGGAGATAAGATTCTCATGGACTTTCCTGCCCGGGCTGGCTTTCAACTGCGATCTTCAGATCTCAGCCTCCAGTGTAGCTTGGATTACAGTTGTGAGCCACCGGCACCCGGCTCTGACACTTTTTTTATGTGCATATTTTTCCCATTGCAAGGTTTGGATATCTAGGATCCCAGGATCGTCTGTGGCTCCAGTGGCTGCACCCCAGCCTAGGATGATGGAAGCTGAGGCAGAATTGCCATGACCTGAGTTCAAGACCTTCCTTTGCAAAAAAAAAAAAAAAAAAAAATAGCTCCCTGGCTTGCAATTCACGCTGTTTTTTATTACCAGGCATTGGATTTGAAATCAGTGTCTGGGTAACTCTGTAGCACTGTGGACGAAGGGGAAGCTTACCATGCTTGAAGACAAGAAAGTCCCGCCTGGTCCTTACACCTGAATTCCAGCCCAGCCCTGGAAAACATACTATTTATATTCATTGTAAAGATAGAATTTTTATTTACCTATAGATGTTCAGTCCATATCCTGTTTGTTGTGGTTATTGATTGTATTTTTGTTTTATTCAATTATTTACCGTTAATTGACTGTGATGATATGAATTAAATTTATTATACTGATGACATCCCATCACATAGTATCTAAATTTGTAGACATGTTGTCCATCATGTCTGACAGCCAGGACTCTCAGAGAAAAGGAAAACAGGTGTCACAATTGGCTTCTTATTCCAAAATCCAATTGTTTGCAGTGCTGGGATCTGAACTCAAGGCCTAGCAGACACAATTCATGAATGAATGTGTCAACACGGCAACCTCTAGCCAAGGAAGTTACCAGGCAGTTCCCAGACCCTGAGATTGAGCCACAGAGGTGAACAAAATAACCATACATGGATAGGCAGGTGGCAGTATACCAATAAATATATATTTGTATAGAATTCCAGAGACATCTACTTAGGATTCAATTACATCAACTACATTTCTACCAACTCTTAGGTATTTATTATGCTGCCATTGAAGGAATAGTATTGTTTTCATGCTTAATAAACCATTCATTAAGATCAATCAACGTCCTAGGATCATTGCATCCCATTTTAGATTAGACCGATGCCCTCGGAAACTTATTCAATCATGAGTTTCCAAATATTCCATCGTTATTCCCGTGCATAGGAACAAGTCTCTTGGGAAGTCTCCCCACTGATAGGTGTCAGGACCAGGATTCAATATCAGGGCCTTCGATGACATATGGGCCTGTGGCTTCCACGATAGCCTGCTAGCCTTGGCCAATGCAAAGTGAAGTAAACTTGTAGCCTTGTCATTCAGACCCAGGTTGGTCACCATGCAAAGGAATAAAATGTAAAAAATCCATCCTGCGGCTATTTTTAGTGAGGGTATTTTTTTCTCCTGCAAGGCTTCAGGACCTAGGATCACAGGATCGGCTATGTGTCCATGGCAGCCCATCAGCCTAAAGTGATTGAAGCTGAGGCAGAGTTGCCATGAACTGAGTTCAAATTGCTTGGTTGGAAAAAATATATAATAAAATATAAAATAATAAACCACTTTAGCTCAGAATTCACACCATTTTTTCTGCCACAGCTGGGATTCCAACTCAGATCTGGGTAACACTATAGCACTGTGGGTGAAGGGGAAGATCACCATCCTTGAAGACTACATGGTCAGGTCTGCTCCCAGGGCCTGAATTGAAGCCCCCTCACTGGCAAATTTCATATGCCCACCTAGGATCTCTATTTAAATACATGTGTGGAATGTATCATGTGTTCAATGTAGTTATTCTTTTTATTGTGTGTCTTAGTCAGGGATGAATTTTGTATTTTATTGATTATGATGAGAGACATAAGTGTGCTGGCAGGGATGAGAACTAATTCCCATGTCTATAACATTGCTTAAGCCTTCTCCATCCTAGCTGAGACCGAGAATTTTCACAGGGCAGGAAAACTAGTGGACGTATTGGATTCTCACATCTGCATTCCGCTTTTGGCAGTGTTGAGGTTGGAACTTAGAGCTTAGCAAACCCAACAGGAGAAAGGGTCAAGGTGAAGATACCAGGCTGAGAGCTAATAAGGAACTAAGCTGTTCCCAGCACCTGAGATTGAGCCCGGGAGTGGGAGGGGGAGAGCACAATACTCATCCCTTCATAAGCTGAAGGTAGTCTGCATATTTGTATACAGTAGGAGAGATGGCGACCTGTGATGGAATCCAATATACCCCATGACTACCGATTTTTGGATCTTTTCCGATGCTTCCATTTCATGACTGTGATGATTATGATCAAGCTTCATCAACTCTTCATTGAAAATAATCGATACACAATGAGTCTTGCCTATTATTTCCTACGTGCATCCTGCAGAAAGTACTCATTCAAAGATGAGATTGATCGAATTCCACGACCCTTCCAAGTGTTGGAAAAGAGTATCTCAGAATCTCCCGCCATTCCCTCAATGGAGGGGGGCTGACCTGGATTTGACCTTGAGGTCTGCGATATCCTGACGCCCTTGGGCTTCCGCGAGAGCCAGCAGACCTTCAGCCACTCCAGGTCACCTGCACTCTGCAGGCCGCTGAGTTCGGACCCAGCATGGTCACCATGCAAAGGAAAATGAACATAAAAACGCCAGGTGGAAATTCCTGCAAATTTTTTTTCCCCTTCGCGGCTATTTTTTTATCTGCAAGCCCTGGGGTCCTAGGATCCAATGATGGGTTGTAGGTCCAGAGGCTTCAGCCTAAGATGATCGGAACTGAAGCAGAGTTGCCACGACTTGAGTTCAACCTCTGACTCTGTTAAAAAAAATTATGAAGGAAACACCCTAGTTCCGTATTTGCCCCATTTTTCTGCCAGAGCTGGGATTTGAACTCAGGTCTGGGTAACTCTGTTGCACTGTGGGAGAAGGGGAAGATCATCATCCTTGAAGACTACATTGGCCTGTTCCCAGTGTCTGAATTGAAGCCCAACACAGGCAAAAATCCTAAGCCCACCTATTTTACACATAGGATCTCTATTTACATACATGTGTGGAATGCATCATGCTTTCAGTTTAGTTATTTATTTTATTGTGTGTCTTAGTCAGAGATGCATTTTGTATTTTATTGAGTATGATGACAGATATAAAAGTGCTGATATTCATGACAACCTATTCCCATGTCTATAGAGTTGCCTATGCCTTGTCCATCCTAGACGAGACCCAGGACTTTCACAGGACAGGAAAGCAGGTGAACTGATGTACTGCTCACATCAGGATTCATGTTTTGACAGTGTTGTGATTTGAACTCAGAACCTAGCAGGCCCAACTGGTGAAAGGGTAAAGGTGAGGACACAGGCCTGTGAGCAACTGAGGAGCTACAACATTTCCAGGACCTCACATTGAGCACCAGAGAGGGCCCGGATGGGCATAAATTCATAATTTAAACATAGGACGTCTATTGATATACATGTGTGAATAGCATCTTGCGTTCGGTGCACTTCTCCGTTATTTGTGTCTAATTCATGGAGGTATTGTGTATTTTACTGAGTATGGTGGCAGGTATAACTGTGCTGACATGGATGTCAAGCTGTTTCCATGGCTATAGAGTTGCCTATATAGCATGTTCCATTCCTAGCTGAGAATCAGGACTTTCACAGCACAGGCAAAGAGGAGGATCACTTGGCTTCTCACATCAGTGTTCATCTTTTGACAGTGCTGGGATTTGAACTCAAGGCCTAGCAAACCAAAGTGATGAATGGGTCATGGTGAGTACATCAGCCTGTGAGCCAATAGAGCGTTAGGTCCATCCCGGGACCTGAGATCTAGCCCTGCCTGGGGGGAGGGGCTTTGAAGCGTGATCCTCAGATCCCAGCCTCCCGAGTAGATAGGATTACAGGTATGAGCCACTGGCGCCCAGCACTAATATGATTTCTATGTACTCCTTTTTTTGCCCTTGACACAGACTTTTTCATGTACTCATCACTGGTCACCTAGTCTTAAACAACTTTTTACAAAGTATGTTTTTCCCCATAGTGTTTTCATATTGGTCCTTCCATCAACAAATTACTGTTCCTTGTAAGTGTGCAGAGGTAAGAGTTCAGACACAATTCCTAGTATCATTATTTACTCACTACATTGACTGTTGGTCTTACATTTCTCATCTATAAATGGATGTAATGTACCAGAAATATTGAAGAAATATTATTCCTAGAGCAAGAAAAAAGAAAAGTGAAGAGTTCTTACATTTTCCACCTTAGCTTACAAATAAGGAAAGAGTCAAATTCAGTTTGTTGGTTTAAAGTCACAAATTGCTTCATGCAGAAATAAAAATAAAGTTTACCTCCTGGCTCTAAGGGTTGTGTCCTTTTAAGGTAACTACAGATATGTCAGTGGTATTAAGTAAATTGGGTCATTTGTCCACATTTGTATTGAAGAACATACTCAACATATCATTGGAAAACTTTGGTTATTGAATGGTATCTATATGAGAATGTTACTTGAACTAATGACACTAAGTTGAAAACTAATCTTAGTCCATCAAAATTTTCTTATTGCTTTATGTGCTGCCAAGTGTTCTTCATAATTTTCTACATAGATTTTTTTCAGTGAACTGGATAGAAACTAAAACTGACTAAGGATTTCTGCCTAATGAGTGAAGCATGTTTGAGACATGTGTTGTTACCTTCTAGGGATATATAACTAAGCTACTGTTATGTGGGTGGTGAAAGGCTTTCTCCTAATTTCCCAAGGCTAGAACAAACAAGATCATTTGATAACAAAACACTCAGCTTATTATATTTTATCTATGTGTGATAATAAACATGTGAAAATAAACGATTTTATTTATAAGAAAAAAATATCACCAAGAAAATGAGTATACATTAAAGAGACTGCAAGAATAACATTAGGGATTTACTGTCTCATCTGATTATCTGATTGTTATTTCTTGATATTGAAACTCACCTCTTGTTATTCTCATTGTATGTAATCCAACACTGTTTATTATTATGTATTAAATGTGGGAAATCTGAATTCAAAGATGTCTAAAAATTTTTCCTTTTTAATCATAACATTGCCATTATCAAGGTCACTCTGGTCATCATCATCTTCAACAAAATTATTATTAGCATCATAAGTGCTAATTATTGAAAGTCTGGTATGTGTCTATGATTTTTTTTATTATTTGTATTTTGATTAATAATTTTAATATTACCACTGTGCATGCATCCATGTTAAATTTTTGAATAAATAAAGAAACAAAAAAAATTAAACCATAACAGGTAGCTTGACTATGTGATTATAACAAATTATTGAACAGATTTTTGAAGCATTGCACATTTCTAACCAGTATGAATTACCTTCCCTTTTCCCTGTCATTACACACAAATATTTCAGGGTTGGAACAGATTTTTTTCAAGTAATATACTATAAATATTACTATGACATCATGTGTATATCTAAAATTACCTTGAAAATAATATATTCTACTTTCTATTGAAATATTAGTCATTTTACTCTAGGAAACTTTTGGAAAAATAGACTATATCTTTGAAATGAAAAGGGTAAAAAATAGTAGCATAAAAGTTTTAGAGGGAGTGTATATATTCAGAAATATGTGTGTGTGTGTGTGTGTATAAATGTTATGTGTAGAAAATCATATATTTTTAGAGGGAATTTGTTATCATATGTATATATATATATATGAATTTATGTATAAAATTATGTGCATTATAGTGAAACAAACATCTTAAAACATAACTAAAATTAAAAAAAAAATCATCAAACCAAGTGCCGGTACTTCACGCCTATAATTCTAGCTCCTCTGGTGGCTGAGATCTAACAATTGTTTTCACATCTAGCCCAAACAGAAAAGTATATGTTAGATTCGTATTCTCCACTTAACCATTCAAAAAGAGAAATTAGCCCTGTGCTTCAAGTTGTGCAGTGCTAGCCTTGAGCACAAAAAACCTTAGGGACAATGCCCAGGACTTGCAAACAAGAACAACAACAACATGTCTCACATTAATTCCACAAAAATATTTTTTAACTTCTGTGAACATTTCTTAGAGACATGAATACAAGCCCCTGGAAATTTTTAAGTAAAAAGTGTAGAATATTTATGTTTATGTTAAAGACATGACTATTTATATTGTTTAAGATATTTAGATAATGATTAGGAATTAAGGATAATGATAGGTAGGTAATAATTGGGACTGGTCTTTTTATTCTGTTTTATGATAGTGATAAAATGATATCTGTAATGATTATATAAAATAACTCTTGCTTGGTATTTGAATTATAATAAGTGATAAACATTTTTTGAAGTTTTATTTATTGTGAAAATACTGTACCAAGGGGTTACGATTACATGGGCAAGGTAATGAGTATATTTCTCTGCAACAATAGAACATTTTCCAAAATAGACCACAAAGCAATCTTGTCCAAATTCAGAAACATTTAAGTTATACCTTGCATTCGCTCACACCACAAGGGAATAAAATTAGAACTCAACACCAAAAACCACCAAAGAATGTCCTGTAACACATGGAGGCTAAACAACACACTGTTGAATCATCACTGGGTCAGGGAAGAGATTAGAAATGAAATTCAAATGTTCATGATATTCAACAAAAATGAGCACACAAATTACCAGCTCTTCTGGGACAGAGCAAAGACAGTACTCAGAGGCGAGTTTATAGCTTGGAGATCCTACATCAACTAATTGGAGACATCTAAAACCAACAATTTAATGAGACATCTGAACCTCCTTGAAAAAGAGCAGCAAGATAAACCCTCATCCAGGAGATGGAAATAAATAATTAAAATTGAATCAGAATTAAATTAATTAGGATCCAAGAAAACCATAGAAAAAATCAACAAAACAAAGAGTTGGTTCTTCAACAAAATTAACAAAATTGACAGACCCTTAGCAAATTTTATCAGGAAAAGAAGCAGACTCACCAAAATAAATAAACTCAGAGATGAGAATGGAAACATCACCAGAGAAACAACCAAGATTTAGAACATTAAAAGGGAATACTTATCAAAACTATGCTAATAAGATTGAGAATTTGGCAGAAATGGACCTTTTCCTAGCAAATATTGACATGCTGAAACTAAACCAAGATGAGTTAAAATATTTTAACAGGCCCATATCAAACATTGAGATAGAAACAGCAATAAGAGAAGTTCCATCTAAGAAAAGCCCAGGACCAGAAAGATTTGCAGCAGAATTCTACAAGGCCTTTAAAGCAGAGCTCACAGCAATAGCCCTTCAATGAAACTGAAAGAGAAAGTGCACTACTACCTAGAACTCATTCTATGAAAACATCATAACCCTTATCCCAAAACCAGTCAGGGTCTCATCAAAAAGAGAACTATAGACCCATTTCCTTCTTTTTTTTTTTTTTTGTCGGTCGTGGGGCTTGAACTCTGGGCCTGGGCGCTGTCCCTCAGCTCTTCAGCTCAAGGCGAGCTCTCTACCACTTGAGCTACAGCGCCACTTTCGGTTTTCTGGTGGTTTAATGGAGATAGGTGTCTCACGATCTCTTCTACCCGGGCTGGCTTTGAACCACGATCCTCAGACCTCAGCCTCCTGAGTAGCTAGGATTACAGGCGTGAGCCACGAGTGCCCGGCAGGCCTAACTTTCTTATCTTCAAATATGGTGATCATCCCCTTCATCCACATTGCTGCAGATTTACCCAGATCCTGAGTTCAAATCCAAAGCCTGGAAGAATAAACAGCGTGAATTGCAAGCCAGGGAGCTAATTTTTTTTTATTTTACTTTTCTCAATATGGCGCTTGAATTCAGGTCGTGGCAACTCTGCCTCAGCTTTGATCACCTTAGGCTGGGTTGCAGCCACTAGATCTACAGCTCCTCCTGGGATCCTAGATCCCCAGGCCTTGCAGGGAAAGCCATGCACAGAAAAAATATGGCCATTTTATGTTTTCTTTCTTTGCATGGTGACCCTCATGGGTCTGAATGACACTGTTGCAAAGGGTACTTCACCTTGCATTGCTGAAGGCTGCCAGACTATCAGGGATGCCATAGGCCCACATGGCAACATAGGCCCTGATTTCGAATCCCTGTCCTAACACCAACCAATGGCAGGAGCTACTAAAGAAAATGATACCCATCCACAGGATTAACAATGGAATATTATCAATGTCAAGGTTCAATGAGTTGATCATGAATGATGCTCCTAGAAAATTAGACAGCATCATTTCAGGAGGCTGATTCATTTTATTTAATATTTATGAAGCATTAAAAAATATTATTACTTAAAGGAACGCAATAATTTCAGGACACTGATTTCATTAATAGTTTAAGGATGAAAACAATTAATTACATTACACTAATTACATTAATTACATGGAAGCATAATTAATACCCAGGAATTGGAAGGAATGTATAATATATAACTGAATAATGTATAGACATATCTGACACTCTATAAAGATATATATTTATTAGCATACTGCCATCTGCATGTCAATCTTTTCTTATTTTGGTCACGCCTGGGGCTTGATCTGAGGTCCTGGGAACAGCCTGTCAGCTCAATTTGCCCCAGGATGGCATGCTAACACTCACCCATTCATTAATTGAGCCTTGAAGGTTGTAGGTCTTGAGTTCAGATGCCAGCACTCCCAAAAATGAATCGTGGAGTAAGAAGATGATGGTGACACGTTTTCCTTTTCTGTGAAAGTCCTGGGTGTCAGGTATGAAGTGGAATACAAATGTAGACCTATATCCTGTGTAATCAATGTAATCAATGTTTTATGTTCCATAATAGTCAATAAAATAATAGGTCAATACATGAATAAAACAAAAAAATAAAATAACTACACTGAATGCAATATGGAGTCAACGTATGTATATAAATATAAATCATATATGTAAATTGTACATGAATAGGATGTTTTCTAGTATTGGAGATCTATTTTAGGCATAAGGAACAGACCTGAATTTCTTGACTTTAAGGAGACCAGCTTCCCATTCCCACACAGTGCAACAGAGTTACCAAGACATTGAGTTTCAATCCCAGTCCTGGCAGAAAAATGGTACCTTTGCAGTATGTGAGGCCCAATTCTTAAGCATTTCATTATGCCTCCATTTTATGAATGTGATTGTTTAACTGCTTAATAAATAATTAACTAAAATCAGTGTCCTATAACAGAATTGTGTATAATTTTATCCTAGAATCATTCAAGAACTGCCCATTCAATCATATGGATAGGAATGAGTTCCTTAGGATCTCCAGGCATTTGGAGGTGGCAGGACCAGGATTCCAACTGTGAGCTCCAGCTCCCACCACTTCAACCTGGGGATAGGGTACTCACCAGTCTGTCCATGAAAATCAGCAAGACCAATGATTAGACAGGTACCAGTGATTCTCAGCAGTCCTCCTTGATAATTACAAGGCTGTGAAGGGAGGATCATGGTCAAAGTCATCCTAGTCAGGAAAGTCCTTGAACCTCTCTCCAACTTCAGTGCCAAAAAAGCCAGAAGCCAGGGGCTCCACTGTGGAGGGCGAGCCTTGAGCAAAAGCAGTGCACAGACTGTGCCCAGATCCTGAGTTCAAGGTCCGGGTCTGGCAACAAACAGACATACAGAAGAATCTGTGCAGCCATCCAGATAAAGCAGGTCACCCTCTCATCTCCAACTGAATTGGACATTGTTCCCTGGGAAAAGGGCTGTGGGAGCTGCTATCTTCTTGACTCCGCCCATGCTGCTTGCATCACAGAATTCCGGCCACATCCCCATTCTTTCATGGTTATTTTTGACCAATGGGATACAAGAATGGTGACCAGGCCCACATTCCATGCTGCCTAAGAGCACCTTGGATTCCCTCTGTTAGTTACAACTCTACCAGCACTTGAGGAATGTAGAGGTGGCTGAGTGCATCCAGCCTTACTGGACTTATTGTATTGTATTGCTTTCTACATCATTTTCTAGCACCTGGCCAAACTTATAATACATAGTTATGGAATGAAAATTTAATGCCATCTTAAGAAAGTCATTTAGGGCTCTGGGAATGTGGCTTCATGGTATGGTGTTTGCCTAGCATGCATGAAACCCTGGGTTCAATTCCTCAGTAAAACAGAAAAAAGAAAAACACTAGAAGGAATGCTTTGCCTCAAGTGGTAGAGTGCTAGCCCTGAAGAAAAAAAAAGCTCAAGAATAATTCCCTACCCCTGAGTTTAAGCCCCTGGACTGGCAAAAAATTAATAAATGGAAAAGAAAGAACACATACTTGAAATATATAATTGCTACTTCCATAATGACACCTGATAATAGCCCCTAATTCATGTATTTTACTTATGTTAGGATACTGTGTTGAAAAAAGTTTTGTTCATTAAGTCACAGCAATTAATGCCAGGAATGTGCTTAATTGTCAGCTGAAGATTAATTCTGGAAATTCAAGGATTCCAGGATTTTGTGTCATCACTGCGAATCACAAAGTGAAAAGTAGTCTAAGTGTGATTTTGAAATCTTTTTGATCAGTTTTGGTATCAAAAAGGCAGAAGCTAATTAATAGTTGTGACAGAAAATAAGGAATAACTCCAGATGGAAGGAAAAAAATGATAGTAAATAAGGTATATCAGAAACTGGTCTAGAGAACCATTTTTGGTTATTGAAGAACTAGTTGTCAACTAGGCTTATCCTCATTGCCTTTAGCATTCTAAATCTCTTAGGCTAGTTCTTAATCTCTCCATGATACATGTAAATCCTTTTTTTGTTTTTTACTTGTGTGCATTTTTTTCTCTTTTTTCTTTTTATTAGTTTTTTATTTTTTTAATTTTAATTTTTATTTTTTGTGAACATATTGTACAGAGGGGTTACAATTACATGGGAAAGATAATGAGTACATTTCTTATCAAACAGTGCAGCCTCCTCCTTTGTTAACTCTTAACATCCCTTCCCAGGCTCTCCCCCGCCCCCCTACAAAATCCCCCCCTCCCCCCCGCAACAAAGTTTTAAAGTTCGTTTTTGACATGACAACCTGTACGACTCATAGTTGCATCGGGTCCACCTGTATCCTTAAAAGACTTGTTTTCCCCCATCTCCTCCACAAATTATTCTGACATCAAATACAGTGAAAGCAGGGTTTATAGTGTGGGAGAGGGACAAACAAAGCAACAAAGAAATAATCTTATAAATGAGTTAGAAACAAATGCAGGAAAGAAAAAAAAAACATTTCAATACATATTTAAGGGTTCATTTTCCTAACATCACATTATCTGACCTTTCATGCTTGATTCATACATATACTAGATATTGCAACTAAGGAAAACCATGGGACCTATGTTTCTTTGGGCCTGGTTTACTTCACTTAATATAATTTTTCCAAGCCTTTCCATTTCCTAACAAATGGAGAAATGTCATTCTTTCTGATGGAGGCATAGAATTCCATTGTGTATATATACCACATTTACTTGATCCATTCATCTACTGAGGGGCATCTGGGTTGGTTCCAGATCTTAGCTATGGTAAATAATGCTGCAATAAACATAGTTGTGCTGGCAGGTTTAGTGTGGTCTTGTTTGTAAACATTTGGGTAAGTGCCCAGAAGTGGTTTTGCTGGGTTATAGGGGAGCTCTATGTAAAGTCTTTTCAAAAACCTCCATGCTGATTTCCAAAGTGGTTGAACAAGTTTATATTCCAACCAAAATGAAGTAAGGTTCCCTTCTGTCCACATCCACTCCAGCATCTGTTGTTGTTATAGTTCTTGATTATAGCCATTCTAACTGGAGTGAGGTGGTATCTCAAAGTTGTTTTGATTTGCATTTCTTTTATGGCTAGGGAGGTTGAGCATTTCTTCATGTGTCTATTGGCCATCCTTCTTTCTTCTTCAGACAAGTTTCTCTTCAAGTCTTTAGCCCACTTATTTATTGGGAAGTTGTTTCTTTGAGGATTTGTTGTTGGGGGTATAATTTTTTGAGTTCCAAATATATTTTACATATGAGGCCCTTGTCCGTTGTACGGCTAGTGAAGATCTTCTCCCAATCCGTGGGCTTTCTATTGATCTTGCTAGCTATGTCCTTTGGCATGCAGAAGCTCTGAAACGTTATGCAATCCCATTTGTCTAACCTTTCTTTGATTTGTTGGGTATCTGGGTCTCTATTAAGAAAATTTCAGCTTGAGCAAAGGAGGCCTAGGGTTTCTCCTATTCCATCCTGTAATGTTTTTAGTGTCTGTTTGACTCCGAGGTCTTTGATCCATTTGGACTTGATTCTGGTGCAGGGTGATACATAAGGATCTAGTTATAGATTTCTACAAGTAGTTAACCAATATTCCCAGCACTATTTACTGAAGAGGCTATCTTTCTTCCATTCTATTATTTTAGCTCCCTTATCAAAGATTAATTGGCTATAGGTCTGTAGGTTATTGCTGGGTTTTCAATTCTATTCCATGGATCCTGAGGTCTGTTCTTATGCCAGTACCAAGCTGTATTGATTATTATGGCTTTAGAGTAGAGTTTGAAATTTGGTATTGATATTCCACCAGCAGTGTTCTTTCCGTTGAGGAGCGTTTTTGGTATTCGGGGTCTTTTATTGTTCCATATGAAATTTTGGATTGCCTCCTCTATTTCCTTGAACAATGAGGTTGGAATTTTGATAGGTATCGCATTGAATTTGTAGATAGCTTTGGGATGTTTTGCCATTTTCATGATGTTAATCTTTCCAATCCAGGGGCATGGGGGTTTTGCCATTTTCTAAGTTCTGTTTTGATTTCCTTTGTCAAGATTTTAAAGTTTTCATCATAGAGGTCCTTCAGTTCTTTGATTAAGTTAATAACTAGGTATTTTATTTTTGAGGGGCTATTACAAATGGAGTTACTTTCCTAATTTCAGCCAAACTTTTTTCATTGTTGGTATACAGAAAAACCATTGATTTTGGGGGACTAATTTTATACCCTGCTACTTTGCCAAAGTTTTGAATCAGCTAGAGTAATTTTGGAGTTGAGTCAATGGGATTCTTTAAATACAAGATCATGTCATTTGCAAAGAGGGAGAATTTTATTTCTACTTTCCCTATTTGGATTCCCTTTATGCTTGCACTTGTCTTATTGCTGTAGCTAGACATTTTAATAATAGATTGAAGAGAAGTGGAGAGAGTGGACATCCTTTACTTATTCCTGAGTTAAGAGGAAGTGGCTTTAGTTTTTCACCATTAAATATCATATTGGCTGTAAGTTTGTCATATACAGCCTTTATTGTATTGAGGAATGTTCCATGGCTTCCTAATTTTTCCAAAACCTTCATTATAAAGGGGTGTTGGATCTTGTCAAATGCTTTTTCTGCAACTATTGAAATAACCATGTCGTTCTTATCCTTGCTCCTGTTGATGTGATGAATAATATTAATTGATTTGCATATATTGAACCAGCTTTTCATCCCTGAAATGAATCCTGTTTGATCGTGGTATATGATTTTTTGGATGAATTGTTGAAGTCAATTAGGCAAAATTTTGTTGAGAAGTTTTACATCAATGTCCATCAAAGAAATGGGTCTATAATTCTCTTTCTTTGATGAGTCCCTGCCTGGTTTGGGATGAGGGTTATGATGGCTTCATAGAATGTGTTCGGTAGTGAACTTTCTCTTTCAATTTCAATGAAGAGTTGGAGTAGTATTGGTGTGAGCCCTGCTTTGAAGGCCTTGTAAAATTCCGCTGTAAAAACATCTGGTCCTGGACTTTTCTTAGCTGGGAGGTCTCTTATTGCTGTTTCTATTGCAATGCTTGATATGGGCCTGTTAAGATGGTTTAACTCATCTTGGTTTAATTTTGGCATGTCAATATTTTCTAGGAAAAGATCCATTTCTGTCAAGTTTTCAAACATATTTAGCATAAAGTTTTGAGAATTATTCCCTTATAATGTTCTGAATCTTGGTTATTTCCATGGTGATATTTCCATTCTCATCTCTGAGTTTATTTATTTGGGTATGTTCTCTTCCTTTTCTAATAAGATTTGCTAAGAGTCTGTCAATTTTGTTAATTTTTTCGAAGAACCAACTCTTTGTTTTGTTGATTCTTTCTATAGTTTTTTTGGATTCTAATTCATTTAATTGTGATTTAATTTTAATTATTTCTTTCCATCTACTGGATTGGCGTTTATCATGCTGCTCTTTTTCAAGGAGGTTCAGATGTCTCATTAAATTTTTGGTTTCAGATCTCTCCAATTTGTTGATGTAGGAGCTCAGAGCTGTAAACTTGCCTGTGAGTACTGCTTTTGCTGTGTCCCAGAGGAGCTGGAAATTTGTGTGCTCATTATTGTTAAATAGCATGAACACTTGAGTTTCCTTTCTAATCTCTTCATGACCCACTCCTGATTCAGCAGTGTGTTGTTCAGCTTCCATGTTTTACCAGACTTTCTTCGGTGGCTTTTGGTCTTGATTCTAATTTTATTCCTTTGTGGTCAGAGAGAATGCAAGGTATAACTTCAATGTTTCTTAATTTGGACAAGTTTGCTTTGTGGTTTCAAATGTGGTCTTTTTTAGAAAATGTTCCATGTCCTGCTGAGAAAAACTTGTATTTTGATGCTGCTGGGTGAAATATTCGGTAGATATCTGTTTAATCTAGTTGATCTATGCAGCTGTTTATATCTGCAGTTTCTCTGTTGAGTTTTTGCGGAGTTGATCTATCTAGTGGGGAGATTGGTGTGTTAAAATCCCCAACAATTAATGTCTTTGGATCTATGTGGGATTTGAGGGAAAGTAGTGTTTCTTGAATAAATTTGGGTGCTCCGTTGTTTGGCGGTTAGATATTTAGAATTGTAATATCCTCCTGAAGGAGAGATCCCTTAATTAGTATATAGCGACCTTCTTTATCTCTTCTCACAAATTTTAAGTTGAAGTCTATTTTATCTGATATTAGGATTGCAACTCCTGCCTGTTTATGGGGGTCATTTACTTGGTAGATTTTGCTCCAGCCTTTAACATTGAAAATGTGTGTGTTTTTACGTGCAAGATGTGACTCCTGAAGGCAGCAGATAGAAGGATCTTGTTTTTTAATCCAACTAGACAGTCTATGTTGCTTAATTGGAGAGTTAAGTCAGTTAATGTTAAGAGATAGGACTGAGAGGTATTTGGCAGTTCCTGTCATGTCATCCATCTTCTTGGGTGTTGGGAAAACTGTGTTCTTCCTATGGTTCTTGGATTCTCAGTTTGGGTGCAGTTTCTTGGACTTTATTTTGGTCTTGATGGTTTTCTATGTGTAGGACATCTTTAAGAATCTTTTGTAGGGCTGGTTTGGTGGAGATGTATTGTTTCAATTTTTCTTTGCTATGGAAGTTTTTTATTTGGCCTTCAGTTATGAAGGTAAATTTAGCTGAGTACAGTATTCTTGGTTGATAGATGGTTGTTTTTAGGGCTTGACATACATCATTCCAGGCTCTTCTTAATTTGATTGTCTCTGCTGAGGAATCTGAGGTGATTCTAATTGGTTTCTCATTATAAGTGATTAATCTTTTCAGCTTTACAGTTTTACTGATCTTTTCCTTTGTCTGTGTTGATCTTGTGTGGATTATAGTGTGAAGGTGGGATGTCCTATTCTGATCTGGTCTATTTGGAGTTCTAAAAGCTTCTTGTATCTGAATAGGCCTATCTTTTTGCATGTTTGGGAAGTTCTCTGCTAGGATCCTGTTAAACAAATTTCCTAGACCATTAACTTCTGTTTCTAGTTGCTTCTCTACACCCATTATCCTTAGATTAGGCCTTCTGATGGTGTCTTCCAAGTGTTGGATAGATCTATTATATTTCTTGGACTTGTCTTGGATGGTTTTATGTTCTTTCTCTATAATATCTAGGTTATCTTCAATCCCCGAGATTCGATCTTCTGCATGGTCTAAACTGCTGTCAAGAATTTCTACTTTGTTTTTTATTTCTTTTCCTTCTAAGTGGTCAGCTTTGATGGCTTCAAATTCTTTGTTGAAGCTTTGTTTTTGATCTTATATTAACTTCTTCACTTCCTTAATTTGATGTTCAGTGTTTATTCTGTAATCACTTAGTTGATTGGTTATGGTTTCCTTGGACTCCAATTCCTTCTGTTGGGTTCCATTCAGCATTCCCTTTGTGGTGTCCCTGACTTCCCTCTGCTCTTTGTTAATGGATCCCATGAATGCCTTTAGTGATCTTTCTGTATTCTCATCCTGCTCTATCAATTGCTGTATTACTCTTTGCTTAGCTTCCTCCCTTTCATGCCATTCCTCCAGTTCTCTTTGAGTCTTCTCAGCCTGTTCATGCCATTCCTGCCTTTCTCTTTGAGTATTGTCAAGCTGCTCACGCAAATCCTGTTTCCGTTTTTGAGTAGCTTCCTCAAGCTCATGATATTCCTCTATAAACCTTTGGATTGCCTCCTCTCTCTCCCTATCACGCTCATACAGAGTCCTTTGTAGGTATTTAATCTTTTCCTGCATTGACCTATTGTTTGCCTCCTCTCTCTCCCTATCACGCTCTTACAGAGTTCTTTGTATGTTTTCAATCTTTTTATTTATCAGGTTTGCCAGCAGTGTTTGTAGAGCTATTCGGGAACTTTCCTCCTGATTATTCATTATCTGTTCAGTCCCCTGATTATCAGAAGTGGGAGTTAAGATACCCAGACTTGTCATATTTCTTGTTGTTTTCCGGCTTACTCTGCACATTTGGGATGAAAGTAACACCAGTTTTGTGCTAGAACACTAACATAAGGCAAGCATCAACCAAAGTCTGAATTTGCATAGTCAACAGTCTGCAGATAAAATCTAGTTCAACAGTTACCTCTATTCAACATCAAATGACTCTATATTAATGGGCTACAAACCGCAAAGAAGAATTTGGTAAACCAGAAATTATTAAGGTTAGGGAGAGATGTGGGTAAAAAATATGAATAGAGTGATGTGGGAAGGTACAGGGACAGTTAACTTAACTAAGTCCTAGTCTCAAAGCAGGAATTAGGTTGGATAGGATGGAAGTAGAGAGAAAGAAAACAAGAAGAAAGAAAAAGGGAGAAAAAGGGACCAGAAAAACTAGAAAAATATGAATTAATAATATGCAGATTGAGAGCAAACTATTCAAAGAACGTGAATATATTGAGAGAAGGGGAGGGATATAACGGAGATGTGAAAAACTTAAAAATAAAAATACTTAAAATGTTATATAGGTATAAAGAGGTAGTATTGCTATTAAGGAATTTAAGTCTCAAAAGTTTTGAATTGAATAATAAATTTGTGGATTAAATGTGTACACAATGGGGGATAGGGTCTAATAATCAACTACGGGTATATCTGAGGATGTGCAGAACAACAATTAAGTCCCATAAAGAACAAAATTGAGGAAAATGTAGGAAGGATAAGGAAGAAATAAAAAAAAAAGATCAGAAGTTCAGTAAAGCTAAGCAAAAAGCAAAAAGAAAATTTTTTTAAAAGAAGAAAAAAAAGAAAGCTACAAAGAAATAAACTTATAAATGAGTTAGAAACAAATGCATGAAAGAAAAACAAACATTTAAATACATATCTAAGGATTCATTTTCCTAACATCACATTATCTGACCTTTCCTGCTTGACTCATACATATACTAGATATTGCAAATAAGGGAAACCATGGGACCTATGTTTCTTTGGGCTTGGCTTACTTCACTTAATATAATTTTTTCCAAGCCATTCCATTTCCTAACAAATGGGGAAAGGTCATTCTTTCTTTCCCTCCCCCACAGTATAACCCCTGCTTTCACTATATTTGATGTCGGTATAATTTGTTGAGAACAAGTGGAAAAACAAGTTGTTTAAGGATACAGGTGGACCCGATGCATCTATGAGAAGTACAAGTTGTCATGTTAAAAACGAACTTTACAACTTTAGTGCAGGGTGTGGGGGGGATAGGGTGGGAGGGCGGGGGAGGATGGGAAGGGATGTGAGGGGTAAAAAAGTAGGAGGCTGCAATGCTTGATAGGAAATGTACTCATTATCTTGCCCATGTAGTTGTAACCCCTCTGTACAGTATGTTCACAAAAAATAAAAATAAAAATTAAAAAAATTAAAAAAAATAAAAAGAAGAAAAAAGAAAGAAAGAAAAATGCACACACGCATGTGTAACTAAAATAAAGATTAGAAGGGTGAAAAAAGTTACAAGAAAATAAGTTTTTTCAAAAAGGTAAAAATTAAAGATTAAAAAAGTTTTAGAAAAGAAAAATATTTTTTTTCGTTAAAGGTATAAAAAAAAAGAAGATGAAAAAAAATTCTTTGATTTTTTTATGAGCGTTGGGAAAAATCCTGTATCTCCCTTCTGTCTGTAATCAGCCTCTGGTTGGAGTCTCTGATCTGCTTGTGGTCCTGTGGCTCGGTTGGTTTCTTAAGTCAGTTTGTTTGGACAGGCAGAAAAATACTCTGCTTTACCCAGGATTTTTCGATCCTCCTCCCAAGTTAGTTCAATGGGAGCAGGGTGTGCTTTGAGTATCACAAAAGAGGGAGATGGTTTTTTCCTCAAATTTGGAGATGCTGTGATGAGGCTAGGTTCTTTGTAGACTTGAGGCTTTTCAGCAAACAGTAGCTTTTCCTAGGGACTAGTTTGTGAAAAACTCATAGAGCCTAGCTTTGAGCCACTCTCAGGGTTTCTGTTAACTGATGTTGAAGCTGCTAAAAGGAGGGGCAGCCTCTGGCTCTGATTACATGATGAAGAAAGACACCCCTATGTCTGGTGCCCGAACTGGGTGACTTTTCCCTGGGTAGAGCTGAGTCTGGCAAGTCACGCATTTAAGTTCTTGTGACCTGCTAAATGATGCTAGTTTTATTCCAAGGCCTGAGTTGGAGTTAGCAGCTCCGCCAAGCTTTGTCGGTATCCAAGATGGAGATCTCTGGTACTGGGGGAGCGGGGAGTGGCCTTCAATCCTCTGCTCACTGAGAAGGAGTGAGGGCGTCAGAATTCTACTAATGCCTTCTTGCTTCCTGGGCCGTCTCTGATCTGCGAACTGCAGGATGAAGATGTCTGCTCCTTGTCGGTTCTTGCTGGTGTTGAGTTGAATTCGCTCACTTGCTGCGTCTGGCTCTTTCGTCCCCAGACTCTCTCTGTTTCTGGTATGGGGGTACCGCTGCTGTCCGTGCCAATGCTGCCGTCGCAGCAGCAGCTGCTGGCAAGAGCTCAGATCTGTCTCCTTGCCTGGATTTTCCCTCTCTGGCCTAACTCTCTGTCCTGTGATGGCACACTTGGTGTGATTCTCTGGCTTAGGACTGTTCACTGGAACTCTAAAACTGCTTTCTATGGGAGAGCTTGTTTTGCCTCCAGCTTCTCCTCCGTCATCTTCCCGGAACTCCCTAAATGTATCTCCTTCTATGCTGTTCTTTCATACCTTATCTCCTTTTTTTTCTAAAAATCTCAGTCTTTCTATATTTCTCTATGAACATTTCCTGATACTAAATACACCTATACAGATGTCACAGGATGCTAATATAAGGGTCCCATAGCTCATGAGTCATTAATGTAACAAAATGGAAAAGGAGGACATATTTACTGCTACCTCAATTTTTATGAAAAGCTGCAATGTCATCATTTGGTTAAAATTTTCATTCTTTGTCTACACAGTGTCATTCAATGCACTTAAATTCAAATATGAAATGGGTGCTGGTGGTTTACACCTGTAATCCTAGCTACTCAGGAAGTTGAGACCAGAGGATTGTGGTTCAAAGCCAGCCTTGTCAGGAAAGCCCATGAGACACTAATCTTCAATTAACCACCAGAAACCCGGAAGTGGTGCTGTAGCTAAAGTGTTAGTGTGCTCAACTTGAACTGAAGAGCGGAGGGAGAGTGCCCAGGATCAGAATTCAAACCCCACAACCAACAAAAAGGCAAAATATGACTTTAAGTTTCCCCAGAAGGAATGACAAGATCAATAATCTTCCCAAGCAAAAAAATTAATTCCAAAATGATTCAGTGCACCTACATTTGGTGAGTTTTGTTATGGAATCTGTGTTGGACATATTCTCTAAAAACAAATCGTTTAGGGATACAGGTGGACCCATTACAACAATGAGATGTACAAGTCCTTATGTCAAAAAACGAACTTTACAACTTTGTTGGGGGGGAGGATGGTATGGGGAGAGAGGGGGAGTACGGGAAGGGCTGGGAAGGGGAAAAAAAGAAGAGGCAACAATGCGTGATAAGAAATGTACACGTTATCTTGCCCATTTAATTGTAACTGCTCTGTAAGGTATTCTCACAATAAAAAAAGAAAAAAATGTCAAATATTAGCTTTACAATAAACATCTAATATTTCTTCTTTGAAGAGAGACGTCTATACAGTTGATGTCGCTTGGCTTTCTTACTATCTTAGTTCGAATCCATCCCTGGCAGGATAGTCTGTCAAACTCTTATCTGTAATTACACAGCAAAAAAGGGCACAAGTAGATTTTTGGTTCAAGCAGTACAGTACTAGCTTTGGGGGCAGGTTAGCAGGAAACAAAACTGTTCAGGGACAGGATCCAGCCTATGAGTTCAAGCCCCATAACCAACACAAAGTAAAAAAAAAACAAGCAAACAAAAAAAAAACCAAATATTTCCTTAAAGGAGTACTGGTCTGAGAAGAGGTTCCTTTTGCTGATCATACTCACTGGATGCTTTTTTGAAATCCTTATTGCTATGGAGAATTCCGGACCAAATTAAAGGAAATGATAACTGAGTCCTGAAACAAGAAAATCATCTCAGGGGTGAAAATGAAAATACCAGAGACAAGAGACTTTAAAACCTCCATGTCTTTGTTTCTTAGCAGTAGAACAGTTTTGGGGGGGTCCAGTCGTGGGCCTGAACTCTGGGCCTGAGCGTTGTCCCTCAGCTCTTCAATTCAAGGTTAGCGCTCTACAACTTGAGCCACAGCACCACTTCTGGCTTAATTTTTGCTTATATAGTGCTGACGAATCAAACCTGGGCCTCATGCATGCAAGGCAAGTGCTCTACCACTAAGGCAACTTACCAGTCCCTGCAGTAGAACATGTTTAAAACAACGTTATTTCTTTTTGTTCTATGCTGGCCTTAAAATGGCACATTATTTCTTTTTGTAATATTCTCAATTAGAAGTTTACAGAAAAGTTATATATGAGTAAAAACACACACGAAAAAGTCGGAGACAGAGTTTCCTTCAAGCCTTGGGATTTTCTTGTACAGTAAAAAGGAAAGCACAAGTTAACTTGAACTTTGTCAATCCTCTATGTTCCATTCCTCTCCTGGGGTCAGTTTCCACATCCAGTAGCAGTTACTTCCAGGAACAATCTACGGTGCTGCCTGAGGTATAATGAATGTTTTCTTGCTTCACCGAAATAACACAAGGACACCCTGATCTGAGGTTACACGTGTTTCAGAGACAGCTTAGTAAAGAGAAAATATGAAATTTATATTGCTTTTAAATACATTTTCCATGAGTATATTGAGTTTAAACTTTGTAAGTTCTCTATAAATTAAGGTGAATTTTAAATGGGAAGAAGGTTCTCAGATCATTTTTTTGTGAGTGTATGTGCTGCGCATTATTTTCCAACTGTTCATGAGATAACAGTAAGGAAACAATAGCAATAATAGGAGAAAGAGAAGTTTTGTGTTTAAGTATAAGTGTTCAATGCACTATAGAAGATTCTACAAATAATACCACGTTGAAACAATAAAGCCATGTCCAGTATGTAGATTTGAGAGTGATATAGAGAAAGCATTACACGTACGTGTAACAGGAAGTATAAGGCCACTCCCTTTCTAAATCACGCTTGCTAATCACGCAACTTTGTAGACAGTAGAATGGAAGCATAATTCTCTTTCCAATGCAACTCAGATATAAGAGCATGGACTTAATTGGAAAAAAAAGTCCATCCTGAGAGAGCAGGGATTATACTAGCCATGAACTGGTGGATAAGATCACATTTATTTTCTTTCCTTTACTTATGTATTTTTTGTTGGTGGTGGTCTTGGCAATTGAACACTGGTCCTGGGAGCTGTCCCTCTGCTATTCAGCTCAAGGCTAATACTCTATACTTGAGCCACAGTGCCACTTTCAGTTTTCTTGTAGTTAATTGGAAAAAGAGTCTCCGGGATTTCCTGCCCGGCCTGGCTTTGAACCCTATCTGAAGATCTCACCACCATCCAGCTTAGGATCACACTTCTAACAGTGTACACACAGCATATATAATGTGCATGCTCATGTATCTTTATATGAATTCTTAAGTTAAAAATCTAGGCTACAGCTTAGCCTTTACACTCACGAAAATGTTTGTAATTTAAAAGTTGATACTCCTGGAGAAATAAAACCTAAGAATGTAAAGGTGTCTGGGAAGGTCAGTTTGCATCCAGCCTGGGCAGAACAGTCATTGAAAAACTATAACAAAAGCTGGATTGGAAGAATGGCTCAAGTATTGGAATACCAGTCATGAGCAAGATTGCTGAATAAGATCTTGAGGCTTTTGCATACATACATACAATCATACACATATATACAGAGACACTTATATGTGCACACACAAATACACATATTAAGCAACTCTCAGAATATGTGGAAAAATTTAGAAAACAATAGAAAATATGTCCCGAGTAAGACTAGAATCAAATGATAATTTTTAATGTTAGAAAGTCCTCAAGTGAACCTTCTTCAAAAAGTTTAAGAATATTACATAGATAGAGACCAGAGATAGTAATAGAGTCAAGTAATCATTATTAATGTCATCAGGTCCATGGAGGAATGTATCAGAGACTCCTTCAGGTGCATTTGAAAATGTTCAAATCCTGTGTCAAATGTTAGAACATCTTTGAAAAGAGTACAAGAACACTCTGAGCAGTATAGTGGATAATATTACTGGAGAAATTCAGAATTGCTAGTCTGTATCTAGATTAAATAAACCAAGAAACTATGGGGGGGCAATTTGATACAAGGCTAGAATTCTAGCACTCAGACTAAGACAGGAGATTAGATAGTGGAATTACACAGTGATACCTTCCCTGGACCAGGTAGTATAATTTTGTCTTAATAAAACAAACCAAACAAGAAATGAATACAAAGTAGTAAGTTTGGGCTAATTTTGTCATTATGTTTTGAGAAGTCATGTTTCCTATTGAAATGCAACTCATATATAATCCTCAGTTGTGTTTGAAATTTTCTCTTCATTCATGAACATTCTTAGATGCAAAATGGCTCATGATTCCCATCCAAAATGTGAAAAAGTAAGTGATCATCATTCTGATAGATTCCAAGGAAAGGAAGAAGGATTACAAAAGCTTAAGCTTGGAAAAATAGCAAAGTTAATCTAATGTAGCACTATGTAGATCTTGCTAAATTAGAGTTTAGATTCAAAATAAATGTTTTGGTTTTGTTTGTAATTTCATATTCTATCAGATACTACAAAATCCTTTTTTTTTTTTTTTTAAATTTTTTTTATTGTAGAGATACTATACAGAGGGTTACAGTTACATGAGTGAGGTAATGAGCACACTTCCACTTCCTCTTGAACATTGTTACCCCCTCCATTGTTTCCCCCCTACCATCCCCTCCCTCCCTCCCTTCCCCAAGGTTCTTTTTTTTTTTTTTTTGATCGTGATTAAGTGATTACTTAATTTCCGGAAATTCACAGTATTGTGGAATAATGATGCTCATTTAAAGTCACAAGTTCATTCTAACTTTCCTGGAGCAAATTGTCTATCACAGTCTGTAATATATAACGGTGCTCATATGTTATATACCATATATGTGATCAGCAGCATGGGGATATTTAGTAGTGGTTCAACCAGATGAGTGGGAGTTCTTTGTTTCTTAAGTCCTGTTAGTTTTGTCATATCACCTAACATTTTGGATTCATCATCCACTTATCAGGGAGACCATGTACTGTTTGTCTCTTCGTTCTTGGCTTACCTCGCTCAACATGATTCCTTCTAGCTCCATCCATTTCCCTGCAAATGCCATTATTTTGTCATTTCTAATGGCTGCATAATATTCCATTGTGTATAGATACCACAATTTTTGGATCCATTCATCTGTGGTGGGGCATCTAGGTTGTTTCCATATCCTAGCTATTGCGAACAGTGCTGCAATAAACATGGAGGTGCACGTGTCCTTGTATGTTGGTTCCTGTTGTTCAGGGTAGATGCCTAGAAGTGGTATGACTGGGTCGTAAGGGAGGTCAATCTTTAGCTTTCTAAGGACCCTCCAGACTGCTTTCCAAAGTGGTTGTATGAGTATACATTCCCACCAGCAGTGTAATAGCGTTCCTCGTTCTCCACATCCCCTCCAGCATTTGTCGTTGGCTGATTTGTGGATGTGGGACATTCTGACTGGGGTAAGGTGGTATCTCAGGGTTGTCTTTATTTGCATTTCCTTCACCACCAGGGATGATGAACATTTCCTCATGTGTTTCTTTGCCATTTTTATTTCTTCATTTGAGAAGTCCCTCTTTAGTTCCCTTGCCCATTTAGTAATTGGTGTGTTGGGTTTGGGAGGGATTAGTTTCTTGAGTTCCCTGTATATACAGGATGTTAACCCCTTGTCTGATATATTGCTGGTAAATATTTTTTCCCAATTAGTTGGTTGTCTTTCTAGCTTGGTTGCGATAGCTTTATCTGTGCAGAAGCTTTTTATTTTAAGGTAGTCCCATTTGTCGAGTCTCTCTCCAATTTGTTGTGACCCTGGGACTCTGTTCAGGAAGTTCCTTCCTGTGCCTATTAGTTCAAGTGTCTCTCCTACTCTGTCCTGCAGTAGTTTCAGAGATTCAGGTTTAATGTTAAGGTCTTTAATCCATTTTGAGTTGATGTTGGTGCATGGTGATAGGCTGGGGTCCACTTTTAGTTTTCTGCATGTGGCTGCCCAGTTTTCCCAGCACCAGCGGTTGAAGAGGCTGTGTTTCTTCCATTGTATGTCTTTGGCTCCTTTGTCGAATATCAGCTGGCTGTAGGCCTGTGGATTTATTTCTGGATCTTCTATTCTGTTCCATTGGTCTTCGGGTCTGTTTTTGTGCCAGTACCATGCTGTCTTTGTTATTATAGCTCTGTAGTAGAGTTTGAAGTTCGGCATGGATAGCCCTCCCATATTGTCTTTATCCCCTAGAATTGTTTTGGCTATTCTAGGTCTTTTGTTGTTCCATATGAATTTTTGGACTGTTTTCTGTATTTCAGTGATGTACGTCATTGGGATTTTAATAGGAATTGCGTTGAATTTGTATATTAGTTTTGGAAGTATTACCATCTTTACTATATTAAGTCGGCCTATCCAGGAGCATGGGAGGTCTTTCCATTTCCTGGTGTCTTCTGCAATTTCTTTCTTTAACTTTTTATAGTTCTCATTAAATAGTTCTTTTACATCTTTGGTTAGGTTAATTCCTAAATATTTTATTTTTCGGGAGGTTATTGTGAATGGGGTTGCTCCCTTTATTTCCCTCTCTTCCTGTACATTATCAGTGTATAGGAAGGCAACTGATTTTTGTGGGTTTATTTTGTATCCTGCTATTTTGCCAAAGTGATTTATGATTTCTAAGAGTTTGGGGATGGAGTTTTTGGGATCGTGGAGGTATAGTATCATGTCGTCTGCAAAAAGGGATAGTTTAACTTCTTCTTTTCCTATGCGGATCCCTTTAATGTCTTTTTCTTGCCTTATTGCCCTGGCTAAGGGTTCTAGGACTATATTGAAGAGGAGTGGAGACAGTGGGCATCCTTGCCTTGTTCCTGATTTTAGGAGAATTGGTTGTAGCTTTTCCCCATTAAGTATAATATTGGCTATTGGTCTGTCATAAATGGCTTTTATTGTTTTTAGAAATGTTCCTTCTATTCCTATTTTCTCCAGAGCTTTTAGCATGAATGAATGTTGAATTTTGTCAAAGGCCTTTTCTGCATCTGTAGCGATAATCATGTGATTCTTGACCTTGGCTCTGTTGATATGTTGGATTACATTTATTGACTTACGTATGTTAAACCATCCCTGTGTCTCTGGGATGAAGCCTACCTGGTCATAGTGAATTATTTTTTTTATGTGTTTCTGGATTCTGTTAGCTAGAATCTTGTTAAGGATCTTTGCATCTGTGTTCATCAAGGAGATTGGCCTGTAATTCTCCTTTTTGGTTGGGTCTTTGCCTGGTTTGGGGATGAGTGTGATATTGGCTTCGTAGAATGAGTTTGGGATAGCTCCTTCCTTCTCTGTTTCTCTGAAGAGCTTGAGGAGTATGGGTATTAGTTCTTGTTTAAAGGTCTTATAGAATTCTGCTGTGAATCCATCTGGTCCTGGGCTTTTTTTTGTTGGAAGACTTTTGATAGCTTCCTGTATCTCATTATAGGATATTGGCTTATTTAATTGGTTAACTTCTTCTTTGCTCAGTTTGGGCAACTTGTATTTCTCTAAAAATGCATCCATTTCTGCCCGATTTTCTTCCTTTAGAGAGTATAGCTTTTGAAAGTAGTCTGTTAGAATTGTTTGGATATCTTGGGTACGTGTGGTGATGTTTCCCGTGGCATCCCTAATCCTATTAATATGGGTTTCCTCTCTTCTTTTTTTAATTAATCTAGCCAATGGGCCACCAATTTTGTTTATTTTTTCAAAGAACCAGCTTTTTGTTTGGTTTATTTTGGTTATGGTTTTCTGATTTTCTAATTGGTTAATCTCTGCTTTTAATTTGGTTATCTGGCTTCTTCTAGTAGCTTTAGGTTCCATTTTTTCCTGTTTTTCTAGCTGTTTTAATTGCAACATGAGATTATTTACTTGGTCTGTCTCCATTCTCTTGATGTGGGCACTGAGGGCAATAAATTTGCCCCTCAGGACTGCTTTTGCTGTGTCCCACAAGTTTCTTTGTGAGGTGTTTTCATTTTCATTGAGTTGTAGGAAATGCTTTATTTCTTCTCTGATCTCTTCTGTTATCCAGGCATTGTTAAGGAGTGTGCTGTTCAATTTCCATGTATTGGAGAAATTTCTGCGGTATGCTTTGTTATTGAGAGCTAGCTTGATTCCACTGTGGTCAGATAGGATACAGGGGATTATGTCGATCCCTTTGTATTTGCCTAAGTTCCTTGCATGAACTATGATATGGTCTATTTTGGAGAAAGTTCCATGAGCTGCTGAGAAGAATGTGTACTGTGTTGTTTTAGGGTGAAATACTCGGTAGATGTCAGTTAATTCCGCTTGCAGTATGGCCTCTCTTAATTCGGTAGCTTCTTTGCCAATCCTCTGGTTGGTAGACCTGTCCTTTGGTGAGAGTGGTGTGTTAAAGTCTCCTAGTATTATCGTATTGGGATCTATTTTATTCTGTAAGTTTGAGAGCATTTGTTTGACATATCTGGGTGCACCAATATTTGGGGCATATAAGTTGATGATGGTTATATCCTCCTCTTGGATTGTTCCCTTTATTAATATGTAGTGTCCGTCCTTGTCTTTCTGTACTGATTTTAATGAAAAGTTTATTTTGTCAGATATCAGGATAGCTACACCTGCTTTCTTACTGGGGGCGTTTGATTGGTAAATCCTTTTCCACCCCTTCACTCTGAGTTTGTTTGTATGTTTGGCT
This sequence comes from Dipodomys merriami, assembly GCF_024711535.1. Taxonomy (NCBI): domain Eukaryota; kingdom Metazoa; phylum Chordata; class Mammalia; order Rodentia; family Heteromyidae; genus Dipodomys; species Dipodomys merriami. The sequence goes on along the minus strand of NW_027202993.1, from coordinate 1,222,868 downwards.
GAGAGGTGGGTCTCCTGAAGGCAACAGATGGATGGGTCTTGTTTTCTTATCCAGTCCTCAGTTCGTTTTCTTTTAATTGGCGAATTCAGCCCATTTATATTAAGAGAAAGTATAGAGAGATGCATTGTTGTCCCTGCCATTCCGTTTTCCTAAGTTTTTCTTTTTTCCTTTCCTCCTGTGTTTGCTCAGTTAGACTTTGAGTAATGCCTGTTTGGGGCAGGCCCCAGTTCCTGGCTGCTTTCTTCAGGTTGTGTCCCCCCTCTTAGAATTCTTTGTAATGCTGGCTTAATGTTTATGTATTCATTTAGTTTTTCTTTGCTATTAAAAGTTTTCAGTTCTCCATCAAATGTGAATGCTAGCTTTGCCGGGTAGATCAGTCTGGGTTGGCAGTTATTGGCTCTCAGGGCTCGTATGGTGCTTTCCCAGGCTTTTCTTGCATTCATTGTTTGTGTGGAGAGATCTGCAGTAATTCTTATTTTTTTCCCATTGTAGTATAGCTCCTTCTTCATTTTTGCTGCATGCAGGATTGTTTCCTTATTATTCAGATCTATCATTTTTACTATAATGTGTCTAGAAGTGTTTCTCCTGGGGTCTTGCTTGTTGGGTGTTCGATAAGCTTTTGTGATGTAGTTAAGATGGTCGTTTTTGAGGTGGGGAAAATTTTCATTGATTATCTTGTTAAATAGGTGTTGCATTCCCTTGCTCTGGAATTCCTCACCTTCGTCCACTCCAATTATGGGAAGGTTAAATTTTTTAGCATTATCTGCTTGCTCTTGAATATCCCTTTGGTTTAATTTGAGTAATTTTTCCATATCTGTCACTTTTTGGTCCAGTTGGTGTATTCTGTCTTCTGTATCTGACACTCGACCTTCCATTTCATTCACTCTGTTGACAGTGGCTTCTATTGTGGTTTGCATGGAGGAAATGGATCCCTTTATGGATTCAATGTTGGTTCTCAGAGTACTGATCTCACCTCTCAATGAGGTATGCATTACCTCTAATTTGGCGTTTATCTCACTTCTTATTGAGGTTTGTGCAGCTTCTATTTTTGCATGCATCTCTTGTTTGATACCCTGTATCTCTTTGGATAGTTCATCCTTGTGCTCTTTCAATTTCTGATAAATTTCTCGCTTTATTTCTTGAGTCATTGCCTCCAGCAACCCTTGGAAGTAGCCTTTGTCTTCCATTCCTGCTTTGCTCCCACTGGGGCTCTCCCCTGTGTGGCTGCTGGCTTTTGAGGTGAGCTTGCTGTACTGGGTGGTAGTAAACCTTGTGATTTTTCTCTGTGATTTTCGCATGGAGGTTCAGGAGACTGCTCTTCAATTTTGTTTTGGTGTGTCTGTCTTTGCTTGGTTGCTGATTCTGTATTGGTAGAGAGAGTCTGTGCCTGATCTGGGTTCTGTTGGGAGCCTATTTCCAGCTGCTATTCTGACTTACTTAGGATTCTCAGCTCTCTGCTGTAGATTGCTGACAGTTCCCGCCTTTGGAAGGGTTGAGCAGCCTAGACTGCTTGTGTTTGCTCCTACGGGTGCTCTTGTGAAGAACAGATGCTCTGGATGCACTCTCCCAAATGCTGGAGTCTGCTATGGGCTCCTGATGTGTTTTTGTTTATTTGTTTTGGGCTGGTTGTGGGCTTGAACTCTAGGTTTGGGTGCTGTCCCTCAGCTTTTCAGCTCAAGGCTGGCACCCTACCGTTTGAGCCACAGCACCACTTCTGACCCTTTTTGCTTTTGTGATGCTGAGGAATCAGATGCAGGGCCTCATACATCCAAGACTATCACTCTATTGCTGAGCCGCCTTAACAGTCTGAGCTCCTGCTTACTATCAGGTGCTGGCAGCCTGTGTTGCCCAATTCCCAGTCTAGGGTATATGGGTGGAGTTTTGGTGGGGTTTGGGCTTCTCTTGTCCTGGGCCTCCAGGTCTTTTGTTGTCACAGGCGTGCTTCCCGGGGGAGTGTTGTTTCCTGGTTTTCTCCCCTCTGTTGAGGCGTATGCTCAGCTTTTTACTTCAATTGGGAGGAGTTGGTTGTGTTGTTCAGGCGCCGGATCCCCGGGCTTGGTTCCGGCCCCAGCCTGGAGCGCGCTTGTTAGGCCTGTGCTGATGTGTATACCCCCTAGGTTATACAGCCTGGGGGACACAGTTCAAATTTCTTCTACTGTTGGTAGTCTTGACCCAGGGGCGCTGTTCCTGGCTTGGGCATTTAAGCTCCCTTCCAGGGGTGCTCTTGCTCTAGCCTGGCCAGCTGAGTGTGCTCCACGGGCTGGTGGAGCTCTCAAACAGTTCCCAGTTTTAGTGGGTCCTGTGGTCCGGGTGCTGGGGTAGGGAGTCTAGGTCAGGGTCTGGGGATTCCCTCCAGCTCTGGTCTCCCTTGAGGGATACACTTCCCCTGTGGGGTACTCACCCTGGAGCTGGTTGTTTCTGTGTGGTGTAGGTCGTCAGTTGTTGTTGCAATCCGGGCTGGGTTGGGCGGTGGTGGCTCTGTGTGATTCTTTTCTGTCTCTGCCTCTGTCGAAGCTGTTGGGTGGAGAGTGTCCATGCTCAGGCAGCTTCTTCTCGGTACCTCTGGGGCCCAAGTGACCCCGCCGGGTTGTTGCGATCGTGATCGGGCGGGCGGGTGGTCTGCAGACAGGACCCTTTGTCGCGCCGAGCCGCTTTGGCGGGATGGAACCTCTCTGCTCGGGTGGAGAGTGCTGGATCGTTGCGATCGCGATCAGGCGGGCCGGGTGGTCTGCCGCAGGTCCTTTTGTCACTCTGCTGATGCCGAGCGGCTTTGGCGGGATGGAGCCTCTCTGCTCGGGTGGAGAGTGAGGGGTGGGGGTGGGATCCTCGTGGAGACTCCCGGCTGGTAGGTTTCTCTGTTCCTGGCGATCTGCTGTTCTGCAAACCAGTACCTGATGTTCTGACCAAAATCCTTTTTAAGTAGAGGGTTTAATTGACAAATTTACAAATGTTTCTTGCATGCTATTTGCCTAGAATATTCTTTCATGAGAGTTATAATTAGAACTCAGTTAGTAGATAATTCCAAAACTTCATGTATAAAATGATAATGTGAATGATAATGTGAATAATGTAGACAGAGTTGGCAAAAAATGGATGATATTAATTTATAAATTTAGAAAAAGGGCGATTTTTTGAGGCTTTGGTATAACATGGTATGAAGAGAATAATTGTGTGACATCTTCTTTCTTCTACCTGTATGTAAGACAGGAAGCAATTTCCTTAATTATGTGCCTCTGTATACAGTGAGAAAAATGCTAGGTTTGGGATTTGTTTTATTTTCGTTTTTGTTTTATTTGTTTGTCCTAGGGCTTGAACTCGGGGACTGGACACTGTCTCTGAGCCTGTTTATGCTCAAGGCCCGTGCCCTACCACTTCAACCTCAGCTCACTTGTGTCTGGCTTTTCCTAAGAACTTTATTGGAGATAAGAATCTAGAGAACCTTCCTGCCTGGGTGGGCCTTTGCCAATGTCTAGTGCATTGGGGTCCCTGGGTAAGGGTAACGAAATCACCAGGACACTGGGAATGCAGAGTGCAAACAGCAATTGCCACTACATGCTGTGCTTTATTGTTAGTGGTATTTAACGACAAGCAAGCATGATCTTTGCCAAAATTTAATCAGAAGACATTGACACAAAAATTTCAACAAGTACATTTTTACTTGACCTATGAGACAATGACTTGGTATATTATTATCTAAACTATTTTAGTGCAAGCTCAAACCAGTCAGGAAAATTCTTGACTAGCTGTTCATCTATGATTAAGCAAGAAAAAGAGCTACTTCCTCAGCTCCCAGGAGTCTGTGACATGTGTTTTGAGATAGGGAGAGAGAACATTTTCCCTCTCTAGCCCGGCATGCCAAGAGCTTTCCTAATACTCAAACTCGGTCTTCAGATAATCCTGAGGCCTGAGCCTGAATCACTCTGCCCCTTCAACCTAGACCCTGAGTCTTCACAGGCTTTTAACTGTAATCTTACAAGCTTAGCATCCTTATTATCTATGATATTTAAAAAGTATAAATATAAATAATATTTCCAAGAATACCAGTGGAGGAAAAATGATGCAACCCAGTTTATAGTGGTGTTCTTTCCAGAACATGGAGGGTATCACATTAGCAGAGGTGCAGTGTATTTTCACAATGGAGATAAGCTATTCTTGATGTGAATTAAGGGAATTTTGAGGTGCACCCTACAAGTTGGAAACTGGTGTTCTAGGATGACTTTATGGCATAAATCTTGTGATTGATGGTCAAAAAATAATAGCTTAATCTGACAAACAACTGCTTACTCTTGAAGAATTAATTATAACATGCTTCATAGTTTTATCCTTTATCAGAATGTGGCTCTTTTTCTGTTCACTTCTCAGTCTGTAACACCCCATTGGAAAATGCACCTATTGCAGAATTACATAACATGCAAACAGGTATATTTTGAATCTCTCAGGAATGGAATGTTCAGAATTTGAAAATGAGTAGTTATTAGTCATAGGAATTTTGAAGAACACATACATTCTGTCCTCTTAACAACTTATTAACTTTTAAAAGTTATGGGTTTCCATAGAATTAAACTGTTTTCTCTTTTAGTATAAGAAAGTACTAAATTTATTCTATTTTCAAAATATTGGCAAGTATATTGTGAAAAACTTTTCTAGTTGGATATCATTCAAGTTGATGACCCTCTGATAAAGAAGAGGTAATTAATTCAAATTAGATGCTAAATAATACTGATTTTTAAAAAGTTACTACATAAAGAATAATATTTACTATACCAAAACAGTGAAATTTTATTTCATCAGCTTATTTTTTAAATTTAATTTTAATGTGAAAGTGATGTGCACTGGGGTTATAGCCATTGGAAGGTACTGAATACATAACTTTTCCAACCCTTCCAATTGTTTAATAAGTGCATCAGCAATATTAGAAGCATCATCATTTTTGAATTGTTTACCAAAATTCTCATGTACATTAAATTGTAACTGAGGAATCAATTGAGCAGCAGTAGAATTTCCAGATAAATACTGCTGTATTACATTCTAATCATGTATAGATTTATTATATTTTACATTAGTAATGCAAAAGGTAGTAAAATTCCAATTACATTTTAACAATAACTGTTTTTCCACAACCAATAACTTGTGTCCTAACCATCCCACTGTCTGTTTAAGAATATTAATATCTGTTTGTAATAGAGCATCAATTTCTACCTGGGAGACCCACAATTCATGTGAATCCCGGTGCCATTCTTCCACAAAGTTTTAATTTGTAAGGAAGTGTGTAAGGCAATTCCAGACACGGCAGCAACAGTGGTAGTAGCAATTAAGCTTAAGATCACAGCTACAATGGCTCCAATCATGCGCTTTGTACATTTTAGTAGTTTGGTAAAAAATTCAATAACAACACTATCCAAAGGATTTTGGGACCATTCTCTTCCTAATTAAACAGGTAGCCAAATATGAGTTCTTTGTTGTAATATCATAGTACTAAACTGTCATTAAAATTAAGAGAGGATTTAATGCAAGAACACAGGCGACAATTAATTAAAACAAGAAATAGTAGGAGAAAATGTAAATTTTCCCACTAAAAGTGCATAAGGCAGAGCTACACAAGCAGTTGCATCATAAGATTTGTACAAAGTAAAATTATAAGTGGAGGCAGAGTTCGCCGTCCCTGAAAACGATCCATTTGATAGCATCATGGGTTTCAGCGCCGCTGCGACCTTCCAAAGATGAGTCTGAACAGCAGTGGGTGCAGCCATGAAAGCCCATAGAGCATCTGCAATGCCTCCATCTCCCCAGGCCATAAATCGAACTCCAGTAAGCGATCCATTAATGGCTTCCGGCATCCTAGTAACATTTGATAAGTCACATCTGGTAATATTCCATTCTGAACATGTGTTAATAAACTGTCCAAAAGGTCCTCAATTAATAAAATTATTGAACATTTTTCCAAATGTTCCTCTACACTCTTGCCACACAAAAGGCTGATATTTTAAATCAATATAAGTAACATCAGGGCACATAGGTAAGGATAACTCGCCATCAGTGACACTTTCCCAGCTACTATTAATGGCCAAGAAGTTAATTGCTGAAACTGTGTTTTAGAATTGGAAGTGCGTTTCCAAGGTAAAACCCAATGTTGCCAATTCATTACTAAACATGGAGGAGGCCCCAGACAACAGGCAAGGAATGAGTATAGTAAGTAAAATTTAAAAAGCTACCATCATCCTTATTGCAAAATGTGAAATTAGTCCAAGGAGGAGATAAAACAGCAGGAAGAGTATAGACGGTTATATCCCCAAACAACAGGTTCCAATAAAGGAGGGTTAGGAACAAAGGCCCAATAACTTACATTAGCATTAGCATGGACAGAGTTTACAGTAAGCAGGGCACACATGGCCAGGAACAAGTTCTCAGCAGTGACAGGTTTACCATTGAATTGTAACATCTTTTGTCCTTCTCCAGTCAACTTTTGAAGCTGCCCCCAGATGGGCAGTGGGGATTTCTTTTTTTTTATTTTTTTATTTTATTTTATTTGTGAACATACTGTACAGAGGGGTTACAATTACATGGGCAGGATAATGTGTACATTTCTTATCAAGCATTGCAGCCTCCTCCTTTGTTTACCCTTCACATCCCTTCCCAGCCTCCCCCCCCCCCGTCCCAATCCTTCTCCCCCCCCCCCGCCCCGCCCCCCTGCATCGACGTTGTAAAGCTCGATTTGGACATGACAACTTGTACTTCTCATTGTTGCAACAGGTCCACCTGTATCCTTAAACGACTTGTTTTTCCCCATCTCCTCCACAAGTCATAGTGAAATCAAATATAGTGAAAGCAGGGGTTATACTGTGGAGGAGGGACATACATAGCAACAAAGAAATAATCTTATAAATGCGTTAGAAACACATGCTTGAAAGAAAAAAGCATTAAAGTACATATCTAAGGGTTCTTTTCCCGCAACTGGTGGCTGATTCCTTGAAGGATACAGGGCTGTCCTCACTGGACCGCATCTGTATCCATCAGGCAGGAAGTTAGTATTGTTTGCCATCCTGTGTAGACACAAAACCCTATCCTCGTCCCTTATGTCATAATGTTCCTAGTTGCCATTCTGCATCCAATGCAATCTTAATCCATACAGAAGCATTTAAATAAGGTTTTTCTTATATTTGTTCAAAATAGCGCTCAGCTCTAGTTAAAATATCTCCTTGTGGTAAGTTTAAAATTTTAAGAGCATAAAGAGCTTGATATAAAATTATTTTAGTATTTTGCACGGATATCCACAAAATATCCACACCCTCATCCAACCTTTTCCTCCTTTTTAATTTTTTAATTTGTTATTTTAGTATGCCATGAACTCGTTCAATAATGGCTTGTCCTTGGGAGTTGTATTCTATTCCTGTAATATGTACCACATCATAAAGTTCACAAAATCTTTTAAATCTGATACTTTTATAGGCTGGTCCATTATCAGTCTTTATTTTGGCAGGCACTCCCATAATGGCAAAAGCTTCCAATAAGTGTTCTATTTCGTGGTTAACAGTTTCTCCCATAAGGGCAGAAGCCCAAACAAATTTGGTATACGTATGTATTGTAACATGTGCAAAGGAAAAACGGCCAAAGGCTTATACATGGATTATATCCATTTGCCAGAGCTGATAAGGTTTTAATCCACGAGGATTTACTCCAGCAGGTACAACTCTCAAATGCATTGGTCTGCAGATAGGACACCTTTTTATAATTTGTTTAGCTTGAGAATAAGGTATTTTATAATGTATATGTAAATGGCTAGCATTTGTATGTAAATGAGCATGATCCTGTTTAGCAGAAGCAAAACTAATTTATCAACCTTATTATTGCCATATACAAGGTAGCAGGTAACGAAGAGTGAGCTCTGATGTGAGTTACAAACACTTTGGCATTACGTTGTTGTAGTAAAGCTTGTAATTGTTTAAATAGTTGGTTTAGCTGGGGTTTAGATGAATGTGTAACTCCAGTGATATTAGTCACAACTCCTACAGCACAGGCAGAATCAGTAACAATATTAACATCTCCCACAAAACCTTGTAACATCTTAATAATAGCAAAAAGTTCATTTTGTTGAACTGAGGCTTAAGAAGTTGTTTGTACCCAATATTTATTTGTTGTCCAGTAGCACTTTTTGTTTTGGAGCCATCTGTAAAAACGGTAAGAGCAGTGGAAATAGGGGCCTTGGTAATTATATTATTAATGACAAGTTGTTGTTTATGCAAGCAATCCCACAATCTACCTTTGCGAAAATGATAGGAAAATTGCCCAGTACAATTTACTAATGCTATTTGTAGCGTTTCAGAGAGGTTTAACAAATATTTTAGTTGGAATTTTGGCAAAGGAAAGATAATTTCAAATAAATCATACCCTGATATGGTAAATACCCGTTGCCTGACCTGTTGAATAATAATTGCCAACTGTTGTTCATAAGGCATAATATTGTTTGTAAATCTATGCTGTGTATAAATCCATTCTAATGGCATCTCATTTTTTTGTATAATTCTTGTTGGGTATTTCCATGTATCTAAAATACATACATTTATGAGTTGATTGAGCGTTACTCGATGTAAAAACATTTTTTTAATTCTCTGTTCTACAAATTGTACTTCTCTTTCATCTTCCTTAGTTAAAGTTTTTTTGCTATGTAAATCAGGCTCTAATTGTAACAATGAAAGCAAATTATGTAATTGGTAAGTAGGAATTCCTAAGGCAAATAATATCTCCTGGGAACTTGAAAATCATTTAACGTATGTAATTGATCACGTCGTAAAGATATTTTTTGAGGTGTCACTGTTTTTCTACAAACAACATATCGTGATGGAGACATAGAATTCCATTGTGTATATATACCACATTTTCATGATCCATTCATCTACTGAAGGGCATCTGGGTTGGTTCCAGATCTTAGCTATGGTAAATAATGCTGCAATAAACATAGTTCTGCTGGTAGCTTTAATGTGGTCTTATTTGTAAACATTTGGGTAAATGCCCAAAAGTGGGATTGCTGAGTCATAGGGGAGCTCGATGTGGAGTCTTTTGAGGAAACTCCATATTACTTTCCAAAGTGGTTGAACAAGTTTACACTCCCACCAACAATGAAGTAAGGCTCCCTTCTGTCCACATCCCCTCCAGCATCTGTTGTTATTAGAGTTCTTGATTTTAGCCATTCTAACTGGGGTGAGGTGGTATCTCAATGTTGTTTGGATTTGCATTTCTTTTATGGCTAGGGAGGTTGAGCATTTCTTCATGTGTCTATTGGCCATCCTTCTTTCTTCTTCAGAGAAGTTTCTTTTTAAGTAATTAGCACACTTATTTATTGGGCAGTTGTTTCTCTGAGGATTTGTTGTTGGGGAATTTAATTTTTTGAGTTCCAAGTATATTTTAAATATGAGACCCTTGTCCATTGTATGGCTAGTGAAGGTCTTCTCCCAATCCGTGGGCTTTCTATTGATCTTGATAGCTATGTCCTTTGCCATGCAGAAGCTCTGCAACTTCATGCAATCCCATTTGTCGAACCATTCTTTGAATTTTTTCTGTTTCCGGGTCTCTATTATGAAAAATTCGGCCTGCGCCAAGGAGACCTAGGGTTTCTCCTATTCCATCCTGTAATGTTTTCAGAATGTGTGCTTTGACGCCGAGGTCTTTAATCCATTTTGAGTTGATTCTTTTGCAGGGTGATATATAAGGATGTAGCTTTAATTTTTCTACATATAGTAAACCAATTTTTCCAGCACCATTTACTGAAGAGGCTGTCTTTCTTCCATTGTATTTTTTTAGCTCCCTTATCAAAGTTTAGATGGCTGTATGTCTCTAGGTTCATTTCTGGGTTGTCAATTCTATTCCATTGGTCCTGAGGTCTGTTCTTGTGCCAGTACCAAGCTGTTTTGATTTCAATGGCTTTATAGTAGAATTTGAAATTTGGTATTGATATTCCTCCAGCAGTGTTCTTTCTGTTGAGGAGCGTTTTTGCTATTCTGGGTCTTTCATTGTTCCATATGAATTTTTGGATTTCCTCTTCTATTTCCTTGAAGAATGACGTTGGAATTTTGATAGGTATCACATTGAATTTGTAGATAGCCTTGGGAAGTATTGTTATTTTCAGGATGTTAATCTTTCCAATCCAGGAGCATGGAGGATGACATTGCCCCCATTTGTTAGGAAATGGAAAGACTTGGAAAAAAATTATATTCAGTGAAGTAAGCCAAGCCCAAAGAAACATACGTCCCATGATTTCCCTTATTTGCAATATCTAGTATATGTATGAGTCAAGCAGAAAAGGTCAGACAAGGTGATGTTAGAAAAATGAATCCTAAGATATGTATTTAAATGTTTTTTTCTTTCATGCATTTGTTTCTAACCTATTTATAAGATTATTTCTTTGTTGCTTTGTATGTCACTAACCCACTGTATAACCCCTGCTTTCACTGTATTTGATGTCGGTATAATTTGTCGAATGGAAGGGGAAAAACAAGTCATTTAAATAAGGATACATTTGGAACTGTTGCAACAATGAGAAGTACAAGTTGTCAAGTCGAAAACGAACTTTACATCTTGGGCGGGGATTAGGTGGGGGGGGAGGGAAGATGGGAAGGGATGGGAAGGGTTAACTAAGGAGGAGGCTACAATGCTTGATAAGAAATGTACTCACTCTCTTGCCCATGTAATTGTAACCCCTCTGTACCATATTTTCACAATAAAAAAAACAAAAAAAAACAAAAAAAAATCCTAAATATTTTACCTCCATATCTTTTTGTATTTTTTCAGGTACTATTATTACTACAAAATCTTTAAATATAGAGGGTAAACACTGTAACACCATTTCTAATTCTGTCACATTTGGTCCTGCAAATAAAATATCATCCATATAATGAAAAATATAAATGTGAGGCCATTTTTGTTTAACAGGTTTTAAGGCCTTATCAACATATATCTGACACATAGTTGGAGAATTCATCATTCCTTGGGGCAACACCTTCCATTGGAAGTGCTGATGAGGGGTTTGATGATTTATTTGTCATAAAGAAAAGGCAAATCTTTTATAATCTTTTACATGTACAGGAATGGTAAAAAAGCAATGTTGTAAATCTATTACTACTATTGGCCAACTTTTACGAAGCATGGCAGGCGACAGTATACCAGGTTGAAAAGCCCCCGTAGGGTACATGGATGCTTTACCTCCTTGTAAATCAGTCCGCAATCTTCATTTCCCTGACTTCTTTTTAATAACAAATATTGTAAAATTCCATGGTGACATAGACTGCTCAATATGTCCTTTGGTTAACTGTTCTTCAACTAATTGATGAGTTGCTTCTAATTTTTCTTTAGATAAAGGACATTGTTGAATCCAAAGAAGTTACTCAGATTTCCATAATATCTCAATGGGCTCCATCTAAAAATGTTAAAATTGAATATGAGCTCCCCATTGTTCCAGTACATCTCTACCAATTATGTTAACTGGAACTTCCATAATATAATGTTTAAGGACAGCTGTCTGTCCGTCTTCTGATATTATAGTACCATACGACACTGAGAGCTAGAAAAGAGCAGCGAGAGAGCGCCTCTGGGCCTGGGCTAGGCCTTTATCTAGGGTATGGGCAGAGAAAGTTGTGGCCACATCAAATTCAGATGTGACCTCAGTGGATGCAGATGTGACCTCTTTCAGGTGTCCCAGTTGCCTATGTAACGCAGGGACTGGGTGGAGACTTTGCTGCAAGGAGGGTGGAGTCTTTCGCCATCCTGGAGCAGACCTTACATTCCAGGCTTTTAATAATCATAAAATAGGGTGTGGATTATTTCTGGCTACTTCCTGCTGACAAGAGGGGGTCGACAATAGGGGTAAAAGGCTGGAATTTGGTCCCCTCCCAGAGAAGGCAGTGAGCAGCAGTGGTCCCTTGGTGGCGTGAGTCCTTAGATGAAGTCTGGAGAAGTCTCATGAGCGTTGAGGGGCTGGAAAAAAATACTAGAGAGCAAATAAATGGCAAGAGGAAGGACTTGGGGCTGAGAATGTTGTAGAAATGTCCCTAGCTACTTCTGATATCTGGTGACTAGGTAGAGAAGTCAGGTGACAAAGGCAAGAATATAAATTCCTGTTCAGTTAATACATATTGAGGTATAGACATTGGATGGGCAGGCTTCTTCCTTCCACTGACCTCCTGGCTCTGGTTAATTTTGAAAGGGCAGGCACAAAGTAGCTGATGTGTCATCTCCTCTTACTCCTCTCCATGTTCCCTTGTTCCCCAGACTGGCTGTGTCTAACTGCTCATTGCTGTGATGGCTTGTCCCAGTTGGTATTCAAGGAGGTTGGAACTCAAGGGCTGGGCATGGTCCCTCAGCACTTCTTCTCAAGGCTAGTACTCTACCACTTGGAGTTACAATAGCACTTCCAGTGTTTGGCTGCTTAGAGATAAGAGTCTTGAGCCATGCTTGCAGCCGGGCTCTTTGCAGGTTAGTTGGGAGATGGAGTCTTAGGGATTTTTCAGCCCGGGCTGTCTTTAAACTGCAATCTTTGCCACAAAAGCCCTTTATTATTTCCAATTAAAGCAAAAAGGAGATCAAGTAGAATAAGTACAGCTTACCTGGTTCTTATCAAGAATTGACAGACAAATATTCTGAAATGACAAAACTCATTATATGTGATGAGAATTTCAGCACACATATGCCTAGTATTTTAGAACCATGTAGTCAGTAGAATACACAACACAAAACAAAAAGGCTTATCAAGAATTGCCAACAAATATTCTGAAATGACAAAACTCATTATATGTGATGAGAATTTTAGCACAGATATGCCCAGTATTTTAAAAACATATAGTCAGTAGAATATACAACACAAAACAAAAAAGGCAAAACAAAAAACCTAAAATTTTGAAAACAATGTTTAGACATCTTTGCTAACAAAGCACATCACATGGTTGGGCCTCATTTACCAGGGCCTGTGAAAAAAGCAAATTGCTAGCAAGGCATCTTAGAATAGCTGAATGGAGTAGTAAGTTTGGTGGAAGGTTAAGGGCCAGATGGGGCCAAAACCTTAAGCCACCATGTGGCCAAGATGGCAAACTCAAGATGGCAAATTTCTGAAAAAAACAAAATGCAAAGACACCCTGAACAAATAGACCAAGACTACAATTGGCTAGCCTTTGAGAGAGAACCTAGAGGGGGTCCGTGGGACCCAGCCTGCATCTCACTCTTCAGGGCACAAGCCAAAATGTAAAAAAAGAAAGGGAGAGATAGGGAAAGTTGGACATGAATGGCAGAGAGAGAGCAAAGAGAGCCTGAAAATAAACAGAATTCTGACCATTTACCATTGCAGTAGCCAAAACTGTCTACATCTGAGAATGGCATAAAAATGAGGCGCTCTAGCTTTCCAGGGAGTGCAGGAGACATTTCAATGGGGTTTCACGGCTCAGGCGTGATTCCCAGCACCCCATTAAATAAGTAGGAGAGTCAGTCTGGTGAGTGAAGGAGAGCTGACGAGGCAAAGCGTCTTGACTCCCCCCAGAGCCCTCTAGAGAGAGCAACAGAGAACCATAGAGTAGCTTCACTCACCAGAGTAGAGAAGTGGTGTGGATGTGGATGTGAAGGCCAGCAATGGTATCAATGCACTGTGTCTTCAGCAGACAGATGGGTTGGCAAAAAGCCATCAGAACTGTGGGTATTCCTCAGAGCAAAAAGGGAAAAACAAACAGAAAAAGTAAAAAGAGGGAAAAAAACAGAGAAATCCCAGCTATTATGACTTTAAGCCCTTTATCCGAGTCATGCCACCATTTATATTAGGTTTTTAATAAAAGGTAGCTGAGTAAGAACAGCACCACGCACGTGGTATTCAGGTAAGGGGTAGATTTATTCAGTAGACCTGCTGGGACCAGGCAAGGTTGGCACTCCACGTGGTTCGGAAAGGCCTAGGAAAGAGAGAGCTGGGAAAGAGAGAGGTAAGAAAGAGAAGAGAGAGAGCTAGAAAAGAACACTGGGAAAGCAGAGAGAGAACAGAGAGGAAGAAAAGAACAGTGAGAACAGAGAGAGAGAGCAGAGAGCTAGAAAAAAACAGTGAGAGAGCTAGAAAAGAGCAGCGGGAGAGTGCCTCTGGGCCTGGGCTAGGCCTTATCTAGGGTATGGGCAGAGGAGGTGTGGCCACATCAAATTCAGATGTGACCTCAGTGGATGCAGATGTGACCTCTTTCAGATGTCCCAGTTGCCTAGGTAATGCAGGTACTGGGTGGAGACTTTGCTGCAAGGAGGGTGGAGTTAGCTCGCCATCCTGGAGCTGACCTTACAAGGACCATACACCATCACTACCTTCTTCAGTTTACCAATATCATCAACAGCAGCACCTTCATATCTGACTGGTTGAGATATACCATTCATAGGGGGTGGTCGAATTACAGGATAAGGAAAAAATAGGCATTTCATCATCAAACTCATGGTCTGAGCCCTCTGTTTTGTGAGGGAATGATGCTGTAAAAATTGCATCGGCCAGTGAAGGAGCCGAAGGCTGCTTTACTTTCACATTTTCAGGTTCTCCTTTCACTCTGCTAATTTCCAACTCCATATGTTGTAATTTTGATAAAATCAATTCCATTTGCTCAGACATTTTATTTACACTTTCAGTTTGTTCCTTTTCAGCCTTTTTTACCTCTTGTTTTTTCTCTGTTAATTGCAATGCATCCTTATCTATTGTGTCCATAACCTCAGATTCCAATTGTAAACCTACAATAGAAGGGGTGGCCTCTTTCTTTAAGTCTGCTATTAATCTTTCCTTATTCAAAGCTTCAAAAAGGGTATGTAAAATAGCCCAAGTGGACCAAAATCTAATAGGAATCTTTTCCCCTTCTTGAACAGCTCTTTCTACATTATTCTTTACTCGTTTCCAATTATCAACATCTAATGTTCCTTCATCGGGGAACCAAGGACTCCATTCCCTAACTACATTAATACACATTTCTATGTCAGAAGAAGAAATATTTAGACCATAAGCACCAAGTAAATGTTTAAGCATATGTAAGTACGGAGTAGATTTAACTTTTCCCATCACCCTGTAATTAAAGGTACTTACCTGAATATCCCTTCCTGAATTCAACAATGAAGGGTCCCTGTTTGGGTGCCACTTGTATCATCTAGTGCCTTGGGGTCCCTGGGTAAGGGTAAAGAAATCACCAGGACACAGGGGATGCAGAGTGCATACAACAATTGCCACTCCATGGTATGCTTTATTGTTAGTGGGTATTTAAAGACAGGCAAGCATGATCGTGGCCAAG
The DNA here is from genome assembly GCF_024711535.1 of Dipodomys merriami. NCBI lineage: Eukaryota > Metazoa > Chordata > Mammalia > Rodentia > Heteromyidae > Dipodomys > Dipodomys merriami. The sequence goes on along the minus strand of NW_027202993.1, from coordinate 1,207,599 downwards.
ATTTGGTCAGAAGACATTGACACAAAAATTTCAACAGATACATTTTTACTTGACCTATGAGACAATGCCTTGGTATATTATTATTTTTTGGGGGTCCGATCGTGGGGCCTTAACTCTGGGCCTGGGCGCTTTCCCTCAGCTCTTCAGCTCAAGGCTAGCTATCTACCACTTGAGCCACAACTCCACTTCCGGCTTTTTTCTTTTTGCTTATGCGGTGCTGAGGAATCGAACTCAGGGCCTCATGCATGGAAGGCAAGCGCTCTACCAGTGAGCCACCTTCCCAGCCCTGTCTTGGTATATTATTATCTAAACTATTTTAAAGCAAGCTCAAACTACTTGTCCAATCTCAGGAAAATGCTTGACCAGCTTTTCAACTATGCTTAAGCAAGCAGAAGAGCTACTTCCTCAGCTCCCAGGAGTCTGTGATGTGTTTTGAGATAGGGAGAGAGAACATTTTCCCTCTCTAGCCCTGCATACCAAGAACTTTCCTATTACTCAAACACAGTCCTCAGATAATCCTGAGGCCGGAACCTGCATCATTCTGCCCCTTCAACCTAGACCCTGAGTCTTCACAGGCTTTTAACTGTAATCGTACAATCGTAGCATCCTTATGATCTATGATATTTAAAAAGTATAAATATAAATAATATTTCCAAGAATACCAGTGGAGGAAAAATGATGCAACCCAGTTTATAGTGGTGTTCTTTCCAGAACACGGAGGGCATCACATTAGCAGAGGTGCAGTGTATTTTCACAATGGAGATAAGCTATTCTTGATGTGAATTAAGGGAATTTTGAGGTGCACCCTACAAGTTGGAAACTGGTGGTCTAGGATGACTTTATGGCATAAATCTTGTGATCGATGGTCAAGAAATAAAAGCTTAATCTGACAAACAACTGCTTACTCTTGAAGAATTAATTATAACATGCTTCATAGTTTTATCCTTTATCAGAATGTGGCTCTTTTTCTGTTCACTTCTCAGTCTGTAACACCCCATTGGAAAATGCACCTATTGCAGAATTACATAACATGCAAACAGGTATATTTTGAATCTCTCAGGAATGGAATGTTCAGAATTTGAAAATGAGTAGTTATTAGTCATAGGAATTTTGAAGAACACATACATTCTGTCCTCTTAACAACTTATTAACTTTTAAAAGTTATGAGTTTCCATAGAATTAAACTGTTTTCTCTTTTAGTATAAGAAAGTACTAAATTTATTCTATTTTCAAAATATTGGCAAGTATATTGTGAAAAACTTTTCTAGTTGGATATCATTCAAGTTGATGACCCTCTGATAAAGAAGAGGTAATTAATTCAAATTAGATGCTAAATAATACTGATTTTTAAAAAGTTACTACATAAAGAATAATATTTACTATACCAAAACAGTGAAATTTTATTTCATCAGCTTATTTTTTAAATTTAATTTTAATGTGAAAGTGATGTGCACTGGGGTTATAGCCATTGGAAGGTACTGAATACATAACTTTTCAAACTTGTTATCCCCTCTCTCATTTTTCTCACAGTTTTTCCTTCATCACAATACCCCTCAGATGTTGTAATGTACATTTCCAACTTATTGTCTTGTGAGAATTGCTATTGCATTGGTTTGCTCTTTGTCCTTTGCCTCACCGTTTTTTTTTTTGTTCCTGTTCCCTTAACTAATTAAGGTAAATGTATACAAAATACACAGGGTACCAAAATCAAACACAGCAGAGGATAAACCTTAGGGGAAAATCTCAAAGAAAATAGAAATCACATAGTTCATCAAAAACAACAACTGCAAATAAATATTTCTTTTTCCATATCTTGGAGTTCATTTTGCTCAGCATCAGCTTATATGGTCATATATATGCATAACAAAGGCACTGGAAAATAGTAGTTTCATGGATACTATATCATGAAAACAACATGTTAACTCTTTTTGTTGGTAAGGGCGGGACTATGGTTGGTGAATTCACGATTCTGATAAAGGAATTTCAAAAGAGCTTTAAAATTTATGACAGGTAAATTTTAATTGTTCAAACTTTTTAACAACTTAGCCTATTAAGAACATTTAAAATTGTCTGGGAAAATACGCTTTCATCCAAAGAAATCCGTGTAGACTTAGTTGAGAGGGAGCAATGTGGGTGAATATGGCTCATTTTCACATTAAACAAACAAGCCTCACAAACATTGCTGTAAATCCTGTAGGTTCTCTTGAGAATTGTCCTTACCCAGGAAATATACTCTCACTGGGTGAAACAAGGTTGCAATGGAATTTAAATTCAAAGTTCTTTTAAAAAAAGACATCAAAATTTGTGAATTGACATTTAATTACTAAACAGTAATTCTCTGAAAAAGAAGGGAAGATGTAATTCAAAATCACTTACTTTAATAAAAGTATGTGAAAAGAGTAGTGAAGGTAGTGAAGAAAGATGAGAGAACCCATACAGGACTGTTTTATCTCCAGTGGTGTAATGGGATCTTGACCTTGTTTCTTCCATTCTATCTTCACAAGCTATAAAGTGTAGCTCAGGACTGGAGTAACCAGTTCAGATAAAGAATACTCAAAGAGTGGGGGCTGGGAAAGTGGCTCAGGGGTAGAACGCTTGCCTTGCATGCCTGAGTCCCTGGGTTCGATTCCTCAGCATCACATAAGCAAAAAGAAAAAAGCCGGAAGTGGAGTTGTGACTCAAGTGGTAGATCGCTAGCCTTGAGCTGAAGAGCTGAGGGACAGCGTCCAGGCCCAGAGTTCAGGCCCCACGACCGGACCCCCCCCAAAAAAGAGAATACTCACAGAAGAAAATATTTGCAATTGATGTAGGTGATTTATAACCTTTGACAATCTATTCAAATCTGTTCAAGATTCTCCCCTACACCAAACTGCCCTCTTTGGACAGCTTTGTTTGTTTTCCCATGACTGCCCTTCATTAACTGATTAAAATTTTGTGAGCTCATATACATACTCTCTAAGCATTGCTGTTTGGTTGTGATTTTTGTGTGTTTTTGTTTGTAGTTGTGTTTTTAACTGAATTTCAAAAGGTTGTGCATTTGTGTTACAATTAAATATGTCCACCTAATTGTCCAATGCTCCTGGATCAGAGTCACTCCTTCTATCATTCTCAACCAACCCTTTCTCCAAGATTTATTGCAGGTTTTGGACTTCCTTTATTACATGTGTACATTGAGTATTCTAGCTGTACTTGCCCCTTGTTCCATTTTTCATTCATTTTATGTCTTTACTATTATTCCTTTCTGGTTTCAACTTCCTGATAGTCTTTCTGTTAAACTGTCTGTTAATACATTCCAAGGAGTTTCAATCCCACATATACTTGAAATGATGTCAGCTTATATTTCCATAATTCATTCATCTGCAATAACAATTTGCAAGACTGGAGACGTGAAGCTCCAAGACATGATTTTATTCTCATCGTTTTGGAAGATTAATCTTTAGTCAACAAGAAAGTTTAAACATCACTTAGAATTTATAGCTAACTACCAGTTTTTATAAATGGCTTTGTACAATGGTGTGTGATTATTTTATTTTACATGGGATGATATTTTCTACTACCTATAAATTTTGGAAAAATAAGAAAACTAAAATTTACTACTGTAGAGGAATATGATAGCAATAGAAGACAGATTTTATGTTTGTCACATCTCTGATCAGTACTCATATTCAAGACTTAAAGTCATATTTCTTACTATGTTAGACAGATAGGGAAAATATATGATAAGGCAACACATGATAAGGCAACTATTAGTGACTTTTTAAAATGTACCTTCTTATATGATGAAATTTACTTTATTAGCTAATATTTGGGTTTGAATTATGGGAGGCTGAGGTATTTAACACATTTCTGGAAGGCACCTACTGAACAACGCAAATGGTGCGAGATACTATTTCTACACTTTAATGAATGGTTGAACTTAGTGCTGGGTAAACAAATCAACTCTATTGTAACTTGATTCCTACACTTGAAAAACTTAATGTCACTATCATCTACTTGTCAAGTGTTATTTTGGTGAATATGATTATAAAACGTTTATTTGAAAAGGAATATACTTTCAAGAGATTAAATGTATGTTATCATTGGTTTGAGAATGACAACATTTTTAGACTACAGAACCAAGTTTTACTGAAGTACCAGTGTTTTGAAGTACTAAGGGTCTTCTCAATTAATGGTTTTCGAAATTATATTTGAACTCCAAGTCAAGATTTCCTAGCCTTGGTAGAACAATTATGGATCTAACATTCAGGAATTATTTTTCGGCCTACTTATGCTGGACTGAAATCTTACATTCATCATTAGGAGAGTGGTATTAAAAATAATCTTGTGACATTTGTGATTTTGTTTACTCATATGGGCTGGTCATCTGTAAATTGAAAGTTTGAACTACAGTACTTTCTGTCATATTTTGTGATCTCATCTTTCATTTTAAGTTGCCTTACATTTCACAATTGCTTACTGCTAATTCCTGCAAGGAATTGGGGCACTGAAATATTATAGGAAATGAGAAAATGAGATGGGTCTTCAATTACATTCTCTTAGCATGTTGCATGGGCCAAGGTGAGAAGTCTTGCCCATGTTATCTGATGATGCAGGTAACTGGGACCTGATATCCTCATACCCATGGGTACTGCAGAAGAATAATAGCTTTTAGGCATCATATCAGCAAAAATTTTGGTATAATCAGTAAGAACGCTTCAGAAATATGGAAAAAAAACCACTCTGGGACTAGCAAGTTAACACAAGAAACACATCAGCAGTGTAAAATCTCTTCTAGATTAGAGGAAAACAATACTGCTTTTTTTTTTACTATGTGAATTCAGAAGACCAAGAACACTTAGAAGGTATCACAAGTTTATACCGAAGACATTGCATTGATACTTTTTATATTCTAATATATATTCTAAACCTAATTATTTATGTTCCAATCTATTTATGGGAATAATTTTAAATTTATTTGTCAAATTACCAATGAATTCTAGTAAGATTCACTGTGTGAAATTTAAGATCAGCACATATAAATATAAAATATATATGTATATATAATAGAAGAAATTGTTATGCAATGTTCCGTTGTGGTTAGGGCATCAAAGGCAACTCTGTTTTAAAGTATTATTCCATTATCTCTACCTCAGTTTTTGGTAGAGTTAGACCTAAAACTTTACCATTTGTAAATTTACAGCCTGGAGGCAAGAGGAAACACTTTGATTAAAACATTACCAATTTAAGGCCTAATATCGAGGAAAAACATATGGACTTCTCCAGGAGTTATGGAAATATTTGGTGATAGAAAGTCAGTAGTGCAAGTTCCTGCCTGGTTGGATGGTAGACAGGCCAGGATATTAGGTAAACATGAATATGAACATTTTTTTACCTTCTTGGCTTTAGCTAGTTTTGAAATGATAGGAATAATAAACAATTATATTTTGATAAAATACCTTCTATTCTGAAGAATTAAGTCTGAAGTGTTCATATCTCTATGAACCCTTGTAACTAAGATTAGTTTTGTTCCAGTAAGACAATCTATGCTGTCAGGTAAGATATTCTGGTTGGTCTGTTCCTACATGGAAGAAGGGTGAAGGGACAGAAAGACATTTGTACCACTGAGACCTCATTTAGAAAATTTTAAGCTGCAGAAGTTTAGAAGTAGCTCTTAAGCAAGGCTTACTTTGAATCCATTAGCTCCACAAAGCTAACTCAGTTAATAAATAAGTACTTGAAAAGCCATTACCTTTGAACTTAGCTAAAAAGGCTTCAAAATATGATCAAATTTAAAATGAAAACGACAAAATAGTCATTGACAAAAAATTGCAAATATGAGCAATCGACCAAACAATATAAGTTTTTTCCACTATACATAGAAATTTAGAGAAATAAGATCAATAGCATTTTTAGTAACAATAAAGGTTCCTTGTTACAAATAGGCAACCAAGGATGTATGCCTGTATAAAGATTACATCGTTAACTACTTAAATTTAGAGGATACTCCATGCTTCAGCAGCAAGTCTACACAAAATACAACAATACAGACATTAACATGGCACTTGTACAAGGATGACATGAAAATTTGTGAATTATTCCATATTTTTCATTCTTCAAATGCAATGAAAAACAGTTATTAAAAAGTTGATTACAAAAATACAAGTGTAACAAAACCTGTAATTCATAGAATTAAAGGTTAGTTTGACATCAGTGTATTAAACATTCACCTTCGAAAGGCCCTTACATAGCATAACCTTTACAATACTTGAAATTAGATAACATTATCTTTTTATCCCAAAGAAATAAAATAATATAAAGACTTAGGAAAAAGGAATCTTAAACTTTTCCTATATGGAATGTAATCTGAAAGGACACATTTATTAATGAACCTATATATTATAAAACAATGTAGACTTCAAAGTATTATATCTAGAAGACAATGAAATAGATTATGGACTTTATACAAACATAGATACTTTTTTCAGACAATCACCAGGAATATCTTTAATTTCTATACTATTCTTTTCAACAGATAAGATAAAATTAAAAAAATCACAAACTCTGCAGAAATCAATATAGATGCATACAAACAACTCTTGAATACATTTTGTCATCAAAGTCAGGCAATTCACGTGGAAGAATAACATGGAATCCATAAATTTTTAAATTAAGATCTTGCTGTTATTTTGTATTATGAAAATATTTTGTAGGGACAGAAAGGATGGACTGGCACTTTTGAAATTTAAGAAACTTAACCAAACCATGACTACATAGGAGAACAATTTGTACAGCCTTCCACAACTTCAAAGAGTTAGTGATACATAATTATGCTTTTGGCAATATCAAATGCAGTTTCTTCCAAGTTGTTCTTCAGTCTGGTTTGAAATCATGTTTAAACAGAAGGAGATACAGCGTATCTTTGCTATTTCTATCCCAAGAAACAATATTTAAGGAGGTCAAGAGGCCTTTAGTTTGGGGATTGGTATCTGCATCATGATGAAGTAAGAAAGAATCCATTCTGGTATTATTCCACATGTACGCACTGTGCAGGGGTGCCAAGCCATTCAGAATTCTTGCATGAACATCTGCCTTGAGCTACCAACTCATGGACAATGTCAAAATGTCCACTCTAGGATTCCCGATGATGAGGGGTATACTTACCTCATTTCTATACATATGAGTGGCCTTTTTGGAAAGTAGTCTCAGCACTATAGTAAGCCGATTAATTTCAGCATCTCAAAGAAGAAATTTGCATGGATTATTCTCCATTATTTTCTTGCAATTGATACCTTCCTCACGTTTTCATCTTGTTCCTTGTCTTCATCAGAATTGCCTAACCAGAGACTTTGAGTACCAGTGGGAATGAGGTGTCCATGTATTTCCCCAATAGTTCATGTAGGATGAAATGGTCAGAAAAATCCGGTGAATTTTCTGCATGTTTTTTCACCATGATTTATTTTCTCTTTTTCCATTTTTACTATTTTAAATTATGGTAACTGGGGAGTACTGAATTGATAGAGAGCAGATGAAAGATTTTCCTCCGTATTAAAATGCACAGACTGAAAATGAGGGACAGTGGTGTCTTCATATGCAGCTTATTCTAGGAAGGAGAAAATAGGAAACAAAGCCTACTATGTAAATGATTTGGGAAATACAAAGATATAGTGTAAGAGAAATTACTATTCAATATATGAGCTTTAACAGCTTTCTAATAGATCCATTATTTATTGGTAACCAACGTTAGAAAAAAAAATGTATAATGCAGTAGTAAAATAGAAGTCCTTTGTATGACTACCTAAATTCTTGTTTTTTTTAAACACTTGTTTCCATCTAAAAAATTAGGCCTGGGCTGGGAAGGTGGGTCAGTGGTAGAGCGCTTGCCTTGCATGCCAGAGGCCCTGGGTTCGATTCCTCAGCACCACATAAGCAAAAAGAAAAAAGCCGGAAGTGGCGCTGTGGCTCAAGTGGTAGAGCGCTAGCCTTGAGCTGAAGAGCTGAGGGACAATGCTCAGGCCAGAGTTCAGGCCCCACGACCGGACCAAAAAAAAAAAAAAAGTAGGCCTATCTATTCTCTTCAGGTGATTTTGATGATTGAAGATGCTTAATGAGAAGTCAAAATATATTAGTAGTCTTTTGATATCAATTAAATTTCATTGTTTCTTCTTGGAGAATATAATGATCAAAGCAATAGTTCAGAATCAGCAAACAATAGTTCAGCATCATGCTTCCAGTGCAAGTGGATCTCCAGTAAGTAATCCTGTGTACCATTTTCCACAAAGTTTTGTCACAGATACAATCTGCCTGCCTTCTCTAGCTGCTTTCCTAGCCTGGACCTTTTCTTTCATTGTGCAGGAAAAGTGTGATTCAACTGATTTCAGTCAGATCTGTTCCAAGAATTATCAAGGATTTAGATTCTTTTTTAAAAAATTAGTTGTGGGGCCTGAACTCTGGGCTTGGGCACCGTCCTTGAGCTCTTCAAATCAAGGCAAGTGCTCTACCACTTGAGCCACAGAACAACTTCTGTGGTTCTGTTTATGTGTGCTGATTTGTTAAATGGTAGAGCAGAAAGTGAAATGATGCAACCAAAAGTATAAAAGCAAAATAAATTAGGATAATTATGGAGCAACCATATTGTCTCTGAGAATCATGAAAGAGAGAGAGAGAGAGAGAGAGAGAGAGAGAGAGAGAGAGAGAGAGAGAGAGAGAGAGAGAGAGAGAGAGAGAGAGAGAGAGAGAGAGAGAGAGAGAATGTGCAATCACCTAGCTAGCCAAAAAATCCATGCTTCTGATCCATTTACAAAGCAAACAATTTTATTTTTTATTTGTTAAAAGAGATGGAAATAGAATTTATATATTAACTGGAAATTAGTAAATACATTTTTAGTAGCCTACATAAAGAGATATAGCTCTGACCAAATTACAAACAAGAATCTTAATCCTTGGGCTGGGAAAGTGGCTCAGTGGTAGAGTGCTTTTCTTGCCGCTTACTACAGTGCTGAGACTATTTTCCAAAAAGGACACTCCTATGAATACTAGGGATGAGGATGAGTATACCCCTCTTCATCGGGAAGCCTAGAGTGGACACTTAGACATTGTCCATGAGTTGGTAGCTCAAGGCAGATATTCACGCAATTACTGTGAATGTCTGGACATCCCTGCACAGTGCTTACATGTGAAACATTGCAACAGTACAGACACACACACACACACACACACACACACACACACACACACACACAAACACACACACACACATCATCATCATCATCATCATCAGATTTCTTCTTAAGTATTTTTTGTGTATGGTCTTAAGAAGAAATTTACATTACTAACTTGAATTTCTGACAGAACAATATAATCACTATACATCTTGCTTCTATACTCTCAATATTAAATTGCTATCTAAGTATGTGCAATAGATAAGTATAGGAAAAAGTGGGAGCCACACTGGTGGCTCATGTCTTTATTCCTAGCTAATCAGAAAGACAAAATCTGATGATTGTGGTTTGAAACCAGAGCAAGAAAAAAAGTCCATTAGATTCTGGTTTGAAAGTAACAAGCAAAAGCTAGAAATGGAGCTGTGGTACAAGCAATAAAATGCTAGACTTGAGAAAACTAAAACAAAATCATAACAAATTCTGGGACAGAGCTAGGCCCTGAGTTCAAGCTCTAGTATTAGTATTTAACTAATGAAGGAATGAATTAGTTAAAGAATTACCTAAAATAAATTAAGTGGTCACAAGTGGAGGGGCAGATGAAATGTAACTACCATGGTGACTGAATTATGTATTATTTTGTAATAAGGCAAATTATCATTTGTCCTAATCACTAATATTTTATTTGAACTTTTTTGTACAATAAACCCTGAATTTGGCATGCATGTATATGTGTGTGAACGTGTGCACACATATGTGTTTATGTGTGTCTGTGTCTGTGTGTGTGTGTGTGTGCTGTTGCAATGTTGCTTGCCAATATGAACAGGGTGAGGCTGAAAAGAACTGTGTTGCAATGTTGTTTTATTTGTCAGTGTTCTGTCCTGTCATTTCAGTGGAACCACCCTTCTGTACATTTTATTTGTTAATAACATCATCATAATCAAAGCATTTACAACATAAGTTAGATAAAAGCGATCATTTTCAGTTCTTAATATATGTTAGGTAAAAAGATACACATATAATCAGGTAGTAATTTATTGCTGTAAGATGACTGTCAGTACAAAATATGTATTTGAAATCTTAAATTGGTTATATTTTTAATAAATATTCATGGAGTGATTTTGACCGACTTGAAGAAATAGGTATTGCTCTCTGGTTTTTTCTGTGAAAGTCAAGGTGGATAAACACTTTCCAAATTTCTGTTGAAAATAACTTTCTTTGTAATATCATATATATTCACACTATGATAATAAACCCCGTATTTTTAAGGTTTGAATATCGCATCATATTGACTGAAAATCAGTATTGTGGCTATGCTTGTTAGATACATATTTAAAAAAAAAAACAAAAACACGTGTCATCTCCAGATTGTGGATGCATTTGAAGTTGTTTTGTACATACAAATACAAATGTTCCTTCATTAATAGTTCTTTTGTGGGAGTAACGATCACAACTTTAACAAATAAGGCTTTTCAATTATCTTTTCCAATATAAATAACATCCCAGAGCGAGTCTTGCAATTTTGAAAACCATTTAAATATTTTAGTAATATTTTAGTTCATTAACTATACAGCTAAAGATATTTCTGAAATAAATATTGTTAAGATCTGAAAATGTAAGTGTGTATATAGGCTCTTTTATGGATCATTTTATGAAAAGCCAGTTTTTATGAAACTAAAAGAAATAGAATAAAAGAATGTAAGTGAATTGGGTAACCTAATTATTAGTATAATTTTGCTTTCTATTAGCACAGTCCTTTGAATGTAGATGATGCAGTTAAATTATTTTTGTGTCACTGTGCTTCAGTTATTTTTAGAATCTTTGTAGTTATAAGAGTGAATTTGTAGTATAAATAAATGTCTTTTAATATGGTTAGGATTAATCTTGTGTTTTGTGTTCTACTACCATGAAAATGAGTTATTTTCAAGTGTTAATAGTTTATAATTGAATCTTCAGTATTATAAGAAATTTTGAAAAACATTGGTAGTATTGATGTCTATATTTTGAGGGGGAGGTGTACGGTAGTGGGGCCTGAACTCTGGGCACTATCCCTCAGCTCTTAAGCTCCACTCTAGCGCTCTACCACTTGAGCCACAGCGTCACTTCCACTTTTTTCTTTATGCTTGTGTGCTGCTAAGGAATCGAACCCAGGGCTTCATGCATCCAAGGCAAGCACTCTACCACTAAGCCACCTTCCCATCCCTTCATGTCTTTTTAAACCAATAGTATTCACAAGTTGGAGAGTCTTTAATTCATACTTAGGTCTTGGTGTCTATGATTTTTTATCCTCTCATTCCTAACATTAATGATAGGTCAGAGTGCATTTTTGAGTATAGGAAAGGTAAAATATTTATCTGGGATCAAAGGTGATTTTTATATCAGTCTTGCTTTAATAGCATTTTGAAGTAGTACCTTTCTCTCAAAATGTTGGGTATAAAAAGCAATCAAAATACTTGAATGGTAAACAACTTAGTTGAGCTACAGAATGTTTCCATCAGGAATTGGGGAGGTCATTCTTTCAGTAAGACAGTGTTAAACAGAAATAGGGTCCCCAGGCAATGCAGTGATGAGTGAAGGGATAAAATATGATTTCTACTATTTTGAGCTAGAAATCAAGAATATTATACTTGAGCAGTTCCTTTCACCAGGGAGGTAATCATTGATTATGAACTTCGAGTTTTCATATTACAGTTCCCTATTTTCTAACAAAGATAAAGTGAAATATTGTGAAAGTGAAAACAATAATTCGGGAAATTTTCCTATAATTTGTAGACTAAGTGCTGGTATTTTAGTCATAAAATAGAATGAGGTTAATTGATACAGTCGGAGATGATCGTCAGGCTAACACTTACCATGTGTGCAATGTTGTAGTAGTAATTCCAACTCTGAAAACTTCAATATCATCATCTGAGAGATAAAAATGTAAGGAGTTCCACTTTATAGAATTATTGTGAGGATTCAATTATATACCATAGGTAAAGTACTTGGAAAAACAATCAATTAGCATTTGGCAAATTCTACCTCTTATCATGTGATGAATTCTAACATTTTTACTGTGATTTTATATGTGCAATATGATGTATTGATATTCATTGCATTGATCACTTTTCTGTCACTATGAGGAAAATACCCGTAAAGAAAATTTCTGAGGAGGAAACTGTTATATTGACTCATGGATTAAGAGAACACAGTTTAAGATCAAATATCTCCATTGTTTTTAATCATATTTTTATTATCTTAACTAGGTGTATACGGGAATTTCCATTCAATAAATGAATTTTTAACTATAGTGGATCTTTATATAACTTTTCCCTACCCTTCCAAACCTCACCCCACTTTAATTTTTTTCTAATTTCATATTATTTGCATTGAATATTATGTCTTCACTTTTTTCCTCCATAACTCTCTTTATTCCTTCCCTTTGACTTCCCCTCACATCTTCCAAGTGATAGTTTCCTGGTATTCATTTTGTTAGATTAAAAGTTCAATTTTATAAGAAATTACACCTTTTAAATACTGCTCTGAAAAATGAAAACTTTGGTTAATACTGATGTCTAACTTGCATAAAATTCTGGCTTCCAAATATGCGACAGAACATGAGTCCTTTGTGTGTCTGCCTCTCACTTCATTTACTTAACATATTTTTAGATCTATCCCTTTCTTTGTAAATAATGTAACAGTGCTCATAATGGATAGGTGCAATCCAATTGTGTATATATGACACACTTTCTCCAACCATCCCTTCACCAAAGGGCATCTTGGCTGTTTCCATAACTTGGCTGTGGTGAATAGTGCAGTAATGAACAAGGTTGTGAAAGTGATTTTACTGTAACCTTTTGGAAGAATTCATCACTATCTTTCTGAGAGCCATCCTCTAGCCAGTTTTCTAGAATAAGCACACCTTCCTTTTATCTCCATCACAACGTATTGCAAGTCCTCAAAAACACACTCTCCCATACATGTCTCAATAACCTAAAACCACACTATGCCCATATTCTTTCAATATTTTTAATATTTTTAATATTTAATATTTAATATTAATATTTAATAATAATAATAATTAATAATAATATTAATAATAATATTAATAATAATATTTAATATTAAATATTTAATATTTAATATTTTTAATATTTCAATATTTTTAATACTTACATAAATTTAGTGAGAACCTTCTAAGTATTTTCCTAATGTGGGAATGAGAGACATAACAACAGAGGAAAAGTAAGAAATATAGATTTTAATTAGCTATTATCATATTTAAAATCTTTTTCAGCTCTAACTCATACCCTCACTTTTTATTATTTTAATCTTTATTTCATTACTTCATCTATCCCCTAAATTATAACAGGTGAGTTAAATACAGAAAAAATTTTGGTTTGATTTTGACACTCATGTGTGAGGATGTACAATATGGGCTAATAGATGGATTGGAATTAATAGCAATTATCCATTTTGTTAAAGTAGAGATGTTTTTTTTCCAAACTGATTCATATTTCATTCAACAAAAAGAAACTTGTAACAATTCCCTTTGTTTTGCTCCTCATTAACTTTTGTTTCCATATTATATTATAATGAAGGATGATTTCATATATGTTCTGTAGATTCAAAAATATGTTAAACTATTTCTACCCATATGTATTGATATATACATACATACATATATTACACAGGTTACAATGATAATTTATAACTTCTGTAACTATACAATTTACTAAATTATTAAAAACCTCGATGGTTCATGCCTGGAATCCTGGTTACTCGGGAGGCTGAGATCTGATGAACATGGTTTGAAGCCATCCTGGGCAGGAAAGTCCATGAGCCTCTTATCTCCAAACAACCAACAGAAAATAAGAATAGGAACTGTGGCTCAAAGTAATAGAGTGGTAGCCTTGAGAGAAAAAGCTCAGGGACATCACCCAGGCTCTTAGTTCAAGAACTACAATCTACCCCAAAAAATCTATTTAATTTACATCTGTGTAAGTAGAGTATTTCCATCACCGAAATGCACATCCATGCTCATTTGCAAGGTAACTCTGTTTTGGCTGAAGTACCACTAAACATTATCACTAAAGTAGCATAGGAAAGTGGGTTCATTCTATCTCTCTAATGGATTTTTCTCCACTAAAATACTCAAGTGTTACAATTATTCCAATTATTTACAATCATAACTTTTTTCTTTAATATCCCTGATATTACAGTTTGAATTCAGTGTTGTGCCCCCTAAATGGGTGTGCTTACCACTTTGTCATGTGCCAGCCCTAAATTAACCTGATAATTTTTCAGATAGAAACTGGCTTCCTACTTGTGTATGATCTTGGCCTCAGTCCACTTTATGTTATTCTTCCTGGAATTTAGAATAACAAGTGCATGGTATTCTGTACAGTTTTTTCTGTCTAGTCTGGGCTTTAACCACTGTTCTCACATTAGTGCACTCCCATGAAGTCAGGATTTTCATAAGCTTTTCCTAGCTGATTTTTAAAAAAATCTTTGCATTTCCTGCAGGTTCTTGAGTACTGAATTAATTTGTGTTTTCTTATCTTGTTTTGTTTCATTTGAATGTATGTGTTGAGTTGTTCCTCACTTTTCCTTGTTTCTTTCCCTGATGTTCTTACCTAAAGTGCTGAGAAGCCAATTCTTTTTTCTCAAGATAGTCAGGGTGAACATTATTTATTCCAAAGCAATTTCAGTAACATTTAAACACCATCATATCTATGAATGGTATAAAAATGCTAAACGTTGAGAAGGGTGTTTTTACTTTCACGGTAGTCTTTGTCATACACAGATCATGAAATATATAAAGATAATATAACTACAGATGCATGCCAGGAGGAGAAAAACCTATTATTAATTGTTTGACAGAGGCTTCACTTCTAGTGAAAGAAATATATTGCTTGAAGCAGGATTTCACAAAATCATATTGCTAGGAAGAACCTAAGCAATCATCTAATACTATAAAATTGAGTGTGAGGAATTGACTTCCTGAATAATTTACTTTTGGATCAAATAAAAGCAGGCTTCCCAAAAGAGTGTAGATTTTAGAGAAACATGATGAATTTTATGTAAATATGTCCTTAGCTGATTTTGTTAATTTGTGAGCCAGTACAGGGAAATAAAGTACAGCAAAGGTAAAAAATAAAGAACTTCACATTGAAATACTCATTTGTGTGTGTGTGTGTGTGTGTGTGTGTGTGTGTGTGTGTGTGTGTTCATGCGCATGCGAGTATGTAAATGCACACGTGCATGTGCTGATGCATGCAGTCATCATTCTTGAGGCTTGATAGTGCCTGGGAATTATTCCTCAGATTCTGTGCCCAAGGATAGTGGTCTACCACTTCAGCCACTTCTTTCTTTTTCTTTTTTTAGATAATCGCTTGTATTTTCATGATTGGACTGGCTTTGAACAGTGGTCATGAGATTTCAGACTCCCGAGTAGCTATTTAAGCTTATTCATCCTCTGAGTACCTAGTTAAAATTCTGGCTGTCCTGTATGCTTCACTGCTCTTTTATTCATTTCCTGAGATAATCACAAGCCTAAGTCATATATATGTCTAATTTCTTTATACTGTTACTGCTTGGCACCAGGGGCTCCTATCTGTACTCTTAAATACTTCGGAGGCTTGAGAACAGAACCCAGGCCAAAAGGTTAGTGAAATTCCTTCTCAATCTATAGCTTGGTGCATTGGATCATTTCCACCATTCTTCACTATCTAGTTACTACGATTAGATGGATTGGGGAAGGTAGCACTCTGGACAAGTTGGTGTTCATCTCGGATGCCATTGATGATGAGAAGGCTAAAAGGACCGATCAGGTGCATGTTCTTGTGGAAAGGAAACCCCTCTCCTAAAATTAACCACTGATATGACGCCTGCCTAGCAAGAAAACTTTACCCGAAGTTGAAATACCCACAAGTTCCCACAACCAAAATAAGTATATACATGAACATTCAAAAACTTAATAAAATCTGTTCTTTGCTCTAATATCAGCTTCATCTGATTATCATATGATGTGACAGAACAGTTCCTTCATTAATCTTATGATAATTTAAAAAGACCTAAAAAATTCTTTCTCACTTATTAAGTGCAAATTAATGGCAAATTGCATCATTTCTTACATATTTGACTACCACTATAAATTCATCTTATGATTATTATTAATAGTATTATATTCTGATTTATTACTTTACTTTGTAACAGTTTTTAAAATTTTGCTTTTCTGCTGAAGTTGAAGTATTTAAATAGTATCATCAAAGTATATTCCTTGGGTATTTAGGGCAGGTTTTTACAAAGTTTTTAACCAATGGACTCTAAGAATTCTTAATTGGTATATCACTTGGTTTATTTTTCATTTCAATTTAATATTATTTTAACGGTAATGTACACAGGGGTTACAGTTATATAAATAAGGTAAAGTAATGAGTACATTTCATAGGGAAGGAACATTGTTATCTCTTCCATCGATTTTTTAGTTCACTCAAAAGAAGGAATACTGATGCTTTTGCTATTGCTATTGATCCATGGGTACTTTTGCTTTCTTTGTTTATGCATTTTTATTATAAAATCGATATACAGAGGGTTTAAACTTAATTAAGTCAACTAAAGAGTACACTTCATTTTATTTTCTAAATTTCAAATTTTTGGCTTACATAATTTCTTTTGTTTCTTTATGCTAATTCATTTTTTTCAGAGTTGTAGGATTAGTTAATTTATTTTTGCACGATTTTACACATGTAAATTATTCAAAAATTATTTTGCTTTTATAATATTTAACATGTGACTATTTAAAATTTGTTTTCTTAATTTGTATATGGCTATGATTTTAAATAAATTTATTTTCTTATAGTTATAAACATATTTGTCCAGGTAACAAATCCTTACTGTATTTTCAAGAAGCACATACTTTATTAAGAAAGGCTTCATTAATTGGCCACTTTTTGGAAATATTTTTTCTTGAATTAAAAAAAAAATTTGAGCTCGGCATTGTGATTTGTGGCATCCATTTTCTAGCTATGGTGGGAAGTGTAAATAGGGTTTGAAATTCGAGAGATACTGAGAAACTCTGTGACCTTATTATAAAACTATTCAGAATGAAATGATTAGAGATATAGCCATCGCTAATGTTATATAGGGCATCTCGCTATCATATTCTAAATCTTGAGTTAAAACACCAGTAACATCACTCATTTGTCAAAATAAAAGGACACATGTTTCAAAATGTTTATTATTTAACCTTATTTCAAAGATTCTCATGTCTTCTATTAATTTTCAATTTACTTAATCTATTAAAATCCAAGTATATTGTGATTATTTTATTTATAGTAAAGTTTAAAATTGTACAAGCAATATTAAGATTTCATATATTAACATACTTTTACTATTTGTGATAATTTCCACCCTTTAATATGATAATATCAATATTCCAAATGTGGGTATGTGGTGTGTATGTGTGTGTTTATGTGGTTTTTGTGTGTGTGTTCTTTGTGTGTACTTTGTAATGTTTGGGAGATCACACCATTGCTTCACACATGCTAGGCCAATGTTTTACCACTGGGCTATACTGCCTAGTTATAATCCAAATAGTGTTTTAAGTCATGACTTTGAAACTTTCATTCCTAGTATGTTTTTTCAAAATTATATATGATAAAATGTGATCCATATTCTATCCACGCTAGCAATTTTTATTGTTATTTAGAATATTCCCACTGCCTTTCCGCTTCCAAACTCTTGTGTTTGTTATTGATAAAGGTTTTACTTTGCTTCTTTTCTCTCTTCATTGTTTTTCCCTTTAGAGTTTAGCTATTCTTTCTCTTATTTCTTTGGGAATTTATTATCATATTCCTATTAAATTTCCTTACATTGTAATAGGTATATATAGTGCTTTATTTTCTACTTTATTTTTTCCCATTTTTCACTGACTTTTGTTCCAAACTATTAGATGGATTAAAAAGAAACTTGACTCAGGACACTTTACTTTTCTCTTTCTCTTCTCTGAAGTCTTTCTATTTTTTGAAACACAATAGCAATGACATATAGCTCCTATGTGGTCCATCATTCTTTCCCCTCTCACTCTCCTCTGTTGTACAGCTGAAGTTGTTATCATTCAGATACAGCATTATCTAAATCTTAACTCATTCCTAAACTAATTTTAGTTGTTTCCAGTATTTTCTAAAGACATTTCTGTATGTATAATATCTGGGGTCTTGTGTTTTTCCAAGGTACAAAATATGAGTGACTATCAAACATCTAGATATCTCTGTAGAATATTGGTCCACTTGCTCAATAAACTCGTATGTAAATTCAAGGAATACAGGTCAGTCAGAACAATCTTGTAAAATGGTGTAGCTTCAGCCTTAATACTAGCTTTGAATCTTATTACCATGTTTAGTAGTGAAGATAAAATAGTTCAACTAGAAGAGCAGATACATAGAGGAATGTAACAGATTTGTCAAAATAAATTCTTAGTTTTATGATCAGTAGATTTTGAAAACTATCTTATGACTTTATGAAATAAAAATAAAATCTTAAATGGGTGTATTGACACTATTGTCTCTCGAGATTTAAAGAATGATCTTAGACTATTACCTCAATCTCTTTTTGTTTTGCTTTGTATTTTTGTCATTCATGGGGCTTGAACTCTGGGCTTAGTCCCTGTCTGTGTGCTCTTCCGCTCAATGAGAAGTGCCCTACCTCTTGAGTCACAGCCCCAGATCTGGTTTTCTAGAGGTTTATTGGATATAAGATTCTCATGGACTTTTCGGCCTGGGATGGCCTTAAACTGTGATCCTCAGATCTCAGACTCCTCAGTAATTAGGGTTACAGATATGAGCCTCAGGCACCCATCCTACCTCCATCCTTATACAAAAATTTAAAATAAAAAATGATTATCAAACTAAATGTGAGATGTGAAAACCTATAAAACATAAATGTAAAATTTCATGACATTGCATCAGTAAGGATTTCTAAAAATTTGACATGGAAAGCATTAGTCGCTAAAGAAAAGCAACAATAAACTGGATTATATTAAGTGATAGCTTTTCATAATTCAAAGTATACTATAACCGAAGTGAAAACATATCCAACAGATACAGGGAACATATTTGTTAATGCTACAATGTTAATGCTACAATATTTCTGAATCTTAAGTATTTTTATATCTTCTAATTCTATATAAATTTTTACCTGAATAGGATATTTCTTTGAAGAACATATATAAATTAATAGTCAATAAGAGGAGCATATGAAATAAGTTCCTCTTTAGTTTCTAAGAAAAAAGACAAAGAAAACTCACTAGTATGACCCTAATTTAAAAAGATGACACAAAATATAGTAATGCATTTGTAGAGAAAATGATCAACTCTACATAGGAGAATGATTTGTATAATACTACGATCATTTTAGCAAGCAAGATTGCAAGTCCTCAAAAGGTCAAAGAGAATTGTATATGCTCCAGCCATTACACTTCATTGTATGTATTAAAGAGAAGTAAAAAACTTGTTTGGACAGGGAATGTAGTTCATTGACAGTGCATTTGAATAATATGTGTGAGACCCTGGAAATAATCCCTAAAAACAAATTTGAAATGACACACTATAGAGGATGTATGCTGGACAAATTCCTGTAAGTGAATTTTATATCTATTTTAATGTCTGTTCTGTTCTAAAATTTACAGCATTTCTATTTGAGGAAATGCAAGTTTGTGAAAATTAGGCTTGGAAAACCTATTATTGTACAATTTACTTCCAAAGCACTAAAATGTATACAATAAAAGGAGATTATGTATTGATGTGAATTTTATTGCAGGAAAAAAAGAAAACTATTGTTAAAAATACTTCACACAAATTGCAGAATACCTAAAAAGATGTTTTTAGTGTTGGCTAAAAATTCTTTGTAAACTACAGTGTATAAAACAAAGATGTGATTTCTGTGTATTTTGAGGTTTTTTTAGTCCTTTTTTTTTAGTTTATACAGAGATAACTCAATCAAAAAGTGTATGTGATAACTGTAATATCTAGGAATTATGCATCACTCGTAATTAATTTATAACCTTTTCAGGAAGAAACTTTTAGTAAATGACAGAAGGCCCAAATCTATGCATCTGCATTCTATGAAAGTCATATGTTACTTCCTCAATCCAATTGTATTCTCTACTTTGCTAGGAAAAAAATTATTCTTAAGGTAAGAGCCAATAGCAGTGAAAAGAAACAAAATACATAATCATCTTAATTTATTTGTGAAAATAACAAATGAAATAAAACAATTCCACTTAAGAGACTCCAATATTAGTACCTATGAAGATGTTCCTGAATACCAATATCCATTGAATTTTTGGAATTTTAATTTCTACCAACATATAAAAACTAGAACAAGAAAACAAATATAGTCTTGGAGCAAACCAGCCTTGGAGTAATTTTTTTAATTGTTTTGACATTACAAAAGAATTGATACCCTGGGAAGGGATGTGAAGGGTAAACAAAGGAGGAAGCTGCAATGCTTGATAAGAAATGTACTCATTATCTTGCCAATGTAATTGTAACCCCTCTGTACAGTATGTTCACAATAAAAAATAAAATTTAAAAAAAGTGAGGAAAAGGAAAAAAAGAGAAAAAAAGAAAAGAAAAAAAATCAATAGAATTGATAACATTAAGAAAATGATTTTTTCCTATGGAAAACAATTTAAAATGTTTATTACTTATTATAACTCAAATACCAAACAAGAGTATTTTTATACTATCATTACAAATATCATTTTATTACTATAGTAAAATAGAATAAAAGACCAGTCCCAATATATTATCATTATTCTTAATTCCTAATCATTACCTAAATATCTTAAATTAAATAGTCATGTCTTTAAAATAAACGTAAATATTCTATCGTTTTTACTTAACATTTTCCAGGAGCATGTATTCATGTTTCTAAGAAATGTTCACAGCAGTTAAAAGGTGCTTTTTTTAAAAATTAATGTGATATATATTATTGTTGTTATTTGCCAGGCCTGGGCATTATCCCTCAGCCTTTTTATGCTCAAATCCAGCATTCTACAACTTGAGGCACAGAGGTAACTCCTGTTTTTAGTGCTTAAATGGAGATAAGAATCTACCAAGTACTTTTTTGGGGGGGGGGTGTTGTCCTGTTGTGGGGCCTGAATTCTGGCCTGGGCGTTGTCCCTTAGCTCTTCAGCTCAAGGTTAGAGCTCGACCACTAGAGCCACAGCGCCACTTCCAGCTTTTTTCTTTTTGCTTATGTGGTGCTGAGAAATCGAACCCAGGGCCTCATGCATGCAAGGCAAGCGCTCTACCACTAAGCCACCTTCCCAGCCCCTAAAAAGTACTTTCCTGTCTCGGCTAGTTTCGAACACAATTCTAAGATCTCATTACCCAGAATAACTCAAATTACAGGCGTGAGTCACTGGCACTTGGTTTGATGTATTTTTTAATTTTAATTATATTTTAAGATTTTTGTTTCACTATAATTTACATCGTTCTACACATAAATTCAGATGTATGTATATATTTCTGATGACAAATAATCTCTAAAATATATGTCTTTCTTCATATAATATATATATATATATATATTGTTGAAGACAGACTTTCTCTAAAACTTTTATGCTACTATTTTTTTGACCTTTTTCATTTCAAAGATATACAATCTATTGTTCCAAAAGTTTCCTAGAATAAAATAACTAATATTTCAATAGAATGTAGAATCTATTACTTTCAAGGGAATTTTAGATATACACATGATATTGCAGTAATATTTACAGTATGTTATTTGAAATAATTCTGTTCACACTCTTAAATATTTGTGTGTAGTGGTGGGGAGAGAGGAAGTTAATTCATACTGGTTAGGAATTTGCAATGCTTCCAAAATCTATTCCATAATTTATTATAAGCACATAGTCAATCTGCCTGTTGTGGTTTAGTTTATTTTTGTTTCTTTATTTGTGCAAATTTTTAATATGGATGCATGCACAGTGGTAACATTAAAAATATTAATCCAGATTTTGTGGAATTTATATTTCTCTTGGGAAAACTAATGAGCTCCCAGAAAATTTCCATAAGGAGCCTTTCAATTCTAATATCACAGTTTGTCTTAAAATGCTTTAAATTCTACACACTCTAATGTGAACACAGGGTCATATTATGGAACTTTTCTTCTCAGTGAGCACTACCTTATTGCTTAACATGGACAATATACCTTCATACATAGACTGGGCATGTCAAAGAAGAAGTAGTAGTTGAACAATTTTCTTAGCAGTTTTTACAGATGAATTAGAAATAGAGCAACTATGAACTCAAAAGGAATGTGCAAAGAAGACAAGGGCACAAAGTAGAATGTGCCAAGACATGCTGAAGTATATTTTCAAATAATGTGCTCAGGTGTGAGGGTGTGTTCAAAGTACAGATTCAGTCAACGTACTTGGATATCTTGGAGGGAGAACTGCTTTAACCTCTTCTGAGATAAATGTACAAGAACAAGCCCATAACTCTGACTATAATCACCCACATCATCATCAACTAGGGATATTTTCCAAATGCAAAGTGAGAAAAAAAAGAGTTCATCACAGTTAGTATTCAGGTTGAAGCAATGGCAATCACATAACTTTTCTTATAAATCTTCAAAGGTTTTGGAGCATTAAAGTAGGAAAATGCCAAGCAATTATTTTGCATGTACCTAAATTAAATGGGATGTATTCTACTGGTCTCTCTTTAACTTGAAAGTTATAGATTAAGTCTTTTTTACTCTATCTTGGAACAATGATCTGCTGTCAGTTATTTTCTTCTCGTCCCCTTCTGTTGCGCTTATACTTACATAATTATTATTTAAAGAGACATACTTATGTATTCACTACCTTATAATTACTGCAATCCCATCTATATATCATCTTGACAATAAAATTAAATTAAAAATGAGCTGTATAAAATATAATTTCACTGAATTGGTATAGAAAATATTATTCGATGTGTATTACCTTTTTAAGAAATGAACATTTTTGGCTGCTAATTTGAATTAATTACCCCTTTATCAGATATTCATCAACTTTAATATTATCAAACTATGTAATATTTTCAGAATATACTTGACATTATTTTGAAAAAAAAACATTGTTTTAGTATTGTCTCATACTAAAACAAAAATAGTTCAATTCTGTTGAAACTCCTAACTTTTAAAACGGAATAATTGATAAGAGGACAGAGTATATGTGTTCTTCAACATTCCTATGAGTACTAACTACTCATTTTCAAATTCTGAACATGCCACACTAGAGACATTCAAAACAGTACCTGTTTGCATTTTATTTAATTCTGCAACAAGTGCAGTTTTCAATGGGGCGTTACATATTTAAATTCAACAGAAAAAATATACACAGTCTGGTAGAAGGTAAAACTATGAAGTATCTATATTAATTCCTCAAGAGTAATCATTTGTTCATCAAAGTAAGCCATTATTTCTATAACCGTCGATCCCAAGTTTTTATACCATAAAGTCATCCTAGACCAACAATTTCCAACTTGTAATGTGCACCTTAAAATTCCTTAAATTCACAACATGACAAGCATATAACTATTGTGAAAAAATAGTGCACTTCTGCTAATGTGATGCCCTTCGTATTGTGCAATGAACACTACACTAAACTTTGCTGCATCATTTTCCACCCAGTGTTATCCTTGAGATCAGAACACTTGCAAATATTATTTATAGTTATATATTTTATCTATCATAGATATTCAGGAGATCTGAATGTCTGAATATTAAGATCTGAAGACTCTGGTTCAAATCCCACCCAGGAAGGACGGTTCCTTAGATTCTTACCTCCAATAAACTGCTCACGAAAAGCCTGACACAAGTGGCACTGAGGTTCAAGTGGTAGAGCAGTAGCCTTGAGCAAAAACATGCTCAGGGACAGTGCCCAAGCCTAGAAGTTAAGATGTCACACAATTACTCTCTTCATACCATATTACATCAAGGTCTCAAAAAGTTGCTCTTTTGGTAAATTTATAAATCAATATCATCAATTTGTTGTCAACTTTATCTAGATTATTCACATTATCATGTTACTTATGAACTGTTGAAATTAACTGTGAACTAAGTTCTAATTATACCTTACTTGAAAGAATATTTTAGGCAAATAGAATGCCAGAATCATTTGTGAATTTGTAAATTAAATTATCTACTTAAAAATAATTTCATAATAACCTATAGAATATTAAATTACAAACAAAAATATTTATTTTAAATCTAAATTCTTATTTAGCTAGGTCTACAAAGCCCTACAGTAAATGAACTTTCCTATTTCTCTAGGCTTAAGATTTTGTAATCCTTCATCATTTCATTGGAATCTAACAGAATGATGGTTGCTTTTTCAAGTTCTTGGTTGGGAATCCTGAGCTCTTTTGCATTTAGTAATGTTCTGTAATGAAGACATTTAAACACAACTGATGATTATATATGAGTTGCATTTCAATAGTAAACTTGACTTCTCAAAATATATTGACAAAATTAGCCCAAACTTCCAAATGTGTATTCCTTTCTGGCTTATTTTTTATTCCATTTTTAGTTTGTTTTATTGTGACAAAATTATAATACCTATTCCACTGAAAGTATCACTATGTCATTCCACTCTCTAATCACCTGTCTTAGTATGAGTGCTAGAATTCCTGTCATGTATCACATTGTCCTACCATAGTTTTTTGATTTATTTAATCTAGATACAGACTAGCAATTCTGAACTTCTCCGCTAATATTTTCCACTAGAGTGATGGCTCAAACTGTTTATGTACTATTTTCAAAGATGTTCTAACATTTGACACAGGATATGAACATTTTCAGATGCACCTGAAGGTGTCTCTGATTCATTCCTCCCTGGATCCGATCACTTTATTAATGATGACTTGATTTTCTTACTATCTCTTTTCCCACCTATGTAATATTCTCAAGTTTTTTGGGGAAATTTCACTTGAGGACTTTCTAATATTAAAAATTATTACTTGATTTTATTTTTACTCCAGACATATTTTCTAACTTGTCTACAGAATCTGAGAGTTGTTCCATATGTGTGTTTGAACATATAAGTGCATCTGTGTGTATGTGAGTATTTGTATGTATATATGTATGCAAAATCCTCAAGCTCTTCTTCAGCAATCTTGCTCATAACTAGTATTCCATCACTTGAGACATTATTCTAATGCATCTTTTGGCTGGTTAATTATACTGTCTCAAAAACTGTTTTGCCCAAGCTAGATGTAAAGTGGACTTCCCAAACTCCTTTACATTCTTAAGTTTTATTTCTCCAGGGGTATCAACTTTTGAACTACAAGCATTTTTGTCACTGTAAAATCTAAGCTGTTTCCCAGATTTTTAACTCGAGTTCATATAAAGATAGATGAACATACACATTACATATGCTGAGGATACACTGTTAGAAATGTGATCCTAAGCAGGGTTCAACTGGTTCACACCTATAATCCTAGCTAATTAGGAGGCTGAGATCTGAGGATTGCAGTTCAAATCCAGCATGAGAAGGAAAGTTTCTGAGGCATTTATCTCTAATTAACCACCAGAAACCTGGAAGTGATGTGGCGCCCAAAGGTAGAGAAAAAGTTTTGATCTGAAGAATAGAGGGACAGTGCCCAGGCCCGGAGTTCAGGCCCCACTACCATCAAAAAAAAAAAGAAAAAAAGAAAAAGAAATGTAATCTTTGCCAATAGTTCATTGCTAGCATAATTCCTGCTCTCTCGACATGGCCTTTTTTCCATTTAAGTCCATGGTCTTATATATGAATTGCTTGGAACCAGAATTATTCTTCCATTGTACTTTTTACAAATTTGAATGATTAGCTATCATGATTTAGAGCTAGTAGAATAAAGAGACTGGTCTCATCCTTCATGTTCCACTTAGTAGTAATGCTTTCTCAATGTCACTCCCATAGATCTACATACTGGCCTTGGCTTTATTATTTCAAAGTTGTCTTATTTGCAGAGTCTTCTATAGAGTATTGAACCATTATACTTAAATACAGAACTTCTCTTTCTCCTATTCCTAGTGTTTCTCCTTCTGTTAACTTATGTACACTTGGGTAATAATGCACAACACAAACACTGAAAAAAATGTTTCTAAGAACCTTCTTCCCACCTAAAATTGGTCTTTATTTACAGATCTCTTAGGAAATTTGAACTTAATGTACTCCAGGATAATATTTTTCTTTTTCATGTTTTTTATTGTGAAAATGGTGGACAGAAGGGTTAGAACTATATAAGTAAGTTAATGACTTCTTTATCTAACTAGCATTGTTACCTCCTCTTTTGTCTTTCCCCTGCCATGCCTTTTCTCCCCACCACCCCAACTCTCCCCTCCTATCCCCAAGTTGTAAAGTTTGTTTTCAAATTAGTGAGTTGTTCATCTCATTGTTACAACAGGTCATACTGTATCCTTGTTTTACCATTTTATTTCCCTTCCCCTCCCCACATTAGAAAAATGTATGTGCAAGGTCACCGATATCAAACAGTGGAAACGGGTTATACCATGGAGGAAGAAAATAGAAGAGAAACAAAAAAAAAACACATAATATATGTTAGATACATTAAAAACAATAGTAAGAAAGAAAAAAACAAGTTGTGTCCCTATGTTAGGGCTCATTTCACTTAACATAGTCTTATATGTCCATACCTACATGGATAATGTTTTATAAGCCATGTACATTCCATATTTTCTCGTTACTAAGTTTCTTTGAAACACGTGTTACCTCATGCCCAAAGATGTCTTTGTTCTATTTCAATGAAGCCAGAAAACATTCACTTTGCCTGGAGCAGCACCATAGATTGTTACTGAAGTAATTGGAAGGAACTTTTACAGGAAGTAGAAACTGAACCCAGGAGAGAAATTGAACATAGAGAAATGACAAAGTTCAAGTAAATTTGTGCTATCCTTTTACTGTACAAGAAAATAATCCAAGGCTTGAAGGAAACTCTGTCCCTGACTTTTTCGAGTGTGCTCTTTACTCATAAAACTTTCTGTAGACTTCTAGTTGAGAGTATTACAAAAGAAACAATATGCCATTTGAAGGCCAACATAGAAAAAATGGAAATAACATTGTTGTTCAATGTTCCACTACAAAGAAACAAAAGACATGGAGGTTTTAAAATGTCTTATGCATGGATATTTAACTCCTGAGATGTTTCTCTTGTTGTAAAAGTCAGATATCAATTCCTTTATTCTGGTCCTGAGTTCGCCATATCAATAAGGATTCCCAAAAGCAGGATCCAGTGAGTATGATCAGCAAAAGGAGCCTCTTTTCAAACCAGTACTTTAAGGATGGTCCCATAGAAATAAGTGAGGTTTTTTTTTTTGTTGTTTGTTTCTTTAGTTTGTGCTGTTTCTGGGGCTTGAACTCAGAGCCTGCACCCTGTCCCTGAACAATTGTCTTTCCTGCCCACCTGCCCCAAAAGCTATTATACTACTTCTTGAGCCACAAGTCCACTTCCGGATTTTTGGTGTTTAATTAGAGATAAGAATTTGTCAGATTCTCCTGCCTAGGTTGGCTTTGAACTGAGATATTAAGAAAGCTAAGTGACATCAACTTTATGGACTTCTCTTTTGAACCAAGAAATATTAGATGAAGGTTATTATAATGGTAATATTGACCATTTTTAAAAGATGAGAATACATCCAGCAAAGAAGCCATAACTTAAATAATTCAGCAAAAGTAGGTGCACTGAATCATACTGGAAATTGTTTTCTGCTTAGGAAGATCTATTGACTTTGTACTTCCTTTTGGGGAAACTTAAACTTAATTTGACTATTTTTGTTGGTCGTGTGGCTTGAACTCTGATCCTGGGCACTGTTCCTCAGCTCTTGAGCTCAAATTGAATGCTCTACTAGTTTAGATACAGCACCACTTCCTGGTTTCTGATGGCTAATTGAAGATAATTGTCTCATGTACTTTCTGACCAGGCTAGCTTTGAACCACAATCCTCTGGTCTCAACCTCTTGAGTAACTAGAATGACAGTGTGAGCCACCAGCACCCGGCTCATATTTGTATTTATGTGTACTTAATGACATGTAAACAAATAATGGAAATTTGAATCAAATGATGACATTTCAGCTTTTCAGAAAATTTGAGGTAACAATAAATATGTCCTCCTTTTCCATGTTGTTACATTAGTGACTCATGAGCTATTGGACTCTTACTTTAGCATCTTCTGATGTCTGCGACGGTGGACTTAGTATAAATAATTGTCAGTAGAGAGATATAGAAAGACTGAGATTTTTAGAAAGCAATGGAGATCTGATAGAAAAGAACAACATTGAATGGCATAAAATTTATCACACAGAGATTAAGAACTAGCCTAAGTGGTATAGAATTCTAAAGGTAATGAGGAATAAGCTTGGTTCATAACTAGTTCTTCAATTATCAAATATGGTTCCCTAGAAGAGTTTCTGGTATCATTTCGATATTATTATTGTAAGGTCCGCTCCTGGATGGCTAGCAGACTCCACCCTCCTCTCAGCAAAGTCTCCATCCAGTACCTGTGTTACCTAGGCAACTAGGACACCTGGAAGAGGTCACATCTGCATCCGCTGAGGTCAATCTGAATTTGATGTGGCCACACTTTTCTGTGCCCATACCCTAGATAAGGCCTAGCCCAAGCCCAGACGCCCTGTCTCTGCTCTTTTCTAGCTATTTCTCAGGTCTTTCCTGCTCTTCTCTTTCCCAGCTCTCTTCTCTTTCCTAGCTCTCCCTTTCCCACCTCTTTCCCAGATGCTCTCTTTTCTAGCTCTTTTCTCTTTCCCAGCTCTCTCTTTCCCAGCTCTTTCTCTTTCCCAGATCTCCCAGCAATCTTTCTCAGGCCTTTCCCCACCACGTGGAGGACCAAGATGGCCTGGTGCCAGCAGGAACAAAGAATAAACCTACACCTTACCTGAATACCACGTGCATGGTGCTGTTCTTACTCAGCTACCTCTTTAAAAAAAAAAAAAAAAACAACTAACAATTCTCATTTATTTCTTCCATCTGGATTTATTCCTTCACTTCTATCACAACTATTAATTTGCTGGTGCCTTTTTGGTGCCATACTGACCAAAAAGATTTCCAATTCTCACTTAGATGACCCTTCTCATTGTGATTAGCAGTAACCAGTCAAAAGCCTGGAATCTTTGAATTTCCAGGATTAATCTTCACCTGATATCTAAGCACATTCCTGACATTAATTGCCGTGACTTACTAACAAAATGTTTTTTTTTTTCTCAACACAGCCTTCTAATATCGGTAAAGTACATGAATTAAGAATTATTGTTAAGTCATTATTGGAAGGAGCAATTATATATTCAAATATAGGTTATTTATTTGGCATTTACTAGCTAAAGAATGTTTTGCCATTCCTGGGGCTGAACTCAGGGCCAGGGAACACTTCCTGAGATTTTTCTTTTTCGTTTTTTTTTTTTTTTTTTTTTTTTTTTTTTTGCTTAAGGCTTGCCCTCTACCACTTGAGGCACAGCACCATTTTATTTTCTGTTTATGTGGTACTGAGGAATTGAACCCAGGATTTCTTGCATTCTAAACAAACACTGTACCATGCAGCCACATTCCCAGAGCCCTAAATGACTTTCTTAATATGGCATTACTTTTTCATTCCATTACTATGTATTATAATTTAGCCTAGGTGGTAGAAAAGGAAGTGGAAAACAATACTAAGTCCAGAAAGAGTAACATTCCTATCACATCCCTAAAGAAGTACAGTGTTAAGACGTGCAGGACTCATATGGATGTTGCATGTTACATTATTATATAAAAAACATAAAAAGTAATCTCCGACATCCATAACATTCTACTTCCACTTTCAAGTTCAAGAGCCAAAAATCTAAGCCTTTTTTTGATTGGGTGCATTTCCTAGGAAGGAAGAAGGAGAATGTATAAGGTGATGTTGGAAACATATGTATATTGGCTCCCTGTTCACATTTTGGCACTTTTAAAAAGTGCTACTGACGAATTCCACATCTACTGTAATATGCTGTCTGCACAAAATGCAGATAAATGAATACATTTATTCTGGTGGATAGTCACATATATTAACAAAGTCCAGTTCTGGAAAAAAAAGTTACCAGTTTAAAGTATTGTCTATAAAATGGATTTATGTCATATATGTAGTATTGAAATGATTAGTCCAGATTTCTTTGAGATTTTATGCTGTCTCAGTATTAAGATGTTCTCTAATTCCAGTAACATGGAAGCATAAAAGACATGATTTGAAAATCTCAGTAGTTTGAGAAGCAAAGGTACATAATAGTTACCTTCCTGCAGAGACATGTGATGGCATGTATGACTGATTGTATTATAGTTCTATTCTTTTTCCTCTTTATCTCAAATATTGCATATCTTGCATATTAGTCTGTCCTGCATCAGCTTCCTGTAGGTGAGATTTACCTCTACACTGCAATGTCAAGATGAGTCATGTGACTTACTTCGGTTTACAAAAATGAACCAGAAGTGGTCAAAGGCTATTTCTAGGGGAAGATTTCTATCCCATTGAATGTGTCTAAGAGCGAACTTCTTTACCCTTACCGATAAAAATAGCATATTTCCAGAGGGAATCTTTTTTCAACTATATACTGGAAGAATATATCATCTAAAATTGAAGCAAAACTCAAACACAGCAAGAATTAAGTGAATATTAAAATGTGATATTAATATGTTAATTTCTTACCATTCTCGTATGACTACAGCACATCAGAATTTAAGAAATACTAAACAAGTACTAAGTAAATAGATAACACTTCCTGTATGATGCTATTACATTTTTTAAATAAATAAGCATTCTCTATGTGATCACTTGAGGGGTTAACTTTTTCTATAAATGTGCTTAATCACTCTAGAGCACTGTATCTAACATCCACAATCATTATCAAGAACTTGTGATTGAGATGAGAAAGAAATATCTAGATTTCTCGCTTCTCTTTTCCTCTTCTCCTTTTTCTAGTGAGAATTCTCATCCTTTCTCCAAATTCTCCTATTAATAAAGAAAGAATGACACATTGTGGATATCAAGCAAAAGGCTTCAAAGCCAGAATTTTATTCTTTCAGAAATATATGAAATAAATCAGAGTGGCTCAAGGAAGAAGAAAAGCATGATTTTTCCCTTTCTGGCTTCAACAATAGAGTCTGAACACGACTCTAAAGATCTATTCAACAATTTTCCTTGGCTAATTTTTTAAAAATATTGTTTTTTAATAAGTATTAATTTTAACAATTAAAAAATTTAAAATATATAGTAATCTGTTTTTTGCTTTTAGTAGGCATGAAATAAGACTGCATTAACATAGTGTGAGTTGAGAGGCTAAATTTTATCAGAATCCAAACAAAATGAAAATTATATGATGTAAAGAAAATCGTTTTTAGGTAAATTTTCAACATGACATACACACAGGGACATCTTTTTTTCTTCTTTTCATCCACACTTCAATAAGCAGTTCATGTAATTCAAATAGCTGTGTTTCTTTCAGAAATAGATTACACATAAACAAGTTAAAAGACGAGAAGGAGTATTGGTGGTGCATTCTTTAAAAATAGCAGTCAAATAACTATTAACCATAATTCCAAAATAATAACAATCAAATGCTCTTGAAAAGAGAAGATTGTAAGCAGAATATACAAAAAGTGATAGTGCCAGAACTACTCCAGGAGTTGCTGCCTGATATTTAAGATTTCTAATAAATGACAATTTTCAATCAGGATTAAATGCTTTCAGGAACCAAATTTTTTCTAGTTATATTTTATTGAAGAAATATGTTGTTCAAAATTAATGAAAGGGTAACAGGTTATAACCTGTAGAAAGAATGCTTACACACTCATTGTGGTAGGCAGTAAAATACCTTCCTAAAATATCTATAGTCCGGAAATATCTAATCAATCAAATGTAGATTTACATTTTATATATAAGTTGGTAAAATAATCACCTTTCATTACCCAAGGAACAAAAATTTGAATAATTATTATATGGGGAAAGTATACTCAAAAGTCCCAGCTGTAGTTCGAAAGGGACATCATTAGGTAAGAGTCATCAGAAAGATGTAAAGATGCTACATTAGAAGATTAAGGAAAAGACAAGAACAAACATACTGAAGTTTCTGGAAAGCTGAACAGGAAGTAAATGCCTTTTCCACTAGAATCACCTGAAAAATATTTTTGCTGTGTAGGAGGCTCTATTTTAATCTAGTGAGACTTATTTTAGATTTTTGTCCTTCAGAAAAGTAAATGATAAATACAGATTATTCAAGACAATAATCTTGTGGAAATATTTTACAGCAGATTTGGTGTAGTAAGCTAAATCAACTACAGCCTTTTCAAGATGCAACTACAAGGATACCACGTGTCCTAGTTTCTGAGAATAAGAAAAAGTTGCCACCAGCTTTATACACATGTATGATGTACATACTACTAAGGGCCTTGCATTAATGAAGTCGTGAATTCCTAAATAATATTTAAACAAGAAGCTCCCTGTCTTCATTTTCATATTTGGGGATTGCTAAGGACCAAAGTTATGTAGAAGGCTAGGACAAGAATATAGAAATGAAATCTGTCTCCTGTTATTATAAAGATAATTTGTGTTATTTTGATTTACATTTTCTAAGGTAATAAAAAATAAGGTAAAACTGAAACAGTGACCCAATATTCTCTCCTTCCTAATTTTCCAACATAAATTAGAGAATCCAGTAAAGATAAGCAATCCCAGGATGGTATAGGATGTTATAGGATCAACAGATGGTGAAAAAGTAGTTAACAAAAATGGGTCCTATGGAACAATGGTGAAAAAATCTACACGTACATATTGTGATATAGCTAGAAAATAGTTTGCATTATGCTAAGTCTTTGACATTTTAGTTACTTTCATCTCTTAGGAAATGACTTTATTAATACTCAAGGGTTTGCAGCTTATAACCCAGCAACAAATAATGCTTCTAAATGTAAACAAGCATGATACTAAGAGTAACCAAGGCTACTAGCAGAGAACTTCTCAAACATGCAAAAGTATAGGCCTATTCAGATACAAGAAGCTTTAGACCTCCAAATAGACCAGACCAGAATATGACATCCCACCATCACATTATAATCCACATAGAATCCACTCAGACCAAGGAAAAGAACCTTAAAGCTGTCAAGGAGAAAAGATTAATCACCTATAAAGGGAAACCAATTCGAATCACCTCAGATTTCTCAGCAGAGACAATCAAAGCAAGAAGAGCCTGGAATGATGTATGACATGCCCTAAAAACAAACGACTATCAAACAAGAATTCTGTACCAGCTAAACTCTCCTTCATAACTGAATGCCAAATAAAAACCTTCCAGAGACAAGAAAAATTGAAACAATATATCTCTCCCAAGCCAGGCCTACAAAAGATACTTAAAGATATCCTACACATAGAAAACCAGCAAGACCACAATAAAGGCCAAGAAACTGTGCCCAAACTGAGCATCCAAGAACCATAGGAAGAACCCAGCTTTTCCAGCTCCTAAGAAGGTGGATATCATGGCAGGAACTCCCAAATACCTCACAGTCCTATCTCTTAACGTTAACGGACTTAACTCTGCAATTAAGCGACATACACTGTGTAGTCAGATTAAAAAACAAGACCCTTCTATCTGCTGTCTGCAGGAGTCACATCTTTCCCGTAAAAACAAACACATTTTCCTTCTTAAAGGCTGGAGCAAAATCTACCAAAGAAGCGGCCCACATAAACAGGCAGGCGTTGCAATCCTAATATTAGATAAAATAGACTGCAAATTAAAATTCGTGAGAAGAGATAAAGAAGGTCGCTACATACTAATTAAGGGATCTCTGCTTCAGAAGGATATTAAAATTCTAAATATCTATTTGCCAAACAATGGAGCACCAAAATTTATCCAAGAAACACTACTTTCCCTCAAATCTCATATAGATCCAAAGACATTAATTGTTGGGGATTTTAACACACCACTCTCCCCACTAGATAGATTAACTCGGCAAAATCTCAACAGAGAAACTACAGATCTAAACAGCTGCATAGATCAACTAGATTTCACAGACATCTACCGAACATTTCACCCAGCAGCATCAGAATACACGTTTTTCTCAGCAGCACATGGAACATTTTCTAAAATAGACCACATTTTAGGCCACAAAGCAAACTTGTCTAAATTCAGAAACATTGAAGTTATACCTTGCATTCTCTCTGACCACAAGGGAATAAAATTAGAACTCAACACCAAAAGCCACCAAAGAAAGTCCGGTATCATATGGAGGCTGAACAACACACTGCTGAATCACGAGTGGGTCATGGAAGAGATTAGAAAGGAAATTCAAATGTTCATGCTATTAAACAAAAATGAATACACAAATTACCAACTCCAATGGGAGACAGCAAAGGCAGTACTCAGAGGCAAGTTTATAGCTCTGAGCTCCTTCATTAACAAATTGGAGAGATCTGAAACCAACAATTTAATGACACATGTAAACCTCCTTGAAAAAAAGCAGCAAGATAAACCCCAATCTTAATTAAAATTAAATCAGAATTAAATGAAGTAGAATCCAAAAAAGCTATAGAAAGAATCAACAAAACAGAGTTGATTCTCGAAAAAATTAACAAAATTGAGAGAACCTTAGCAAATCTTATCAGAAAAAGAAGAGTACAGAGCCAAATAAATAAACTCAGAGGTGAGAAGGGAAACATCACCACGGAAACAACCAAGATTCAAAACATTATAAGGGAATACTTCTCAAAACTTTATGTTAATAAGTTTGAGAACTTGACAGAAATGGACCTTTTCCTAGCAGATATTGACATGCCAAAATTAAACCAAATGAGTTAAACCATATTAACAGGCCTATATCAAGCATTGCAATAGAAACAGCAATAAGAGACCTCCCAGCTAAGAAAAGTCCAGGACCAAATGGTTTTACAGCAGAATTTACAAGGTCTTCAAAGCGGGCTCACACCAATACTCCTCCAACTCTTCAATGAAATTGAAAGAGAAAGTTCACTACTGAACTCATTCTATAAAGCCATCATTTCCCTCATCCCTAAACCAGGCAGGGACTCATCATAGAAAGATAACTATAGACCCATTTCTTTGATGAACATTGATGCAAAACTTCTCAACAAAAATTTTGGCCAATCGACTTCAACAATTCATTCAAAAAAATCATACACCACGATCAAATAGGATTCATTTCATTGAGTCAAAGCTGGTTCAATATACATAAATCAATTATTATTATTCAACACATTATCACGAGCAAGAATAAGAACCACATGGCTATCTCAATAGATGGAGAAAAAGCATTCGACAAGATCCAACACCCTTTTATGATGAAGGCTCTGGAAAAATTAGGAATCCATGGAACATTCCTCAATACCATAAAGGCTGTATATGACAAACCTACAACCAGCATTATACTTAATGGTGAAAAAATAAAGCCATTTCCTCTTAACTCAAGAACAAGACAAGGATGTCCACTCGCTCCACTTCTCCTCAATCTCGTATTAGAATGCCTAGCTACAGCAATAAGACAGGATGTAGACGTAATGGGGATCCAAATAGGGAAAGAATAAATAAAATTGTCCCTTTTTGCAGATAACATGATCTTGAATTTAAAGCATCCCATAGACTCCACTCCCAAATTACTGAAGCTGATACAAAACTTTGGCAAAGTAGCAGGGTATAAAATTAACCCCCCAAAATCAATGGCTTTTCTCTTTGCCAACAATGAGAAAAGTGGGGCGGTAATTACGAAAGCAACACCATTTGTAATAGCCCCACAAAAAATAAAATACCTACGAATTAACTTAACCAAAGAAGTAAAGGACCTCTATGATGAAAACTTTTAAATCTTGAAAAAGGAAATCAAAACATAACTTAGAAAATGGCAAAAACTCCCATGCTCCTGGATTGGAAAGTTTAACATCGTGAAAACGGCAATGCTTCCCAAGGCTATCTACAAATTCAACGCGATACCTATCAAAATACCAACGTCATTCTTCAAGGAAATAGAAGAGGAAAACCAAAAATTCATATGGAGCAATAAATGACCCAGAATAGCAAAATACACTGCTCCACGGAAAGAACACTGCTGGAGAAATATCAACACCAAATTTCAAACTCTACTATAAAGCCATAGTAATCATAGGAGTTTGATATTGGCATAAGAACAGACCTCAAGACCAATGGAATAGAATTTAAAACCCAGAAATGAACCTACAGACCTATAACCATCTAATCTTCGATAATGGAGCTAAAACAATAGAATGGAAGAATGACAGCCTCTTCAGTAAATGGTGCTGACAAAATTGGTTAACTATTTGTAGAAAACTAAAGCTAGATCCTTATATACCACCCTGCACCAGAATTAACTCCAAATGGATTAAAGACCTTGGAGTCAAAGCAGACACTCAGAAACATTACAGGATGGAATACGATGGAATAGGAGAAACCCTAGGTCTCCTTGGTGCAGGCCGAAATTTTCTTAATAGAGACACGGAAACACAACAAATCAAAGAGAAGTTGGACAAATTGGATTGAATGAAGTTGCAGAGTTTCTGCATGGCAAAGGACATAGCTAGCAACATAAATTGTAAGCCCACGGATTGGGAGAAGATTTTCATTATCCATACAACAGACAAGGGTCTCATATCTAAAATATACTTGGAACCCAATAAATCAAATCCCCCAACAACTAATCCTCAATGAAACAACTGCCCAATAAAAAAGTGGGCTAAAGACTTAAAGAGACACTTCTCTGAAGGATGGCCAATAGACACATGAAGAAATGCTCAACATCCCTAGCCATAATAGAAATGCAAATCAAAACAACATTGAGATAACTCCTCACTCCGGTTAGAATGGCAATAATCAAGAACTCTAACAACAACAGATGCTGGAGGGGATGTGGACAGAAGGGAACCTTACATCATTGGTGTGGGAATGTACACTTGTTCAACCACTTTGGAAAGCAGTATGGAGGTTCCTCAAAGACTTCACATAGAGCTCCCCTATGTCCCAGGAATCCCACTTTTGGGCATTTACCCAAATGTTTACAAACAAGACCATACTAAAGCTACCAGCACAACTATGTTTATTTCAGTATTATTTACCATAGTTAAGATCTGGAACCAACCCAGATGCCCCTCAGTACATGAATGGATCATGAAAATGTGGTATATATACACAATGGAATTCTATGCTTCCATCAGAAAGAGTGATATTGACCCATTTGTTAGGAAATGGAAAAACTTGGAAAAAATTATATTAAGTGAAGTAAGCCAGGCCCAAAGAAACATAGGTCACATGGTTTCCCTTATTTGCAATATCTAGTATATGTATGAGTGAAGCGGAAAAGGTCAGATAATGTGATGTTAGGAAAATGAACCCTTAGATATGTATTTTAATGTTTTTTAATTTCATGCATTTGTTTCTAACCCATTTATTGGACTTTCTCTTTGTTACTGTGTATGTCCCTCCACCACAGTATAACCTTTGCTTTCACTATATATAGTGATGTCAGTAATACTTGTGAGGAGATGGGAAAAACAAGTCGTTTAAGGATACAGGTGGACCTGTTGCAACAATGAGAAGTACAAGTTGTCATGTCGAAAACAAGCTTTACAACTTTGGTGCCGGGGGGGGGGGCATGGCGGGAGGAGTAGGTGAGGGGGGTTGGGGGGAGGCTGGGAAGAGTTGTGAAATGTAAACAAAGGAGGAGGCTGCAATGCCTGATAAGAAATGTACGCATTATCCTGCTCATGTAATTGTAACCCCTCTGTACATTATGTTCACAAAAAAATAAAATAAAATTATATATAAAAAAAAAAGAACTGAGAAGGAGCAAATATCTTCACCCTGCAGATCACAGACCAGAGATGACCCAGGAACCAACATTCTGGCAGTATGAGTAGAAGCCTGACATAGCACAGGAGGGAAGGCCACCCTTTCCCCACCCCACTACCAGAAATCTCCATCTTTGATACCGGCAAAGGCCCGGCTGAGCAGTTAGCGCCAACTCAGGCTTTGGGAGAAAACAAGATAGTCATTTAGTAGGTCACCGGAACCTGCCCAGACTTGCCAGGCTCAAGTCCACCCTGGAAAAAGTCACCCACCGCAGGCAGAGGAATATTCACCCTTTCTTCACTGGGTAAACAGAGCCAGAGGCTGCCCCTCCCTACAGCAGCCTATACAATCAATTGAACTTCTGTAAACATAAACCCTGAGAATGGCTCCAGGCTGGGCTCTGTGAGTGTCTCAAGCTAGCCCCTCAGGGAAAAGCTACTGTTTGCTGAAAAGCCTCAACTCTACCCAGAACTTAGCCTCAGCACAGCATCTCCAAGCTAGAATAAACAGCCATCTCCATCTTTTGTAATACTCAAAACAGATCTCCCTCCCACTGAACTAGCCTGGGAGGAGGATCACAAAATCCTGGGTAAAGCAGAACATATTTCTGCTTGCCCAAACTAAACTAAGTTACCAATCAAGCCACAGAAAAACTAAATACCACAAGCAGACCAGAGACTCCACCTAGAGACTGGTTACAAACACAAGGGAGATACAGAATCTTCCCATCCCCCGCTCTAAAAAATAAAAGAAAAATTTTTGTACCTTATTTTTAATTGTTTTAATTTGTAATTGTTTTTAAATTTTGTTTCTATTATTTTTTCTTTTCATCCTCATATAATTTTTATTTTAGGTGTATATGTGTGGGTGCTTTTTTATCTCTACTGATCTTTTGATCCTTTTTCTTTCTTCCTTTCTTTTCTCATTTTTTTCACTTCTTCTCTTTCATTCTTGTCTGCATGACTAAATTGCTGTTCTGCTCATCCTCAGATATACATGTCGTCAATTATTAGATCTTATCCCCCAACGTGTACACACTTAATCCAGAAATTTATTACTCAATTCAAATTCGTAGACTTAAAATCCTTAATAGCATCATTACCTCTTTATACCCATGTAATACTTAATTTTTTTTTATTTTTCTAGTTTTTCATGTCTCCTTTCTATCCCTCCCCTCCTCTTATCCCATCCACATTCTTCTCTGAATATTATTTCTTCAAACTTGCAGTTTTTAAGGGTTTCACTTTTTAATTTTAAATTTTAGGTTTTCCATTTTTTCTTGTCCCTCTTTTTTTTTTACTTCTTTTTTCTTTATTCTTTCTTTTCTTTTTCTTTTTTTTTTTTTTCTCTCTTCTAACATTCTGTCCAATCCATTTCCTTCTTTGAAATCAGGACTTGGTTAAGTCCACTCTCCCTCACCTTCTCATATGCCTCTAATCCTTTTTCTCCCCACATTCTTGCTAAGCCTAATCATTTCGTGTTGCAAAATTCTGCTTTGCTGTTCTTAGGCAATTAAGACATAGTTGTTTGATGTTGAATAGATTGTATCTCTTGAAGTAGATTGTATCTGCAGACTTTTGACTGTGCAACTATGGATTTTGGTTGATGCTTACCTTACAACAGTGTTCTAGCATAAAACTGGTGTTACTTTCATGCCAAATTGGCAGAACAAACCGGAAAAACATAAGAAAAATGGCAAGTCTGGGGATGTCAACTCCCACTCATGACAATCAGGGGACAGAACAGATAATAAATAATGCAGAGGTGAGTTCCCAAAAAGCCTACAAACACTTCAGGTAAACAGGGTAAATGAATAGAGTGAAAACATGCAAAAGTCTCAGTGTGAGCATGGCAAGGATAGAGGGAAGGCAAAAAAATATCAATACATGAGTGTCATGAGCGTGAGGAAGCTACTCAAAGATTGATACAGGAATTTCGTGAGCAGATTGAGAACACTAAAAAAGAAAAAAAAGGAATTGGGGGAGAAGGTTGAGATCTGTCAAAGAGATAGATAGGAATTGTGTGAGTTGGCTGAGAACAGATGAAGAGAAAGTCAGGAATGGCATGAGCAGGCTGAGAACACTCGAAGAGAACTACAAGAATTGCATGCACGTGAGGAAGCTAATCAAAGAGAAATATAGGAACTGAGAGATCGGGATGAGAATAGACTAAAATCAATAGATGCATTCAAGGTATCCATAAACAGAGAGCTGAAAGAACTCAGGGAGACCACAAAGGGAATGCTGAATGGAGCCCAACAGAAGGAATAGCAGTCCAAGGAAAGCATAACCAATCAACTAAGTGATTTGAGAATATACACTAAACACCAAATTAAGGAAGTAAAGAAGTTCATAGAAGATCTAAAAAAAAACTCCAACACAGAATTTGAAGCCATCAAAACCGACCAATTAGAAGGAAAAGAAATAAAAACAAAGTAGAAAGTCTTGACAATAGGTTAGACCATGCAGAAGATCAAATCTCAGGTATTGAAGACATACCAGGTTTAAAGAGAAAGAACATACAACCATCCAAGACAAATTCAAGAAATATGACAGATCTATTCAACATTTGGAAGACATCATCAGAAGGCCTAATTTGAGTATAATGGGTATAGAGGAACACATAGAGAGAGAAGTTAATGGTCTAGGAAATTTGTTTAACAGGATACTAACAGAGAACTTCCCAAAATGCAAAAAGATAGGCCTATTCTGATACAAGAAGCTTTTACAAGTCCAAGTAGGCCAGACCGAAACAGGACATCTCACAAACAAAATATAATCTGCAAAGGATCAATTCAGACCAAGGAAAAGATCCTTAAAGCTGTCAAGGAGAAAAGATCAATCACCTATAAAGGGAAACCAATTAGAATCACCTCAGATTTCTAAGCACCACTAAAGCAAGAAGAGCTTGGGATCATGTATGCCATGCCGTAAAGAGAAACAACTATCAACCAAGAATCCTGTACCCAGCTAAACTCTCCTTCATAACTGAAGGACAAATAAAAACCTTCCATAGCAAAGAAAAATTGAAACAATATATCTCTCCGAAGCCAGGCCTAAAAAGATACTTAAAGATATCCTACACATAGAAAACCAACAAGACCACAATAAAGGCCAAGAAACTGTGCCCAAACTGAGAATCCAAGAACCCAGTTTTCGCAGCTCCCAAGAAGGTGGATAAAATGGCAGGAACTCCCAAATCCCTCTCAGTCCTATCTTTCAACATTAATGGAATGAATGCTCCAATTCAGCAACATAGACTGTCTAGTTGTATTAAAAAGCAAGATCCTTCTATCTGATGCCTTCAGGAGTCACATCTTGCCCATAAAAACAAACTCATTTTCAATGTGAAAAGCTGGAACAAAATCTACCAAGCAAACGGCCCCCATAAACAGGCAGGTGTTGCAATCCTCCTATCAGATACAATAGACTTCAAATTAAAATCAATGAGAAGAGATAAGGAAGCTCGCTACATACAAATTAAGGGATCCATCCTTGAGGAGGATATTACAATTCTAAATATCTCTTCGCCAAACAATGGAGCACCCAAATTTACTCAAGAAAAACTACTCTCCCTCAAATCCCACATAGGTCCAAAGACATTAATGTTGGGGACTTTAACACATCACTCTCCCCACTAGATAAATCAACTTGGCAAAAACTCAACAGAGAAACCGCATACCTAAAAAACTGCATAGATCAACTAGATTTAACAGACATCTACCGAATATTTCACCTATCAGCATCAGAATACACGTTTTTCTCAGCAGCACATGGAACATTTCCCAAAATAGACCACATTTTAGGTCACAAAGCCAAATTGTCCAAATTCAGAAACACTGAAATTATACCTTGCATTCTCTCAGACCACAGGGGAAGAAAATTTGAACTCAACACCAAAATCCACCAAAGAAAGTCCTGTAACACATGGAGGCTGAACAACACTGTTGGACCACCAGTGGGTCATGAAAGTGATTAGACATGAAATTCAAGTATTCATGATATTCAACAAAAATGTACGCACAAATTACCTGCTCCTCTGCGACATAGCAAAGGCAGTACTCATAGGCAAAGTATAGGTCTGAGTTCCTACATCAACTAATTGGAGAGATCTTAAACCAACAATTTAATGAGACCTCTGAGCCTCCTTGAAAGAGAGCAGCAAGATAAACTTCAATCTAGGAGATGGAAAGAAATAATTGAATTAAATAATTAAATTAAATTAAATAAATAAATTAAATAAATAAATCAGAATATAAATTAACTAGAATACAAAAAGACCATAGAAAGAATCAACAAAACAAAGAGTTTGTTCTTGGAAAAAATTAACAAAATAAACAGAGCCTAAGCAAACCTTATCAGAAAAAGATGAGAACACACCCAAATAAATAAACTCAGAGATGAGAATGGAAACATTACCACAAAAACAACCAACACTCAGAACATTATATGGGAATACTTCTCAAACCTTTATGCTCATAAACTTGAGAACTTAGCAGAAATGGAACTTTATCTAGCAAATATCAATATGGAGAAACTAAACCAAGATGAGTTAAGCCATATTAAGAGGTCCATATCAAGCATTGAAATAGAAACAGTTATAAGCGGCCTCCCATCTAAGAAAAGGACCAGATGGTTTTACAAGAGAATTCAACAAGACCTTCCAATCAAAACTCACACCAATATTGCTTCAACTCTTCAATGAAATTGAAAGAGAAAGTTCACTACCGAATTAATTCTATAAAGCTATAATAACCCTCATCCCATAACCAGGCATGGATTCATCAAAGAAAAAGAACTACAGACCCATTTCTTTGATTAACATTGATGCAATATTTTTCAACAAAATTTTGGACAATCGACCTCAACAATTCATCCAAAAAATCATACACCACGATCAAACAGGTTTCATTTCAGGGATGCAAAGCTGGTTCAATATATGCAAATCAATTAACATAATTAATCACATCAACACTAGCAAGGATAAGAACCACATGGTTACCTCCATAGATGAAGAAAAAAATTGACAAGATCTAACACCCATTCAAGATTAATGTTCTGGAAAAATTAGGAATCTATGGAACCTTCCTCAATACAATAAAGGCTGTATATGAGAAACCTACATTAAGTATTATACTCAATAGTGAAAAAATAAAGCCATTTCCTCTAAAATCAGGAAAGAGACAAGGATATCCACTCTCCCCACTGTTCTTCAATCTAGTATTAGAATGCCAAGCTACAGCAATAAGACAATATGCAAACATAAAGGGGATTCAAATAGGGAAAGAAGAAGTAAAACTCTCCCTCTTTTCAGATGACATGAACTTGTATTTAAAGAATCCCATAGACTCCACTCCCAAATTACTCAAGGTGATCCAAAACTTTTGGCAAAATAGCAGCGTATAAAATTAACCCTCAAAAATCAATGGCTTTTCTGTATGTCAGCAGTGAGAATTGTGTGGCTGAAATTAGGAAAGCAACTCCATTTGTAATAGCCCGACACACAAAAAATAAAATACCATGGTTAACTTAACCAAATAAGTGAAAGGTCTTTATGATGAAAACTTTAAAAACCTGAAAAAGGAAATCAACATAGAACTTAGAAGGTGGCAAAAAATTCCCATGCTCCTGGATTGGAAATATCAATATCGAGAAAATGGCAATATTTCCCAAGGCTATCTGCCAATTCAATGCGATACCTATCAATAGTCCTACCTCCTTCTTGAAGGAAATAGAAGAGGCAATCCAAAAATTCATATGGAACATAAAAAAACCCGAATAGCAAAAACAATCCTTAACAGAAACAACAGTGCTGGAGGCATATCAGTACCAAATTTCAAGCTCTACTACAAAGCCATAGTAATCAAAACAGCTTGGTACCGGCACATTGGACCTCAGGACAAATGGAATAGAATTGAAAACCCAGAAATGAACCTACAGACATATAGCCATCTAATCTTCGATAATGGAGCTAAAAATTAGAATGGAAGAAAGACAGCCTCTTCAGTAAATGGTTCGGGCAAAACTGGTTAACTACTTGTAGAAAAATAAATCTAGAACTTTATATTTCACCCTGCACCAGAATCAACTAAAAGAGGCTCAAAGACCACGGAGACAAAGTATACACCCTGAATACATTACAGGACCGAATAGAAGAAACCCTAGGTCACCTTGGCACAGGATGACATTTTGTTAACAGAGACCAAGAAACACAAAAAATCAAAGAAAGGTTGGACAAATGGTATTGAGGGAAATTGCAGAGCTTCTGCATGGCAAAGGACATAGCTAGCAAGATCAATAGAAAGCCCAGGGATTGGAAAAAGATCTTCACTAGCCATATAATGGACAAGGGTCTCATATCTAAAATATGCCTGGAAATCAAAA
This sequence comes from Dipodomys merriami, assembly GCF_024711535.1. Taxonomy (NCBI): domain Eukaryota; kingdom Metazoa; phylum Chordata; class Mammalia; order Rodentia; family Heteromyidae; genus Dipodomys; species Dipodomys merriami. Next base: position 1,163,221 of record NW_027202993.1, on the reverse strand, counting down.
AATTAAATCCCTGAACAACAAATCTTCAAAGAAACAACTGGCCAATTAATAAGTAGGCTAAAAATTTAAAGAGAAACTCCTCTGAAGAGGAAAGAAAGATGGCCAATAGATACATGAAGAAATTCCCAACATCTTGCCATAAAAGAAATGCAAATCAAAACAACATTGAGATACCACCTCATCCCAGTTAAAATGGCGATAATCAAGAACTCTAATAACAACAGATATTGTAGAGTATGTGGACATTGTTGGTGGGTGCATAAGCTTGTTCAACCACTTTGGAAAGCAGTATGGAGGTTCCTCCAAAGACTCCACATAGAGCCCCCCTATGACTCAGCAATCCCACTTTGGGCATTTATCCAAATGATCACAAACAAGACCACGCTAAACCTACCAGCACAACTATGTTTATTGCAGCATTATTTACCATAGCTAAGATCTGGAACCAACCCAGATGCCCCACAGTAGATGAATGATCAAGAAAATGTCATATAGGTACACAATGAAATTTTGTGCCTCCATCAGAAAGAATGACATTGCCCCATTTGTTAGGAAATGGAAAGACTTGGAAAAATTATATTAAGTGAAGTAAGTGAGGCCTAAATAAACGTAGGTCCCATGGCTTTTCTTATTTGCAACAACTAGTATATATCTGAGTCAAGCAGAAAAGGTCAGATAAGTTGCTGTTAAGGAAATGAACCCTAAGATATGTGTTCAAATGCTTTTTTTTTCTTTCATGAGATTGTTTCTAAAATGTTTAGAAGATTATTTATTGGTTCCTTTGTATGTCCATCCCTCATGATATAACCCCTGCTTTCACTGTATATGATGTTTGTGTAATTTGAGAAGGGAGAGGGGAAAAAACAAATCGTTAAATCAGGGATACAGGTGGACCCATTGCAACAATGAGATATACAAAACGTTATGTCGAAAAACAAACTTTACAACTTTGGTGTGGGGGGGGCAGGTGGATAAGGAGGATTCGCTGTGGGGGGGGACGTGGGCAGGATGGGAAGAGATGGGAAGGGGAAACAAATAGGAGGCTACAATGCTTGATAAGAAATGTACTCATTATCTTGCACATGTAATTTAACTCCTGTGTACTAGCACAAGACCAGACTCCAGGGCCAATGGAATAGAATTGAAAAGCCAGAAATGAACCTGAAGACATATAACCATCTAATTTTTGGTAAGCGAGCTAAAAAAATAGAATGGAAGAATGACAGCCTCCTCAGTAAATGGTGCTGGCAAAATTGGTTAACTACTTGTAGAAAACTATAGCTAGATCCTTATATATTACCCTTCACCAGAATCAACTCCCAATGCATCAAAGATCTCCGAGTCAAAGCAGACACTCTGAAAATATTACATGATGGAATAGGAGAAACCCTAGGTCTCCTTGGCACAAGCTGAAATTTTCTTAATGGAGACCCAGAAACACAACAAATCAGTGAACGTTTGGACAAATGGGATTGCATGAAATTGCAGAGTGTCTGCATGGCAAAGGACATAGCTAGCAACATCAATAGAAAGCCCACGGATTGGGAGAAGATCTTCACTAGCCATACAACAGACAAGGGTCTCATATCTAAAATATACCTGGAACTTAACCCCTCTGTACAGTATGTTCACAAATAAAATAAAATTAAATTAAAAAAATTAAATTCCCCAACAACAAATCTTCAAAGAAACAACTGCCCAATTAATAAGTGGGCTAAAGACTTTTGGAGTGTGTTCTTTACTCATATAAAACTTCTCTGTAACCTTCTGATTGAAAGTATTACAAAAGGAAACAATATGCCATTTGAAGGCCAGCATAGAACAAAAGAAAATCTTTGTTTTAAAAGTGGTCTGCTGCAAACAAACAAACACATGGATGTTTTAAAGTGTCTTATGCATGGATGTTTCACTCTTGATGTGATTTTCTTGTTGCAGGACTCAGTTATCAATTCCTTTAGTCTGGTCTGGAGTTTTCCATAGCAATAAGGATTCCAAAAAAGCAGGATCCAGTAAGTATGATCAGCAAAAGCAGCCTCTTCTCAGACCAGTACTCTTTTAAGGAGGCTCCCAAAGAAATATCTGCTGTTTGTTTTGTTCGTTTAGTTTGTGCTGGTTCTGGGGCTTGAACTCAGAGGCTGGACCCTGTCCCTGTACAGTGTCCTTGCCCACGTGCCCCCAAAGCTAGTAATCTACTGTTTAAGCCAAAAGTGCACTTCTGGATTTTTTGGTATTTAATTACAGATCAGAATTTGACACACTCTCCTGTCTGGTTTGGCTTTGAACTGAGACACTAAGAAAGCTAAGTGACATCAACTTTATGGACTTCCCTTTTGAACCAAGAAATACTAGATGAAGCTAATTATTAGGCTAATATTTGACAATTTGTAAAAGAAGAAAATATGTTCAGCAAAGGATCCATAACTTAAAAAACTCAGTACATATAGGTGCACTCAATCATTTTGGTATTATTTTCTCTGCTTGGCAGGATTATTATTGACTTCGTCATTCCTTTTGTGAAAACTTAAAGTAATATTTGCAATTTTTACTTGGTCGTGGGGCTTAAACTCTGATCCTGGGCACTGTCCCTCAGCTCTTCAGCTCAAGTTGAGTGCTCTACCACTTTAGCTACAACACCACTACCAGGTTTCTTGTGGTTAATTGAAGATAAGGGTTTCATGTACTTTCCTGACCAGGCTGGCTTTGAACCAAGATCCTCTGGTCTCAACCTCCTGAATAGCCAGGATTACAGGCATAATCCAGCAGCACCTGGCTCATATTTGCATTTAGTGCACTTAATGACACTAAGTATACAAAGAATGGAAATCTGAATCAAATGATGTGACATTGCAGCTTTTCAGAATAATTGAGGTAGCAATAAATATGTTTTCCTTTTCCATTTTGTTACATTAATGCCTCATGAGCTATAGGACCCTCAGATTACCATCTCTTCCCTCTGTGTAGGTGTATTTAATATTAGGATATGTTCATAGAGAAATAAAGAAAGACAGGTTTTTAGAAAGCAAAGTTAATCAGGAGATATATTTATCACACAGAGATTAAGAACTATGCTAAGAGATTTAGAATGTTAAAGGCAATGAGGAATAAGCCTAGTTGATAACTTGATCTTCAATAACTAAAAATGGTTCCTTAGAACGGTTTCTGTTATACCTTATTGACTATCACTTATTCCTTTTATCTGGAGTTATTCCTTCTCTTCTGTCACAGCTGTTAATTAGCCTCTGTCTTTTTGGTGCCAGGACTGGCCCAAAGGTTTCTAAATCTCACTTAGATTACCCTTCTCATTGTGATTAGCAGTGACCACTCAAAAGCCTACAATCTTTGAATTTCCAGAATTAATCTTCCTGACATCTAAGCACATTCCTGGCATTAATTGCTGTGACCTAATGAACAAAACTTTTTTTTTCCAACACAGTATCCAAATATTGGTAAAGTACATTAATTAGGTACTATCTCCAGGTATCAGTATGGATGGAGCAATTGTATATTCCAAGTATGGGTTTTTTTATTTTGCATTTACTAACTAAATATTTGTTGTTGTTGTTGTTGTTGTTTTGCCAGTCCTGGGGCTTAAACTCAGGGCTAAAGAATTATCCTTCAGCTTTTTTTTTTGCTCGAGTTAACCCTCTACCACTTGAGGCACAGCACCACTTCCAGTGTTTCTTATTCTATTTATGTGTACTGAGGAATTGAACACAGGGTTTCATGCATGCTAGGCAATCACGGTAGCATGAAGCCATATTCCCAGAGCCCTAAAAGACTTTTGTAAGATGGCTTTACATTTTCATTCTGTAACAATGTATCATAATTTTGGCCAGAAATTTTTGCTAGGAAAGGACATTGAACCCAATACTGAGTCCAATAATGCTAGATGGACAACGAATAACTGTCACAGTCTAGCCAGGGCACAGAGGGGCTTACCGCATGTAGCTGGTACAACAGACTGAGCGAGACAGCTCCTGAACCACAGCTCACCTCCAGAATGAGAGGGCCCCCTTGGTTCCAGCCACTTGGGGATGCTGGACCACCTCTCCAGCACCCATTCAAATAGTTCTTAAAAGAGAGAGAGTGAAAGAAAGATGGTCAGAATTACACTTAAGCCAGTTGCCAGTGGCTCAGGTCCACAATCCTAACTACACAGGAGGCTAAATCTGACGATCATGGTTCACAGTCAGCCTGGGCAGGAACATCTATGGGACTCTTATCTCCAAAGAACCACCAGAAAATCATAAGTGGCACTGTGACTCAAGTGGTAGAGCATTAGCCTTGAGCTGAAGAGCTCGGGGACAGTGCCCAGGCCCAGAGTTCAAGCCTCACGACTGACAAGCAGTGAATTTCCCACCACAAGAAGTGGACTGAATAGCACCCATTGTCCTAGGGAGCATGGCAGAAGAGTTATGAGTAGGTCACCCAGCTTCTCTGTTCCTCAATTTCCCCAGCTGCAAAACTGAACAAAGTGAAGGAACCCTTTCCTCATGGGGATAGAGTAATAATGAAAGAGCCATGTTTTGTTTCATATTCCTATACCTGTCGCACCTTTAATAACACACACCATCTGAGCTTTTTCCGGGTATCTTCCTGTCATATTCTCACAGAATTGCTGAGAACTGTATCTGACTGCCGCTCCCTCTGTGCCTGGCCCTGCTCCGGAGATCCCTCTGTAGTAATCCCTTGTTTCCTCACAACTGTCCCATGAGGAGACTGAGGTCTGATGGTCAAAGCCAAACTCAGAATTTCACCTGTGTCCAAGAATTGGCTGCCGTGGACTAAGTTTGGAAAAATCCATCTAAATAAATTACTGAGTGTGACACTATGTGTCTACCATCCCAAATACAGAGGACTGGGCCTGGTGGTGCATGCCTGTCACAGATAGGAGGACCGCAATTCAGCCCAGCTTGAGTATATATTAAGCCTCAATCTCGGAAATGCCCAAAACAGAAAAGCTTGACTCGCATGGTAGAAGACCTGACTGGCAAGCCTAAGGCCTTGAGGTCAAACCATAATATACCAAAAAGAATCAGAGGTCCAGTGCCTCAAGCTCATGTCTATAATCCTATCTACTCAGGTGCCTTAGATCTGAAGATCACAGCTCAAGATTTAACATAGGGTTGGCCTCGCCCATCAGACGTCATGATGAGAAGACATGGAGTCTGACCTATGTTGCTCTGCTCCATACTAGCAGGGCTCATATGCTTACTAAGTGTTGGCCAAGCTCTCTGACCCCCTGGGAAGCCACCCAATGTGAGCTGCACTCCCAGGTTCTCCCAAACTCCCACTGCCACTAACCAGGCCCAAGGGAGTACACAGCTCCAGGGCACACAGATCTCTTGTTCTTTTAACAGTGCTGAGTCCCCTTCAAGCGTCCCTCCCTTCCAGGTCCCTAGAGCTCAGCTGTGAATCCCATGCACCCCCGAAAAGATAGCAGGTAGAAGTTGCCATACCAGTCTCCTTGTTACAATGCACATCTACACAGACACACACAGACACACAGACACACAGACACACAGACACACACACACACACACACACACACACACACACACACACACACACACACACACACACATCCAGACCTGTGACAGAAGACTTGTGAATGCAGCACCTGCATTTTGCCAAATGATCACTCACCTGAGTAAAGTCAGGCTGAACAAGGAGAAAGATGATCTCTCTCTCTCTGTGTCTCTCTTTCTGTCTCTCTCTGTGTCTCTCTCTGTATCTCTCTCTGTCTCTCTATATCTCTGTCTCTCCCCATCTCTGTCTCTCTCCATCACTGTCTCTGTCTCTCTGTCTCTGTCTCTGTCTGTCTCTGTGTCTGTCTCTCTCTCTCTCTCTCTTTCTCTCTCTCTCTCACACACACACAGACTCAGAGCAGTCCCTCTCCTGAGTTTGTGGGAGACCAGATGGACCAGGAGCACCAGCAGAAGTTGGCATAGCTGGGAAATGTGATCACCCTGTCAGAACTGTTGACAGCTGGTGCGGGGGGACAGCCGGGGTGCATGTGTGTGGGTGGGGTGTTCCTCCCAGATATTCACCTTCTGTTCTCACTCCCAACACACTCACCTCCATACTGGGCTTTTCTGGGAACCTCATCAAGTGAAAGGGTGACTGAGCATAGAAGACAAGGGCTCACACAGCAAGGGGGTCTATCTTCTGCATCCAACACCCTCCACCCGAGAAAAAAGGAAAAGTACCCAGAAGGCAAGTGTGGACATGCTGCTCCCCACCTCTGTACTAAAGCCACCAGGTTCCCACCAGGGAGAGGAAGAGTGCAGATGCGCCGCTGTGTGGCTCCAGGCCAACGGCTCTGTGGCGCCCACTCCTCACCCAACCCTGCACCTCCCCGTTTCCTGGGACACTGTAGGCTAGGGATGGGGGTAGGATCCTCAGGTCAACACCCACCCCCATCCCTGTGGCATTTGTGGCAGGGCCTGGGCCAGAATGTGGGGCATGGGGGAGGTGCAGGTCCTGGTCGGGAGGAGGGAGGAGGGGGGATTTATGGGTTTGTGGGGTGTGGTCCTGCGTGGGCAGCCACTCACATGTGCTGCTGGGAGAAGCTGTTGGCAGCTGTTCCGTGTGAGGCCAGCAGCAATGACAGAGGCATGGTAGACATTCAGGCCCAGAGCAGATGACAGGGGGGCCAGGACAAGGTCAGACCAGAAGCCTGCCAGTGGCGCACCATTGAACCATTGCCTGAGGACTCCAAGAGGCACCACAATCTGAACCAGCAACACCAGGTTTGAAATGCTACACAGCTGGGAAGGGGAGGAGGGGGCCAGCGCACAGGCTGGCACATGGTGTGGCTGAGCAAGGCCTCTCTTCCTAGGCCTCAAGTCTCTTGCTCACCACTCACCCACCTCTACCTTCCTCAACTACTGGTAGTGGTATCAACCACAGAGGTAATCCCGGTGCTACAGGGCAGCATAGAATGTGGGCATGGCCACCATTCTTGTATACCATTGGTCAGAAAGAACCATGAAAGAATGGGGGTGTGTCTCAAATACTGTGATGCAGGCAGAATGGGCATAGTCAAGATGACAGCAGCCCCTTTCCCAGGAAACTCTATCCAATCCAGTTGGGGACAAGAGGGTGACCTGCTTGAGCCAGATGGCTGCACAGATTGTTGTGTATGTCTGTTTGTTGCCAGTCCCAGACCTTGAACTCAGGATCTAGGCACAATCTGTGAACTGCTTTTGCTCAAGGCTAACCACTGGAGCCACAGAGCTCTACTTCTGGCTTTGTTGGCACTGAAGTTGGACAGAAGTCTCAAGGACTTTCCTGCCTAGGTTCACTTTGATCATGATCCTCCTATCACAGCCTTGTAAGTATCAAGGAAGACTTTTGAGAGCCACTGCTGCCTGCCTAATCATTGGTCTTGCTGATGTACTCAAACAGACCAGTGTTTTCTCTATCCTAAGGTCTACGTGCTGGGAGCTCAAGCCCACAGTTTGAATCCTGGTCCTGCCACCTCCAAATGGCAGGAGATCCTAAGAAACTCACTCCTATTCATATGATTACCAATGGAATGTGATGTATTTCATGATTGAATGGGAAGTTCTTGAATGATTCTAGGATAAAATTATACATAATAATATTATAGGACACTGATAAATTGTAACTAACACTTTATGAAGCATTTAAACAATCACATTCATTAAATGGAGGCAGAATGAAATACCTAAGAATTGGGCTCACATACTATAAAGGTGCCATTTTTTCTGCCAGGACTGGGCTTTGAATGCATGGTCTGGCTAACACTGTTGCTCTCTGTGGGAAGGGGAAGCTTGCCTCCTTGAAGTAAAAAAAATCAAGTCCATTTCTTAGGCCTGAAATCGATACCCACCACTAGAAAACATCCTATTTGTGTACATTTTAAATATATGATTTATATTCATATGTGGACTCCATATTGTGTTCAGTGTAGTTACTCATTTTATTTTTTATTTTATTCATGTATTGACTGTTCATTTTATTGACTATTATCACACATATGGATTCCACTTCATACCTGACAACCAGGACTTTCACAGAAAAGAAAAACTTGTATCACTATCAGCTTATTATGCCACAATTCATTTTTTGGGGGTGCTGACATCTGAACTCATAGCCTACAAGACACAATTCATGAATGGGTGAGCGTCAGCACACCATCCTGGGGCAAATTGCGCTGACAGGCAGTTCCTAGGATCTGAAATTGGCAAAAACAAACAAAAAAAATTATCTCCCTGGCTTGCAATTGGTGCCCTTTTATCTGCCAGGCTTTGGATTTGAACTCAGGGTCTGGGTAACTCTGCAGCACTGTCGACCAAGGGGAAGCTCACCATGCTTGAAGACAAGAAAGTCAGGCCTGGGCCCTAGGCCTGAATTCAAGCCCCAGCACTGGGAAACATACTATTTATATACATTGTAAAGATAGGATTTGTAATTACCTATAGATGTTCAGTCCATATCTTGTTTGTTGTGGTTATTTATTGTATTTCTGTTTTATTCATTTATTTACCATTTATTTTATTGACTATGATAACACACATTCCATTTATTATATTGATGACAACCTATCACATAGTATCTAGATTTGTAGACATGTTCTCCATCATGTCTGACACCCAGGACTCTCAGAGAAAGGGAAAACAGGTGTCACACTATGCTTCTTCCTACATGATCCAATTGTTAGCAGTGCTGGGATATGAACTCAGAGCCTAGCAAACCCAATTCATGAATGGGTGTGTCAACAAGGCAAACTCTATCCCAGGAAGCTGCCAGGAAGTTCCCAGACCCTGAGATCAAGCCGTAGGGGTGGAAAAATAGCCATACATGGATAGGCAGGTGGTAGTATACCAATAAATATATATTTGTATGGAGTGCCAGAGACATCTACCTAGGATTCAATGACATAAACTATGTTTCTACCAAGTCTTAGGTAGTTATTACACCACCATTGAAGGAATAGGATTCTTTTCATGCTTAGTAAGATATTCATTAAGATCAATCAGCGTCCTAGGATCATTGTGTCTAATTTTAGACTAGACTAATGCACGCAGAAACTTTTCATTCAATCATGAGTTTGCTCACATTCCATTGGTATTCCCATGCATAGGAAGAGTCTCTTGGGAAAACACCCCACTGGTAGGTGTCAGGACCAGGACAAGAATTCAGGGCCTACATGGCTGTATGGGCCTATGGCATAGCCCACTAGCCTTCCCCAATGCAAAGTGAGGTACCCTATTGTAGGTGTGTCATTGAGACCCAGGATGGTCACCATGAAAAGGAACAAAATACAAAATATCCATTTCACGGCTTTCTCTCTCTCTCTCTGTCTCTCTCTGTCTCTCTCTGTCTCTCTCTGTCTCTCTCTGTCTCTCTCTCTCTCTCACTCTCTCTCTCTCACTCTCTCTCTCCCTCCCTCCCTCCCTCTCTCCCTCCCTCCCTCCCTCTCTCTATTTGTTGTTTTGTTTTGTTTTATTTCTGGCAAGACTTCAGGGCCTAGGATCCCAGGATTGGCTATGGACCCATGGCAGCCCGCCACCCTGAGGTAATTGAAGCTGTTGTAGATTTAACTCAGTTAGCGTTAAATCTATAGCACTGTAGGAGAAATTGAAGCTCCCCATCCTTGAAGACTGCAATATCAGTCTATGTTGCAGGGCCTGAATTGAAACCCTAGCACGGGCAAAAATAATATACTCACCTATTTTACACATAGGATCTCTATTTACATTCATGTGTGAAATGTGTCTTATGTTCAGTGTAGATATTCTTTTTATTGTGTCTTAGTCATGGATGAATTTTTTGTTTTATTTAGTACGATGACAGATATGACTGTGCTGACATGGATGACAACTTATTTCCATGGCAATAGAGTTGCCTATATAGCATTCTTGATCTTCCCTGAGACCTAGGACTTTCACAAGTCAGGGCAGGAAAACAGGTGGATCGATGGGCTTCTCACTTCAGGATTCATCTTTTGACATTATTGGGATTTGAACACAGAGTCTAGCAGATCAAATTGGGGAAAGGTATTAGGTGGGGATACAGGCCTGTGAGCAACTAAGGAGCTAGGCCATTCCCAGGACCTGACATTGAACCCCAGGGAGGGCCAGGATAGGAAGAGATTCATCCTTGAAACATAAGATCGATATTGACATACATGTGCGGACAGCCTCTTGCATTAGGTGCACTTCTCCTTAATTTGTTTCTAATTCATGGAGATATTTTGTGTTTTACTGAGGCTGGTGGCAGGTATAGCTGTGCTGACATGGATGATAACCTGTTCCCATGGTTATAGGGTTGCTTATGCATTCATTCTCCATCCTAGCTGAGACCCAGGAATTTCACAGGAGAGGAAAACAGGTGCAATGACTGGCTTCTGACATCAGGATGAATCTTTTGTCAGTACTGGGATTTGAACACAGGTCTGGGTAACTGCTGCACTGTGGAGGGAGGGGAGGCTCACCATACTTGAAGACTAGAATATCAGGCCTAGACCAGGGCCTGATTTGAAGCCCCAACTCTGGACAAAATAAGAAGCCCACCTCTTTTAAACATAAGATCTCTATTTATTTACATACAGGTCTGGTATGCATCTTCCATTCAGTGTAGTTATTCTTTTTATTTTGTGTCTTTTTCAAGGAGGTATTGTGTATTCTGTTGATTATAGGATGACATATATAACTTTGCAGAGTTGGATGACACCCTATTCCCATGGGTGTGGAGTTGCCTATGCTTTCTTGATTCTTCATTCTTGCTGAGACCCAGCACTTGCACAGTACAGGAAAACAGGTGCAAGGATTGGCTTCTCACATCAGGATGAACCTTTTTGTAGTGCTGAGATTTAAACTAGGGGCCTAGCAGGCCCAACAGCTCAATGGGTCCACATGAGCCTACCATCTTCTGAGCTAGGCCATATCCAGGACCTGAGATAGAGCCCCTGGGTGGGGTGGGGCACAATATTCATCCATTCATAAGCTGAAGCTAGTATGCTAATAAATACCTATTTGGATAGAGTAGGAGATGTAATGAGCTGTGTTGGAATCCTATGTACCATGTGAGTACCGATTCTTGGATCTTTCCCAATGCCTCCAATTCTTGAATGTGATTCTTATTGTCATACTTCATGAACTCTTAATTTAAAATAATCATTGTGCCATACGTCTTGCCTATCATTTCCTATGAGAATCATGCATGAACTAAACTCTTCCCTAGGACTGAATTCAAGTACCTCATAACATTTATAAACATGTTAAATATATGATTTATACTTACTTCTATGTATTCAGTCTATATCGTGCTTGTTGGAGTGATTCATTATATTTTATTATTGATTTATTTATTTAGCATTTATTTTATGGACTGTGAGTACACCAATAACATTTATTACATTTCTTCCCATCTATTCCATAGCATGTAGTTTTGCAGACCTATTATGAAATTGCACAGAAAAGGAAAACAGGTGTCACACTTGAAATCTTACACCAGGAAGAAAATTTTGGCAATGATGGGGCCTGATCTGAAGGCCAGAGAGGCCCAATTCATGAATGGCTTGTGTCAGCACTGCTGCCTCTATCCCATTCAGCTGCCAAGTGGATCTCAGGACTTGGGATCAAGCCCCAGGTTTGGGCAAAATAGCTGTAACTTTCTATGACGATGGTGGTATCTAAATAAATATAAATTTAGATATTAGGTACTGCCAGAGGTATCTAATAATGACATATACTACGTTCCTACCAATTCTCCTGTATTTAGGGAGGACTCCATTTAATCAACAGTTCTTTTAATGCATAATAATCTGAATTAAAATCAATCCGTGCCCTGTGATTATTGGGTCTAATTTTATGCTAGACACATTGACGGACTACTCATACAACCATGACATTGATTATATTCCGCTGGTGTTCCTATGGACAAGCAATATTTTCTGAGGCTCTCCAGCCCTTTTTACATGGCATGACCAGGATTCGAACTCAGGGTCTAGTGTCAGGTTGGCCTATGGCTTCACTGACAGCCAGCCAGCCTTCAGCAATGACAGGTGACCTACAGGTTGCAGCCATGTCATTCAGAAAGAGGATGGTCAACATGCAAGGAAGGAAAACAAACTGCTGAATATCCGTGGCTTGTGGCATTTTTCGGTGTTGTTTTCATTTTGTTTGGATGTATTCTTATAGGAGAAGCTCCAGAGTTGATCTGATGAATGGCATCAACCTATGAAATTTGTATTCAATTCAATGAGTTCATAACACAGAGACTGTTTTCATGAAATTGCACGTTGCAGGGCTCCCTTCACTGCTCCCAGTGTAGCCTAAGGGTTTCTCTCCATCCCAGGCCAGAAGTCTCTCTCACTGTCTGGACAGGCAGACAAAAGGCCTCACTCCTGTAAAGCTGTGTAACAGGCAACTCGATCTGGGCCAATTACTGAGGAGGAGTGTGGGTGGGCTCTGAAGGCCAGGAGAAAAAGGCTGCTTTGTACCCCAAACTATCTCTCTTCCCAGTGCTTTGATTTGACAGGAAGCATTCATTTGTGCAACCTCCCATGGCAGCCCAAGTTCTGTGCACTTATACTGCCTTTGTGAGACTATATTCTGGTGTTCAGATAGAGTGCTCAATGTAATTCAGGAGTCCTTCTGGCAGACAACTAGGGCACTGAACTTAAAGAAATGTTTGTTTCATTGAGGCTGATGATGGGCCTATGATGTCTCTCCTAGGTTTCCAGAAGCTTGGGAAATCTAAGCACATGTCAGATATCACAAACATTCCTGTAATCTAATTCTGGTGAAGTTCATCAGATTTTGAAACCTTTGACCTCTACCAGTTGGGCCCTGGGTGGCTAGATTTGGTGGTTGAACACAGGGTCTCAGGGCTGACCATGAGCTCAGAGAAGTCTAGTGCTTTACCATTTTGTGTCACAGCTTCATATTGCTTTCTGTGTGTGTGTGTGTGTGTGTGTGTGTGTGTGTGTGTGAGAGAGAGAGAGAGAGAGAGAGAGAGAGAGAGAGAGAGAGAGAGAGAGAGACAAAGAGAGACAAAGAGAGAGAGACAGAGAGAGAGAGAGCGAGAGCGAGAGAGAGAGACATAGAGAGAGAGAGAGAGAGAGAGAGAGAGAGAGAGAGAGAGAGAGAGAGAGAGAGAGAGAGAGAGAGAGAGAGAGAGAGAGAGAGAGAGAGAGAGAGAGAGAGTATTCAGTAATCCTGGAGCTTGTACTCAGGACATGATCACTGTGCCTAGTGTCTCTTGTACAAGGATTGCCCTATCCTACTTGAACCATAGAGCCACTACAGGTATTTTCCTAGTGATGTGGTCCTGATGAATGAAGCCCAAGGTTTCACAGATGCAAAGCACTCTACCCCTAAGGCACATTCCCTGCCCTGTACTTCAGGTTTGTTAGTTTGTTTCAGTTTTTTTGTTGTTGTTGTCAGTTGTAGGAGTTGAAATCTTGGCCTGGTTGCTATCCCTGAGCAATTGAAATCAAATCTTGTGCTATAACCACTTGAGCCACAGAGCCACTTTCTGATGGTTAATTGAAGCTAAGTGTCTCAAGGACTTTCCTGTTCAGGCTAGCTTTAAACCATGATCCTCAGATCTCATCCTCATGAGTAGCTAAGATGACAGGCATGAGCCACAAGCACCCAGCTTCCACTTCAGGTTTCTTAGTGATGAATTGGAGATAATAGGGTCATGGGACCTTTTGTTTCTGGCATAGTTTGGAACCTAGATACTCAGATCTCAGCTTCCTGGGAAGGCAGGATGACAGACCTTAACTATAGAACCCTAGGCCGTGGCACTCTGCTGCAAGGAGGTCCTTGGCTCCACATGGTAGAGTGGTAGCCATGTGCCCAAGAGGTAAATGTCCGTGCTTAGGCCCTGAGTTCAAGGTTCATGACTGAGAAAAAAACAAAACAAAACAATTGTCTGCCATAGACAACCCACTAGTCTTCACTAATACATAATTTTGTCCCTGCCATGGAGATATATCGGAGCCTCAATATTCTTGTCTGCATAATCATCTCAGTTGTGTAGCTCTTACAAGGAAAAGATGAAAGAATGCACCTTTTGAAGGACAAAACACACAACACTCTTTATTTTTTTCGGTCATGGGGCTTGTACTCTGGGCCTGAGCTCTGTCCCTCAGGTCTTCAGCTCAAGGCTAGCACTCTACCACTTGATCTACAGTGCCACTTCTGGTTTTATGGTGTTTTATTGAGATAAGTGTTTCATGGCCTTTCCTGCCAGTGTGGATTTGAACCACAATCCTCAGATCTCAGACCCTGAGTACCTAGGATTACTGGCTTGAGCCACAAACTCCTGGCTCCACATAACACTCTTTACAGGCCTCAGCACACAGCATCCTATGAAAGGCTCAGCACCCAGCACCCAATGCAGCACTCAGCACACTGCACCCCGTGAAGGACCCAGCACACAGCATCCTGTGCAGGAATCAGCACACAGAACTCCAAGAGGGACCCAGCACCCCAGGAAGGACTCATCAAATAGCTGTATTCCACAAGCTGTCATTAGTATTAGGGTGCTTTCATCAGTATCACCATTCTTTCAGAAACACATCACAAACTGCACAAAGTTCATATCTAATGATTCAGAGGATTTTTTTGGGGGGCAGGGGAGAGTCAGCCACAGGATTGCACTAAAATGTAGGAGGTACTGTCTTAAGATCTTTTGCTCAAATTTAGAGCTCCACCACTTTGAGCCACAGTTCAGAGTTTCACAGCATTGCTGCCAGGCCTGGGTTTTAAACCCACCAGTGTCAGATCTCAGCCCCTGAGTACCTTTGATGACAGAGGTGAGCGAGCGAGCAGCATCTGGTTCCGTGGACCTGGGTTGCAGTGGTATACCTCTGGCTAAGTCAGGTTAGATGGCAGCTGTCTGCACCAGACTCCTGGCTTGCTCTGTAATGAGGTATTTGAAGTCCTATCCTTATAGATTTGCAGTCACAATATTAAATCTTTTTTGGTGTCCATCCTGGGTCTTGATTAAGGGTCTAGACCCAGTCCCTAAATATTTATGCTCAAAGCTAGTGCTCGATGCTTCAGTGACATCACAAATTCCGGATTTTTATGTGCATGTGGAAGTAAGGAATCAAATCCAGGGCTTTGTATGTACTAGCCATCACTATACCAGTGAGCCTCAGGAGAGAAATGTGTATAAACAGATAAAAGTGTAGATTGGCATATGTATACATATGTATGTATAAAACAAGAGAAAGATGTTTGTATATTATGAAATTACATATATTATATTACTACCAATATCTGACAATTAAATTATTCCCTCCATTTTTAAGTTTCATTGTTGAATACATAATTAAGTATTAATTGAAAATTAGTCAATGTAGTATAATTGTTGTGTATAATTTTATAGTATACTCATTCACTAATTACTAATTTAATTGTTACATTTATAACATTCCATTTGTATGTATGTATATTGGAATGCATTTCTTAGAATCTGCTGCCAATCATTAGTGGCAGTCCCAGATTCAACCTCCAGGCCTAAGTTGAGGTTTCGGCTATGGTTTCCCTAATAGTCATCCAAATATCAGCATGCAAACTCATGTACATTTTCTGGGCCTCGTCATTTAGACCAAGAATGGTCACAGTGCAAAGAGAAAAAAATGTAACACTACCTTCTTGAACATCTCTGTTTTATCCTTCTCCTTTTTATTTTTATTTTTTGTCAACCCTGAGATTTGAACTTGGGTCCTAGTATCCCAGGGTCAGCTGTGGTACAGATGCCAAGACCTGACTTCAAGCCCATTGCTTGGCCAAAAAAAAAAAAGGCCCTGGCTTGGAATTTGCACCATTTTTCTGGCAGGCCTATGATTTGAACTCAGGGTCTGGGTAACTCTGTGGCACTGTGAATGAAGGGGAAGCTCACTGTCCTTGAAGACAAGAAATTCAGACGAGTTCCCAGAGCCTGAATTAAATCCCCAGCACTGAAAGAATAATATTCATATATGATATATATTTACATACATGGGTTTAGTGAGTATGATGTTTATTACCCTTATTTATTTAGTATTATTACACATATAATATTTCATTTATCACATCTTGTCACATAGAATATATTTGATATGGATTATACATCATAATGAGACCCAGGAGTTTTTTTTTCAGGAAAAAATGTGTCAGAATTGGTCTCTTACTCCATTAATAATTTTTGACCATGCTGAGATTTCAACTCACAGCCTAGAATGCCCAATCCGTAAATGGGGTCACAGTCTTAGCACACCAGCCTCTGGCAAATTGAGCTGCCAGGAAGTTCTAAGGACCTGTGATGAAGCCACAGTAGTTCCCAATAGATAGATAGATAGATAGATAGATAGATAGATAGATAGATAGATAGATAGATAGATAGATAGATAGATAGATAGATAGATAGATAGATATAGATAGATAGATAGATAGATAGATAGATAGATAGATGTGTAGATTGCTGTATATATATATATGTATATACTTAGAGAATATGAGGATATCATTAAATTATATATATAGTTACCAATTATTAGTTATTAAGTTATGTCTCCATTTAATGAAGTATCATGGCTGAATACTTATAAAAAATATTAATTAAAAATTAGTCAATATCCTTCCATTATGGAATCATACCATGGTGCTAGAATGGAAGATATAAATCCTATAATTTTTGTGTGGCATTCTAAAATACAATCATGAATTAACTGAAAATTTAATGATTACGTTTATTACATTCCATCAGTATTCACATAAATAGGAATGAGTTTGTCAGGATCTCCTTCCATTTGTAGTGACAGTCCTGGCATTCGAACTCCAGGCCTGGGTAGTTTACTTCGAATGCAAACCATTGGAATGACACTGTAAAGATTTCAGACTGTCACGATTTAAAAAAGAACAAGAAGAACAAAAGAAAGCCAGGTGTCAGTGGATCCTGTCTGTAATCCTAGCTCCTCAGGAGGCTGAGATTTAGAGAATGCCAATTTGAATCCAGCCAAGTCTGCGACCATCTTATTTCTAAGAGATCACAGGAAAATATCCCCATGGGTTAGGGCTGTGGCTCAAGGGCAGGGAGCTATGCTTGAGCAAAAGGAGATCAGGGATAGGGCTCATATTTCAACGTCGCACCTGCCAAATAAAAAAAAAGAAGGCAGTAACACCATGTTTCTGTGTATGGATGGATGATGTATGGATGGTGAGCATTCATCATGTGGCCCATGCCCAGCCCCCAACCTGGAAAAGCTTGGACATGCCCTCAAAGAGTACTAAGTCTGAGCTGGCAGCTTAAACAAAACATCCTTCTCTGAAATTTAGTAAATGAAACCCGAAGGCTTCCCTGGGTTGGTGTATGTAGTGGGTGCATTATGTTCTGGCTGAGAGGCCCCATTGGGATATCTAGCAGTCAGCCACTGCCTCAAGAGAGACCACAGTTCCTAGGATGTAGGAGTTGTGAAAGGTTCTGGTTCCATATTTCATATCCCTCTGTAAGATGTAAGCCTCGATCTCTGGGGCCTCGTGGCTATCATTCATTCATCATTTCTCATTGCCTAGTCTCAGGCTGGTCCCAAATCCTGGCAAAGATATGAAATGGCCAGTGATTTCTTTGTTGAAAAAGGTACACAAATAAATCCCACCCTCATAGCTCCTGTTAGAAGTAAGCCTTAGCTGCAAATGTGGCTTAGTTGTAGAGTGCTTACCTAGCAAGAATGATGCCCTGTGTTCGAATCCTCAGTAGCACACAAACAGAAAAAGAGAAAAGTGGCACTGTGTCTTAAGTGGTAGAATGTAGCCTTGAGCAAAAGCAGCTCAAGAACATACCCACACTCTGAGTTCAAGCCACAACACTGGCAAAACAAAAAAAGTGATCTTGGTGAGACATATTCTTCTGGGACCCAGGAGAACCGAGGTTATAGGTAAGACATAGAGGGCAGGTACTGGTGGCTCATCCCTGTAATCTCAGCTACTCAGGAGGCTGAGACCTGAGGTTCATAATTGCAAGCCAGTGCAGACAGGAAAGACTATATGAGACTCTTTCCTCCAATTAAGCACCCAAAAGGCCAGAGCTGTGGTTCAAGTAGTAGAATGCTAGCGTTGAGCATAAAAATTCAGGGATACCGTCCAGGCCTTGAATTCAAACCCCAGAAATGGCACACACACACACACACACACACACACACACACACACACACACACACACACACACACACCAATATAGAGCATTAGCCATCAGCCTGCACAAGTTCCATCTCTAGCAACTCAATATAAAAAAAGAGGGAGAAGGGAAGGAAAGACTTGCTCCAGGAGGTGATATAACCAGTGCCAAAATTCCACAGGAGTACCGAGATGTGGTAAAAGGACAGAGAGCCTCAGGCATAAGGTACAGCATGGGCAAAGGTCCTGAGGTGTGGTGTAGAGCAGGTGGTATGAGTGGAATGAAGTTTCGGTGGCTTCAGAAAAGTCTGGTAGATCCCTCAAGGCTGGGTCAAGGTTTATACTTGAGTCACAGGTAGGGCAGAGCATGGGGTCCCTGTATGGGACTCAGGAGAAAGATTAGTTTGGCTTTTTACCATGGACCCCAGCCATTTCCTGTGGCTGGAAGCCTATTTTTCCCAGCTCCTGACCCTCAATCTTTATTTTCATTGAGGAGTTAGGGCAAATGCAGGGAAGAACTCTTGCTTATGAAAATCTTCTAACCCAATGCCACCAGTGGCTCAACCCCTGTAAATTCTAGCTACTCAGGAGTCTGAGATCAGAGATCGTGGGTCAAAGCCAGCTCAGGGGTGGAAAGTTAATGAGACTCTTCTTGCCAATGAACTACCAAAAACCAGAAGTGGAGCTGTGGCTCCACTTGAGAGAAAATGTTAAGAAACCAGAGCCCAGACCCTGAGTTCAAACCCCGGTACTGACACAGAAAAAATAAAGAAAACCTTTCAGGAGCTCCCAGCCACTGTGGAGAAAGGCTATTATTTGCTGGGCACAGTTGGTTCATTCCTGTCATCCTAGCTACTCAAGGCTGAAACCTGAGAATCAATCAAGATTTAAAGTTAGCCTGGGCAGACTCTTATCTCCAATGAATCATCAAAGAAGTGGGAAGCAGAACTACTGTAGTTCAAGTGGTACAGCACCAACTTTGTGCAAACAAGCTAAAGGATAGCATCTACGTCTACACTCTGAGTTGAAGTCCCAGTACACATACACACACACACACACACACACACACACACACACACACACACACACACACACACACACACACACACACACACACACACTAACATCCTTAGCAGGTGCTAGTGGTTTATACCAGCAATCCTAGCTACTCAAGAGGCTGAGATCTTAGGAATGGCAGCTTGAAGCCAGCGAGGCAAGAAAGCCATGAAACTATTATCTCCACTATACTAGTAAAAAAGATGAAAGGTGAGCTGTGGTTCAAATGATAGAAAGTTAGCTTTGAGCAAAGGAAGCTCAGGGACAGTGACTAGGCCCTGAGATCCAGAACTAAGATTTTTTTAAAGACATCCTTTGCCACTCCCACAGGCCATAAATCCAGATTTTGGTCATCCTAAATCTCACTTCCCCTCTTGCCACTTCCACAGTACTCACACAAGTGGCTGGTGTGTGGCCAACACTGGGTTAAGAAGTGAATGTACAAAATGGGGGACATAGCCAGGTCAAGACTAATGCCCCAGAACATTCAGGTATTGGCCATACCAGTTCCCTGGCCCTGGAATCTAAAGTCTGTGCCTCTGTATTCTTGGCATCCAGGCTTGTCTAGAAGGACCTGAGAGGCCCAGCTGTGGCCGGAAATTACACACAGAGACACACACACACACACACACAAACACACACACACACACACACACACACACACACACACACACACACACACACACACACACACACACACACGGACATTCCAAGGCCTCAGCAGTTCCTGAAAACAATGAACTCTCTCCATTAGGATCACATCCGATTCGTGAGAAGATGGCACTATCATACTCAGACCAACTGTAGACACAAAATTGAGCTTCTCACATATCTGGAATATCTCATCACCCAGCATACAATTTCCTACCGTACACACGTCTATGTGGAAAAATAAGGCCACTTCTTTGTTTATTCTTGGTCATGGGATTTGAACTCTGGGCCAGAGCACTGTCCCTCAGCTCTTCAGCTGAAGATGAGCACTCTCCCACTTGAGCCACAGAGCCACTTCCTGTTTTCTGGTGGTTCATTGGATATCAAGTAACACATACTTTTCTGCCCAAGCTGTCTTGGAACCATGGTCTTCATATCTCATGCTTCTGAGTAGCTAGGATGAGAGTTGTGAGCCACCGGCAGCAGCCAGTTTCAGCCACCTTCAAATACCCAGAGGAAAACCAATTCATTAGGCCACAAACTTCTTGCAACCCTTGACTTCAGACTTTGACACCAGCATCCTAATCCATCCTTCAATGGACAGAATGCAGGCACAACAACCCCACCCCAGCACACATTCGCCCACTCCCTGCCTGACACAGGCCTCATCCTCTTGAGTTCTTGGTAAGGTACCACCTATCCTACTGTGGCTTCAAATGGGGGCAAAATTGGGGAGTTCTTAGAAATGTCTGTACAGTGAGGCCAGCACCTGGTCTCTCAAACACAGCACCCACACACAACTCCACATCTCTACAGGCAAAAATGTTTTACTTTTCAGTTGTGGGGCTTGAACTCTGGGCCTGGATGCTGTCCCTGAGCTCTTCAACTCAAGGTGAGCACTCTACTACTTGAGACACAGCACCACTTCCGGTGTTCTGGTGGGTTTTGGAGATAAGAGTCTTAGGGTCTTTCTTGCCCAGGCTGGCATTGAAGTGTGATCCTCAGATCTCAGCTCTTGAGTACCTAGGATGACAGCCATGAGCTACTGAAATCTTCCATAAAGGAGCCGTGAAACTGTGAACGAAAAAACAAAAGTTGTGACTGGGCTCGTACTTGGTATTGATAAAAAAAAAAAAAAACAATAACAACAAATATACACACAGAGAGAGAAATAAAATGCTTTTGCTGTTTTTAGACATGGTGACTTAAATATATTTTCATTGCTCTCATCTTCATGCTCTTTCAAGACACACACACACACACACACACACACACACACACACACACACACACACACACACACACACACATCCAGAATGGTGACAGAAGCCTCTTCCATGCAGCACCTGCATTTTGCTAACTGATCACTTACCTGAGCACAGTCAGGCAGGCTGTACAAGGAGAAAGATTCTCTCTCTGTCTCTCTGTCTCTCTGTCTCTGTCTCTGTCTCTGTCTCTGTCTCTGTCTCTGTCTCTCTGTCTCTCTCTCTGTCTCTCTCTCTCTCTCTCTCTCTCTCTCACACACACACACACACACACACACGCACACACATACACACACGCACACACAAAATCAGAGTAGTGCCTCTCCTAAGTTTATTGGTTCCTCATCTGGGACAATGTACAATCTGGAGCACGCAGGTTCCCATTCCCCATTCCCTTGTCAGAACCAAGATCTCCCACCCAAGGGGAGCACCACTCTAATGACACAGCACCACCCCGCCTCTCTCCTTCTCCAGGGCGAGACACTTCCCCTTTGGAACAACCAGCCTTAACTCCCCATTCACCAAAACCCTAAGACAGGACGCTGGGTGAAAAATCCCCAGACAGGTGACTCCTCAGAGCCAGGACTGAAAATAAGCAGAGGGTCATGGGGTACCCAGGGGGTGTCTGTCCCGGGGTGGGGGTGGTGTTTAGGAAATGGATGGGGTTCTAAAGGCTACATACATGAACAGATTCCCTACTTCCAGCCTAGATGCTTCTGGGTGACTGGTTGGATTCTTGGGGAGGACAAGGACACCAGATGTACCAGGAGCACAAGCAGATGCTGGCAGAGCTGGGAAATGTGATCACCCTGTGAGTACTGTTGACAGGTGGGGTGGTGGCGGACAGGCCATGTGTATGTGTGTCAGAGGGAGTGTGTCACTTCCAGATATTCACCTTCCATCTGACCCCCAGTGCTCTCACCTCCCTAGTGGGCTTTTCTGGGACCCTCCTTAGGTTAGAGGGTGACTGAGAACAGAGGACAAGGACTCACACAGCAAGAGGGCCCTATCTTCTGCATCCAATACCCCCCAACCTCAGAAAAAAGGAAAAGACCCAATAAGGCAGGTGTGGAGTTGCTCCCCTCCTCAGAATAAAGCCCCCAGTTTCCCATCTTGGAGAAGAAGGTTGAACATGTGGCGCTGTATGGTTCTCACTGCTCCGGGCCAGGGGCTCAGTGATGCCGCCTTCGCAACTCCCCATTTCCTGGGACACTGACACTAAGGATGGTAGTAGGATCCCTGGGTCCACACCCACTCGTCCATCTCCCACTCCTGGGACGCATTTGTGACAGAGCCAGGGCTGGCACCCGGTGCTGGTGAGGCAATGTTGGGATACGCGAAGGGAGGCAGGAGTCGTGCGTCTGGGTTGGGGAGAAGGGGGATTGGGAGAGGTCACAAGGTGTGGGCCCACGGGATATCCACTCATATGTGCTTCTGGGAGAAGCTGTAGGCTGGAGTTCTAGGTGCAGAGGACAGCAATGGCAGCATCATGGCAGATGCTCAGGCCCAGAGTAGAGGACGGGGCGGGGGAGGCACGACATGGTCAGGCCCACAATCTGGCCTGGGCACACCATCGCTGGATGACTCTGAGAGGCACTGCGGGTCTGAGCCAACAGAAACATGTTTGAAACATGATGTCGCAGAGAGGGCAGGAGAGGGGCCAGGACAGGGGCAAGCAGGTGGCAGGGCTAAGCGTGCCCCAGCCCCAGCTGAACTCCTGGCACAGGGACCTTGGACTCAGGTCCTACTTGGCCTCTGAGCCTCCCTGGGACTGTGGGAGGGATGTGCCTGCTGTGCTGGATTTGTGCTCTGTGCTCCTGGGCCAGACCTGTGCTCCTACAGCAGCAGAGGCCAGCCATTGCCGCAGTCTCCCCTGGTGCATATGGCTGCTCAACTCTCTGCTCTCTTTCTCTGCCACCACTTCTCTTGAGGGTTGCCCTGCCCCACAGCGCAAGCCTGTCAGCCTCTGGCTGCACCAGCTATGTGCCCCCTCTGCTATTCCCTGTCCTCCTCTTGTTCATGCCCCTCCCCCCTCCGCCATGTCCCCCACCTCTTAGCCTTGTGCTGCCCTGATTCTGCAATAAGGCTACCAGGCCATGGCAGAAGCAGCCTCACCTCATCTCAGGGCGTACTCCAACCCTAGCAGCTGCCGAGGTTGATTGAATCTCCCCTCAGTCCAACCGCTGTGGGAGAATCTTCTCCATCCACCCTACACACTAAGCAGGTGCAAGATGACCCTCCGTGTTTGTGTGTGTGTGTGTGTGTGTGTGTGTGTGTGTGTGTGTGTGTGTGTGTGTGTGTGTGTGTTTGTGATTGTCGGAGATACCTACCTTTCAAGGACTCAGAACATAGCACCCTTTGGGATGACAGCACACAGAAAACTTTAAAAAAAATAGCACCAAGAAACCTATATAATAGCAGCAGCACAATATGGCTTTTTAAAGACTCACCACATAGCAACCTTTGGGATCCTCATGGTAATCTAATGACCAATAAGATTAGACATGCCAGCCGGGCGCTGGTGGCTCACGCCTGTAATCCTAGCTACTCAGGAGGCTGAGATCTGAGGATCGCGGTTCAAAGCCAGCCCGGGCAAGAAAGACCATGAGACTCCTATCTCCAATAAACCACCAGAAAACCGGAAGTGGCGCTGTAGCTCAAGTGGTAGAGCGCTCGCCTTGAGCTGAAGAGCTGAGGGACAGCGCCCAGGCCCAGAGTTCAAGCCCCACGACCGACAAAAAAAAAAAAAAAAAAAAAAGATTAGACATGCCATTTTGACATCACTAAACTTAAATATCATAGTATTATGACATCATATATCATAGTGGCACTATAGATATATTGCGAATGCCTATTCTGTTATTTCATTCTATTTCAAGGAAGCACTATTGGTGGATATCAGAAATCTATTGTGAACTCAAAGCCACTGTGACATGAAAATTCCCTTTGTGACATCACAGTGCCATTGTGATATCATTAAGCTGTTTTGACATCACAAACCTGTCCTGTCCATTGTGACCTGACTATCAATGTGACATCACAAAACCATTGTGATATCACATTGCTGTTGTGACATTACCATCACCTTGAGACCTCCAAAACCCATTATGACATCTTTAGCACTTTTGAAAAAAAAAAACACATGGCCTTTGTGACATCACAGTCCCTTTGTGTATCCATATCTTCATTGTGAAATGTCAGTTGAGATCAGATATGCCATTGTAATATCACAGAGCATTTATAATATAATCATCAGCACATTGTCATTATGACAACATCAGCTCATTGTGAAATCACAAATCTGTAATGACATCTTACCACTATTACATTACATTGTCATTGTGACATCATATATACATTATTAATGCCTATTATGTGATTTCATTATATTTCAAATGTTGCATGTGGTTACATATCAAAAACATATTTTTACTTGATAACCATTGTGATATCACAATCCCTTTGTGACATAACATTGCCATTGTAATATCTCTAAATAACTGACAACTCAAACATGTCCTGTCATCATAAGGTTTATGACATGTTGCCACTCTGTAATGTTAGGTCCATTGAGAGCTCAACCTCTTTTCTACTTCATTATTGCAGATATGACATGAAATATTAGAAATATACTGTGACATCATGAATATTGTGACATCACACTGCTAGACATCACAGTGTCATATTGTCACATCACAAATCTGTTCTGTTGTCACATCACAAATCTATTCTGAATTCATCACATTTGTGCCAACAAATACCTTCGGAATCCTCACAATCCCATTCTGAACTCATATACCCATTGTGAGTTAATGACAATTGAGGTCTAGAATGACATTGTCACATCACCAATCTACTGCGACATCACAAAACTATTTTGAACTCATCGCTATTATGGCATCAGCAACTAATTGTGACATAACAACACTCTTATGACATTATAATTTGACATCATATTGCAATTGTGATATTACTGTACCCTTATGCTTTCACAAACCTATTATAACCTCATCACATCTTAGAAAATTCATGGCCTTTGGGAGATCAAACTCTTTCTGTGAACTTGTATCATTGTGAACTTGTAGCAATTGAAATTTGAAATAAGATGTGATATTACAAACTAGTTTTTACATCACTAAACCATTTTTATATCATTAATGAAGTACCCCATTTTCGGATACCCCCTCTTAGACCACCAGAGACCACGATCAATGCAAACAGCAGAGTTGTTTATTGCAAGCTAGAACTTGGTCGTCCACGCACTCAGTAACCGGTGACTCTAAGAGGTCCTGAGCACAAAATTAGCACAGCTTTTATACTATCAAACAAGTTTACAAGTTCAGGGGGTTCCCACACAAGCAAGTTTATGGGTTTTCCACACAAGCAAGTTCACAAGTTCAGGGGATTTAAGTCCACCTTGACTGCACTTCCCTTTTTCTGAGGGAACACCTTGGCAGCTGTTCTGTTCCTTAAGGGTGGGCAGCGTTGGTGGCAACCTGCGGTTTTCCTGAAAGCTATTAATTTTCTTTGGCAGCACAGCTCTCTTTGGGGGTTACTCTAGGGCAGCACAGCTCAGGGGGCTTGATTTCAAAATGAGTTACTTTAGCTCTTCAATTAACACTTTACAACCGAAACCTGTTAGGAACTTTAGCACTTTTGACAAAAAATCATGGCCTTTGTGTCATCACAGTTCATTTGTATATGTCATGACTTCATTATCTTATCCGCACTATAACCTAATGGCAATTAAGATTGGACATGATATTGTGACATCATAAACCCTTTGTGACATCATCACCAGTGTGACATCAGACTGTCATTATGATACCATCAGCTCATTGTGATAGCACCAGAATACAGTGACATCATAGCATCATTACATCGCATTGCCATTTTGCTGTCATAGGGGTTGGGAAGGTAGCTCAGTGGTAGAGCACTTGCCTTGCATGCATGAGGCCCTGGGTTTGATTCCTCAGCACCACATAAGCAAAAAGAAAAAAGACAGAAGTGGCACTGTGGCTCAAGTGGTAGAGTACTAGCTTTGAGCTGAAGAGCTGAGGGACAGTGCCCAGGCCCAGAGTTCAGGCCCCATGACTGGAACCCTCCCCCCCAAAAAAAGAAAGCTGTCACAGACACATTGTGATTGTATATCCTGTGATTTCATTCTATTTCAAATGTGGCATATCTCTTGCTATCAGAAACACATTGTGACCTAATAACCATTGTAACATTATAAACTCTGTGTGACGTCATAACCAATATGACATCACATTATTTTTATGACATTTTTAACTTATGGTGACATCACAAAATAACAATGACATTATAGCATTTGCCATTAGGGCATTGTGATAACATAGACACATTATGAATGCCTAATCTGTGATTTCATTGTATTTGAAATGTGGCATGTGGGTTGATAACAGAGACTCATTTTGATATCATAACCATTTTCACATCAAAATCCCTTTGTTACATCAATTTTGCAATATGACATCACAATGGCAATGTGATGCTAATAAGGCATCGTGATATCACAATGGTCACAAACTCACAATGGGTTTCAGATATCATTGACAGTAGTAGAATCAAATAACATAATAGGCAAACGCAACGTGTCTATGACATCAGAATGACAATATGATGTTACAATGCTATGATGGCATTGTAGTTTTACATGTCAAATTGAGCTGGTGGTGTAATGGTAACATGATGTCACAATTATAATGATGTCAGAAAGGATTTTTTATATTTCAATGGCATGTCTGATGTCAGTTGTCATTAGTTCTCCATGAGGATATGAATACAAAAAAGTTCTGTGATGTCAGAGAGGCCATGTGTGTTTATAAAGTGGTAAGAGGTCAAAATAGGCTTGGGATGGCACAATGTGATCTGTAATGTCACAATGGAAATAAGATGTCCCATTGGGTTTTTAATGTCACAGTGGTGATGAGGTCACAATGGTTTTGTGATGTCACAGTTTGTAATTTCAGAATGATATATCTAATTTCAACTATTAATAATTCAATATGAGGATACCAGGTGATAGAAGAAGCTTCACAGTATGAGGTCATACTATGCGAAAACCCAATGGAACAGTGATTTCACAATGACATTGTGATGTCTCAACATCATGTTATAATAATGTTTTGATGTCACAATTGGTGACGCCATACTGATGAGGAGGTTGCAATAGATTTGAGATGTCCCAAGGGGTTGGTGATGTCACAATGGCATGTGGGATCTCAATTGTCATTAACTCAGCATGAGTACATGAGTTTGGGAAGGGATTCTGATGTCCCCAAATATATGTAGTCAAAAAGTTGAAGAACTAACAGGTCTGAGATGTCATAAAGTGACACAATGGTTATGATGTCCAGTGGTGTGATATCATGATGTTACAATGGATTTTAGATATCTCATGTCATATCTGAAATATGAGGTCAAACGTAGATTTTCAACTCACAAAAGGCCTAAGATATCACAATGACATGTCACAAAAGTTATGAGGTCAGGAGAGGTATTTGATGTCACAGTGGGTTAGTGATGTAACAAAGGCAATGTGCTGTGACAAAGAGATTTTGATGTGACAAAGGTTATGAGTTCACAATGGTTTCCTGATATCAACCCACATGGCACATTTGAAATAGAATGAAATCCAAGAATAGGAATGCACAACATTACCATGCTTATGTAACTGTAATTCCTCTGTACACTATACTTACAATAAAAAATGCACAGATGAAAAAAAAATGGTATGGTGTCATTGGGATTTGGTGATGTCACAATGATATGATGGTGTCATGATGACAATGTGATTTCACAGTCACAATTTTTGCTCAAAGTATTTGTGATGATACAGTGCTATGTGTGATCACAATTTTCATTAGTTCACTATGAAGATATGGGTAAACAAAAGGTCTGTGATGCCACAGAGGTCATGGGTCTTTTAAATGGTGCTGAGTTAACAGTAGCTTTGTGATGTCACAATGTGATTGTGAAGGCACAACAGCAATGTGATGTCACATTGGGTTTGTGATGTCACAGTAGTTATTAGGTCACAAAGAGTTGTGATGTCACTATTGTCACTATGAGTTTGTAATATTACTAGGACATGTCCAATTTCAATTTCTACAAGTTCACAATGAGGATACAATTTCAAAGAAAGAATCAAGCTCCAAAGAGCATGAGTTTTTAGTCATAACTTGTGTGATATGCTTCCATTAGGATATTTTAGGCCTTTAATAAGCTTAGAATCTGTTTTCAATGTCATAATATTTCAGGTATGACATATCATATAAGAAATTGACTCTGACATCATGACCATTGTGATATCACATTGATAAACATCAAGACCATGGTGTCACATTGTGAACTCACAAATCTGTTAGGATTTCATCACATTTGTGCCAACACAGGTGTTTGGAGACAACACAGTCCCTTTGTGAACTCATATCTTCATTGTGAATTAATTACAATTGAGATTCGGCATGCCATTGTGGCATTTCCAGCCAATTGTGACAGCACAAACCTACTATAGTAAGAACACATTGTGATCTAATAGCCATTGTGGAAGCACAATCCCTTTGTGACTCCACATTTCCATAGTGCTATCACTAAACAACTGTGAAATGATAATCCTCTCATACTCAATTCAGGTATGAAATGTGATACCCGAATCCAGTGTGACATCTATGTCATGGTGACATCACACTGATAGATATGAGCATTTTTTCACATTCTGACAACTCACACCTGTTAGGACTTCACTTTTGTGACAACGCATGCCTTTGGAGACATCACAGTCCCTTTGTGACCTCATATACTCATTGTGAGTTAATGACGGTTGAGATCACATGTCATATTTTGATATCACCAACTCATTGTAACATCATGCACCTCTTGTAAACTCGTCACTAGTGTGGCATTACCAATTGTGATATCAAAACATTATTAAGTCATCATATTGCAACATCACATTGCCATTGTTATGTCACTGTTCCATTGTGTTTTCAAAAACCTAGTATGTCTTCATAGCATTTTAGAAAATTCATGGCCTTTTTTGCTTGTCTTCTTCTGTGAACTCTTATCCTCATAGTGATATAATTAATATCAACTAAAATTGGTCATGTGATTATGAAATGTGATTTCACAAAACAATTTGATTTCATCACCAATGTGACATCACAAACCCATTGTGAGCTTTTACTGCCATTTGACATCACTATCACATTGCAACATCCCAAACCTATTAGGACCTCAGCAACTTTGAAAATACACATGGCCTTTGTGATACCACAGCCCCTTTGTGTAACTATACCCTCATTATGAACTGGAAATTGATATCAAACATGCCATTTGTGACATCACCAATGTGACATAACATTGTCATTATGACAGCATCAACTACTTTTGACATCACAAAACTACAATGACAAGATAACATTATGAGATCACATCGTGATGTTATAGACAGATTGTGAATGCTTGTTTTTAATCTTTTTTTGTCTAACATGGGGTTTGAACTCTGGGCTTGGGTGCCGTCCGTGCTCTTCAGCTCTAAATGAGCTCTCTATCACTTGAGCCACAGTGCCACTTCTGGTTTTCTAGTGGTTTTTTTGGATATAAATCTCATGGACTTTCCTGCTTGAGCTGTATTTGAACTGCTATCCTCAGATCTGAGGCCCCTGAGTATCTACGATTACAGTCATGAGTCACCCATGCCCGGCTTTTTCATTATATTTCAATTTTGACCTGTGTGTTGATATCAGAAACATAATGTGACCCCATAACAATTGTAACACCATAAATCAGCAGTGACATCAAATTGTCATTATGACACCATTAGCTCATTTGTGATATCACCAAATGACAATGGCATCATAACATTATAAATCACAGTGACATTGTTACATCATAGACATAAGAGTGTTATGGCCTATTCTGAATATTCATTCTATTTCAGAAACCCATTTTGACCATATAACCATTGTGATATCACAATCCTTTGTGACATCACATTGCCATCGTTATGTCATTAACCTGTTGTGCCATCACAAACCAGTCCTGTCCTTATATGTTTTGTGACATGCTGCCATTTTCATATGTTAAGTCATTTGTGAGCCCATAATCTGTTTTCAATCTCATATTTCTGGCATGACAGGTGATATCATAAATCCCCTGTGACATTAGTCTGCCAGATATGATCATTATGTCACATAGTGACATCACAAAACTGTTTGAATGGCATCACATTTGTGACAACACATACCTTTGTAGACATTACAGTCCCTTTTTAAACTCATATATTCATTGCCCATTAATGACAATTGAGATCTGCCATGCCACACTGACATCATGAACCCATTGTGACATCACAAACTTTTGTGACCTCATCACGAGAATGGTATCAACAACTAATTGTGGTATCAAAGCTTTATTTTGACATGATATTGTGGTATTGCCATTGTGATATCACTGTCCCATTGTGTTTTTACAAACCTCTTATGGCCACATCACATCTTAAAAAATACATGGCCTTTGAGACTTCAAGCTTTTTCTGTGAACTCGTGTTCTTATGACCTCAACGCCAAGGATACAAACAATAGAGTCACATTTAATATAATAAACCAATTTACACTAGAAAGGGGACTTTGATTACCTTATCCTGGACTGGATACCCAGGTCCAAGAGCAGCCTTAACCACCAAACCTCAGGCCTCCAATGGGCAGCCCTACTGGTCTGCAAAGAAACAACCAAAAAATTATGATCTCCAAAGCTTCAAACCTCCATGGGCAAGGCTTTTTACTTTTCAATTCCTCCCTCCGTCACTACAGACCTGTCCTTCATTCCTGGTCTTTCCCTTTTTCCCTTCCACCCTTTCCTTCTTCTCTTTAGGCCTCTCCATTCTCCACAGGCCTGCCCTACTCTGCCCCAGTGACCAAATGCCAACCTTCTGCTCTCCCTCAACTTCCTCTCTTCTCAGGTTTTTCCCTTCCTGCTGTCTCACCACTTTCTTCCATCCGGATAGCTCCCATTTTTATCTCCCCTTCCAATGCTCTGAAAATGCAACATATATATACGTTATACACCTCCTCACTCCAACGGGCATCCTGCCTAACAGTTTTCAACCATCACTTCCCAAACTGCCCAATGCTCAATCACTTCCTGACAGCTCACTATGTGAGGCTTGACACCTCCACCTTTGGCGGCATTCCCAACTCTCTCTGGTGGGCCAGGCCAAGAATTTACAATGATTATCGGCTCCCACAGATAATTCTGGCACCACTGGTTATTACAGTATCCTCATAGTTAATTAGAAGAAATTGAAATTGTATACATCATTGTTATATTACAAACTTGATGAGACATCACTAACCCATTGTGACTTCATCACTGTGGTGACATCACAAATCGATTGTGATATCACTTTGCACTTGTGCCACCATAAACACATTGTGACATCCCAAACTTATTATGACTTCTGAAGATTTGAAAGAAAGCATGGACTTTGTGACATCACAGGTCCTTTGTGTACCCATATCCTCATTTTGAGCTAATGACAATTGAGATCAGACATGCCATTTTAACATCGCAAAACCTTTGTGACCTCATCACCTGTGTAAAATCACCTTGTCATTATGGCAACATCAGCCCACAGTGACATCATAAAACAAAAATGATGTCATAAATATCATGACATCACATTGTCATTGTGATGTCACAGATACATTGTAATGCCTATTCTTTGATTTTTTTCTATTTAAAATGTGGCAGGTGGGTTGATATCAGAAATACATTGTGACCACATAACCATTATGACATCACAAAACCTTGATGATACCTATTGCCATTATGATATCACTAACCCACTGTGACATCACAAAACTGTCCTATTCTCATAATTTTTTGACATGCTGCCAGTGTGATCCCTTTAGCCTCTCTGAGTTCATACATTGTTTAAATCATATTACTTCAGGATTAACGTGATATCAGAAATCCACTGGGACATCACCACTGTGACATCACACTGCCAGATGTCATGAAAACTGAGACACATTGTGACATCACAAACCTGTTAAGACTCATTACACTTGTGCAAACATATGCCTTTGGATACATCATTATCCCTGTGAACTTATATAATTGTCAATTAGAGATCTGGCATGAGATTGTAACATCACCATCCCATTGTGAAATCACAAACCTATGTGACCTCATCACCTGTATGGCATCAGCAACTATTTGTGACTTCAAAACAATACTATCTCATGTAATGGTAACATTACATTGCCAATGGGATATCTTTGTCCCATTGCATTTTCACCAACCTATTATGTCCTCATAATATTTTACAAAATTCATGGCCTTTCTCACTTCTAGCTCCTTATGTGAACTCGTATCTTCATTGTGATCTAGTAGAATAAAATTGGACATGTAATGGTGATATTACAAATTCATTTTGATACCACTATCTAAGTGTGACCTTGTCACTACTGTGACATCACAACGCCATTGAGACATCACATTGCCACAGTGATATCACAATCACCTTGTGACATCCCAAACCTGTTGTGACCTCTTAGCACCTTTGAAAAAGCACATGGTGTTTGTGACATCACAGTAACTTTGGATAATTATATCCTCATTGTGAACAAAGAACAACTGAAATCAGGCATGCCATTGTACCATTACAAACACTTTGACATCATCTCCAGAGTGAGATCACATTGTTTTGATACCAACAGCCCATTGTGACATCCCAAAATGACAATGACATCATAGCATTATGACATCACATTTTCATTGTGAGGTCATAGAGACAATGTGATTGCCTATTCTATGATTTCATTCTATCTCAAATGTGGCATATAAGTTGATTTTAGAAACCCATTGTGACCACATCACCATTATGACGTTACAATCTCTTTGTGACCTCATATTTACATTGTGAAATCATTAATGGAATGTAACATCATAAACCTGTCTTGTCATCTTAAATTTTGTAACAGGCGACTACCTTGACCTGGGCTGGATGCCCAGAGCTAAATGCAGCCTCAACCATGGACCCTCAGAACTTCAAAGAGCAGCCCAGCCATTTGTTAACTGGTCTGCAAACAACCAAACTCCAAAATAATGATCTCCACAGCTCCACATTTCAAAGGACAAAGCTTTTTCCTTTCTCTTCATCCTCCTTCTCTAAAGACCTGTCCTACCTTTCAGGTCTTTTCATTTTTTCCTTCCACCATTCCCTTCTTCTCTTCAGGCTACTCTACTCTTGAAAGGCTTGTCCTGCCCTGACGAGGTGGCCAGTTGCCGTCCTTCACCTCCTTCTCTCTCTCAATTTCCTCTCCTCCCAGGTCTTTACCCTCTTTCAGTCTCGTTACTTATTTCCTTCCAGGCCTTTCCCCTTTTTCTCTCCTCTTCTGTTGCTCTGAACATGCAGCCATTATATAGGCTGTACCCTTCTCCCACTGTGCAATATGTTTCTTGCATAACAGTTTTAAATCATCACTTCCCTAATGTCCATGCCCAATTATTTCTTGGCAGCTCACCATGTGGGGCTTGACATTTTATCTCTTTCAGCAGCATGTCCTCCCCCCTCCAGTGGCATGCACCCCCCTCTCTGTTGGTCCAGACTAGGAGTTCATGTTGACTATCTGTTCCCGTGGATTATAGGGGTACCGCTGGTTATTACACTGACCTCATGGTGAACTAGGAGCAATTGAAATTGGACAAATAATTGTGATATTACAAACTCATGACATAACTAACCCTTTGTGACCTCATCACCACTGTGACATCACAAACCCATTGTGACATTGCTGTTTTGAGACGAGGATCACTTTGTGACATCCCAAATCTATTATGACTCCTTATAACCTTTGAAAAAATACATAGATTTGTGACATTACAATCCCTTTGTGTACTCAAATCTCCATTGTGAATTATTGACAATTGAGAATCAGACATGACATTTTGACATCAGAAACATTTTTGAGATCATCACAATTGTGACATCACATTGTCATTGTGACACTATCTGATGATTGTGAAATCACAAAACTAAAATGATATGAAAGAATTAGAACTTCACATTGTCATCGTGACATCATAGATATGAATACCTTTTATTGTGATTTCATTCTATTTCAAATATGGCCTATACTTTGATATCATAAACAAACTGTGAATCATAACCATTGTGACATTACAATCCCTTTGTATATCACATTGCCATTGTGATATCACTAACCCACCGTGACATTACAAACCTATCTTGTCATCATAACTTTTGTGACATGCTGCAATTCTGTTACCTTTTAGGTCTTTTTGTCCTCATGATTTGTTGTCGACCTCATTAGATTTCACATATGACATTTGATATCACAAATTCCCAGTGACATCATGACAATGGTGACATCACACTGCTAGATGTCATAACCATTGTATCAAATTCTGACATCACAAACCTTTTAGGATTTCAATATATTTGTGACAACATACTTTTAGAGAAACCACAGTCCCTTTGTGAACTCATATACTCATTATAAGTTAAAGACCATCGAGAACAATCATGTCATTGTGACATGCCCAACACATTGTGACATCACAGTGCCATGGTGATATACTAACACACTGTGACATCACAAGCCTGCCCTGTACTCATGTCTTGTGATGTGCTGTAATTGTGAAGTCTTAGGCTATTTATGAGCTCATAATCTGTTTTCAAACTTATATTTCAGTTATGATATGTGATATCAGAAATCCACTGTGACATCATGACCATTGTGACATCATACTGACAGACATCATGAACATTGTATCACACTGTGACATCACAATCCTCCTAGGACTTCATCACATTTGTGACAACACATGCCTTTGGAGAAACCACAGTCCATTTGTGAACTCATATTCTCTGTGATTTCATGACAAATGAGATCCTTTATGCAATTTTAATATCACCAACCAATTGTGACATCATAGACCTACTGTGACCCCTTACCTGTATGGCATCACTAACTAATTGTGAGATCAAAACCTTTTGTGATGTCACAATGTGACACTATGATCATGGCATCTGTCATTGTGATGTCACAATGGTCATGATGTCACAGTGGATTCCTGGTATCTCATGTCATACATGAAATATGAGGTTGAAAACAAATTATGAGGGCAAAAAGGTCTAAGATATCACAATGTAAACATGTCACAAAAGTTATGAGGACAGGAGAGGTTTGTGATGTCACATTGTATTAGTGATATCACAATGGCACTGTGATGGTACAAAGTGATTATGATGTCAATTTTTTTTGTCGGTTGTGGGGCTTGAACTCTGGGCTTGGGCACTGTCCCTCAGCTCTTCAGCTCAAGGCTAGCACTCTACCACTTGAGCTACAGCGCCACTTCCGTTTTTCGAGTGGTTTATTGGAGATAAGAGTTTCTCTGACTTTCTTGCCCAGGCTGGCTTTGAACTGTGATCCCCAGATCTCAGCCTCCTGAGTAGCTAGGATTACAGGCATGAGCCATAACGCCCAGCTCAAAATTGTTATGTAGGCACAAAAATTTGTTTCTGATAGCAATTCCCATGCCATATTTTGAATACAATGAAATCACAGAATAAGCATTCACAATTTGTCTATAATGTCACAATGAGAATTGTCATAATGCGATTATGTCTTTGAGTTTGGTGATGTCACAATGAGCTGATGCTCTCATATAGAAAAAGTGATGTCACACTGTTGAGGATGTCACAAACACTTTTTGATGTTATAATGGCATGTCTGATCTCAATTGTCATTAGTTAACAACAAGGATGTGGATACACAAAGCGACTGTGATGTTGAAAAGGGCATGTGATTTTCCAAAGGAGCTAAGAGGTCATAATAGATTTGAGATGTCACAATGGAATCATGATGTCACAATGACAATCTTATCGCAATGAGTTTGTGATGTCGTGGTGGTGATGATGTCAAAATGGGTTTGTGATATCACAATGAGTTTGTAATATCACAATCAAATTTCCAATTTCAATTGTTATTAGATCACAAGGATGATACTGTAATAATCAGCACGGTCCTGATAATCTATAGGGTCTGATAATCAGCGTGGCCCCATCTCTTGGCCAGCTGGAGAGGACAAAGTATGCCACCAAAGAAGATGGAGCATTCTGTGAGAGGGCCTGGGGCAGTAATCACCAAGTGTTGAGCTGTTAAGAAGTGATTGGGCTGAGGGCAGTTTGGGATGTGACAGTTGAAAACTGTTAAGAGATGGTGTACAGAAGGGTTACAGACTTTATATAGGCTGCTTATTCAGAGCAATAGAAGAGAAGAGAAAAAGGGAAAAGTCTTTGAAGGTGGGAAGTTGTGTGATAGCAGAAGGGGAAAGACCTGAGAGGAGAGGAAGTTGAGGTAGAGCAGGAGGCAACTGACCCAGGCAAAGCAGATCAGGCCTGTGGAGAGTGAAGAGGCCTGAAGAGAAGAAAGAACTGGTAGAAAGGAAAAAGGGAAAGACCTTGAAGGAAGTATAGGTCTGCAGTGAAGGCTAGACAAAGGGACAGGGGATAAAATGCTTGCCCTTTGTGTCTCGATGGATTCTCCTGAACAATAGAGTTTCTAATATTTGGAGACCCCCATTGATATAAACTATTTGGATGGCATCAGGCCTTCGCCCCAGGGAAAAATCCCCATAGGTGAGGTGAGAGTGTCAGCCTTCAGGGTTACAAGTCTACCTCAAGAGTTTGTCTCCAGAGGACCAACATGGACAAATGTCATTTAGGTACCTCTAGGGGTATGTCTGGGCAAGTTTGCCAGCCTGTTTTGGGGACTCCATCTGGAGGTCATCTGTGGCTTCCTTGTGAAGCCATCTGGGAACTCCGTGATAGGTCATGTAGGGCTTCCTTGGGAAGCCACCTGGAACCTCCTTGAGAGGTCATGTAGGGCTTCCTTGGGAAGCTATCTGGAACCTCATCATGAGTACATCTGGAACTTCCTTGAGAAGCCATCTGAGACCTACCCTGGAGGTCATCTGGGGCTTTCAGGGGCCATCTTGGACTTTCTCCAGAGGTCATCTGGGGCTTATTCAGGAGGCTACCTGAGAACTCTTGAAAAGTTTCCTTAAGAGGCAATCTAGGACCACTTATGAGGTCATCTTTGGGATGGACATCTCGGGTTACCTTGATGAGAAAAATAGGACCGTCTTGGACATCATCTGGGACTTCCTTGAGAAACCATATATGACCTTCTCTGGCGGTTATCTGTGGCTTTCTCAACAGGGTTATCTGGAACCTCCTCTGGAGTTCATATGTGGCCTCCTTGAGTGGCCATCTGAGATACTTGAGAGGTAACCTCACCCTCATTGAGAGGACATCTGGGACCTCCTTTGGAGGTCATCTGACACTCCTTGGGAAGCAATTTGGAACCTCCATGAGAGGTCATCTAAGGCCTCCTAGGGAGGACATATGTGATGTCCTCCAGAGGTCATTTGTGACCTCCTAAAGAGGCAATCTCGGATGTTCCGTCTCTCATCTTGGACCTTCTGTAGAGTTCAACATTGAAAGGTGTGGGACATGTGGGTTAAGTGTCTGTGGCTATTGGTCTCTGTGTGTATGCTGATGTTTCTATCAGTGTCCTGTATTTACTTCTGTTTAGTCTTTTTCTCAGGATGGGAGAACAAGGCCTAAAGTTGTCATATCCAAAAAATTCTCCCCCAGGGTTATAGAGTCCCTAAGAGGAAGATGCACTGATGTACTCTCTCTCTCCTATTCTTTGCCATCAGCACCTCTAATGTTAAGTCCTCCCATAACAAAAGTGGTTGTTTTTACCAGCCTGAGGTGGCACAATGTGGTATGTTAGCCTTATTACCCTTGAGACAGGAATATGGAGGAGATGGTGAGCAGTCCCCCTTTCTAATATATGTTCCCTTTACCACTAGTGACCTGAATAACTGGAAACAGAAAAATCCATCCTTTTCAGAAAAAAAAAAACAAAAACAAAAACCAGGGGCTCATTACCTCATTAGCGACAGCAATTTTCACAAAGAAGCACATCTGGGATAAGTGTCAGCACATTTTACAGGTGCTTTTCACCTGGTAGTAAAGGGAGTGAATCCTGCTCGGTGACTAGAAGGTGGTCCTTGGACCAGACAGTAGGCCCACTATTGAACCAGACCAATTGGAGCAAGTCTTTCCCCAGACTTACCCAAGCTGAGACTAACAGTGATCGAGGTATGGAAATGCTTACCAATTATTGCCAAGTTCCATTAGCAGGAATACCTCAGTGGCTAGAAAGCCAAGTCATCAATCTAAAGTGAGTGAGATGATACAGTTCCCCAGTGAGTACCATAATGCTTTTCTGGAACTTTTCCCAGAAGCCTATAAGACCTATAAGCCTATAAATCTTGAAGCCCTGGACAATCAAAGAGCCCTAAATATGGCTTTGTTACCCAGTCACCCCCAGATATTAGAAGAATCCTTTAAAAGTTAGAAGGTTTTGAGGGAAAGGTGTATTTTAAGTTGGAAGTGGTTGCTCAGTGGGTGTTTAATAACAGAGATACCCTGGAAAAAAAGAGTTTAAGAAGGGGGTTTGAGTTTTGGTAGGAGCTCCAGAATAGGGATGAAGAAATCCTTGGCAAAGACAGTACAATTCTGTTGCAACTGGCAGTAGGGAACCTCTAGGACTAGATCAGTGTGCTCATTGCAAGCAAAATGGACATTGGGAAAATGAATTTCCAAGGAGGAGAAAGATAGAAAATGACAGGTTAAGTAATCACATTAACTATCTGGAAAATGTGTCCATATCTCTGAGAAATATGCAAAGAAGCATGGGGCTCTGAATTCCAACTGTGTTCAATTTATAAAGCAGCCTTCTGAACTTAAGAAGAAATGTGACAAAGAAAATATTCACACACTTCTATCTCAAAAAACAGGTTTATA
This sequence comes from Dipodomys merriami, assembly GCF_024711535.1. NCBI lineage: Eukaryota > Metazoa > Chordata > Mammalia > Rodentia > Heteromyidae > Dipodomys > Dipodomys merriami. The sequence goes on along the minus strand of NW_027202993.1, from coordinate 1,124,168 downwards.
AAAGACTGAATCACCAATATGTGCCGGTCAAAACCCACCAAGAGATTAAAAGCACATAGAAGAGCACACTGGAGAAAACAGAGAGAATTATTTGATGTGAAGAAAAGATTTGAAGATATAAATTAGGACTTTGTGAGAGTCAAAAATGAGAAGAAAATCCTCAAAAGGAACCTAGATAACACTCAAAATCAAATGAAAGTCAAGTACAATAGCCTCGGTGAGCATGAGGCAAATTAGGGGACCACAGATCAGCGGCTGACAGAAGCACAGGACACCAATGCTGCCATCTTGCTAACCACAAATGAGGCCAAGAAGAGATTCTGATGCTGCATTAAGAAACCATGGCCATGAAAAAGGAGCTGGACCTGATATAATAATGTATTAGGCTGAAGTACATGTTGATTATAAGCTTTGAAGAGTGTCACCAGAAATTCAAAGCATTAGAGAAAGAAGGAATGAGTAGTTAGCAGAGAAGACGGGGAAGTGCTGTGTCATAGAAGATGAGGCCAAGAAAAGTAAACAGGAAAATATCAGGCTCAAGAAAGAGATTGTTACTCTTCAGAAACAGTTAAAAGACCACATGCTCTGATAGGGAATGCTGGGGAAAGAGAAAGAGCATTAGGAAGAAAAACATAAGAGCTAAAGGAACAGTTGAAAGATCTGTGACAAAAATACACTGAAGTTGAAAACTAGAAAGAGAAACTACTAGAGTAAAAGCCCCAAAAGACTGCTGAGATCTTCACCATAAATGTAATGCAATAGCATCGTGTCCCAATGGAACAGGTGGAGGTGGGAAAAAATACCTTGCAATAGTACCTTTGTGAACTTAAGGGAGGAGCTGAAGAGCAAGCAAAGGTGTTGTGAGAAGGAGCAGCAGTTGTCCAGTCAAAGGAACTCTCCTGTAACCCTGCCAAAAGAGTTAGAGATTAAGGAGCACATTGAGAACAGTGCGATCTTGAAAGCAAGTTTGAGAGAAAAGGAGGAGAATAAAATGGAAGAAGTCTCCAAGGTTCAGAGTACTGTACAGGAATTAAAGAAAATAGAGACCCTAAGATACAGGGAAACATCTGAACTGAACAGGTGGATTGGGAGATCACTCTATAAAACCAGTGGAGTCTCTAGAACTACTAGTCGTTAAAATTAAGGGAAGAAGAAAAAACAGTTGTAACAAGTGTGCAAATGTTGACACTGAACTTGTGAAAAATGCATACAGGCTTAAGCTTTCTCTCAGTTCACATGTAGATATGTGCACCCTGGTAAATTTCCCGAGGCCACTACCTAAAATTGTTCTGAAAACCAGTTGGGCCTTAGCCTGACAATACTTTGTAAGGTGTGTAGGTAATTTCCAATAGGTAAATTCTGAAAAGCTGGAACCTATGGAAAGAATTCATATGTGAGGAACCTCAGATGGTGAATTTCAGAAAGTGGACTTCACAGAGGTAAATCCTGGAAAGTATGGGTATTCGTATCTGTTGGTAATAGTGGACAGTTTTTCAGGCTAAGGTGAAGCATGTAATAATTCCTTGATTTGGCTTACCATTAGCTGTGGGGTCCAAAGTGTCCCTGCACTCATGGCCCAAGTTCTCAATTATTAACTAACACTCTAGGAATAAATTGGAAGTTACAATCCATTTATAGAACTGAGAGTTTAAAGCATTAGAAAGAATGAATATGCCCTCAAAGGAAACTAAATTAAATACAGAGACTGTCCATGCCTAGGTGAGCCTCCTCCACTTTGCTCACATTCGAGCAAGATGTAGCCCTTATGTTAAACGATTTAATCCCTTTGAAATACTTTAAGGTGGACCACCCCCTTCGTTTCCTAAATTTGGGAAGGCTATATTAACAGAAATATCTAGCTACAATCTGGAGGCTTTACAACATATTCTTTTACGGACCTATCCTTTGGTAACCAAGGCTCACCGGCCACCTAAGAAAAACTCCACCTAAAGGGGAGGGGCTAAAATGGCGATGGAACAGCAGGGAAACTCCACAGCTCTCCCCAACAAAATACAGAGTTTGGATTTCAATGTTCCATTTCTGCAAGTGAACCACAAAAAAAGGCGATTACTCAGAGAGATACAGAAAGTGAAAAAAGAAAAGGGAAAAACCTACACAGACAATAAAGTGTGAAGACCCTTCCTCCAGCCCTTGATGGTGATGGGGCTTCTCCCTGAGCAGCTTAAGTGGTGGAGCTTTGTGCCAGCTTGCTTAAGTGGCCTGGCTCTGGACCCTCCGAGGACCCCACACCCACAAACATCCCAAGACTCACAGAAGACTCCCCAGGTCCAGTGCCAACCCAGAGAATACAAACCGAAATCTCAGAAGAGCTGGCATGAAGATTCCCCTCACCCTCCCTGGCATGGCGCCTCTGCTTGGCTGGTGCAAGCACCCCAACCGTCAGGATCAGCAGCAGCTGTCAGCAGTGGCGAACGACCCTAGACTTGCCGTGTGGCACCTCTGTCCTGCTGGTGTAAACAGCCTAGCCTAACCTGGAGCAGCAGCAGCAGCTGGCAGTAGTGGCAAAACACCCAGACTCTGGGCACAATGCCTCTTGACACTAGACCACAGGAACAAGCCAAACCAGCCCGGGCGGCAGTGATAACTGGGATGGGGACAGCTGCAGTGAACAACTCCAGACCTATGGCGGTTTGTGCCTCTCCATACTGGCCCATATAAGCAGCCCAGTCCAGCCTGAGGCAACAGCACTGGTTAACACCTCACTCCTGCTGGTGGGGAGGGCCTCTCCATACTGGCTTGCATGAGCAGCCCAGCCCATCTCATGGTGGCAAGGGTGGTGAACAACCCCAGACCTGACCCAGGGTATGGTATTGAACAACCCCAGAAAAGCCTCATGAACTTTCCTGTCTGGTCTGGCTTTGAACCTGAATACACAGATCTGAGCCTCCTGAGTAGCTACAATTACAGGCATATACACCAGCAGAGTCTAACTCTTGCCAACACCTTCACTTTTTCTACAATAGATCATTTCTTAGTTCATACAAGGAATTTAAGCAAATACAAGATGATCGACATAATACCTTGTATTCTATCTGATTATAGTGAAATCAAACTGGTTCTCAATAACAAGGCATAAAGTACAAAAAAATTGAACAAATGGAAATTAAACTGAACTAAGTTGAACAATACATGGGTCACAGAAGAATTTAAAGAAGAAATTAAAAAGTTCCTACAATTCAGTGAAAATCAAGAAACAACACAAAGAAACCTATGGGACGCAGCGAAAGCAGTCCTGAGGGGCATATGTATTGCTCTCAGTGCACATATCAAGAAAACAGAGACTAAGTAAACAATCTTATGATACAACTAAAACTGCTAGAGAAATAAGAAAAAAAATTGAACCTAAAGTTGCTAGACAGAAAGAGATAACCGAAATAAGAGCTGAAATTAATGAGATAGAGACAGAAAATTATAAATACAATTAATAAAACAAAAAACTGTTTTTAAGAAAAAAATCAATAAGACTGATGGACAACTGGCAAGGGAAATTAACAAAATAAGAGAGGAGACCCAAACCAATATTATCACACATACCACAGGAAAAATTACAACAAGCATCCAAGACTTCCAAACAATCATAAAGAAATAATTCCAGACTCTACTTACAAAGGAAGGAAAACCTAGCAGACATGGATGAATTTCTACAAAAATACAAATTGCTATCTCTCCTTTCCTTTTTGGACCTGCTTCTCCACCATGTATGGTTGGGGCAGCAGTTGGTTAAATAAACTTCTTTTCCTGCCTTAATAGTGTGTAGTATTCTCTTCATAGGCTACCGAATGAAACTTACCTATTTAATGTTCCTTACATATGATTCTGTAACTCAGATGGTGTTTTTGAGTTGGAAATGTTAGAATATCCTAACCACTCCTTTTCTGTGAACTAAACTGCTTTGAGACGCCACGCGAGACTTTTCACCAATACCATTGCTGGCCTTCACATCCATGTCCACACCACTTCTCTTCTCTGGTGAGTGAAACTACTCTCTACGGCTCTCTGTTGCTCTATCTCTGTTCAGATGTGGCACCATGCTAGAGAGTTCCTATAACCTTAATCGGAAAGGCTGGTCACCTCCGAACCCGAGGTTGCTTGGTTATGCGATCTTGGCCATTTCTCTCTAGACTGCTCTAGGGGAAGTAGGGACATCGCTTCTGCCTGGTCAGCTCCCCTTATCTCACCAGACTGACTGGCCTACTCATTTAACGGGGTGCTACAAGTCATGCCCGAGCCATGAAACCCCTCTGAAATGCTTCCTGTTCTCCCTGGATAGCCAGAGCTCCTAATATTTTTATGCTGTTCTCAGATTTAGACAATTTTTGCCTCTGCAATGGTAAATGGTCAGAAGACTATTCACTTTCAGGATCTCTTTACTCTCTGCTAATCATGTCCAACTTTCTATATCTCTCCATTCCTTTTCTACAACTATTTATATTGTGCCATGAAGTGTGTGACATGGGCTGGGTCCAGGGGACTCATTCTAGGTTCCCTCTAAAAGGCTAGCCAAATTAAGCTTGATTTTTTGTTCAGGCTTACTTTGCATTTTTTAAAAAATTTGCCATCTTGAGTTTGCCATTTTGGCCAAATGGTAGGTGAAGGATTTGGCCCCTTCCAATCCTTACCCTGCCACCAAGCTTTCTTCTCCTCCATCCATCTATTCAAATGTGCCTTGCTAACAAGTTGCTCTTTTCACAGACTCTGGTAACTGAGGCCCAACCATCTGATGTGCTTTGTTAGCAAAGATGTCTGAACATTGTTGTCTAAAATTTTAGGATTTGTTTTGCCTTTTTTGTTTTGTGTTGTTTAGGCTAGTACTGACTGTGATTCTAAAATATTGGGCATAACTGTGCCCATTGTGTCATTGCAGAATATTTGTTCAATTCTTGATAAGGACCAGGTAGGCTCTACTTATTCTATTTGATCTCCTTGTTGCTTTAATTGGAAATAACAAAGGATTTTCGTGACAAAAGTTGCAATTCAAATCCAGCCTGGGCTGAAAAATCCCTAAGACTCCATCTCCCAACTAACCTGCAAAAAGCCAGGCTGGAAGCTTGGACTGACCTCTTATCTCCAACCAGAAAACACTGCAAGAGTTTCTATAACTCAAAGTGGTAGAGTGCTAGCCTTGAGCAGAAGTGCTCAGGGATAGTGCCCAGTAATAAAGTTCAAACCTCCTTTAATATCAACTGGCAAAAAACTTCCTACCAATGACACTTAGACTCAGCCAGTCTGCAGAACAAAGGAACATGGAAACGAGTAAGAGGACATGATACCACATCAGCCACTTTGTGGCTGCAATTTCAAAAGTAACCAGAGCAGGGAGGTTAAGAGAAGTAAGAAGACTTCCCATCTAATGACCATACCTGTCTACCTTTCTTTGGACAGGAATTTATATTCTTGCCTTTGTCACTTGATTTCTTCTCTACCTATTCGCCAGATGTCAGAAGTAGCTAGGGATATTTCTACCAACATTTTCAGCCCCAAGTCCTTCCTCTTGCCCTTTATTTGCTCTACAGTATTTTTTCAGTCCCTCAATGCCTCGTGAGACTTCTCCATACTTCGTCCAACAGACTTGCTTCTTCCAGACTTCATCAAAGGACTCATTGCCCAAGTGACAGCTGTTGCCTGCTGCTTTCTCTCAGAGGGGATCTCATTTTAACCTTTTACCCCTACTGTTGATACCCCTTGCAAGCAGGAAATAGCCAGAGAGAATCTTCACCTTTTTTTTTAATAATTATCAGAAGGCTGGAATGTAAGGTCTGAACAGGAGCACCTCCCTCTTTCTTGGCTAAGTTTCCACCCAATATCTGTTACATAGGTAACTAGCAGACTGGAAGCAGTCACCTTCTCCTCCTGCTAGATCACATCCTGGGCCACCTCTGGTCACAAACCTCCCATCTGACCTTAGGAGGGTCCCAGACCCTGAGGTCACATCGAGATCCAGTGTGTCCACCCTTTTCCCCACCTGGCCAACTTCTTCCTTTCCCTAGCCTAGATAAGTTCTGGCGCAGAGGTGGGTCGCCCCCTTCCTTTTAAGCCATGCTTCTCCACCATACATGGTGTGGGCAGCAGTTCAGTTAATCAACTTTTTTTCTCCCTGAAAAATAAGAAATACAAATTGCCCAAACAGAACCAAGAAGAAAGAAATCAATTAAACATGTTAATTTCCCTACGGTGAGATAGTAGAAGTAACCGGAAATCTTCCAACAAGAAAAGCCCAGGACCTGATGGATTCACTACAGAATTCTATAAGACCTCAAGCTCTTCAGAGAAATAGAAACAGAGGGAGTAATCCCAATCTCATTCTATGAAGCCGATATCACATTCATCTTCAAACCAGGCAAAGACCCAACAAAAAAAGAACTACACACCAATCTGTTTGATTAAGACAGATACAAAGCTCCTCAATAAAATTGCAACCATCAGAATCCAGAAACGTTTCAAAAAAATGATACATTATGACCAAGTGGGTTTCATTCCAAAGATGTAGGGATGGTTTAACATATGTAAGTCAATAAATCTAGTCCATCACATCAACAGATCCAAGGTCAAAAGCCACATGATTATCTCCATTGATGCAGAAAAGACTTTTGAGGAAATTCAGCACTCATTTATGTTAAACGCTATGGAAATAATAGGAATAGAAGGAAAATTTCATAATATAATAAAAGCCTTACATGGCACATCGAAGGCCAATATTATACTTAATAGGGAAAAAATACAACCAGTTACCCTAAAAACAGGAACAAGGCAAGGATGCCCACTCTATCCACACTTCTTCAATATAGTTCTGGAATTAATAGACAGAGCAATAAGGCAAAAGAAAGACATTAAATGGATCCACATAGGAGAGGAAGATAAACTATCTCTTTTTGCAGCTGTCATTATTTTATAAATAACAGATCCCTAAAGCTCCATCCCCAAACTCTTAGAGCTTATAAGCCAATTTGGTAAAGTAGCTGGATACAAAATTAACCCACAGAAACCAATCGCCTTTCTGTATAGTAACAATGTACAAATAGAAAGGGAAATCAAATAACAGCCCAATTTACAATAACCTCAAAATAAAAAGTGTCTAGGAGTTAACCTAACTAAAGATATAGAAGGTCTGTTTCATGAAAACTATAAAAGCCTAAAAAAAAGAATCATAGAGATTACCAGGAAATGGGAAGAAATGGGAAAAAATATTTACCAGCAATATAACAGACAAGTGTCTAATAATCATTATATTATAATATCCATTATATTATATATGGTGAAGTCAAGAAACTAACCCTTCACAAACCTAAAAAACCAATCTTGAAATGGTCAAGTAAGCTAAAGAGAGACTTATTAGAAGAAGAGATAAAAACGGCAAAGAAATACATGAGGAAATGTTCATCATCCCTGGCTGTAAGGGAAATGCAAATAAAAACAACTCTGAGATACCACCTTACCCCAATCAGAATGGCCCACATCCTAAATTCAGCCAATGACAAATGCTGGAAGGGATACAAAGAAAGAAACATTACTACATTGCTAGTGGGAATGTATACTAATAACACCACTTTGGAAAGCAGTCTGGAGGTACTTACAAAACCTAAATATTGACCTGTCCAATGAACTGGTCATACCACTCCTAAGCATCTACTCTGAACAACAGGATCCAGTGTACATAGACATACACACCTCTATGATTGCTGCAGCACTGTTTACAATAGCCAAGATTTGGAAAAAACACAGAAAAGCCACAATTGATTAGTGGATCCAAAAAAATGTGGAACCTATATACAATGGAAAATCATGTATCCTTTAGAAAGGACAATATGAAGGTACTTGCAGGGAAATGGATGGAAGTAGACAAAATTATTTGAGTGAGATAAGCCAAGAACAATGAGACAAACGGCATAGGGTCTACCTTGTACGTGGATGCTAAAGCCAAAATGCAAGAAGGTATGACAAAGTAAACAGGACTCGAGAAACAATGGACAGCCACTCATTTTGTTGTATCACCATTAATGTCTCCATGTTCTTGACTATGCAGTCAGCAGAAATATTCACGCAATGGAGGGAAGCCAGGAGGAGGAACACAATAAGTGGAAAATGGAACAAAATACAACAAAGGGGCCCATCAGCTGTACTGGACATAGAAGAAAAATAACTAAGCAACCCAAACACAGTGATGGAAAGAGATGAACGAGAGGGGGAGAGGGCAAGAGGGAATAGCCTACATTAAGCAAAAGGGAAAAAATGTAAATATCACCTGAGGTGGGAAAAATAATTTGGAATGTAAAAGCTCATAGAATTAACAAACTTTGGAATATGATAACAATAATTTGCCTTGTCAAGGTTAAAATGTGTTTGTGACTTTAACTAAGTATCACAATTCCACAATACTGTGAAATATGTGAAATATATGTAATCACCTATCTCAAATTTACAAAAAATGTGAGAATGGGAAGGGTTAGGAGGAATGGGTGACAATGTTTTCAGACACCTTGTATTTGTGTACTCTTTTGTAGAATGGTAACTTTTTTGTACAACTATTTAAATATAATAATAATAAAAAGTGTTTAAAAATAAACAGGATGAAAATAAAAGTTACGAATATAAAAAAGGAATTAAATCCAGTGGGAAGGAAATTTTCTTTGAGGATAGTAGTTTAGTTTATTCTATAGCAAGTCTCATTTCACAAATAAATTAAAAAACTAGACCCCAGATAAGTTAAATAAACTAAGAAATGGAGTTGAAAAAAAATAAGAAACTCCACCCACTCTTTCTTGCCTGGACAGCTAGTGTGGGTAAAAATTCATCATGCTCCTGAATTGGAACTGAAGTGGCAAAGACCTTATTTGGTGGTGCTAACTTCACTGTCGACTACTGAATTAGCACGAAAACAGCATTGGATCCATCAGTCTCAAGTGGAATTGGTAGTGGACCAATATACAGAGAAGGCTGCAAGATAGACTGTTAAGGATAAGACAGAGTTAATTAGTGCTAACTAGTCTGTTTCTATAATTTACCTTTTTTTCTATTAAATTTACCTTTTAAGCCTGTTCATTGGGTGGAGAGAAGGGAATTCTTAGGATTTGGTTAGAAGGAATCAAGGATTTGACTGGACATGAAAAACATTGGGGGATATATGAAGGAGCATGGTCCTAATAATGAGCAGGGCACACTAATCAATGTTACCCCATGACCTGGCCACTGGAGTGCATGTGGCATGCCACACAAGTGAGAAGGGCATGCTGCTGGAGGGGATAGGATGTCATCCACACATAACGTACTGTGAAGAATTGATTGGGGAATAGGCAGTTTGTGAAGTAATGGTGGAAAATTGTTAGGTAGGAAACCCACTGGAGTGATGGAGGGGTTCAACCTATATATAGGCTGCATGGTCAGAGCAATTGAATTGGAGAAAATCAAGGAATGACCTGCAAGGAAGGAAGTGGTGAGACAGCAGGAGGGGAAAGACGTGGGAGAAGAGGAATTTGAGGGAAAGCAGGAGGGGAAGGAAGACAATTGGCCACCAGTCCAGAGAAGTGTAATGGAGAGTCCTAAAGAGAAGAAGGAAGTGATGGAAGGGAAAAAGGGAAATGAAGGAAAACTCTATAAAGAAGGAGGGAATAAGGGAAAAGTAAAAAGTCTTACCTATTGAAGTTTGGAGCGTGGAGATGATAATTTGGGGGGTTGGTGTTTTCCAAACCAATTAACTATGCCTATGATGTTTGGTGGTTGGGGTTAGGCTGTCACTAAGTGTACAGTCCAGGACAAGGTAAATGGAGGCCCATTTCTAGTGTAAATAAAGTTATCTTCAATGTGCCTCATTGGATTGTCTTGTCTTTTATGCATCATAAGTGTGCAAGTTCACAAGTTAATAGGCTCAAAGGCCACGAGTTTTGTAAAATGTAATGAGGTGATAATTGGTTTGAAAACCCAATGGAACAGTGATATCACAATGGCAATATGATGTCACCATATCGAGTTATAATAATATTTTGATTTTATACTTAGTTGGTGATGCTATAATGGTGATGAGGTCACAATAGGTTTACCATGTAACAATAGGTCACAATAGATTTTAATTTTTAATTGTGAAAATACTGTACAGGGGGTTACAATTACAGGGGCAAGATAATGAGTACATTACTTATCAAGCATTGTAGCCTTTTCATTTGTTTCCCCTTTCCATCCCTTCCCATACTTACCTGGCAGGGGAAATACCACGATCACACAATAGGTTTATGAGGACAGTTATGATGTCAGTTATGATGTCAGTTCCACTCAGGAGAAAGTCATTCAACCCAGGCAGAAAAACTCCACCCACAGAGTAGTGACTTTCTTCACCAGGTAATCATAGCCAGAGACTGCCTCTCCCTACAACAGCCTAGACAAACAATTGAAATTCAGTAAACATAAACCCCGAGAAAAGCTCAAAGCTGGGCTCTGTGAGTGTGTCAGGAATTAGCCCCTCAGGGAAAACTACTGGTTGCTGAAAGACCTCAACCCTACCCAGAACCAAGCCTCATCACAGCATCTCCAAACTAGAGGAAACAGCCATCTTCCCCTTTTGTGTTACTCCAAGCAGATCTCCCTCCCACTGAACTAGCCTGGGAGGAGGATCAAAAAACATGCCTAACACATAGCAGATTCTTCCTGCCCAAAGAGACAAGAAACCAATCAAGCAATTAGAAAACCAAACACCAAAAGCAGACCAGAGACTCTACCAAGAGACTCGTTAGGGACACAGGGTGATACAGGGTCTTCCCATTCACCCTCCAAAAAAAACAAAAAAATCAAGGAACTCTTTTTTGAAACTTTTCTTAAATTTTTAATTTTTTTAAAGTGTTTTCTGTTAACCTATTTTTCTCATAATTTTTAATTTTGGAGTGTGTGTGTGTGTGTGTGTGTGTGTGTGTGTGTGTGTGTGTGTGTGTTTAATCTCTTTTGAGATTTTGGTCCTTTTTTATTCTTTTAACTTTTTTCTCTCTTTTTTTTTGCATGACTTAATTGCTGTTGTGCTCATCCCAAGATATATACCTGTCATCAATTATTAGAGCTTATTCCCTATTGTGTACATACTTAAACCAGAAATTTATTACTAAATTCACATCCTCTTAGGCTTAACTTCTTTAAAAGAAGTATCATCACTTTTTACCTACATAATTACCATGTAATTAATTTTAATGTTTTATTTTTTTGCTTTCATGTTTCTTTCTATCCCTCCCCTCCTCTCATGCTATAATTTTTTTTCTCGGTATCATTTCTTTAAACCTACATAATTTTTAAGTGTTTCACTTCTTAAATTTAGCTTTTGTTGTTCCAATTTTCTTTTTTTATTTCTTTTTTTTAATTTTAATTTTTATTTTTTGTGAACATACTGTACAGAGGGGGTACAATTACATGGGCAATATAATGAGTACATTTCTTATCAAGCATTGCAGCCTCCTTTGTTTACCATTCACATCCCTACCCAGCCTCCGCCCAATGCCCCCAGACAATCTTCCCACCCCCCCCCACCCCGAACCAAAGTTGAAAAGTTCGTTTTCGACCTAACAACTTGTACTTCTCATTGTTGCAACAGGTCCACCTGTACCCTTAAACGACTTTTTTTTTTCCCCATCTCATCCACAAATTATACCGACTTCAAATATACTGAAAGCAGGGGTTAAACTGTCATGGAGGGACACACAAAGCAACAAAGAAATAATCTTATAAATACGATAAAAACAAATTCATTAAAGAAAAACAACATTAAAATACATATCTAAGGGTTCATTTTCCTAACATCACATTATTTGACATTTTCTGCTTGACTCATACATATACTAGATATTGTAAATAAGGGAAACGATGGAACCTATGTTTCTTTGGGCCTGGCTTACTTCACTTAATAGAATTAATTCCAAGTCTTTCCATTTCCTAACAAATGAGTCAAAGTCATTCTTTCTGATGAAGGTATAGAATTCCATTGTGTATATATACCACATTTTCTTGGTCAATTCCTCTGCAGAGGGGCATCTGGGTTGGATCCATATCTTAGCTATGGTAAATAAGGCTGCAATTAACATAGTTGTGGTGGTAGCTTTAGTGTGGTCTTGTTTGTAAACACTTGGGTAAATGCCCAAAAGTGGGATAGCTGGGTCGTAGGGGAGCTCTAAGTGAAGTTTTTTGAGGAACCTCCATACTGCTTTCCAAAGTGGTTGAACAAGTTTACACTCCCACCAACAAAGAAGTAAGGTTCTCTTCTGTCCACATTCCTTCCAGCATTTGTTGTTGTTAGAGTTCTTGAATTTTGCCATTATAACTGGAGTGAGGTGGTATCTCAATGTTGTTTTGATTTGCATATTTTCATGGCTAGTGAGGTTGAGCATTTCTTCATGTGTCTATCGGCCATCCTTCTTTCCTCTTCAGAGAAGTTTCTCTTTAAGTCTTTAGCCCACTTATTTAATGTGCAGTTGTTTCTTTGAGGATTTGTTGTTGGGGGATTTAAGTTTTTGAGTTCCAAGTATATTTTAGATCTGAGACTCTTGTCTGTTGTATGGTTAGTGAAGATCTTCTCCCAAATCGTGGGCTTTCTATTGATCTTGCTAGCTATGTCTTTTGCCATGCAGAAGCTCTGCAACTTCATGCAATCCCATTTGTCCAACCTTTTTTTGATTTGTTGTGTTTCCGGGTCTCTATTAAGAAAATTTCAGCCTGAGCCAAGGAGGCCTAGGGTTTCTCCTATTCCATCTGTAATGTTTTCAGAGTGTCTGCTTTGACTCTGAGTTCTTTGATCCATTTGGATTTGATTCTGGTGCAGGCTGATAGATAAGGATCTAGCTTAAGTTTTCTACAAGTAGTTAACCAATTTTGCCAGCACCATTTACTGAAGAGGCTGTCTTTCTTCCATTCTATTTTTTTAGCTTCCTTATCGAAGGTTAGATGGTTATAGGTCTGTAGGTTCATTTCTGGGTTTTCAATTCTATTCCATTGTCCTGAGCTCTGTTCTTATGCCAGTACCAAGCAGTTTTGATTATTATGGTTTTATAGTAGAGTTTGAAATTTGGTATTGATATTTCTCCAGCAGTGTTCCTTCCATTGAGCAGCGTTTTTGCTATTCGAGTTCTTTTCTTGTTCCATAATAATTTTTGGATTGCCTGTTCTATTTCTTGAAGAATGAGGTTGGAATTTTGATAGGTATCACATTGAATTTGTAGATAGCCTTGGGAAGTATGGCCATTTCACGATGTAAAACTTTAGAATCCAGGAGCATGGAAGGTTTTGCCATTTTCTAAGGTCTGTTTTGATTTCTTTTTTCAAGATTTTAAAGTTTTCATCATAGAGTTCCTTCACTTCTTTGGTGAAGTTAATTCCTAGGTATTTTATTTTTTGTGGGGCTATTACAAATGGAGTTGCTTTCCTAATTTCAGCCACACTTTTCTGAATGTTGGCATACAGAAAAGCCATTGATTTTGGGGGGTTAATTTTATACCCTGCTATTTTGCCAAAGTGTTGAATCAGCTTGAGTAATTTGGGACTGGAGCCTATGGGATTCTTTAAATACAAGATCATGTCATCTGCAAAGAGGGAGAGTTTTATTCTTCTTTCCCTATTTGGATCCCCTTTAGGTTTGCATCTTGCCTTATTGCTGTAGCTAGGCATTCTATTACTAGATTGAAGAGTAGTGGAGAGAGTGGACATCCATGTTTTTTCCTGAGTTAAGAGGAAATGTCTTTAGTTTTTCACCATTAATTATAATGCTGGCTGAAGGTTTGTCATATACAGCCTTTATTGTATTGAAGAATGTCCCATGGATTCCTAGTTTTTCCAAAACCTTCATCATAAAGGGGTGTTGGATGTCGTTGAATGCTTTTTCTGCACCTATTGAGATAACCATGTTGTTCTTATTCTTGCTTCTGATGATGTGCTGAATAAAATTAATTGATTTGAGTATATTGAACCAGGTTGGCCTCCCAGAAATGAATCTTGTTTGATCGTGGTGTATGATTTTTTGGATGAATTGTTGAAGTCGATTGGCCAAAATTTTGTTGAGAAGTTTTGCATCAATGTTCATCAAAGAAATGGGTCTATAGTTATCTTTCTTTGATGGGTCCCTGCCTGGTTTTGGGATGAGGGTTATGATGGCTTCATAGAATGTGGTCAGTATTGTACTTTCTCTTTCAATTTCATTGAAGACTTGAAGAAGTATTTCTGTGAGCTCTGTTTGAAGTCCTTGTAAAATTCTGCTGTAAAACAATCTGGTCCTGGACTTTTCTTAGCTGGGAGGTCTCTTATTGTTGTTTCTATTTCATTGCTTGATATGGGCCAGTTAAGATGGTTTAACTCATCTTGGTTTAGTTTTGGCATGTCAATATCTACTAGGAAAAGGTCAATTTCTGTCAAGTTCTCAAACTTATTAGCATAAAGTTTTGAGAAGTAATCCGTTGTAATGTTCTGAATCTTGATTGTTTCAGTGGTGATGTTTCCATTCTCATCTGTGAGTTTATTTATTTGGGTGTGTTCTCTTCTTTTTCTGATAAGATTTGCTAAGGCTCTGTTAATTTTGTTAATTTTTTCGAAGAACCAACTCTTTGTTTTGTTGATTCTTTCTATACTTTTTGGATTCTAATTCATTTAAATCTGATTTAATTTTAATAATTTCTTTCAGTCTATTGGATTGGGGTTTATCCAGCCGCTCTTTTTCAAGGAGGTTTAGATGTGTTGTTAAATTGTTGGTTTCATATCTCTCCAATTTGTTGATGTAGGAGCTCAGAGCTATAAACTTGACTCTGAGTACTGCCTTTGCTGTTTCCCAGAGGAGCAGGTAATTTGTGTGTTCATTTTTGTTGAATAGCATGAACATCTGAATTTCCTTTCTAATCTCATCCATGACCCACTCGTGAATCAGCAGTGTGTTGTTCAGCCTCTATGTGTTACCAGACTTTTTGGTGGCTTTTGGTGTTGTTTTAATTTTATTTCCTTGTGGTCAGGGAGAATGCAAGGTATAACTTCAATGTTTATGAATTTGTGGCCTAAAATGTGGTATATTTTAGAAAATGTTCTATGTGCTGCTGAGAAAAACGTGTATTCTGATGCTGCTGGGTGAAATGTTTGGTAGATGTCTGTTAAATCTAGTTGATCTATGCAGCTGTTTAGATCTGCGGTTTCTCTGTTGAGTTTTTGCCGTTTTGATATATCTAGTGGGTAGAGTGATGTGTTAAAATCCCCAACAATTAATGTCTTTGGATCTATGTGGGATTTGGGGGAAAGTAGTGATTCTTGGATAAATTTGGGTGCTCCGATGTTTGGCGAATTAATATTTAGAATTGTAAGATCCTTCTGAAGGCGACATACCTTAATTAGTATGTAGCGTCCTTCTTTATCTCTTCTCACGAATTTTAATTTGAAGTCTATTTTGTCTGATATTAGGATTGCAACTCCCGCCTGTTTATGTGAGCCGTTTTTTTTTGGTAGATTTTGTTCCAGCCTTTAACATTGAAAATATGTTTGTTTTTAAGGGCAATATGTGACTCCTGAAGGCAGCAGATAGTAGGATCTTGTTTTTTAATCCAACTAGACAGTCTATGTCCCTTAATTGGAGAGAGAGTTAAATCCACTAATGTTGATAGATCTGACTGAGAGGGATTTGGGAATTCCTGCCATGTTATCCACCTTCTTGGGGGCTGCAAAAACTGGGTTCTTCCTATGTTTCTTGGATTCTCAATTTGGGCACAGTTTCTTGGCCTTTATTGTGGTCTTGTTTGTTTTCTATGTGTAGGAAATCCTTAAGAATGTTTTGTAGGGCTGGTTTGGTGGAGATGTATTGTTTCAATTTTTCTTTGCTATGGAATTTTTTTATTTGGCCTTCAGTTATGAAGGAGATTTTGGCTGGGTACAATATTCTTGGTTGATAGTTGTTTGATTTTAGGGCATGGCATACATCATTCCAGAGTCTTCTTGCTTTGATTGGCTCAGCTGAGGAATCTGAGGTGATTCGAATTGGTTTCCCTTTATAGGTGATTAATCTTTTCTCCTTGACAGCTTTAAGGATCTTTTCCTTGGTCTGAGTTGATCCTGTATGGATTATAATGTGACAGTGTGATGTACTATTCTTTTCTGGTTTATTTGGAGTTCTATAAGCTTCTTGTATCTGAATAGGTCTATCTTTTTGCATGTTTGGTAGTTCGCTGCTAGGATCCTGTTACACAAATTTCCTAGACCATTAACCTCTGTTTCTAGGTGTTCCTCTACAACCAATATCCTTAGATTAGGCCTTCTGATTGTGTCTTCCAAGTGTTGGATAGATCTATCATTTTTCGTAGAGTTGTCTTGGCTGGTTGTATGTTCTTTCTCTATAATATCTAGGCTGTCTTCAATTCCCGAGATTCGATCATCTGTATGGTCTAACCTGCTGTCCAGACTTTCTACATTGTTTTTATTTTTTTTCCTTCTAATTGGTCAGCTTTCATGGCTTCAAATTCTTTGTTGAAGCTTTATTTTAAATCTTGTATGAACTTCTTTACTTCCTTAATTTGTTGTTTAGTGTTTATTTTCAAAGGACTTAGTGGATTGGTTATGGTTTCCTTGGACTCCCATTCCTTTTGTTGGGTTCCATTCAGCATTCCCTTTGTGGTCTCCCTGACTTCCTTTGCTCTTTGTTGATGGATCCCATGAATTCCTTTAATGATCTTTGTGTATTCTCATCCTCCTCTCTCAATTCCTCTCTTACTGTTTGCTTAGCTTCCTCCTCCTCCCGCACATGCCATTCCTGTAGTTCTCCTTGAGTATTCTCAGCCTTTTCATGCCATTCCTGCCTTCTCTTTGAGTATTCTCAAGCTGCTCACACAAATCCTGTATCAGGTTTTTTTAGTAGCTTCCTCACGCTCATGATATTCCTGTATAAACCTTTGGATTGCCTCCTCTCTCTCCCTATCACACTCATACAGGGTCCTTTGTATGCTTTCAATCTTTTTATTTATCATGTTTGCCAGCAGTTTTTGTAGAGCTATTTGGGAACTCTCCTCTGGATTATTCATTATCTGTTCTGTCCCCTGATTATCAAGAGTGGGAGTTGAGATTCCCGGACTTGCCATTTTCTTGTGTTTTTCTGGCTTACTCTGCCCATTTGAGATGAAAATAGCACCAGTTTTGTGGTAGAACACTTTCTTAAGGCAAGCATCAACCAAAGTCTGAATTTGCACAGTCAATAGTCTACAGATACAATGTAGTTCAACAGATACATCTATTCAACATCAAACAACTGTATATTAATTGGCTATGAACTGGAAAGGAGAATTTGGAAAACCAGAAATTATTAGGGTTAGGGAGAGATGTGGGTTAAATATAGGAATAGACTGATGTGGGAAGGCACTGGGAGAGTTAACTAATTCCTAATCTCAAAGCAGGAAATTGGTTGGATAGGATGAAAGTAGAGAGAGAAAAAAAAAGAAGAAAGAGAAAGGGAAAAGTGACCAGAAAAAATAGTCAAGTAAAAATTAATAATATTGTGCAGAAACAAAAAATCTATTTAGAGAAGAACGTGAATATAATGAGAGAGGGAGAGTGATATAAAGGAGATGTGAAAAACTTAAAAGTAAAAATGCTTAAAATATTATATAGGAATAAAGAGGTAGTACTGCTATTAAGGAATTTAAGTCTCAGTGATTTTGAATTGAGTAATAAATTTGTAGATTAAGTGTGTACACAATGGGGGATATGGTCTAATTGTCAACTACGGGTTTATCTGAGGATGTGCAGGACAACAATTAAGTCACATAAAGAAGAACAAAAGAGAAGAAAAGGTGAAAAGGATAAGAAATGAAGAAAAAATGATCAGAAGTTCAGTAGAGCTAAATAAAAAAACAAAAAGATAATTCAAAAAAAGATGAAAGAAAACAAAAAGAAGGAAGAAAAATGCACACACACATGTATCCCTAAAATAAAAATTATGAGAAAAAAATTACTCGATAACCATTTTTTTCAAAAAAGGTAAAATTTTTTAGAAAACAAACAAAAAATTTTAAATAAAAGGTACCAAAAAGAAGAAGAAGAAGAAGTATTAAAAAAAATTCTTTGAGTTTTTGGGTGCGGTGGGAAAAATCCTGTGTCTATCTTCTGTCAGTAACCAGCCTCTTGTTGTAGTCTCTGGACTGCTTGTGGTCCTGTGGCTTGGTTGGTTTCTTAAGTCAGTTTGTTTGAACAGGCAGAAAAATGCTCGCTTTCACCCAGGATTTTGCAATCCTCCTCCCAGGATAGTTCAATAGGAGGCAGATCTGCTTTGAGTATCACAAAAGAGGGAGATGCTGTGATGAGGCTAGGTTCTGTGTAGAGTTGAGGCCTTTCAGCAAACAATAGCTTTTCCCTTAGGGACTAGTTTGTGAGACACTCACAGAGCCCAACCTGGAGCCATTCTCAGGGTTTCTGTTTATGGAATTTCAATTGATTGTCGAGGCTGCTAAAGGGAGGGGCAGCCTCTGTGTCTGATTACCCAGTGAAGAAAGTCACTCCTAGGGCTGGCACCGAAGCTGGGTGACTTTTCCCTGGGTGGAGCTGAGTCTGGCAGGTCACACGGTTAATTTCTTGGGGCCTGCTAAATGACTCTAGTTTAATTCCAAGGCCTGAGTTGGAGCTAGCAGCTCCGCCAAGCTTTGTCCATATCCAAGATGGAGACCTCCAGTACTGGGGGGAGGGGTGGCCTTCTCTCCTCTGCTCCCTGCGAAGTAGTGAGGACGTCAGGCTTCTACTCACGCCGAGTCTTGGTTCCTGGGTCATCTCTGGTCTTCGAACTGCAGGATGATGTATGCTCCTTGTGGGTTGTTTTTTTGTGTTGAGTAGAATCCGCTCACCCGCTGCATCTGGATCCTTCCTACCGGACTCTCTGTGATTCAGGTATAGCGTCTGCAGCTGCCACCGCTGCCGCGGTGGGGGTGGCAGATGCTGGCAAGAGCTCAAAGCTGTCTCCTAGCCTGAGTTGTCCCTTTCTGGCCTAACTCTCTGACCTGTGTTGGCACACTTGGTGTGATTTTCTGGCTTAGGACTGTTCACTGGAACTCTAAAACTACTTTCTATGGCAGAGCTTGTTTAGCCTCCAGCTTCTCCTCCACCGTCTTCTACCGTCACCCCTCTTTTTTTTTTATATTTCTCTTCTGTCATTCTGTCCAATCAATTTTCTTCTCTGAGATTAGGAATTGGTTAAATTTACTCTCCTTTTACCCCTCCACATCCCTCTAGTCGTATTTGTCCCCACATTTCTCCCTAAAACTAATAATTTCTGGTTTGCCAAATGCTTTTTTGTTGTTTGTAGCACAATAATACATAGTTGTTTGATGTGGAATAGATTGTATCTGTTGAATTAGACTGTATCTGCAGCCATTTTCATTGTGCAACTACAGGACTCTGGCTGATGCTTGCCTTAAAATAGTGTTCTAGCACAAAATTGGTGTTACCCTCATACCAAATGGGCAGAACAAGCTGAAAAGCACAATAAAAATGGCAAGTCCAAGAATCTCAACTCCCACTCATGTTAATCAGGTGACAGAATTCTTAATGAATAATCCAGAGAAGCTCCATAAAAACATATACATATACTACTAGTAAACATTGTGAATGAAATGATTGAACTTGCAAAGGACTCAGTGTGAGCTTGATAGGGAGCGAGAGTAGGCAAACCAAAGATTAATACAGGAATTTTGTAAGCATTAGGAAGCTACTTAAAGATTAATGCAGGAATTACAGGTGGAGAAAAGTCAAAGATAAATACAGGAAATGCATGAGCAGGTGGAGCACAGCAATAGAGAATTAATGGAATTGCGTGAACGTGACAAAACTAATCAAAGAGTAATACAGGAATTATGAGAGCAAGATGAGACTAGACAAAGATCAATAGAGGCATTCATGGAATCCATAAACAGAATGCTGAAGAAAGTCAGGGAGACCACAAATGGAATGCTGAATGGAGCCCTACAGAAAGAATGGGTGTCCAGGGAAAGCATAACCAATCAACTAAGTGATTTGAGAAACTGAACACAAAATTAAGAAGTAAAGAAGTTCATACAAGATCTAAAACAAAGCTCCAACGAAAATTTTGAAGCCATCAAAGCCGACCAATTAGAAGAAAAAGAAATAGGAAAACAAAGTAGACAGTCGTGACCGTAGGTTAGAAAATGCAGAAGATTGAATCTCGGGGATTGAAGACAGCCTATATATTATAGAGATAAAACATAAAACTATGCAAGACAAATCCAAAAAATATGATAGATCTATTCAACATTTGGAAGACACCATCAGAAGGCCTAATCTGAGGATAATGGGTGTAGAGGAGCACCTAGAAAAAGAAGTTAATGGTCCAGAAAATTTATTTAACAGAAACCTAGCAGAGAATTTCCCATACATACAAGAAGATAGGCCTATTCAGATATAAGAAACTTATAGAACCCCAAATAGACCAGAGAGAACAAGATATCCCACTGTCACATTATAATCTGCACAGGATCAATTCAGACGAAGGAAAGGAGCCTTAAAGATCTCAAGGAGAAAAGAACAATCACCTATAAACAGAAACCAATTAGAATCATCCCAGATTTCTTAGCAGAGCAGATTAAAGCAAGAAGAGCCTGGAATGGTGTATGCCATGCGATAATGCAAACAACTACAAACCAAGAATACTGTACCCAGCTAAACTATCCTTCATAACCGAAGGTCGAATAAAAAGTGTCCATAGCAAAGAAACATTGAAACAATGTATCTACACCAAACCAGCCTTACAAAAGACAGAAGTATCCTACACATAGAAAACCAACAAACCACAGTAAGAGCCAAGAAACATTATCCAAGCGAATAAAATTAGAACTCAACACCCTTTGTGATAAAAGCTCTGTAAAAACTATGAATCCAGTCAACATTCCTCAATACAATAAAGGCTGTATATGACAAACATACAGCCAGCATTGTACTTAATGGTGAAAAAGTAAAGCCATTTCTTCTTAACTCAGGAATGAGACAAGGAGGTCCACTCTCTCCATTTCTCTTCAATTTAGTATTAGAATGCCTAGCTACAGCAAAAGACAAGATGCAAACCTAAAAAGGATCCAAATATGGAAAGATGATGTAACACTCTCCCTATATGCAGATAACATGATGTTGTATTTAAATAATCCCACCGACTCCACTCCAAAATTATTCATGCTGATTCAAAATGTTGGCAAAGTAACAAGGGAAAAAGTAACTCTCAAAATCAATGGATATTTGTATGCCAACAATGAGAAAAGCATGGCTGAAATCAGGAAAGCAACTTCATTCATAATAGCCCATAAAAAATAAAATACCTTGGTATTAACTTAATCAAATAGGTGAGGGATCTTTATGATGCAAACTCAAAAGCTGAAAAAGGAAATAAAAACGGAACTTAGAAAGTAGAAAAACATCTCATTCTTCTGGATTTGAGGAGTCAAATCATGATAATGGCAAAACTTCCCTAGGATAGCTACAAATTCAATGTGATGCTTATCAATATTACAAACTCATTCCTCAAGAAAATAGAAGAGGAATTCGAAAAATTCGTATGGAACAATAAAAGACTCCGAAGAGCAAAAGTGTTCAACAGAAAGAAAGGTGTGCTAGAGGAATATCAATACCAAATTTCAAACTCTACTACAAAGCCATAGTAATCAAAACAGTTTGCTACTGGCACAAGAACATACCTCAGGACCAATGGAATAGAATTGAAAACCCAGAAATGAACCCACAGACCTATAGCCACCTAATCTTCGATAAGGGAGCTAAGAAATAGAATGGAAGTATGACCTTCTACTGTAAATGGTGCTGACAAAATTGGTTAATCACTTATAGAAAATTAAAGCTAGATCCATACATATCACCCTGAAGGGGAAACAAAGGAGGAGCCTACAATGCTTGATAAGAAATGAACTCATTATATTGCCCATTTAATTGAAACCACTCTGTACAGTATTTTCACAATAAAATCAATAAAAATTAAAAAATGGAATCCACCCCAAATGAAAGAAAGACCTCAGAGTCAAAGCAGACACCCTGAAAATATTTCAGGACAAATAAGGAGATAACCTATGTGTCCTTGGCACAGGCTGAAATTTTCTTGATAGAGACCCAGAAACATAACAGATAAAAGAAAGGTTGGACAAATGGAATTGCATGAAATTGCAGAGCTTCTTCATGGCAAAGCACATAGCTAACTAGATCAATAGAAAGCCTAAGGATTTGGAGAAGATCTTCACTAGCCATACAACAGACAAGGGTCTCATATCTAAAATATACCTGGAAATGGAAAAATTAAATCCCCCAACAACAAATCCTCAAAGAAGCTACTGCCCAATAAATAAGTGGCTAAAGACTAAAGAGAAACTTCTCTGAAGAGGAAAGAAGGGTAGCCAATGGATACTTGAAGAAATGCTCATTCTTCCTAGCTACACTGAGATACTACCTAACCCCAGTTAGAATGGCTATAATGTAGAACTGTAATGACAAGACAAGCTGGACAAGATGTCGGTGGGATTGTAATCTTGTTAAACCATGTTGGAAAGTAGTATGGAGGTTCATCAAAAGACTCCATATAGAGCTCCCCTATGACACAGAAATCCCACTTTGGGACATTTACCCAAATGATCAAAAACAAACCCATACTATCTCTACCAGCACCACTATGTTTATTGCAGTATTATTTGCCATACCTAAGATATGGAACCAACCCAGATGCCCCTCAGAAGATGAATGGATCGATAAAATGTGGCAACAACACTTGATAAAAAAATGTACTTGTATTCTTGTCCATGTAATTTTAACTCCTCTGTACGGTATTCTTACAATAAAAAAATGTGGTATATATACACAATGGAATTCTATGCTTCCATCAGAAAAAAAATGACATTGCCCCATTTGTTAGGAAATGGAAAGAGTTGGAAAAAATTATATTTTAGTAATCCAGGCCAAAAGAAACACAGCTTCCATGGTTTCCCTTATTTGCAATAACTAGTATATGTTTGAGATAAACACAAACTGTCAGACAATTTGATTTTAGGTGAAATGAATATCAAGATAAGGACTCAAATGGTATTTCTTTCTTGCTGTTTTTTCTACCATATTTACAAGATGATTTCTTTGTTGTTTTTATGTCCCTCCACCAAGAAATGACCTCTATTTTCACAGTATTTAATGTTGAAATAATTTGGGGAGGGGAAGGAAAAAACATATTGGGATTCATGTGAACCCACTGCAACAATTACATATACAAGACGTTATGTCAAAAATCGAACTTTACAATTTTGGCGCAGGGGGACGGGGGGGGCAGAAAGGGAGATGGGAAGGGATGGGACGGAGATACAAGGGAGGAGGCAACAATGCTTGATAAGAAATGTGCTCATTACTTTGTTCATGCAATTGTAAACCCTCGGTACGTATTTTCACATTAAAAAATCATGAAATAATAAAGTAAAAATCCATGCCAACTTTTTTTGCATGTTGTGGCGCTTGAACATTGGGCCTGGGCACTGTCCCTGTGCTATTCAGCGCAAGAATAACACTGTACCACTTGAGACACAGTGCCGTTTCTACTTTGCAAGAGATATATTGGCGCTAAGAGTCTCACAGACTTTTATGCCCAGGCTGGCTTTGAACCACTATCCTCAGATCTCAGACTTTTGGGTAGCTAGGATTTCAGCATGAGCCACCAAAGCCTAGATTCAAGACAAGTTTAAAAAAGGAAGCTTATTGAACCTTCTGGCTTTTTCTAATAAACAATGTTATTTTTCAGCATTAATTTATAACTGTGAGTAATTTTTAGGTGTAACTTGGAATTTTTTAATAGAATCAAACATAACTGTTACTATTACTCAGTATCTCACAAAACCATTGTGATTGACTTTCCCCAAAGGCAATTATTACATACTATATGACTCATTATTATTATTACACTCTATATTGCATGTAGTGTGAAGTGAAAATCGTTTGGACAATTTCGTATAAATTAGTAGATGCTACTTTAGCATTATAAATTCAGAACTGTGATTTTAAATGAAGGAAAGAGGATTTCCGAGTTAAAGTGAAATATAAATATGTAATGTGTCCCAACTGAATCAAAAATTCTGAGTTCATACAGACAAAAATATTTTCTTTCCACTAAAGTCTTTGAAGTAATACCATTGGAAATAATGAGACAAGAGGAGGAAGAATTAAAATCATGTCAAACAATGTCTGTTTTTCTGCTATCCCTCCACTATGAAGACCTGCCCATTCCCAGTTGTCACAAAATTTCAAGTGTCTCTCTTACAATCTATTTGGAAAGTTCTAAATCACTGACTATTTTTGTAATTTCTGTTATATGAAACAAAACATTGACACAAAACAACTGAAATAAAATAAACACATATGTTGAAGTCACCACAACTGGAAAAACAACCAACAAAGTAGAACTCCGCCAGGAACAAAAACATGTTTTGCCCAGTTTTTTAAAGCACAAAAACCTCAAATACATGTTAACTTGGAGTAGAGCCATAAAGAAACTGTCTCAGAAATATGGTTGCATTAATTTGTAATTAAATTCATCTAGATGTACCTAATGTAGCAAACCCCTTGAATTGATCAAATTGTTTAAAACAAATGTGACTGTATTCAGAGTGAATCTGCACATATTTAAAAGAATAAAATAACAAAATCAAGGCATACTTAAAAAATTCAGAAAAGCAATGAATAAGTGCAATATTATCCATATTGAGAACTAATTCCTACTGATTTAACAACAAAAAATATGCAACTAATAGAATCTGAGCAGTATACAAGAGTGTATATATTTTAAACTATTCCAAATTACACTTTGTAGAAGATTGAATGTGGGTAATCTAAAGGAGAACATCAACACATGATATAAATGAAGTTAAAAATCTCATGAAAAGAGAGAAGTAGTTTCTGGAAAATAATAGCTAACAAATGGTGGTAAAAATTTTTCTAGTACTGACAAAATTGCATACCTATTTATTTAGATCCAAAAAAAGACCCCAGTTACTCAAGGTGATTTGAAACTTTGGCAAAGTAGCAGGATACATCTGTAACATTATTATGGATGTTGACTCAGGCATGAAATTCATTTCTTCTTTGATCTGACAAATGAATATATGAAAGAATATATCTTCTCCAACTAAATATCAAGACTTAACTAAAGATATCACGAGAGAAGTCATTATGTAATCTGTATTGCAACTGTAATAAGAAAAAAATCAGTCATAGTGATTCTGAATTTATTGTAAATGTTGATGTTTTTCATAAATTATTACCTTTAGTTTGTATTTTCAAAATATTGTGTTACATGATGTACATTTTGGTAACTAATTTTGAATGCCTCCTTAAATTTTGTTCTGTGTATAATGTCTCTCTTCTGTTCCTAACCTAGGAAATGATTTTGATTCCAAAAACATTCTAATAACCACTGTTTATAATTCACAAAATCTCATAAGCATGACACCAGTAAACATTGATTAACATTTTGATACCAGGGTCTCATGACTTATAAGGCCTATCTGCATGAGTTACATTGTATCTAGATTCCTCAGTCTAAATTTAGCCACTGTTAAAAAATGTTTATATCTTTATTTGTCACCCATCAGAGATTAAACCTGAGTATAATGCCTAAGGAAAACGATAAAGTAAACAAATGCAGCATAGAGTAACTCACTCGTTTAAAGTCAACCTATCTCACCAAAACATTCTAAGCATTACCTTACAATGTGTATTAATCTCATGAAGGGAATGGGGAATATGAGAAGAGGACTAACCAAGCACTGTCTTCAAAATATCTATAACTTGGATTTATCTCTATATTTTACTATAAACATTTCTGATTAAAAACTGTTTGAATAATTGATTTATAATATATCCTAGTTTCATATACCAAATTACATTCAGAAAATGGGATATAAAAATTAACTAAAGAAAGTCCTGGCAGAAAAAATGGCACCTCTATATTATGTGACACACAATTCTGTGGTATTTCATTATGCCTCCATTTAATGAATGTGATTGTTTAAATGTTTCATAAAGTAATAATTATAATTGATCAGTGTATTATAATCTAATTATTTACAATTTTATCCTAGAATCATTTAAGAACTTCCCATTCAATAATGACATACATCACATTCCATTGGTATTCTACGGATAGGAATGAGTTTCTTAGGATCTCCTGCCATTTGGAGGTGGCAGGATCAGGATTCGAACTGTGGGCTCCAGATCTCACCCGAGGATAGAGAACTCACTGGTGTGTTCAAGAATAACAACAAGACCAATGATTAGGCACAAGTGGCTCTCAAAAGTCCTCCTTGGTACTTATAGGGATGTGATAGGAGGATCAAGGTCAAAGTCACCCTAGGCAGAAAAGTCCTTGAGAGCCCTGACCAACTTCAGGGCCAACAAAGCCAGACGTATAGCCATATGACTCCAGTGTTGTAGGGCTAGCCTTAAGTAAAGCAGCTCCTGAGTTCAACGTCCAGGAGTGGCAACAAACAGACATACACAACAATCTGTGCAGCCAATTGCCTAAAGCAGGTCACCCTCAGCAGCCTTTATTTACATTTTATTATGAGGCCAATGCAGGAACAGGCACAAACCAAGCATGGGAAGAGAAAATCAGGTTTCTTAGAAGTCACCAGTATTCAGAAAATTAAAATTGGGGACATAAAATGGTAGCATAATTATGTAAAAACAACCATTAAGAAAAAGTTGAGGGTTCTGGGAATGTGGATTAGTGAGAGAGTGCCTGTCTAGCATGCAAGAAGCCCTGGGTTTGATTCCTCAGTAGCACATTCAAGAAAAAGCCAGACTTGGACTTGGATGTCAGGAGGAAAGAAGGGAACACTTCCCAGTCATGAAGTCTTAGGTAGTGTGTCAGGACACCAACATGGTCTTCACACAACAACAGAACAGGAAGACTGTATCTTTCCCACTTCTCAGGGAGCCGAGGGCCCCAGAGTCAAGATGGCAGAGCCAGTTTCTAACTCAGGTGCTTGGAGCCAGAAGAGAAAGGGCTCTGACTCTCCTTGGACTGGGAATTTGCCTTAATGATGTGGAGAATGAAGGAAGGAGAATGGACTGGCAAAGGTAGAAGTGCCTTCAAATCTGACAGATGGATAGTCAAAAAACCCACTCCTGATCTTACTTATGGTAAATAATGCTGCAATAAACATAGTTGTGCTGGTAGGTTTAGTGTGGTCTTGTTTGTAAACATTTTGATAGATGCCCAAAAGTGAGACTGCTGGGTCATAGGGGAGCTCTATGTGGAGTCATTTGAGGAAACTCCATACTACTTTCCAAAGTGGTTGAACAAGTTTACATTCCCACCAACAATGAAGTAAGGTTCCCTTCTGTCCACATCCACTCCAGCATCTGTTGTTATTAGAGTTCTTGATTTTTGCCCTTCTAACTCGGGTGAGGTGGTATGTCAATGTTGTTTTGATTTGCATTTCTTTTATGGCTAGGGAGGTTGAGCATTTCTTTATGTGTCTATTGGCCATCCTTCTTTGTTCTTCAGAGAAGTTTCTCTTTAAGTCATTAGCCCACTTATTTAATGGGCAGTTGTTTCTTTGAGGATTTGTTGTTGGGGGATTTGATTTTTTGAGTTCCAAGAATATTTTAGATATGAGACCCTTGTCCGTTGTATGGCTAGTGAAGATATTCTCCCTATCTGTGGGCTTTATATTGATCTTGCGAGCTATGTCCTTTGCCATGCAGAAACTCTGCAACTTCATACAATCCCATTTGTCCAACCTTTCTTTGGTTTGTTGTGTTTCCGGGTCTCTATTAAGAAAATTTCGGCCTGCAGCATGGAGACCTAGGGTTTCTCCTATTCCATCCTATTCCATCATGTAATGTTTCTGAGTGTCTGCTTTGACTCCAAGGTCTTTGATCCATTTGGAGTTAATTCTTGTACAGGGTGATATATAAGGATCTAGCTTTAATTTTCTACAAGTTGTTAAACAATTTTGCCAGCACCATTTACTGAAGAGGCTGTCATTCTTCCATTCTATTTTTTTAGCTCCCTTATCAAGGTTAGATGCCTATAGGTCTATAGGTTCATTTCTAGGTTTTCAATTCTATTCCATTGGTCCTGAGGTCTGTTCTTGTGCCAGTAACAAGCTGTTTTGATCTAATCAAGGAGCATCGGAGTTTTTCCCATTATCTAAGCTCAGTTTTGATTTCCTTTTTCAAGATTTTAAAGTTTACATCATAGAGGTTTTTCACTTCTTTAATTAATTCCTAGGTATTTTATTTCTTGTGGGGCTATTAAAAATGTAGTTGCTTCCGTAATTTCAACCCCACTTTTCTCATTGTTGGCATACAGAAAAGCCATTTATTATGGGGGGTTAATTTTATGCCCTGCTACTTTGCCAAAGTTTTGAATCAGCTTGAATATATTGGGAGTGGAGACTATGGGATTCTTTAAATACAAAATCATGTCATCTGAAAAGAGGGAGAGTTTTATTTCTTCTTTCCCTATTTGTATCCCCTTTATGTCAGCATATAGCAGCATTATTTATCATAGCTAAGATCTGGAACCAACCCAGATGCCCTTCAGTAAATGAATGGATCAAGAAAATGGGGAATATATTCACAATGGAATTCTATGTCTCCAGCAGAAAGAATGATATTGCCCCATTTGTTAGGAAATGGAAAGACTTGGAAAAAATTATATTAAGTGAAGTTAGCCAGGCCCAAAAAACATAGGTCCCAGGATTTCCCTTATTTACAATATCTAGTATATGTATGAGTCAAGCAGAAAAGGTCAGATAAGGTGATGTTAGGAAAGTGAACCCTAAGATATGTATTTTAAATGTTGGTTTTCCTTCATATATTTGCTTCTAATGCAATTATAAGATTATTTCTTTGTTGCTTTGTATGTCCCTCCCCCACAGTGTAACCCCTGCTTTCACTGTATTTGATGTCAGTATAATTTGTGGAGAGGAAGGGGAAAAACAAGTCGTTTAAATAAGGATACTGGTGGACCTGTTGCAACAATGAGAAGTACACGTTGTCACATTGAAAACGAACTTTTCAACTTGGGGGGGGGGATTGGGTTGGGGGGAGGGAGGATGGGAAGTGTAAACAAAGAAGGAAGCTGCAATGCTTGATAAGAAATGTACTCACTATCTTGCCCATGTAGCTGTAACTCCTCTGTACAGTATTTTCACAAAAAAAAAAAAAAAAAAAAAAAAAACCCACTCCCTAAGACCAAAGAGCAATGCTCTCTATTGTTAACCTAAAGGTAGCCTGGGGTTCCCTTCACCTGAGGGAGGAAGTATAATTAGTCATTGTTTGAAGAGGCAGATAAAAGCCTGATCCTTGCGTAACTCTGACAAATGTTTTAGGTTACCCCTCATTGGTGGCCGTGTCTAGAATGAATGAAGTGGTTTTGCAGCTCACTTACCTGTTGAGTGTGTAAATTCTGCCTCCTAATCCTGTAGGCCTAGGTCTCTTCACGTAGTCTGGCTTTTGAAACTGTTTTCTGCCTTCAAATATTGTTACACTGGAGTTCTTCCTGCTAAAAGGGCTATGGCTTAGAAGCTGAGAATTTCATATGAACCCAGGATTGTTCAATGATGTTTCTTGCCTGCTTTTATAATTCAAGAACGCTAAGAACATTTAGAGTGCAAGTAACTTCTCATTACCAAGGGAAACACAGGAAGCTCTTGAACATCTGACCTATCAGCAATAGAAGTCAGTGCCATAGACGTTCCAGCCCTGACTGGCTTCATCCTGTGATCCTCAGACTTCAGCCTCCTGAGCTAGGGTGATGGGCATGAGCTACTGGTGCTCTGCTAGGTTCAGAACTGTAATAACATTGGCATTACAAGTCAACTGCTTATCACAAAGGTCTTGGGCAGCATATTAGGCCTTTCAACATTGGACCTTTCAGACACAAGTTTATAATACTAGAGTCTGAGAGGCTATGGGTATGGATGGGCTACACTTCAAATTTGAGCTCTAACTCCAATTCTGGTGTACATGAACATTCATTTTTTCCAGAGAATGTTCTACTAATTTACAAATAGGAATAGTAATTTGCTTAACCCTCACTTTTTTCCAGTTTTGTGTCTCAAACTCAAGCCTGGGCACTGTCGCTGATCCATTCAGCTCAAGGCGAACACTCTACCACTCGACCCACAGCACCTCATGTGGTCTTTTTGTGATTCATTGGAGATAAGAGTCTAACAGGTTTTCCTTGCCTAGGCTGTCTTTGAACTGTGATCTTCAGATCTCAGCCTCCTGAGAAGCTAAGGTTCCTGTTGTGAGCCACAGGCAATGGCCTGCAGTTTTTGCCAGACCTGTGGCTTGAACTAAGGGCCTAGGTACTGTCTCTGAGCTCCTTTTTCTCAAGCCTAGCGCTGTACCACTTGAGCCATTCCACAGCTTCTGGCTTTTTCTGAGTATGTGGCAATGAGGATTCAAACCTTACCATTCATGCATGCTGAGCCAGCTCTCTATCACTAAGCCACATTTCTAGCCCCACCCTTACAATTTTATCCATCAACTTGCCTATCCCCAAGAAAAGGCTTCTGAGTAATAATCATCTAAAGAAATTCATATAGGAAGGTTCTAAAGATAAAGAAGACAAAGTTCCTACTTGGGAGAAAACCCTAAACATGTGAAGACTGTGACAAATGCTTCCATTTAATTATGTATCATGTTTCAACACTTAATAAAATATTAATGAAAAAAACAGTCAATGTCCTAAATTATTGTGTATAAATTTTAATGTTACATGTAAAACATGTACTAAATATTATGTGTATAAAATACTAAATACAGTAAACAATAAATAAATGAAAAGTAAAAAATCAAATAAATGCAAAATCAATAATAAAAATTATAATATATAATAAACATACATATGTAAATATATATCATATATTACACATATATAGAAATATTTTTCCATTGCAGGGACTTCATTCTGAAGCTGGCAACTCTAGCCTGAATTTCTTATCCTCAAGGACAGTGAGCTTTGCCTTCACCCATGATGCAAAAGAGTTACCTTGATGGTGAGATCAAATCCCAGCAATGATGGAAATACTGGCCCCAGTTCCAAGACAGTGACTTAATTTTTTTAATGGAAGTAGTTTTGTTTATTCAGTTACGTATTGAATATTTAAAAAAGCAGTGTAGAATTTTGCACAGCTTTCAGACACTTTCTCTGAACCCCAAAATACTTGTCTGACCACTACTTTTTTTCATTTGTTATTGTAAAAATGTTGTACAGAAGGGTTACATTTAAATGAGCATGGTAATGAGTACATTTCCTATTGAGCTTTGTTGCTTCCTGCTTTGTTTTCCCCCTACCATTCCTTCCCTCCCATCTCCACAACTACTCTCCCTGCCGAGTTCAGTGACTTAATTTTTATTTTTGAATTTGCATGGGGTTTGAACTCAAGTAGTGGCAAATATGCACTTTCCCTCACATTGGTACATATTTACCAAGACTTTGAGTTCAAATCGCAGGATAGGAAAGAAAACTGGTAGAAATTCAAAACAAGGGAGTTTTATTTCTTTTTTAATTTAGTTAAATAATTAATTAATATTTTTATTTATTCT
Organism: Dipodomys merriami; assembly: GCF_024711535.1. NCBI lineage: Eukaryota > Metazoa > Chordata > Mammalia > Rodentia > Heteromyidae > Dipodomys > Dipodomys merriami. The sequence continues at coordinate 1,092,581 of NW_027202993.1, read as the reverse complement.
GTATTTTGCCAACATGGGGCTTGAACTCAGGTCATGGCAACTCTGCCTCAGCTTCAATCACCCTAGGGTGGGGCATCCTGGGACCCATAGGCAATCTAGGGATCCTTGGCCCAGAGGGCTTTCAGGAAGAAAAAAAAACATAGCATAGCACAAAAAGTGGCAAGCTGCAGAGGGCTGAGGATTTTCCATTTTTTTCTTTGCACAGTAGCCATCCTGGGTCTGAATAATATGGCTGCAAAGTGGACTTGACCTGCCATATCTGAAGGCCGGCATGCTATCAGGGAATCCATAGGACAACCTGTGAACATAGGCCCTGGGTTCAAATCCCAGTCCTGACACCAATGGCAGGAGATCACAAGAGACTCATTCCTATGCATAGGAATACCAATTGAAAGAGTAGTTCATGTTTCAGTCTAGTATAAAATGGATGCAATAATCCTAGGACGCTGATTGATCTTAATAAGTTATTATGCATGAAAAGAATAATATTCCTTCAAGGGCGGTATAATACATGCCTAAGAGTTGGTAGAAATGTCTTAGGTGTCATGCAATCATAGATAGATGGCTCTGGCACTCCTTACCAATATATGTTTATTTGTATACCACCCTCTGCCTATCCATGTATCACTGTTTTGGCCAAACCTGGAGCTCGATCTCAGCACCGGGAAACACCTGACAGCTTCATTGGCTAGAGGCTGCCATGCTCACACTCATCCATTCATGAGTTGGGCTTGCTAAACCCTGAGTTCACGTCCCAGCACTGCCAAAAATTAATGTTGGAGTAAGAAGCCAAGTGTGACACATGTTTTATTTTTCTGTGAGAATCCTGGGTGTCAGGCATGATGGAGAACTTATTTACAAATCTGGATGCTGTGGTAGGATATAAACAATGTAATAAATGGTAGAAGGGTCATCAGAGTCAATGAAATAAATGGTAAATAAATGAATAAAACAAGAAATAATATGAATAACCCCATCCTACAAAATATGGTCTGACTAGCTGTATGGAAGTATAAATACTATCTTTAAAATGGATATAAGGAGTATGTTTTCCAGCCCTGAGGCTTGAATTCAGACTTAGGGAACAGGCCTGACTTTTGTCTTCAAGCATGTTCAGATTCCCTTCCGTCACAGTGTTGCATATTTACCCAGACCTTGAATTCAAATCCCAGGCCTGGCAGAAAAAAATGTCATGAATTGCAAACCAGGGAGCTAAATATTTTTTTAATTGAGGGCTATTGGAGAAGCCATAGTCCAGCACAGCAACATAGGCCTACAGTTCGAATACAGTCATGCCACTTCCAGATTGTGCGAGATCCTAAGAAATTCATTCCCATCCACAGGAATAATGATGATATATTATCACTGTCACAGTTGAATGACATGCTCATGAATGATACTTGTACACAATTAGACTTTATGATTTCAGTCGGCTGATTGATTTTATTTAATATCTTATGAAACATTAAAAGAATATTATTTCTCAGGGACACAATAATTTCAGGACACTGATTTACTTAATACTTTATTAAAGATAAAAATAATAACATTTATTTATTTATTTTTGTGGATCCTGGGGCCAGAACTCTGGGCCGGGTATTCTTCAGCTCAAGGCTAGTGCCCTATCCTATGGTTTCCCTTATTTGCAATACCTAGTATATGTCTATGTAAAGCAGAAAAGATCAGATAAGGTGATATTAGGGAAATGAACCCTAAGATATGTACTCAAATGTTGTTCTTTTCTTTCATGCGATTGTTTCTAACACATATATAAGATTGTTTCTTTGTTGCTTTGTATGTCCCTCCCCCACATATAACCCCTGCTTTCACTGTATTTGATGTCAATATAATTTGTGGAGGGCAAGGAGAAAAACAAATCGTTTAAATAGGAATACAGGTGGACCCATTGCAACAAAGAGATGTACAAGTAGTGATGTCAAAAACGAACTTTACAACTTTGGTGTGGGGGTGGGGTGAGGGAGCAGGGAGGATTGGGTGGGGGGGCAGAGGGGAGAATGGGAAGGGATGGGAAGTGGAAACAAAGGAAGAGGCTACAATGCTTGATAAAAAAAATGTATTCATTATCTTGCCCATGTAATTGTAACCCTCTGTACATTATTTTCACAATAAAAAATTAAAAAATAATATTATTTACATGAAGGCATAATAAATACCCAAGAATTGGTAAGAATTTAGTATATATAAGTGAACAATGGATAGACATCTCTGGCACTCTGTGAAGATATATGTATTTATTAGTGTACTACAATCTGTGTGTCAGTCTGTTTTTATTTTGTCAACCACTGGTGCTCAATCTCAGATCCTGGGAACTGCCTATCAGCTCAATTTGTTCCAGGATGGCATGCTGACACACACACATTCATGAATTTGGCCCTTTAGGCCTTGAGTTCAGATGCCATCATGCCCAAACAATGAATCATGGAGTAAGAAACTGATGGTGGCACATGTTTTCCTTTTCTGGGAAATTCCGGGGTGTCAGGTATAAGTGGAATACATATGTACATATGTATATCCTATTTAATCAATGTAACCAATGTTCTATGTGCCATATTAGTCAATAAAATAAACAGTCAATACATGTTGGGTTTTTGTTTGCCCCTGAAAGATGGATGGGGCCCAAGGAAAGGTAAGTGCGCCACTCGCCATTCCCCAGTCTCCCTTAGCCCAGGAGACATTCAGACACAGTAGGGAGTCAAGTCAAGCAAGAACTCGTTTATTACCACATAGCAAGCACCATTTAAAGGGAAAAATTGCGAGGCATGGAAGGGGAGGGAAAGGAACCAACCAATCACTGTAAACGTCACACCCTATCAGGCACCTAAGCTATATCCAATCAGTTTTTAAGGTAAACAATTGGCCTGTGCCCACTCAACTTCCTTTCAGCACCATCATTGCTGCCCATGTGCCCCACAAACACATGAATAAAACAAAAATAAAATTAATAACTCCCCTGAATGCAATCTGGAGTCAACCTATGTATGTAAATATAAATCATATATTTAAAATGTACACAAATAGGATGTATTCTAGTACAGGGGTTAGATTTCAGATGTAAGAAACAGACATGAATTTCTTGGCTTCAAGAAGGCTAGCTTCCCCTTTCAAAACAGTGCAACAGAGTTACCCAGACCATGAGTTCCAATCCCACTCCTAGCAGAAAAAATGGCACCTTTATATTATGTGACACCCAATTCTAATGTATTCCATTATGCCTCCATTTAATGAACATGATTGTTTAAATGCTTCATAAAGTATTGATTAAAATCGATCAGGGTCCTATAATATAATTGTGTATAATTTTATTGTAGAATTATTTAAGAACTTCCCATTCAATCATAACATACATCATGTTCCATTGGTATTCATATAGATAGGAATGTGTTTCTAAGGATCTCTTTCCATTTGGAGGTGGCAGGACCAAGATTCGAACTGGGGGCACCAGCTCCCACCATTTTAACTCGAGGAGAGAGAACTCACTTGTCTGTCCAAGAATTGCAAGGCCAATGATTAGGCAGGCACCAGTAGTTCTCAGCAGTCCTTATTGATGTTTACAAGGCTGTGATAGGAGGATCATAGTCAAATTCACACTAGGCAGGGTAGTCCTTGAGATCCCTGTCCAACTTCAGTGCCAACAAAACCAGAAGTAGAGCTGTGTAGCTCCAGTGGTAGAGGGATAGCCCTGATTAAAAGCAGCTCACAACACACACACACACACACACACACACACACACACACACACACACACACACACACACACACACACTGCAGTCTAGTCAGTCTAGTCATCTATCTGTTTATATATTGGCCATTCCTAGAGCTTGATCTTAGGTCCTCAAATTTGCCCGCCAACTTCTCTTGCATCAGACTGGTGTACTAACATTTACCCACCCATGAAGTGGGCCTGCTAGGCCCTGAGTTCAATTCACAGAATTTCCAAAAACTTAATCCTGGTGGAAAGCCAATTGTCCCACTTATTTTCTTTAATGGTTAAAATCCTGGAACTCAGGAATGATGTAGAATGCATAGGCAAATCTATGTCTTATGTAATATGGTGCAAAAAATATTATATGTGTAATCTTATTCACTAAAATATGTAAGAAACAAAACACAAAAAAATGAATACACTAACTGCAACATGCAGTAAAAATTTGTAGGTCAATAAAAATCATGTACTTAAAATATATATGAATATTATTTTTTCGAGTGCTAGGACTTGAATTCAGGCCCTAGAAACAGGCCTGACTTTCTTGTCTTCCAGAATGGTGATCTTCCCCATCCCCCACACTGCTGCAGATTTACTCAGATACTGAGTTCAAGTCCCAGGCCTGGCAGAAAAAATGGCATGAATTCCAAGCCAAGGAGCCTCATAATTTTTAAAATATTTTAATGTATGTATGTATGTATGTAGGTAGGTAGGTAGGTATTTTTCTTTTGTCAAACACAGGGCTTGAACTCAGCTCATGGCAATTCTGCCTCAGCTTTGATCACTCTAGGCTGGGGTGTAGCCACTGGACCCACAGCCGAACCTGGTTCCTGGGACCCAAAGGCTGACAAGAAAAAAAATAATGTGACCCAGGGAAAAACAAACAAACAAACAAACAACTGGCAACTTGCAGATGGCTACCAGTTTTACATTTGTTTTCTTTGCTAGGTGACCATGCTGCATCTCAATGACCTGGTTGAAGAATGTTGGTAACTTGGCATTACTGAAGGCTGGCGGACTACCAGGGAAGCCATAGGCCTACATGGCAATATAGGCCCTGTGTTTTAAGCCGGGTCCTGACCCCTACCAATGGAGAGAGATCCTAAGTGTCTCGTTCCTATTCATAGGAATACCAATGGAAGATTATGAATGGCAAGGTTGAAGTAGTTGTTTCTGAATACTACTATATAAATAGAGTGATTATAGGAGGCTAATGATTTTAATGAATATTTTTGACAAATTCAAAGAATACTATTAATTACATGGACACAATAGTTTCAGGACAGTGGTTGATTTAATCAATAATTAAGGATGAAAACAATACAATTAATTATATGGAGATATACTAAATACCCAAGAATTGATAGGGATGTAGCCTATATAACTGAATAATGTATAGACATCTCTAGTACTCTATAAAAATCAATAATTATTTTTGTTCTACCATCTGCATGTCAATCTGTTCTAATTTTGTCAACTCCTAGAGCTGGATCTCAAGTTCTGGAAATGCTTGTCAGCTCAGTATGCCTCAGGCTGGCATGCTGACACTCCTCCATTCATGAATTGGGCCTTGTAGGCTGTGACTTCAGATGCCAGCTCTCACAAAAATTGAATCGTGCAGTAAGAAGCCCATGGTGACATATGTTATCCTTTTCTGTGAAAGTCCTGGGAATCAGGTGTGAAGTTTCATATATAGGCAAATCTATATCCTATGTAATAAATGTAATAAATATTTCATGTGTAATAACAGTCAATAAAATAAATGGTAAATAAATGAATAAAACAAAAAATAAAATGAATAAGTACACTAAGCACAATATGGGGTTAACATATGGGGTTCGATTTCAGGGCCTGGCAGCTGAATTGGCTAGAAGCTGCTTTGCTGACAGCAATTCATGAATCCAGCCTTTTAAGCCCTGAGTTAGATCCCACCACTGCCAAAAAATGTAATCTTGGAGTGAGAAGCCGAGCGTGACACATATTTTCTTTTTCTTTGAAAGTGCTCGATGACAGGTAGGATGTATAATTCAGATGCTAATCTATATGTTATGTAATAGGATACCATAAATGTAAAAAATGTCATAGGTGGAAGAATTGTCACTACAATAAATGAAAAACAGATTGAATTAGGAGTGAATCATTCTAGATAAAATTAGAAACAAAAACTATAGTCTGTGGATTAAGTTTAAATTTTTATTAAGTATTATCAGAATAAAAATGTCATTGAAACATAAATACCTAATAATTGCTAGTAACACACGATGCATAATTTAATAATGTATAGACATCTGTCTCATTCTATAAAATATGAAGTTATGTGTATGGATGTATGTACATATGTGATAATAATAGAATATTGAGTAATTTAGTTAATGCTTTACTAATTGGTAACTGGGACACATCATTAAATGGAGATATAATTTAATAAGTAATAATTGGTAGTAATAGCTATAAAATAATAATATACAGACATCTTTCTTTGTATATAATGCTTATATACATCAATCTCTATCTATTTATATCTCCTTCACGCTAAACATGTGAAGACTGTGGCAAATGCTTCCATTTAATTATGTATTATGTTTCAACACTTAATAAAATATTAATAAAAATGAGTCAATATCCTAAATTATTGTACTGAATTTTATTATAGATGTGCAAATTGTGATAAATATTATGTGTATAATAATACTAAATACAATAATCAATCAATAAATGAATAAAAGAAAAACAAAATACAAAATCAATAATAAAAATCATAATATGAAATTAACATACATATGTAAGTGTATATCATATATTAAACATGTATTAAACATTTTTTCCATTGCAGAGCCTTCATTCAGGCCCTGGGAACTCTACCCTCAATTTCTTTTCCTCAAGGACAGTGAGCTTTGCCTTCACCCATGGTATAAAAGAGTTACCTGGACACTGATCTCAAATCCTAGCAGGGGCAGAAATACTGGCCCCAGTTCCAAGACAGTGACTTCTTTTTTAAATGGAAGCAGTTACGTTTACTCAGTTCCATACTGAACATTAAAAAAAAGCAGTGTGGAATTTGTACAGCTATTCAGACATCCTTTCCTTACCTCTAAAGTGCTTCTCTGAGAACGATATTGTTTCTCTTTTTTTGTACTTTTTTATTGCAAAAGTGTTTTACAGAGCGATTACAGTTACAGGAGCAAGGTAATGAGTACATTTCCTATTGAGCATTGTTGACTCCTTCTTTGTTTTCTCCCTACCATCCCTTCCTCCCATCTCCACAACTACTTCACCCTGCCGAGGTCAGTGACTTAGTTTTTCTTTTGTGGATGGCACGGGGTTTGAACTCAAGTAGTGGCAACTCTTCCCTCACATTGCTACAAATTTACCAACACCCTGAGTTCAAATCCCAGGCTAGGAAAGAAAACTGGCAGAAATTCCAAACCTGGGAGCTTTATTTTTTTTTATTTAGATAAATAATTAATATTTTATTTATTTATTTATTTTTTAACCATCCATGGGACTTGAACTCAGGTTGTGCAAACACTTTCTCAGCTTGAATCTACCTAGGCTGTGGTGCAGTCTCCAGACCCATAGCCGATCCTGAGATCCTAGGCCAGAAGGCTTGCAGGAAGAAAAAAAAAAGCTGGAAATCACAAAAAGTGGTGAGCTGCAGAGGGCTGGCATTTTACGATTTTTTTGGGCATGGTGACCATCCTGGGTCTGAATGACATGGCTACAAAGAGGACCTGACCTGCCATTGCTGATTCTGGTGAGCTATCAGGGAAGCCATAGGCCAACCTGTCAACATAAGCCCTGGGTTCAAATCCCAGTCCTGACACCAATGGCAGGAGATCACAAGAGACTCATTCCTATGCATGGGAATACCAACTGAATGAGTAGTTCATGCATCCGGCTAGTCTAAAATTGGATGCAATAGTCCTAGAATGCTGATTATTGTATAGTTTATTAAGCATGAAAAGAATAATATTCCTTCATTGGTGGTATAATAAATACCTAAGAGTTGGTAGGAATGTAATAGGTGTCATTCAATCATAGAGGGCTCTGGCACTCTTTAACAATATATATATATTTGTATACCACCATTTGCCTATCCATGTATCGCTGTTTTGGCCAAATATGGGGGTCGATCACAGTGCCTGGGAACCACTTGACAGCTTCATTGGCTAGAGGATCCCATGCCCAAACTCACCCATTCATGAATTGGGCCTGCTTGGCACTGAGTTCTGATCCTCCCATTGCCAGGCACAATGGAGAACACATCTAAAATCTAGATTCTATGTGATAGGATGTAAACAATGTAATAAATGGTAGAAGTGTCATCAGAGTCAATACAATAAATGGTAAATAAATGAATAAAATGAGAAATAAAATTTATAAACGCACCAAACAAAATATGGACTGAACATCTGAACATAAGTATAAATTTTATCATTAAAATATATATAAGAATTATCTTTTCCAGGACTAAGGCTTGAATTCAGTCCCCCTAGGAGGAGGGAATGGAGGGAGATACTGAGATACTCGTTTCTGGACCTAGGAAGAGCCATGGCATGTGAAAGATCTCATCTTTGAATGAGTAGTTCATGCATGATGTGAGTAGGAAATGATACATAAGATTGATGCGGTATAGATTATTTGTTAAGAAGAGTTGATGAAGCAGGACAATAATCATTATATACATGAAATGGATGCATCAGGAAAGAACCAAATATTGGTACTCACAGATTGGATTCCATCACAGGTCACCACAATCCTACTCTATAAAAATCTGTATTTATTTGCATTCTACGTTCAGCTTATGAATGGATGACTATTGTGCTCCCCACTCTCCCCCAAGGGGGGCTCATACTCAGGTACTGGGAACGCCTTGCTCATTGTTGCTCACAGGCTGGTGTGCTCATGTGGACCCATTCACCAATTGTGCCTGGTAGGCCCTGAGTTCAAATCCCAGCCCTGCCAAAAGATTCATCTTGGTGTCAGAAGTCAATTGTTGCATCTATTTTCCTTTCCTGTGCAAGTCTTGGGTCTCAGCTAGGATGCAGAATGCTTGGGCCACCCTGTGGTCATGGGAATAAGTTGTTATCCATGTCAGTCTAGTTATACCTGTCATCATATACATAAGAAAATACACAATACATCCATGAATAGCATACAAAATGAACACAATAAGTACACTCAATGCATGATGCAGTCCACACACGGATGTGAATATACACCCCATGTTTCAATGATGCATTGAGCACTATTTTGGCCTCCCTGTGGCTTTATCTCCTTTCCTGGGAAGAGCCCATCTCCTTAGTGGCTCACAGTCTGTTGTGATCATGTGGACTGATTGGGCAGTTGGGCCACATAGGCCCCGAGTTCGAATTTCAGCACTGCCAAAAATTCACCCTGATGTGAGAAGCCAGTCATTGCACCTGTCTTCCTTTGCTGTGCAAATTCTGGGTCTCAGCCAGGATGACTACACCAAACGCAAGATGCAGCCCACCCATGGTTGGAAATATAGATCCTTTGTTTAATTATTAATTTATGACTATATTGCCCTTCCACCAGGGCTCAATCTCAGGTCCCAGGAATGGATGAGCTCCTTAGAGGCTCACAGGCTGCTGTACTTAACATGATCCATTCACCAATTGGGCCTGATAGGGCTTGAGTTCAAATTCCAGCACTGCCAAAAGATTCACTCTCATGTGAAAAAACCAAGGTTGCATATGTTTTCCTGTTCTGTAAATATTCTGGTTCTCATCAAGGATGGAGAATGCTATATAAACAAATCTATAGCCAGGGGAATAGGTTGTCATTCATGTTAGCACAGTTATATCTGTCACCATATTCAATAAAATGCACAAAACATCAATGACTAAGACACAAAATAAAAAGAATAACTACACTGAATGCAAGATGCACACCACTCCTGTAGGTAAAGAGAGATCCTAAGTTTAAAAAAGGTGGGCTTGCGATTTTGTCCAGTGCTGAGGCTTCAAATCAGGCCCTAGACCAGGCCTGAAATTCTAGTCTTCAAGGATAGTGAGCTTCCCCTTCCCCCACAATGCAACAGAGATACCCAGACTTGAGTTCAAATCCCAGCACTGACAAAAAATTCATTCGGATATCAGAAGCCAGTTGTTGAACACGTTTTCCTCTCCTGTGAAAGTCCTGAGTCTCAACCAAGAAGGGGAATTCATAAGCAACACTATAACCACAGGAACAGGTTGTCATTCATGTCACCATATTTAGTTATTCCTGTCACCATATTTAGTAAAATACACAATACCTCAATGAAATAGAGACAAAATAAGGAGAAGTTCACTAAGCACAAGATGCTATTGACACATGAATGTCAATATAGATTGTATGTTTAAATTATGAATTTATGACTATATTGGACCATCTTGGGAATAAATGTCAGATCCTGGGAATGGCCTAGCTCCTTAGTTCACAGGTTGGTGTGTTCACCTTGACTGATTGGACAATTGGTCCTACTAGGCCCTGAGTTCAAATACCAGCACTACCAACAAGTGTGTTGTAGTGTAAGAAGCCGAGTGTGAAACTTGTTATCCTTTTCTCTGAATATCCTGGATGATCCTGAGAATCCTGGCATGGTGGAGAACATTTCTACAAATCTAGATGCTCTGTGATAGGATGTCATCTATGTAATAAACGGAATGGGTTTCATCATAGTACAATCAATGTTAAATAAATGAATAAAAGAAAAATTTCAAGGAACAACCACACCAAACATGTATGGACTGAACATATATAGGTAAGTATAAATCCTATCTTTACTATATATATATATATATATATATATATATATATATATATATATATATATATATATATATATATATAAATAGTATGTTTCCAGGGCTGCGGCTTGATCAGAACTAGTGAACAGGTCTGACTTTCTTATCTTCAAGTATGGTGATCTTCCCCTTCATCCACATTGCTCCAGATTTACCCAGATCCTGAGTTCAAATCCAAAGCCTGTAAAAATAAACTGTGTGAATTGCAAGCCAGGTAACTAAATTTTTTATTTTACTTTTCTCAGTACGGGGCTTGAAGTCAGGTTGTGGCAACTCTGCCTCAGCTTCAATCACCCTAGGCCGGGGTGCAGCCACTAGATCTACAGCTGCTTCTAGGATCCTAGACCCCCAGGTCTTTCAGGGAAAGCAATTCACACAAAAAATGTGGCCTTTTTATGTTTTCTTCCTTTGCATGGTAACCGTCATGGGTCTGAATGACACTGTTGCAAAGGGTACTTCACCTTGCAATGCTGAATGATGGCAGACTATCTGGGAAGCATAGGCCCACATGGCAACATAGGCCCTGATTTCGAATCCCCCTCCTAACACCAACCAATGGCAGGAGATACTAAGAAAATGGTTGCCATCCATAGGAAGAACAATGGAATATTATCAATGTCAAGGATCAATGAGTTGATCATGAATGATGCTCCTATAATATTAGACAGCAACATTTCAGGAAGCTAACTGATTTTATTTAATATTTATGAAGCATAAAAAGAATATTATTACTTACAGGAACACTATAATTTCAGGACACTGATTGATTTCATTAACAGTATAAGGATGAAAACAATAACATTAATAAAATGGACGCATGATTAATACCACGGAATTGGTAGGAATGTAGTCTATATAACTGAAAATGTATAGACATTTCTGATACTCTGTCAAAACATATTTATTAGCATACTTCCATCTGCATGTCAATCTGTTCTTATTTTGTTAACCCCTGGGGCTTGAGCTCAGGTCCTGGGAGCAGCCTGTCAGCTCAATTTGCCCCAGGATGGCGTGTTGACACTAACCCATTCATGAATTGGGCCTTGTAGGCTTGTAGGCCCTGAGTTCAGATGCCAGCACTCCCCAAAAATTAATTGTGGAGTAAGAAGTTGATAGTGACACGTGTTTTCCTTTTCTGTGAAAGTCCTTGGTGTCAGGTATGAAGTGGAATACATATGTAGACCTCTACCTTATGTAATCTATGTAATCAATGTTTTATGTGCCATAATAGTCAAAATAAATGCTCAAAACATGAATAAAACAAAAAATAAAATAACAGCACTGAATGCAATATGGAGTCAACATATGTATATAAATATAAATCATATATGTAAATTGTACATGAATAGGATGTTTTCTATTGGTGGGGATCTATTTCAGGCGTAAGGAATAGACATGAATTTCTTGACTTCTAGGAGGCCAGTTTCCCCTTCCCACACAGTGCAACAGAGTTACCAAGACCAGTTCCAGTCCCAGTCTTGGCAGAAAAATAGCACTTTTTTAGTATGTAATAGTATAGTAATTCTAAGGTATGTCATTATACCTCCATTTTATTAATGTGATTGTTCAAATGGCTCATAAAATATTAACTAACATTGATCAGTATCCTATAACATAATTGCGTATAATTTTATACTAGAATCATTCAAGAACTGCTCTTTCAATCATGACATACATCATATTCCATTGTTAATCATATGGACAGGAATAAGTTTCTTAGGATCTCCTTCCATTTGGAGGTGGCAAGACCAAGATTCCAACTGTGGGCTACAGCTCCCACCACTTAAACCCAAGGATAGGGAACTCACCCGTTTGTCTAAGAACACCAGTAAGAACAATGATTAGGCAGGCACCAGTGGCTCTCAGCAGTCCTCCTTGATACTTACAAGGATGTGATGGGAGGATCATAGTCGAAGTCACCCTAGACGAGAAAGTCCAACTTCAGTGCCAACAAAGCCAGAATCCCTGTGGCTCTAGTGTGGAAGGCCAGCCTTGATCAAAAGCAGTTCACATACTGTGCTCATATCCTGAGTACAAGGTCTGGGACTAGGAACAAACAGACATACACAACAATCTGTGAAACCATCCATCTAAATGAGGTCACCCTCTTGTCTCCAACTGAATTGGAAATTGTTCCCTGGGAAAAGGGCTGAGGGAGCTATCATCTTGACTCTGCCCATGCTGTTTGCATCACAGGATTCTGGTCACACCCCCATTCTTTCATAGTTCTTTCTGACCAATGAGATACAAGAGTGGTGGCCACGCCCACATTCCATGCTGCCTGGTAGCACCAGGATACTCTCTGTTAGTTTACACCACTACCAGCAATTGAGGAAGGTAGAGATGGCTGAGTGGTGAGGAAGAGACTCCAGGCAACTTTGGAATATAGAAGGAAATTGAGATGCCTGCCAGCACCCTGGCTTCCTTCCCTCCTTCCCAAGGTGCGGAATTTCAAACATCAGGCAATGGCACCCTGCCAGGCCGTGTAAAGCTCCAACCTGCTCCTTGGCCCTGGTTCTTTGCTCTGAGGCCATGTGTCTGCAATGCCGCTGCCATCGCAGCTTGCCCCACCTGGAGCAGCCTAAAGCAAGTTCTCCCAGCAGCACAGATGTGTGGCTGCCCCCAAACCACCCCTACCCCGGGTCAGACACCCCTCTGGGGGCACCATGACCCCCTACTTGTGTCCTCTCCCTGGCTCTGAGGAGCCACCTTTCTGTCTTGGGTATTTCTGAAAGAGAGCCTCAATATATGCTCTGGCTTGGCTATTCGAGGTCTTCCTATCTGTGAAAGGTATGCATCACCAGACCTGGTCCTCTGGAGTTGGGATGGTAGACATGTAACAACAAGTGCAGTCATCGATTTAGAAGGATTATCGCAAACTTTTAGTCCACAGCAGCTGATTCTTTCTTTCTTCATATTTTTTATAGTGCAAATACTGTACAGAGGGGTTAAAATTACATGGGCAAAATAAAGAGTACATATCTTATCAAGCATTGTAGCCTCCTCCTTTGATTCCCCTTCCCATCCCATCCTCTCCCCATCCCCCTAACCGACCCTCCACCTCCACTTAACAAAGTTGTAAAGTTCATTTTCGACATAGGACTTGTACATCTAATTGTTACAATGGGCCCATCTGTAATCCCTGTTTAAATGATTTTCTTTCCCTTCCCCTCCATAAATTATAACAACATAAAATACAGTGAAAGCAGGGATTATACCGTGGGAGAGGACATAAAAAGCAACAAAGAAATAAACATAAATGTACTAGAGAAAATTGAATGAAAGTAAAACTTTTTGAATACATATCTTAGGGTTCATTTCCCAGACACCAACTTATCTGACCTTTTCTGCTTGAGTCAGACATACACTAGTTATTGCAAATAAGGAAAACCATGGGACCTATGTTTCTTTGGGCCTGGCTTACTTCACTTAATATAATTTTTTCCAAGTTTTTCCATTTCCTAAGAAATGGAGCAATGTCATTCTTTCTGATGGAGGAATACAATTCCATTGTATATATACACTACATTTTCTTGATCCATTCATCTACTAAGGGGCATCTGGGTTGGTTCCAGATCTTAGCTATGGTAAATAAGGTTACAATAAACATAGTTGTGCTGGTAGCTTTAATGTGGTCTTGTTTGTAAATATTTGGGTAAATGTCCAAGAGTGGGATTGCTAGGTCATAGGGGAATTCTATATGGAGAATAGAGAAACCTGTATACTATTTCCAAAGTGTTTGAACAAGTTTACACTCCCACCAACAATGCAGTAAGGTTCCCTTCTGTCCACATCCCCTCCAGCATCTGTTGTTATTAGAGTTCTTGATTTTTGCCATTCTAACTGGGGTGAGGTGGTATCGCAATGTTGTTTTTATTTGCATTTTTTATGGCTAGAGAGGTTGATCATTTCTTCATGTGTCTATTGGCCATCCTTCTTTCCTCTTAGTAGAAGTTTCTCTTTAACCTTTTAGCCCACTTATTTATTGGGCAGTTGCTTCTTTGAAGATTTATTGTCGGGGAATTTAATTTTTTTGAGTTCCAGGTATATTGTAGATATGAGAACATTTTCTGTTGTATGGCTAATGAAGATTTGCTCCCAATCCGTGGGCTTTCTATTGATCTGGCTATCTATGTCCTTTGCCATACAGAAGCTCTGCAATTTCATGCAATGACATTTGTCCAAACTTTCGTTGATTTGTTGTGTTTCTGGGTCTCTATTAAGAAAATTTCAGCCTGTGTCAAAGAGACCTAGGATTTTTCCTAATCCATCCTGTAATATTTTCAGATTGTCTGCTTTGTCGTCGAGGTCTTTGATCCATTCGGAGTTGATTCAGGTTCAGTGTGATATATAAGGATGTAGCTTGCGTTTTCTACAAGTAGTTAACCAATTTTGCTAGCAACATTTAATGAAGAAGCTGTTTTTCTTCCATTGTATTTTGTTAGCTCCCTTATTGAATATTAGAAAGCTATAGGTCTGTAGGTTCTCTCTGGGTTTTCAATTCTGTTCCGTTGTTCCTGAGGTCTGTTCTTATGCCAGTACCAAGCCATTTTGATTACTATTGCTTTGTAGTAGAGTTTTAAATTTGGTATTGATATTCCTCCAGAACTATTCCTTCTGTTGAGGATTGTTTTTGCTATTTGGGGTATTTATTGTTCCCTATGAATTATTGGATTGCCTCTTCCATTTTCTTGAAGAATTAGGTTGGAATATTGATAGGTATCGAATTGAATTTGTAAAAAGCCTTGGGAAGTATTGCCATTTTCATGATGTTGATTTTTCCATTCCAGGAACATGGGAGATTTTGCCATTTTCTAAGATCTGTTTTGATTTCATTTTTCAGGTTTTTAAAGTTTTCATCATAGAGGTCCTTCAGTTCTTTGGTTAAGTTAATTCCTAGGTATTTTATTTTTTGTGGGGCTATTATGAATTTAGTTGCCTTCCTAATTTCAGCCACACTTTCCTCATTTTAGGTATCCAGAAAAGCCATTGGTTTTTGAGGGTTAATTTTATACCCTGCTACTTTGCCAAAGTTTTGAATCACCTTGAGTAATTTGGGCGTGGAGTCTATGGGATTCTCTAACTACAAGATCATGACATCTGCAAAGAGGGAGAGTTTTACTTCTTCTTTCCCTATTTGGATCCCCTTTGGGTTTTCATCTTGCCTTCTTCCTGTAGCTAGGAATTCTAATACTAGATTGAAGAGAAATAAAGAGCTTGGACATTCATGTCTCGTTCGTAAGTTAAGAGAAATGGCTTTAATTTTTCACCATTGAGTATAGTGCTGGCTGTAGATATATCATATGCAGCCTTTATTGTATTGAGGAAAGTTCCATGGATTCCTAATTTTTCCAGAACCTTCATCATAAAGGGGTGTTGGATCTTGACACTTGCCTTTTCGAAATCTGTTGAGATAACCATGTGGTTCTTATCCTTGCTCCTGTTGACGAGATGAATTATATTGATTTGCGTATATTGAACCAGCTTTGCATCCCTGAAATGAATCCTGTTAAATGATGAATTGTTTGAATGAATTGTTGAAGTCGATTGGCCAAATTTTTTTTAGAGATATTTTGCATCAATGTTCATCAAAGAAATGGGTCTATAGTTCTCTTTCTGTGATGAGTCCCTGTCTGGTTTGGAGATGAGGGTTATTGTGGCTTCATAGAATGAATTCGGTAGTGAACTTTCTCTTTTAATTCCATTGAAGATTTGAAGGAGTATTGGTGTGAGCTGTGTTTTCAAGGCCTTATAGAATCCTGCTGTAAAGCCACCTGGTCCTGGGCTTTTCTTAGATGGGAGTTGTGTTATTGCTGTTTCTATTTCAATGCTTGATATGGGAGAGTTAAGATGGTTTACCTCATCCTGGTTTAGTTTCGGCATGTCAATATTTGCTAAGAAAAGGTCCATTTCTGCCAAGTTCTCAAACTTATTAGCATAAAATTTTGAAAGTATTCCTGTATAATGTTCTGAATCTTGGTTGTTTCTGTGGTGATATTTCCATTCTCATCTCTCAGTTTATTTATTTGGGTGTGTTCTCTTCTTTTTCTGATAAGATTTGCTAAGATGGTCAATTTTGTTAATTTTTTTCAAAATAACAACTCTTTGCTTTGTTGATTCTTTCTATATTTTTTTGGATTCTAATTCATTTAATTCTGATTTAATTTTAATTATTTCTGTCTGTCTACTGGATTGGGGATTATCTTGCTGCTCTTTTTCAAGGACGCTCAGATGTCTTATCAAATGGTTGGTTTCAGATCTCTCCATTTGGTTGATGTAGGAGCTCAGAACTATAAACTTGCTCCTGAGTACTGGCTTTGTTGTGTCCCAGAAGAGTGAGTAATTTCTGTGTTCATTTTTTTGAATATCATGAACATTTGAATTTCCTCCATGAATTACAGGACTTTCTTTGGTGGCTTTCGGTGTTGAGATCTAATTTTATTCCCTTGTTTTCTGAGAGAATGCAAGGTATAACTTCAATGTTTCTGAATTTGGACAAGTTTGTTATGTGACCTATAATGTAATCTATTTCAGAAAATATTCCATGTGCTGCTGACAAGAACATGTATTCTGATGCTAATGGTTGAAATATTCTGTAGATGTCTGTGAAATCTAGTTGATCTATGCAGTTGTTTAGATGTGTGCTTTCTCTGTTGAGTTTTTGTCTAATTGATCTATCTAGTGGGGAAAATGGTGTGTTAAATGCACCAACAATTAATGTCTTTGGATCTCTGTGGGATTTGAGGGAAAGTAGAGTTTCTTGGATAAATTTGGGTCCTACGTTATTTGGCAAATAGATATTTAGAATTGTAATATGCTCCCAAAGGAGGGATCCTTTAATTAGTATGGAGCACCTTCTTTACCTCTTCTCACGAATTTTAATTTGAAGTCTATTTTATCTGATATTAGGATTGCAACTCCCGCCTGTTTATGGGGGCAGTTTGCTTGGTAGATTTTGTTCTAGCCTTTCACATTGAAAATGTGTTTGTTTGTATGGGCAAGATGTGACTCCTGAAGGCAACAGATAGAAGGATCCTGCTTTTTAATCCAACTAGATAGTCTATGTCGCTTAATTGGAGAGTTAAGTCCTTTAATGTTGAGAGATAGGACTGATAGGTATTTGGAAGTTCCTTCCATTTTATCCACCTTCTTGGGGGCTGAGGCAACTGGGTTCTTCCTGAGGTTATTGGATTCTCAGTTTGGGTGCAATTTCTTGTCCTTTACTGTGGTCTTTTTGGTTTTCTATGTGTAGGACATCTTTAAGAATGTTTGGTAGGGCTGGTTTGGTGGAGATATATTGTTTCAATTTTTCTTTGCTATGGAAGATTTTTATTTGACCTTCATTTATGGAGAGTTTATCGGGGTACAGAATTCTTGTTTAACAAACTAAAGCTACCAGCACAACTGTTTATTGCAGCATTATTTACCATAGCTAAGATATGGAACCAACCCAGATGCCCCTCAATAGATGAATGGATCAAGAAAATGTGGTATATATACACAATGGAATTGTATGCCTCCATCAAAAAGAATGACATTGCCCCATTTGTTAGGAAATGGAAAAACTTGGAAAAAATTAAATTAAGTGAAGTAAGCCAGGCCCAAAGGTACATAGGTCTCATGGTTTCCCTTATTTGCAATATCTAGTATATGTATGAGTCAAGCGGAAAAGGTCAGATAATGTGATGTCAGGAAAATGAACCCTTAGATATGTATTTTAATGTTATTTTCTCTTTCATGCATGTGTTTCTAATGCATTTATAAGATTATCTCTTTGTTGCTTTGTATGTCGCTCCACCACAATATAACCCCTGCTTTCACTATATTTGATGTCAGTATAACTTGTGGAGGAGATGGGGAAAAACCAGTTGTTTAATGATACAGGTGGACCTGTTCCAACAATGAGAAGTACAAGTTGTCATGTCCAAAAGAGCTTTACAACGTCGTTGTGGGGGGGAAGGGGGGGAAGGAGAAGGATTGGGATTGGAGGGGAGGGGGGAGGCTGGGAAGGGATGTGAAGGGTCAACAAAGGATGAAGCTGCAATGCTTGGTAAGAAATGTACGCATTATCCTTCACATGTAATTGTAACCCCTCTGTACAGTATGTTCACAAATAAAATAAAATTAAATTAAAAAAAGAAAAATTATTGGTTGATAGTTGTTTCTCTTTACGGCATGGCATACACAATCCCAAGCTCTTCTTGCTTTAGTTGTCTGTGCTGAGAAATCTGAGGTGATTCTAATTGGTTTCCCTTTATTGGTGATTGACCTTTTCTCCTTGACAACTTTAAGGATCTTTTCCTTGGTCTGAATTGATTCTGTGTGGATTATAATGTGACAGTGGGATGTTCTATTCTGGTTTGGTCTATTTGGAGTTCAAATAGCTTCTTGTATTGGAATAGGCCTATCTTTTTGCATGTTTGGGAAGTTCTCTGCTAGGATCCTATTAAACAAATTTCATAGACCATTAACTTCTGTCTCTGTCTTCTACTCTACAGCCATTATCCTCAGATTAGACCTTCTGATGGTGTCTTCCAAGTGTTGAATAGATTCATCATATTTCTTGGATTTGTCTTGGATGGTTGTATTTTCTTTCTCTATAATATCTAGGCTATCTTCAATCCCTGAAATTCGATCTTCTGCATGGTGTAACCTACTATCAAGACTTTATACTTTGTTTTTTATTTTTTTCTTCTAGTTGGTCGGTTTTGATGGCTTCAAATTCTTTGTTGGAGCATTGTTTTATATCTTGTATGAACTTCTTTAATTCCTTAATTTAGTTTTCAGTGTTTATTCTCAAATCACTTAGTTGATTGGTTATTCCCATTCCTTCTTTTGGTTCCATTCAGCATTACCTTTGTGGTCTCCCTGACTTCTTTCAGTTCTCTGTTTATGGATTCCATGAATGCCTTTAGTGATCTTTCTGCATTCTAATCCATCTCTTTCAATTCCTGTATTTCTCTTTGCTTAGCTTCTTCATGTTCAGGCAGTTCCTGTAGTTCTCATTGATTGATCACAGTCTTCTCACGACATTCCTTTATTTTTCTTTGAGTGTTCTCAAGCTGCTCATGCAATTCCTGTATCAATCGTTGGGTTGCTTCCTCACGCACATGATATTCTTGCATTAACCTTTGTTTTGCCTCCTCTCTCTCCCTATCATGCTTATTCAGAGTCCTTTGCAGGTTTTAAATATTTTCATTTACCGTGTTTACCAGTAGTGTTTTTAGAGTTTTTTGGGAGCTCTCATCTGGATTATTCATTATCTTTTCTGTCCCCTGATTATCATCAGTGGGAGTTGAGATACCTGGACTTGCCGTTTTTCTCTTGTTTTTCCCGGTTGCTCTGCATATTTGAGATGTATGTAATGCCAGTTTTGTGCTAGCACACTATTTTAAGGCAAGCGTCAAGCAAAGTCTGTATTGCAAAGTCAAAAATCTGCAAAAATCTAGTTCAAAAGATATACCTATTCAACATCAAACAACTACGTATTAATGGGCTACGAACCACAAAGAAGAATTTGGCAAACAGAAATTATTAAGTTAGGGAGAGATATGGATAAAATAGGCATATAGGGATGTGGAAAAGCTGTGGGAGAGTTAAATCAATCCTAATCTCAAACCGGGAAATAGGTTGGGCAGAATGATAGTAGAGAGACACAAAATAAGAAGAAAGAGAAAGAAAAAAGACAAGGAAAAATAGAAAAACAAAAATTAAAAATTAAGAAATGCAACACTTAAAAATTATGCAAATTGACAATGTAATATTCAGAGAAGAACGTGGATAGAATAAGAGAAGGGGAGAGATAAAAAGGAGATGTGAAAAACTTGAAAATAAAAGTGCTTAAAATGTTATATAAGTATAAAGAAGTACTACTGCTATTAAGGAATTTAAGTCTAGTAGGTTTTTTATTGAGTAATAAATTTCTGGATTAAGCATGTACATAATGTTGTTAAAGTCTAATAATCAACTATTGACATATCTGAGGATGAGCAGAACAGCAATTATGTCACGCAAAGAAGAATGAAAAAGAAGAAAAAGTGAAAAGAATTAGAAGGAAAGAAAAAAGGATCAAATGGTCAGTAGAGCTAAACAAAAAAATTTTTAAAGAAAAATAGTACAC
Source organism: Dipodomys merriami (assembly GCF_024711535.1). Lineage (NCBI taxonomy): Eukaryota > Metazoa > Chordata > Mammalia > Rodentia > Heteromyidae > Dipodomys > Dipodomys merriami. The sequence continues at coordinate 1,071,925 of NW_027202993.1, read as the reverse complement.
ACATATATACCCCTAAAATTAAAATTATAACAGGAAGAAAAAAAGTTAATAGAAAACAAAAAAATTAAAAGTTAAAAATTAAAAATTAAAAAAAAACTTTTAGAAAAAAAATTTTTTATAAAAGGTCCATAAAAAGAGTTCTTTGATTTTTTTGGGGGGGAGATGGGAAGATCCTGTCTCTCCCTGTGTCCTTAACCTGTCTCTTGTTGGAGTCTCTGGTCTGCTTGTGGTTTTTGATTTTCCTGTGGCTTGAATGGTTTCTTAAGTCAGTTTGAGCAGGCAGAAAAATCACAGCAGACGATTCTTGACCACAGGTGAATCTCTGGGTAGGGTCACAACCATGGAACCTCAATCTCCTCACAAGACAATTGTGAGGAAAAAAGGATTTATACAGAGGTATCTCTGGAGCATGACTAGGCACAGAGAGAGTGGCCTAAAGAGAAGGTTCTCTGCAATTCTGTGAGGAAATGTCAGGAAGATACCCAGAAAGGGCTCAGGTGGGCCCTGTTATTAATCGTGCAACAGATGTGGGATTATCAAACAAAACATGGCTCTCTTTCATCATTACCCTATCCACATGAGGAAGAGGATCCTTCACTGTGTTGAGTTTTGCAGCTGGAGAAACCAAGGCACAGAGAAGCAAGGTGACCTACTTATGACTTCAACTTCCCAGGAAGCTCTGCCTGACTTTGCTACCATGCTCCCTAGGACAATGGGTGCTATTCAGTCCACTTCTTGTGTTAGGAAGCTCACTTCTTGTCAGTCGTGGGGCTGGAACTCTAGGCATGGGCGCTGTTCCCGAGAGCCTCAGCAAAAGCCTAGTGCTATACCACTTGTGCCCAAAGCACTACTTCTGAATTTCTGGTGGTTCTTTGGAGATAAGAGTCTCACAGACGTTCCTGCATGGGCTGGTTATGAACCATGATCATCATATCTCAGCCTCCTGGGTAGTTAGGATTAGAATTCTGAGTTACCGGCACCAGACTTAATTGTAATTCTGACTTTTTTCTCTCTCTTTCCCAAGACCTGGTTGAATGGGTGCTGGAAGAGGGGGCCCAGCATCCCCATGTGGATGGAACCCAAGGTGGCCCTCTCATTCTGGAGGTGGGCTGTGGGTCAGTAGCTGTCTTGCTAGCTTGTTGAAAGAGATTCATGAGATAAGCCCTTCTGTTCACTGGCTAGACCGTGACAGTTATTCATTGTCCATCCAGCCTTACTAGACTTATTGTATTGTATGGCTTTCTACATCATTTTCTAGCACCTGGCCAAAATAATGATATATGGTTACAGAATGAAAATGTAATGCAATCTTAAGAAAGTTATTTAGGGCTCTGGGAATTTGGCTTCATGGTACGGTGATTGCCTAGAAGCCATGAAACCCTGGGTTCATTCCTTAGTAATATATTAAAAAACAAAACAAAACACTGGAAGTGGTGCTGTGCCTCAAGTGGTATAGTGCTAGCCTTGAGCTAGAAAAAAAAAGCTCAGGAAAATTCCCTACCCTGAGTTTAAGCCCTTCGACTGGCAAAAAGAACTAAAACAAAACCAAAAAAAGAACATTTAGTTAGTAAATGCAAAATAAACAACCCATACTTGGAATATATAATTGCTTCTTCCATACTGACACCTGACAACAGTCCCTAATTTAATGTACTTTACTTATGTTAGGATACAGTGTTGAAAAAAGTTTTGTTCATTAAGTCACAGCAATTAATGCCAGAAATGTGCTTAGATGTCAGGTAAAGTTTAATTCTGGAAATTCAATGATTCCAGGATTTGTGTCATCACTGCTAATCACAAAGAGACGTGTAGGCTAAGTGTGATTTTGAAATCTTTTTGGTGAGTTATGGAACCAAAAATGCAGAGGCTAATTAATAGTTGTGAAAGAAAATAAGGAGTAACTCCAGATAGAAGGAATAAATGATAGTAATTAAGGTATACCAGAAACTGTTCTAGAGAACCATTTTTGGTTATTGAAGAACTTGTCAACTAGGCTTTTCCTCATTGCTTTTAGCATTCTAAATCTCATAGGCTAGCTCAAAGTCTCTGTGTGATAAATGTATCTCCTACTATGCTATTCTTACATACCTTATCTCTTTTGTATTCTAAAAATCTCATTCTTTCTATATTTCTCTATGAACATTTCCTGATACTAAATACACCTATACAGATGGCAGAGGATGCTAATGTAAGGGTCCTAAAGCTCATCAGTCATTAATGTAACAAAATGGAAAAGGAGGACATATTTATTGCTACTTCAATTTTTCTGAAATGCTGAAATGTAATCATTTGGTTAAAATTTCCATTCTTTGTCTACACAGTGTCATTCAGTGCACATAAATGCAAATATGAGCCAGGTGCTAGTGGTCTACACTTGTAATCCTAGCTACTAAGGAGGTTGTGCCCAGAGGATTGTGGTTCAAAGCCAGCCTTGTCAGGAAAGTCCATGAGACCCTAACCTTCTATTAACCACCAGAAACCAGGAGGTGGTGCTGTAGCTAATCACCCAGGATCAACGTTCAAGCCCCACAAGAACACAAGTGGTGAAATATGACTTTAAGTTTCCCCAAAAGGAACGACAAGATCAATAATCTTCCGAACCCCAAAAAATAATTCCAAAATGATTCAGTGCACCTACTTTTGCTGAGTTATGTTATGGATTCTTTGCTGGACATATTCTCTAAAACCAAGTCGTTTAAGTAGGGATACAGGTGGACCCATTGCAACAATGAGATGTACAAGTCGTTATGTCGAAAAACGAACTTTACAACATTGGTGGGGGAGGAGGATCAAATGGGGTTGGAGGGTATATGGGAAGGGATGGGAAGGGGAAACAAAGAGGAGGCAACAATGATTGATAAGAAATGTACTCTTTATCTTGCCCATGTAATTTTAACTCCTCTGTACGGTATGCTCACAAAAAAGAAAAAAATGGTCAAATATTAGCTTTAAAATAAACTTCATCTAATATTTCTCATTTGAAAAGAGAAGACTGTACAGTTGATGTCACTTGGCTTTCTTACTATCTTAGTTCAAAGCCAACCCAGGCAGGAGAGTCTGTCAAACTCATATCTGTAATTACACAGCAAAAAGTCGATAAGTGGAGTTTTGGTTTAAGCAGTAGAGTACTAGATTTGGGGGCTGGTGAGCAGGAACAAAAACTGTTCAAGGACAGGGTCCAGCCTCTGGCTTCAAGCCCCAGAACTAACATAAACTAAACAAAAAAGCAAAGAAAAAAACCAGATATTTCATTGGGACCCTCCTTAAAGGAGTACTGGTCTGAGAAGTGGCACTGGTTGCTCTTTTGGAATCCTTATTGCTCTGGAGAACTCAGGACCATACTAAAGGAATTTATAACTGACTCCTGAAATAAGAGAATCATGTCAGGAGTGAAATATCCATCCATAAAACACTTTAAATCCTCCATGTCTTTGTTTCTTTGCAGTAGAATTTTTTTTGGGGGGTCCAGTCGTGGGCCTGAACTCTGGGCCTCGGCGCTTTACCTCAGGTCTTCAACTCAAGGCTAGCACTCTACCACTTGAGCCACAGCACCACTTCTGGCTTATTTTTGCTTATGTGGTACTGAGGAATCAAACCTAGGGCCTCTGGCATGCAAGGTAAATTCTCTACCACTGAGCCACCTTCCCAGCCCCAGCAGTAGAACATATTTAATACAATGTTATTTCCTTTTGTTCTATGCTGGCCTTAAAATGGCACATTATTTCTTTTTGTAATTCTCTCAACTAGATGTTTACAGAAACATTATATATGAGTAAAACCACACTAGAAAAAGTCAAGGACAAAGTTTTCTTCAAGCCTTCGGATTCTCTTCTTTTATAGTAAAAAGGAAAGCACAAGTTTACTTGAACTTTGTCAATCCTCTATGTTCCATTCCACTCCTGGAATCAGTTTCCACATCCAGTCACAGTTACTTCCAGGAACAATCTATGGTGATGCTTGAGGTATAGTGAATGATTTCTGGCTTCACTGAAATAACACAAGGACACGTTTGGACCTGAAGTAACACGAGTTTCAGAGACAACTTAGTAAAGAGAAAATATGAAATTTATATTGCTTATAAATACATGACCCATGAGTATATTGAGTTCAAACTTTGTAAATTCTCTGTAAATTAAGGCGAATTTTAAAGGGGAAGAAGTTTCTCAGATTTTTTTTTTTTGTGAGTGTATGTGCTGCACATTATTTCCCAAGTGTACATTAATTTGTTAACTCATGTTAACTATAGCAATAATAAGAGAAAGAGAAATTCTGTGTTTAAGTATAAGAGCTCAATACACTATAGAAGACTCTACGAATAAGACCACATTGAAACAATAAACCCAAGTCCAGTATGTAGATTTATGAAAGTGATACAAAGAAAGCATTACTTTTACGTGGAATAGGAAGTATGAGGCCACTCCCTTTCTAAATCACGCTTGCTAATGACAGAACTTTGTAGAAAGTAGAATGGAAGAATAATTCGGTTTTCAATACAAGTCAGATATAAGAGCATGGACTTAATTGGGGAAAAAAAGTCCATCTTGAGAGAGCAGGGATTATGCTAGCTATGAACTGGTAGATAAGATCACATTTTTTCTTTCCTTTACTTATATATTGTTTGTTGATGGTGGTCTTGGAACTTGAACTCGGGGCCTGTGCACTGTCCCTCTGTTATTCAGCTCAAGGCTAGTGCTCTACCACTTGAGCCACAGTGCTGCTTCCAGTTTTCTTACAGTAAATTGGAGAAAAGAGTCTCCGGGACTTTCCTACCTGGGCTGGCTTTGAACCCCAATCTTCAGATCTCACCACCACCCAGCTTAGGATCACAATTCTAACAGTGTACACTCAACATATGTAATGTGTATGTTCATCTATCTTTATATGAATTCTTGAGTTAAAAATCTGCGCTACAGCTTAGACTTGACACTCACAAAAATGTTTGTAGTTTAAAATTTGATTCTACTGGATAAATAAAACCTAAGATTGTAAAGGAATCTAGAAAGTTCAATTTGCATCCAGCCTGGGCAGAACAGTTTTGAGAAGCTATAATTAACAATCCAAAAGCTGGATTGGAAGCATGGCTCATGTATTGGAATACCAGTCATGAGCAAGATTGCTGAATAAGATTTTGAAGCTTTTGCATACATACATACAATCATACACATATATACAGAGACACTTATATGTGCACACACAAATATACATATGAAGCAACTCTCAGAATATGTAGAAAAGATAGTAAAAATAGAAAATATGTACTGAGTAAGACTAGAATCAAGTGATAATTTTTAAAATTAGAAAATCCTCAAGCGAACTTCCTTCAAAAAAGTTTGAGAAAATTACATAGATAGGGATCAGATATATTAAGAGAGTCAAGTAATCAATATTAAAAGGATTAGATCCATGGAGAAATGAATCAGACTCCTCGCAGGTGCATTTGGAAATGTTCATATCCTGTGTCAAATGTTAGAACATCTTCGAAAATAGTACATGAACAGTCTAAGAAGTTTAGTGGATAATATAACTGGGGAAGTTCAGAATTGCTAGTCTATATATAGATTAAATAAACCAACAATTTCCTGGGAAGATGGCTCAGAGGAAGAGTGCTTGCATTGCATACATGAAGCCCTGGGTGCAATTCCTCAGCACTACATAAGCAAAAAGAAAAAAACCATAAGTGGCTCTGTGGTTCAAGTGGTAGAGAGCTAGCCTTGAGCTGAAGAGCTGAGGGAAAGCACCCAGGCCCAGAGTTCAGGCTCCATGACCGGATCCAAATATAAATAAATAAATAAATAAATAAATAAATAAATAAATAAATAAATAAATAAATAAATAAATTTATAAATAAACCAAGAAACCATGGTGGGGCAATGTGATACAAGCTTTCAATTTTAGCACTCAGACTGACAGGAGATTAGAGACTGGAATTACATAGTGATAACTTCCCTGGACCAGGTAGTATAATTTTGTCTTAATAAAAGAAACCAAACAAGAAAGGAATACGCAATTGGAAATTTGGGCTAATTTTGTCATTATGTTTTGAGAAGTCGTTTCCTATTGAAATGCAACTCATATATAATCCTCAGTTGTGCTTTTAAGTGCTCTCTGCATTACAGAACATTCCTAGATGCAAAACGGCTCATGATTCCCATCTAAAATTTGCAAAAGTAAGTAATTATCATTCTGTTAGATTCCAAGGAAAGGATGAAGGATTAAAAAGCTTAAGCCTGGAGGAAAAGCAAAGTTCATCTAATGTAGGACTTTATAGATCTTGCTAAATTAGAGTTTAGACTTCAAATAAATATTTTGGTTTTGTTTGTAATTTCATATTCTATAGGATACTACAAAATTCTTTTTAAGTAGCGTGTTTAATTGACAAATTTACAAATGTTTCTTGCATTCTATTTGCCTAGCATATTGTTTCAAGAGAGTTTTAATTAGAACTCAGTTAATAGATAATTCCAACAGTTCCTGTATAAAATGATAATGTAAATAATGTAGACCGAGTTGCCATGAAATGGATATTAATTTATAAATTTAGAAAAAGAGTGGGTTTTTGAGGCTTTGGTATAACATTTTATGAATAGAATAATTGTGTGACTTCTTCTTTCTTCTACCTGTATGTAACACAGAAAGCAATTTCCTTAATTACATGCCTCTGTATACAACCAGAAAAATGCTAGGTTTGGAGTTTGTTTTTATTTTTCTTTTTGTTTTATTGCTTTGTCATAGGGCTTGAACTCTGGACCTAGGAACTCTTTCTGAGCCTGTTAAGCTCAAGGCTTGTGCCCTACCACTTCAAGCTCAGTACCACTTGTGTCTGGCTTTTGCTGAGAAGTTTATTGGAGATAAGAATCTAGGGAACCTTCCTGCCTGGGTGGGCTTTGAACTGTAATCTTCCGATCTTAGCATCCTGAATATCTATAATAGTTAAAAAGTATAAATATAAATAATATTTGCAAGAATACCAGTGGAGGAAAAATGATGCAACCCAGTTTATTGTGGTGTAGGGCATCACATTAGCATAGGTGTAGTATTTATTCCAATAGAAATAAGCTATTTGTGATGTGAATTATGGGAATTTTGAGGTGCACCCTACAAGTTGGAAACTGTTGGGCTAGGATGACTTTATGGCATAAATTTTGGGATTGATGGTCATAAAAACAATAGCTTAATCTGATAAACAATTGCTTACTCTTGAAGAATTAATTATAACCGATACTTCATAGTTTTACCAGAATGTGGCTATTTTTCTGTTCACTTCTCAATCTGTAACACCCGATTGGAAAATGCATCTATGGCAGAATTACATAACATGCAAACAGGTACTATTTTGAATCTCTCAGGTATGAAATGTTCAGAATTTGAAAGTAAGTAGTTATTAGTAGTTATTATTTTAAGGAACACACATATCCTGTCCTCTTAACAACTTATTTACTTTTAAATGTTATGGGTTTCTATAGAATTAAACGGTTTTCAGTTTTAGTATGAGAAAGTACTAATTTATTCTTTTTTGAAAATATTGGCAATTATATTGTGAAAATATTGTCAAGTTATATAACATTCAAGTTGATATCCCTCTGATAAAGAAGAGGCTATTAATTCAAATTAGATGCCAAATAGTACTGATTTTTAAAAAGTTACTACATGAAGAATAATATTTACTCTACCAATACAGTGAAATTTTATTTAATGCAGCTTATTTTTTAAATTTCATTTTAATGTGAAAGTGATGTGCAGTGGGTTAGTAATTGTAAGGCAGTGAATACATAACTGTTCAAACTTGTTATACACTCTCTCATTTTTCTCACAGTTTTCCTTCACCCCGAAACCCCTCACAAGTTGTAATGTACATTTCCAACATATTGTCTTCTGAGTATTGCTATTGCATTGGTTTTCCTTTTCTCCTTTGTCTCGCAATTTTGTTGTTCCTCTTCCCTTTCCTAATTAAGGTAAATGTATACACAATACCAAAACCAAACACAATAGGAGATAACCCATAGGGGAAAAACCCAAGGAAAATAGAAATCACATAGTACATTAAAAACAACAACTGCAAATAAATATCTCTGTCCATATCTTGGAGTTCATTTTGCTCAGGATCAGCTTATATGTTCATATATATGCATAACAAAGCCACTGGAAATAATAGTTTCATGGATACTATATCATGAACACAACATGTTAACTGTTTTTGATGGTAAAGGTGGAATTAGGATTGGTAAATTCGTGAGTCTGATAAAGGAATTTCAAAAGAGGTTTAAAACTATGACAGGTAAATTTTAATTGTTCAAACTTTTTAACTTAGCCTATTAAAATTTAAAATTGCCTGGGAACATAGGCTTTCATGCAAAGAAATCCATGGAGACTTACTTGAGAGGTAAGATGGCTCATTTTCACACTAAAAAAACAAGCCTCATAAACACTGCTGTAAGTCCTGTAGGTTAACATGAGAATTGTCCTTAACCAGGAAATATCTTACTGTGAGAAAAAAGGTTGTAGTGGAATTTAAACTGTTTTTTTTTAAATAAGACATCAAAATTTGTGAATTGACCTTTAATTAATAAACAGTAATTCTCTTATAAAGATAATTTTGGTCAAAATATTTAGGTAGAAAGTGCCCTTCAAAATGAAAGAACGTATTGAGTTTACACTTTTCTGTTTGTAATACGTTCCACAATGTCTTTGCAAGTGAAGCACTGAAACACAGAAAAAATCTGATTGTATACTTCAAACCAATGATTTCACATTTATAAGTAGATAAAAAATATAATATCCTCATTAACATGAGATAGTGAAGACTTGTCTTATTGCATAAGACAAAAAGTTTGAGGATTAGAAAAGAATTGAGCAAATTGAAAAGGTAAAAAAACGCGTTCTTTGAAGCCCTAGCTAAGGATATTGGCTTCAGCAGTGGAGGGGGCCAAAACTTTTTGATATAGATTGTCTTAATGTTTTTGCTACCTAAAGTGATTTTACAGAGCCTATTTGGCTCAGTATAATGCAAAACAAATTGAAAGAAGACATGAAAATAAATTCTACCTCCAAATAAAAGAGTTTTAAAAGAGAAACCATGAAGATGTAGCAGTGGCGGATGCAGTATAGTCCTTCACCTTCACTAGACTTGAAGCCAAGAAGCTGTGATTAATTGGAAATCAGGCAAGAGCTAAGCGGGGACATAGAAGTAGGACATAGAATTATTGTCCTTTGCATGATCTTGTATTTAGAGAATCCCATAGACTCCACTCCCAAATTACTCAAGCGGATTCAAAATTTTGGCAAAGTAGTAGGGTATAAAATTAACCCCCCAAAATCAATGGCTTTTCTGCATGCCAACAATGAGAAAAGTGTGGTGGAAATTAGGAAAGCAACTCCATTTGTAATAGCCCCACAAAAAATAGAATACCTAGGAATTAACTTAACCAAAGAAGTGAAGGACCTCTTTGATGAAAACTTTAAAATCTTGAAAAAGAAAATCAAAACAGACCTTAGAAAATGGCAAAACCTCCCATGCTCCTGGATTGGAAAGATTAACATCGTGAAAATGGCAATATTTCCCAAGGCTATTTACAAATTCAACACGATACCTATCAAAACTCCAACCTCATTCTTCAAGAAATAGAAGAGGTAATTCAAAAATTCATATGGAACAATAAAAGACCCCTAATATCAAAAACGCTCTTCAACAGAAAGAACACTGCTAGAGGAATACCAATACCAAATTTCAAACTCTACTATAAAGCCATAGTAATCAAAACCGATTGGTATTGGTATAAGAACAGACCTCAGGACCAATGGAATAGAATTGAAAACCCAGAAATGAACCTACAGACCTATAGTCATCTAATTTTCGATAAGGGACTTAACACAATAGAATAGAATAAAGACAGGCTCTTCAGTAAATGGTGCTGGCAAAATTGGTTACCTACTTGTAGAAAACTAAAGCTAGATCCTTATCTATCACCCTGCACCAGAATCAACTCCAAATGGATCAAAGACCTCGAAGTCAGAGCAGTCACTCTGAAAACATTACAGGATGGAAGAGGAGAAACCCTAGGTCTCCTTGGCTGAGGCTGAAATTTTCTTAATAGAGACCCGGAAACACAACAAACTAAAGAAAGTTTGGACAAATGTGATTGCAAAAAGTTGCAGAGCTTCTGCCTGGCAAAGGACATAGCTAGCAAGATCAATTGAAAGCCCATGGACTGGGAGAATATCTTTAATAGCCATACAAGGGACAAGGGTTTCATATCTAAAATATACTTGGAACTCAAAAAATTAAATCCCCCAACAACAAATCCTCAAAAAAAACAACTGCCCAATAAATAAGTGGGCTAAAGACTTAAAGAGAAACTTCCCTGAAGAAGAAAGAAGGATGGCCAATAGACACATGAAGAAATGCTCAACCTCCCTAGCCATAAAAGACATGCAAATCCAAACAACATTGAGATACCACCTCACTCCAGTTAGAATGGCAAAAATCAAGAACTCTAACAACAACAGATGCTGGAGGAGATGTGGAAAGAAGGGAACCTTACTTCATTGTTGGTGGGAATGTAAACTTGTTCAACCACTTTGGAAAGTAGTATGGAGGTTCCACAAAAGACTTCACATAGAGATCCCCTATGACCCAGCTATCCCACTTTTGGGAATTTACCAAAATGTTTACAAACAAGGCCACACTCAAGCTACCAGCACAACTATGTTTATTGCAGCATTATCTACCATAGCTAAGATATAGAACCAACCTAGATGCCCTTCAGTAGATGAATGGATCAAGAAAATGTGGTATATATACGAAATGGAATTCTATACCTCCATCAGAAAGAATGACATTGCCCCATTTGTTAGGAAATGGAAAAACTTGGAAAAAATTACATTAAGTGAAGTAAGCCAGGCCCAAAGAAACACAGGTTCCATGGTTTCCCTTATTTGAAATATCTAGTATATTTGTGAGTCAAGCGGAAAAGGACAGATAATGTGATGTTAGGAAAATGAACCCTTAGATATGTATTGTAATATTTTTTCTTTCATGCATGTGTTTCTAATGCATTTATAAAATTATTTCTTTGTTGCTTTGTATGTAGCTCCACCACCGTATATCCCCCACTTTTACTATATTTGATGTTAGTATAACTTGTGGAGAAGATGGGGAAAAGCAAGTCGTTTAAGGATTCAGGTGGACCTGTTGCAACAATGAGAAGTACAAGTTGTCATGTCAAAAACGAGCTTTACAACGTAGGTGCGGGGGGGGGAGGAGAGGGGGAAGGATTGTGTGGGGAGGAGGGGGGAGCCTGGGAAAGGATGTGAAGGGTAAACAAAGGAGGAGGCTGCAATGCTTGGTAAGAAATGTATGCATTATCCTGCCCATGTAATTGTAACCCCTCTGTACAATACGTTCACAAATAAAATAAATTTAAAAAATAAATTAAAAAAAAGAAGTGTTGTCCTTTGTAACAGACAATGTAATCCAAGAAATGGGTGATTTAACTCTATTCTTCTCCATACATCTTGTTGAGCAAAAGCAAGACCAAGAGAAAAATAATCTATTGAAATAATTTTGCAAAGAATAATTTCACTTTTCCTGATATGGTATCTAAGGAAAGTCTTAAGAGAGAAGATAAAAGTCGTAAGAGTGAAGATAAAAATGGATTATTCTTTAGTTTCCTCTAAGCATCTTGTTAGCAAAATATATCTTTGAGGTTAGAATTTATTGAACCAAAAAGGGGTGGAATACTTATTTTTGTGGGCACATTAGACACAAGAAGATTTCAAGGTAAAAGAAAAAAGAAAAAAAATTATAGCTAAATATTTGTGATTACAGGTTCTTGGACTGTTTTTTTGGAGACAAAGATTTGCATTAGTGTTGGTCTTCATTAACATAGTTGTTGGGTTTCTGTGTCAACCAAATGAAAAGGGGAAGTTTAATGGACTCATTTGGACAAGTAAACAGCATGATAGAAAATAATGGCAAATAATATTTAATGAATTATTTTGAACAATTATTTTGCGAGAACGAAGAAGGAAAGATATAATTCAAAATCACTTGACTTTATTAAAAGTATGAAAATAGAGTAGTGAAGAGATCGAGAGAAAACAAAGAGGACTGCTTTCTCTCCAGTGGAGTAATAGGTTCTTGATCTTGTTTCTTCCATTCTGTTTTCACAAGCTATCAAGTGTGCCTCAGGACTCGAGTATCCAGTTCAAAGAGCATTCACAGAAGAAAATATTTGCAGTAGATACAGGTGAATTATAACCTTAGACAATCTATTTAAATCTGTTTAAAATTCTCCCCTACCCCAAATTGCCCTCTTTGAAAAGCTTTGTTTGCTTTTCCAAAGACTGACCTTCATTAATGATTTAAAATTTTTAGAGGATATATTCATACTCTAGAGATTGCTGTTTGGTTGTAATTTTTGTGTGTTTTTGTTTGTTGTTGTGTTTTTTAACTGAATTTCAAAAGGTTGTGCAAGTGTGTTACAATTAAATATGTCCATCAAATTGTCTAACGCTCCTGGATCAGAGTCACTCCTTCTATCAATCTGAACCAACCCTTTCTCCAAGATTCATTTCAGATTTACCGCTTTCTTTATTACATGTGTACATTGAGTATTCTTGCTTTACTTGCCCATTGTTCTATTTTTCATTCATTCTATTTCTTTACTATTGTTCCTCTCTGGTTTCAATTTCCTGATATTCATTCTGTTAAACTTCCTGTTAATTCTTTGAAAGGTTTACATACATTCCGTGGAGTTTCAATCCCACATATACTTGAACTGATGTCAGCTTATATTTCCATAATTCATTCATCTGCAATAACAAATTTGCAAGACTGGAGATGTGAAGCACTTAGACATGATTTTATTCTCATTCATTTGGAAGATTAACCTTTAGTCAGCAAGAAAGTTTAAAAATGACTTAGAATGTATTCCTAACTACTAGTTTTTATAAATGGCTTTGTAAAATATATGTGATTATTTTATTTTACATAGGATAATATTTTGTACTACCTATAAGTTTTGGAAAAAGAAGAAAACTAAAATTTACTAGTGTAGAGGAATATGATAATAAAAGAAGACATATTTTATGTTTGTCACATCTCTGATCAGTACCCATATGCAAGACTTAAAGTCATATTTCTTACTATGTTAGACAGATAGGGAAAACATAAAACAACACATGATAAGGCAACTCTTAGTGACTTTTTAAAAGGTACGTTTTTATGTGATGAAATTTATTACCTAATATTTGGGTTTGAAATATGGGAGGCTGATCTATTTAACATATTTCTGGAAGGCACCTACTGAACAACACAAATGGTGGGGGTACTCTTTCTACACTTTAATGAATGAATTTGTTTGGTATTGGTGCTGGGTAAGTAAATCAACTCTATTGTAACTTGCTTCCTACACTTGAAAACCTTGTAATGTCACTATCATCTACTTGTCAAGTGTTATTTTGGCAAATGTGATTTTAAATAGTTTATTTGAAAATGAATATACTTTCAGGATATTAAATGTAGGTTATCATTGGTTTGAGAATGACATTTTTATACTACAGAACCTAGTTTTCTGAAGTACCAGTGTTTTGAAGCACTAAGTATCTTCTTAATGGTTTTCTAAATTAAATTTGACCTCTAAATCAAGTTTTCCTAGCCTTGGTAGAACAATTATGGATCTATCATTCCAGAAACTATTTTTTGGCCAACTTTTGCTGCACTGAAATCTTTCATTAATCATTAGGAGAGGGGTATTAAAAATAATCTTGTTCATTTGTGATTTTGTTCACTCATATGGCCTGGTCATCTGTAAATTGAAAGTTTGAACTACAGTACTTTCTCTCATATTTAGTGATCTCATCTTTCATTTCAAGTTTCATTGCATTTCACAGTTGATTACTGCTAATTCCTATAAGGAATTTGGGCCTTGAAATATATTATAGGACATGAGAAATGAGATTAGTCTTCAATTACTTTCATTTGGCATGTTGCATGGGCCTAGGTTAGAAGTCTTGCCCTTGTTATCTGATGATGCAGATAACTTGAACCTGGTATCCTAGGACCCGTGGGTCCTGCAGAAGAATAATAGCTTTTAGACATTATATCAGCAAAATTTGGGTATAATCAGTAAGTATGCTTCAGAAATATGGAGAAAAACCCTTTGGGACCAGCGAGTTAAAACAATAAACAGAGCATCAGAATAAAATCCTTTATGCATTAGCGGAAAACAATACTGTTATTTTACCATGTGAATTCAGAAGACAACAAAAACTTAGAAGGTATCACAAGTTTATACCGAAGACATTGCATTGATACTTTTTATATTCTAATTTATATTCTAAACCTAATTATTTATATTCCAATCTATTTATGAGAATAAATGTAAATATATTTGTCAAACTATCAATTCTAATAAGATTCACTGTGTGAAATTTAAAATCAGTACATATAAATATAAAATATATAAGTATATATAATATAAAAATTGTTTTGCATTGTTCTGTTGTGGTTAGGGTATAAAGGCAACTCTGTTTTAAAGTATTATTCCATTATCTCTACCTCAGTTTTTGGTAGAGTTAGACTTAAAACTTTACCATTTGTTGATTTACAGCCTAGAGGCAAGAGGAAACACTGTGATTAAAACATTACCAATTTAAGGCCTAATATCGAGGAGAAACGTATGGACTTCTCCAGGAGCTATGGACATATTTGGTGATAGAAAGTCTGTAGTGTAAGTTCCTGCCTGGTTGGATGATAGACAGGAAAGGACAGTAGGTAATCATGCATATGAACAATTTTTTCACCTTCTTGGCTTTAGCTACTTTTGAAATGATAAGTATAGTAAACAATTATATTTTGATAAAATACCTTCTATTCTGAACAATTCTGACAGAACTGTTCATCTCTCTATGATCTCTTGTAACTAAGGTTAGTTTTGTTCCAGTAGACAATCTATGCTGTCAGGGTAAGATATTCTGATTGGTCTGTTCTTACATGGAAGAAGGATAAAGGGTCAGCTAGACATTTGTGCCAGCAAGACCTCATTTGGGAAATTTTAAGTTGCACAAGTTTAGAAGTAGCTCTTAAGCAAGGCTTACTTTGAATCCATTAGCTCCACAAAGCTAACTCAGTTGTGATAAATAAATACTTGAAAAGCAATCACCTTTGGACTTAGCTGTAAAGGCTTCAAATATGATCGAATTTAAAATGAAGAAGACAAAATAGTCATTGACAAAAAATTGCAAATAAAATAAAATAAAATAAAATTAAAAATAAAATTAAATATAAAATTGCAAATGTGAGCAATCTACCAAACAATGGGTTTTTCCCATTATACAAAGAATTTTAGAGAAATAAGATCAATAGCATATTTAGGAACAATAAGGGTTCCTTGTTATAAATATTCAACCATGGATATATGCCTGTAGGAAGATTCCAACATTAAGTACTTAAATTTAGAGGATACTACATGTTTCAGCAGCAGGTCTACCCAAATTACAACAATACAGAGATTAACATGGCACTTGCAGAAGGATGATATGAAAATTTGTGAAGTATTCCATATTTTTCATTCTTCAAATGCAAGAAATGAAAAAAAGTTATTAAAAGGTGATTACAAAAACACAAGTGTAACAAGACCTGTAATTCATAGAATTAAAGGTTAGTTTGACATCAGTATATTAAATCTTCACCTGAGAAAGGGCTTTACATATCATAACCTTTACAAAACTTGAAATTAGTTAACATTGTCATTTTATCCCAAAGAAATAAAAAAATACAAGGACCTAGGAAAAAAGGAATCTTAAATTTTTCTATATGGAATGCAATCTGAAAGGACACATTAATGAACATATACATTATATAACAATGTAGAATTCAAATTATTATATGTAGGAGCGAATTAAATAGATTATGGACATTATACAAACATAGATATACTTTTTTCAGAAAAATGCCATGAACATCTATAGTGTCTATACTATTCTTTTCAAAAGATGTTAAAATTATTTCTGATTCAAAAAAATCACAAACTCTCTTGAAATCATTATAGATGTATACAAACAACTCTTTAATACATTTTGACATCAAAGTCAGACAATTCACTTGGAAGAATACCATGGAATCCATGAATTTTTAAAGTAAGATATTGCTGTTGCTTTGTATTGTGAAAAAAATTGTAGGGACACAAAGGATGGACTGGCATTTTTGAAATTTAAGACACTTAACCATACCATTACAACTTAGGAGAAGAATATGTACAGTCTTCCACAACTTCAAAGAGGTAGTAATACTTACTTATCCTTTTGGAAATATCAAATGCAGTTTCTTCCAAGTTGTTCTTCAGACCTGGTTTCATATAATGGTTCCACAGAAGGAGATACAGCATATTGTTGTTATTTCTATTCCCAGCAGCGAGATGCAAGGGGGTCAAGAGACCTTTAGTTTGGGGACTGGTATCTGCATCATGATGAATTAAGAAAGAAGCCACTCTGGTATTATTCCACATATAAGCACTGTGCAGGTGTGTCTAGCCATTCAGAATTATTGCATGAATATCTGCCTTAAGCTACCAACTCATGGACAATGTCTAAGTGTCCACTCTAGGCTTCCCGATGAAGAGGGTTATACTCATCCTCATCCCTAGTATTCATCTGGGTGGCCTTTTTGGAAAGTAGTCTCCACACCATAGTAAGCTGAATAATTTCAGGATCCAAAAGAGGAAATTTTCTTGGGTCCTACTCCATTTTTTTCTTGCAATTGATACTATTCCTCACTTTTTCATCTTAATTCCTGTCTTCCTCAGAATTGCCTAACCAGAGACTTTGAGTGCCAGGGGGAATGAGATGTCCATGTTTTTCCCCAATAGTTCACATTGGTTGAACTGGTCAGAAAAATCTGATGAATTTTCTGCATATATTTATTCACCATGATTTTTTATTTTATCTTTTTCCATTTTTACTACTCGAAATTATTCTAACTGGAGAGTAGGGAATTTAGAGAGAGCAGAGGAAAGATTTTCCTCAATATTCAAAGGTACAGACTGAAAATGAGGACCAGTGGTGTCTTCATGTGCAGCTTATTCTAGGAATGAGAAAATAGGAAACAATGCCTTCTATGTAAATGATTTGGGAAATACAATGTTCTAGTGTGAGAGAACTCACTATTCAACATATGGACTTAAAGAGCTTTCTAATAGCTTTCTAATGTTAGTATTTAACAGTCGAAAAATGTAGAATGCAATAGTAAAATAGAAGTCCTTTGTATGACTACCTAAATTCTTGTTTTTTAAAAGATATTTGTTGTCATCTAAAAATACGCCTATCTATTGTCTTCAGGTGATTTTGATGATTGAAGATGCTTAATGAGAAGTCAAAATGTATTAGTAGTCCTTTGCTATCAATTAAATTTCACTTTTTCTTCTTGGAGGATATAATGATCAAAGCAAGCAATCAGCAAGCAATCGTTCAGAATCATGCTTCCAGTGCAAGTGAATCACCAGTAAGTAATCCTCGATACCATTATCCACAAAGATTTGTCACAGATACAATCACCCTGCCCTCTCTAGCTGCTTTCCTAGCCTGGACCTATTCCTTCATTGTACAGGAAAAGTGTGATTCAATAGATTTCAGTCAGATCTGTTAGTAGAATTATCAAGTATTTAGATTCTGTTTTTTTAAATTAGCTGTGGGGCATGAACTCTGGGCCAGGGCACTATCCTTGAGCTCTTCAAATCAAGGCAAGCGCTCTACCACTTGAGCCACAAAACCACTTCTGGATGGTTCTGTTTATGTGGTGCTGATTTGGGAAATGGTAGAGCAGAAAGTGAAATGATGCAACCAAAAATATAAAAACAAAATAAATTAGGATAATTATGGAGCAATCATATTGTCTATGAGAACCATGAAAGAGAGAGAGGAAAAGAGATCCAGATGTGCAATGACCTAGCTAGCCACAAAATCCATGCTTCTAATCAATTTACAGAGCAAACAATTTTTTTAAGAGATAGAAATAGAATATATGTATTTACTTGAAATTAGTAAATACATTTTTAGTAGCCTACATAAAGAGTCAGAGCTTTGACCAAATTACAGACAAGAATCTTAAACCTTGGGCTAGGATGGTGGCTCAGTGGTAGAGTGCTTGCCTTGCAGCTTACTACCGTGCGGAGAATACTTTCCAAAAAGGCCACATATGAATAATAGGGATGAGGATGAGTAAACTCCTTTATATTGGGAAGCCCAGAATGGACACCTAGACATTGTCCATGAGTTGGTAGCTCAAGGCAGATATTCATGCAATAACTGTGAATGGCTGGACACCCATTCACAGTGCTTATATGTGGAATATATTGCAACAGCACACACACACACACACACACACACACACATCATCATCATCATCATTATCATCATCATCAAATTTCTTCATAAGTATTTTTTGCGTATGGTCTTAAGAATAAATTTACATTATTAACTTGAATTTCTGAGAGGACAATATCATCACTGTACATCTTGGTTGTATGCTCTCAGTTTTAAATTACTATTTAAGTATGTGCATTAGATAAGTATAGAGAAAAGTAGGAGCCACTCTGGTGTCTCAGGTCTTTAATCCTAGCTAATCAAAAAGATGAAATCTGATGATTGTGCTTTGAAACCAGACCAAGAAAAAAAAGTCCATTAGATTCTGATTTGAAAGTAACCACAAAAGCTTGAAATGGAGCTGTAGGATAAGCATTAAATTGCTAGCCTTGAGAAAACTAAAACAAAAAAAAAATAACAAATTCTGGAACAGAGTCAGGCCCTGAGTTCAAGCTCTAGTATAAGCACCAAACTAATGAATTAATTAATTAATTAAAAATAAATTAAGTGGTCGCATGTGGAGAGGCAGGTAAAATGTAACAATCGTGGACACTGGATTATGTATTATTTTGTAATAAGGCAAGTTATCATTTTTCCTAATCACTAATATTTTATTTGAACTTTTTTGTACAGTAAATCCTGAATTTGGCATGCATGTATATGTGTTTATAAATGTGCGCACATGTGTGTGTATATGCGTGAGTGTGTGCATTTGCAATGTTGCTTGCCAATGTGGACAGAGTGAGGCTGAAAAGAGCTGTGTTGAAATATAGTTATTTATCACTGTTCCATCCTGTTATTTCAGTGGAACCACCCTTCTGTACATTTTATTTGTCAAATAATAACATCATCATAAATAAAGCATTTACACCATTAAGTTAGATAAAAGAGATCACTTTCAGTTAAAAGAGATCACTTTCAGTTCTTAGTATATATTAGGCAATAAGATACACATATAATTAGGTAGTGAATTATTGATGTAAGATGACTGTCAGTACAAAATATGTATTTGACCTCTTAAATTGGATATACTTTTAAGATATACTCATGGAATGATTTTGACCTACTCGACCAAACAAGTATTACTCGCTGGTTATTCCTGTGAAACTCAAGGTGGATAAACTCTTTCCAGATTTCTGTTGAAAATAACTTTCTTTGTAAGATCATATCTATTCACACTAAGATAATAAACCCCGTATTTTTTAGGTTTGAATATCCCATCATATTGACTGAAAATCAGTATTGTGGATATGTTTGTTAGATATACATTGCAAAAACAAACAAAAAGCATGTGTCACCTCCAGATTGTGGATGCATTTGAAGTTGTTTTGTACATACAAATGTTTCTTCATTAATTGTTCTTTTGTGGGAGTAACTATCACAACTTTAACAAATAAGGCTTTTTGAATATCTTTTCCAATATAAATAACATCCCAGAGCAAGTCTTGCAATTTCTGAAACCCCTTTGAATATTTCAATGTTATTTCAGTTCATTGACTATACAGCTAAAAGCATTTCTGAAATAAACATTGTTAAAATCTGAAAATGTTAATGGATATAAAGGCTTTTTATGCATCATTTTATGAAAAGCCAGTTTTTATGAAACTAAAAGATATAGAATAAAAGAATGGAAGTGAATTGGGTGAGCTAATTATTAGTATAACTTTGTTTTCTATTAGCACAATCCTTTGAACGTACATGATGAAGTTAAATTATGTGCTTTTTGACACTATGCTTCAGTTATTTTTAGAATCTTTGTAGTTATAAGAGTGAATTTGTAGTATAAATAAATGTCTTTGAAAATGATTAGGATTAATCTTGTGTTTTGTGTCCTACTCCCCCCAAAATGAGTTATTTTCAAGTGTTAATAGTTTATAATTGAATCTTCAGTATCATAAGAAATTTTGAAAAATGGATTGTGCGGGGAAGATGTAGTCGCCTCTTCTGCCAACCTGCCCTTTGCCTCCGCACTTCTCTGGGGCCAGCAGCAGCCCGACCAGGGGCCCGGGGCCGCAGGCTCAGACAACGGCCATGGGCTTGGTGTCCAACCAGCAGTTGGGAGGTGGCTTCGCCAAGGCAGCGGAGAAGGCACCCGAGGAGGCGCAGGAGGATGCCGCTCAGGTGGCTGAGGAGCCTCAGCTGTTGCACAGGGCTGGCATCTGTAAGTAGTTCAATGTGCGCAGAGGGTTCGGCTTCCTATCCATGACAGCCCGCATCAGGGTAGCGCTCGACCCCCTGGTGGACGTCTTTGTGCACCAGAATAAGCTGCACATGGAGGGCTTCCAGAGCCTGAAGGAGGGAGAGGCTGTGGAGTTTACCTTTAAGAAGTCTGCCAAAGGCCTAGAATCCATCCAAGTCACTGGGCCCAGTGGGGTGTTCTGTATTGGGAGTAAGAGGTGGCCAAAGGGGAAGAACATGCAGAAGAGCAGATCCAAAGGAGACAGGTGCTACAACTGTATTGGTCTAGACCATAATGCCAAGGAATGCAAGCTGCCACCACAGCCCAAGAAGTGCCACTTCTGCCAAAGCATCAACCACATGGTGGCCTCCTGTCCACTGAAGGCTCAGCAGGTCCCCAGTTCCCAGGGAAAGCCTGCCTACTTTAGGGAAGAAGAAGAGATCCACAGCCCTGCCCTGCTCCCTGAGGCCCAAAATTGAGCCCCCAGAGTCGGGGGGGGGCAACTCTAGCTAGCAGGAAGTTTCAAGGAGCAGGCATCAATCGGCAAAGTGGAGAAAGTTGGAATATGGATTGGGTTGGCGAGTAGCTGGCTCTTCCATATGTCTCAGGCCAGGATGTCCCAGTATCATCCCATCTTCTCTTTTGATGAAGGGAAGGGGTGATGCATAGTAATCCCATCATGATCTATCCCAATTCAAGTGAGGGGCTTTGGGGGAACCACTTGTGAAACCTGCGTACTTTATATGATAATCTTCACCTGACCTACATGCTTCCCCTCCCTCCCCCCCAGCCTCCAGCTTCTAAAAGTGACCCAGATTGCCAAGTTGTTCCTTTAAAGAAGGATGTGTCCAATTTCTCTTGCCAGGGTGTGAAACAATTAAGCACCAGTCCAGCAGATCCACGGGCTCAAATCCCCAAGGTGTAGTATCCCGGGTAGGAGGACCTGTCAGGAGCAAGGCAGGGTTGTTTTGTTTTGTTTTGTTTTTTGTCTCTCCACCACCTCCTCCACTCCACATCTTGTTTCCTCATCACCCTATCTTGAGCTGTAGTGCTGGGAGAGCTGGTCCAGGCATTGGGTTGTGATGACAGGCAACATGGGTGACTAGGGAATGGCTGCAAACCTGCTGATCTGAGCTTCTCCCTGCTCCCGCCCCCATTTCTGGGCCAATGTGATTGTAATTTATTTGTTCCCTTGGATTACTGCACCTTGGGTCCCCGCTTTCTCCAGGATGCCAAACCTGCAATATCTGTGTGAATGACGTATCTTGTGCATTTTAACTTTTTTTTTCTTATTATAAATATTCTGGTTTTGTATTTTTATATATTTTAATCTTAAGGCCCTCATTCCTGCACTGTGTTCTCAGGTACATGAGCAATCTCAGAGATAAATGGCCAACAGCTCCAGGTCGGCATAGCAGGAAGACTTTGTTGTTTTTATCACCATGGAGAGCAATCATTTGGAGTGCATAGCCTATTGAACGACTTCATTTTTGCCAATTAGAACTGGCTTTTTTGCCATAGGGTCCTCTTGAAACCCCCTCAACACTTGGAAATGTTTCATGGGAGACTAGGTTTTTAATTGGGTTGCCCCATGACTTGTTCTCCTTCTGCTGGAAGAATGGAAATTAGTCTAAACAGGAAACGGTGGTTCAGACAAGGTAGAAGACGACCAAAGAGGAAGCCAAGGTTAGTAATGATTGTCTAATCCTATGGCTCTGCGACTTGTTTTCTTTCCATATACTATATCTATCCTTTACTAGGTTAGGTTGGGATTACTGTGCAAATAACTGTATATGTATTTTTTTTCCTCTAAGGAATGGGAATTGATATGTTTGGATTTTAAGACCACAGATTTGTGTCCCCCTTCTACTAGCCATGCAGGGATGGATCTATAAAAAGCAAGGACCAAATCCTCAGTCTCGGCTTCCAGGGAAACCCATAAGTGTAGGCCTCTCTCTGGAGCCCGTGTCCTGCCCTGCTGCATAATTGTTCATAGTGTTGTGTTAGCTAAAGGAGAAAAAGGAGGTTTCGTTTACAAGCTGTGAGATCACCACAAACCTACCTCATGTGTTAAAATGGGACAAATGCAATAGAATGCATTGGATGATGTGTGTCTGATCCTAGTTTCTTGTCTTCCCACAAATGCTGCCCCCTCTAGTTAATTGTATTTGTCTAGGCTCTGTAGGACTTTACTGAGTTTCTGAGTTGGTCATTTGCTAGATGGCCTAGTTTGTGTAAATAATAATATGTGGGTCTTTTCTCCATGTTCTTTTTGGAGTTTTATTGTTTACAAACTTCTTTTAGAATTGAGAAAAACAGCCAAAGCATCTTTGACAGAAGGTTCTGCACTAGACAAAAGGATCTGAAGCTAAGTTGGGGGAACTTCTAAAGTGAGGATCTTGAACCAGTTTTTCTTTTGTTCCCTCACTTCCCCTATTTCCCATTTTGGACTAGATCTTCGTTGGTAAAAATAATAATAAGTCCCTATCCTCTAACCTTTTCTCCCTCAAAAGAAAACCTACATGCCCATACACAGATGACTCTTGGAATGTCTCTTCAACTTTTATGTGACTTATGCAAAGATTCTGAAGACGCTAGTGCTCCAAACTCTCCACCCCCCCCTACACACACACCTTGTTCCCAACCTGAGTCCATGTTTTTTTAAACGTAATTCTCATCAAATATGACATTTGTGACCAAACCTGCTTGTTCTGTAATACTAGAGAAAATCAATTGGGCTTTCCATGTAGAAAGTGGGGTCAGGAGACCAGGAAAGGGAATATGAATGTATGTTAAAGTCACTCAGGAACTTGTACACAGGTGCAAGAAAAGTTATGTCAAAGTGGCCACAGATTGTTTAATGGGAGACGAATGTAACGCCATGTTTACTGCTAGAAACCAAAGCTTTGTGAGAGAACTTGAATTTATGGGGAGGGAGGCTGGAAAAGTGTGTACCTGTCTGTCCTTTCTCTGATCCCTTCAGACTAAAGCTTCCTTGGGCTTTTATGATACCAGTACTGCGGTGTTTTATTTCATGATTGATTTGTGCTGTACCCGAGTACTTCCTTTCCCCCTTTCTAATAATTTTTTTAAACACATCATGACTCTTCCCTTACCTTTCTTTTCCTGGGAAAATACAATGAAGAAATAAATAAATGAATACTTAAAAAAAGAAATTTTGAAACAATGTAGTATTATTGATGTCTTTTTTAGGGGGTGGAGTCTGGTAGTGGGGCCTGAACTCTGGGCCTGGGCGCTGTCCCGCAGCTCTTCAGCTCAAGTCTAGAGCTCTTCCACTTGAGCCACAGCGTCACTTCCGGCTTTTTTCTTTTTGCTTATGTGGTGCTGAGGAATCGAACCCAGTGCCCCATGCATGCATGGCAAGCACTCTACCACTGAGCCACCTTCCAGCTCTTTATGTCTTTTTAAACCAATTGTATTCAGAAGTTGGAAAGGCTTTAATTCATGCTTAGGTCTTGTTTTCTATGATTTTTTTTTGGTCCGGTCATGGGGCCTGAACTCTGGGCTTGGGCACTGTCCCTCAGCTCTTCAGCTCAAGTCTAGTGCTCTACCACTTGAGCCACAGCGCCACTTCGCGCTTTTTTGTTTTTGTTTTTTGTTTTTTTTTGCTTATGTGGTGATGAGGAATCGAACCCAGGGCCTCAGACATGCAAGGCAAGCCCTTTAACCACTGAGCCACCTTCCCAGCCCTGTCTATGATTTTTTATCCTCTCATTCCTAACATTAATGATAGGTCAGTCTGCATTTTTGGGTACATGAAAGGTAAAATATTTATCTGGGGTCAAAGTGATTTTTATATCAGTCTTGCTTTAATAGCATTTTGAAGTATACCTTTCTCTCAAAATGTTGGGTATAAAAAGCAGTCAAAAAACTTCTAGGGCTGGGAAGGTGGCTCAGTGGTAGAGTGCTTGCCTTGCATGCCTGAGGCCCTGGGTTCGATTCCTCAGCACCACATAAGCAAAAAGAAAAAAGCCAGAAGTGGCGCTGTGGCTCAAGTGGTAGAGCGCTAGCCTTGAGCTGAAGAGCTGAGGGAGAGAGCCCAAGCCCACAGTTCAGGCCCCAAAACCGGACCCCCCCAAAAAATTTAAAAAACCTTCTAATAGTAAACAATTTAGGTGAGCTACAATGTGGAAATGATTGGTCCATAAGACATGCAGTCTCTTTCCATCAGGAATTGGGGAGGTCATTCTTTCAGTAAGACAGTGTTAAACAGAGGTAGGGTCCCCAAGCAGTGCAGTGTTGAGTGAAGGGATAGAATATGATTTCTGCTATTTTGACCTAGAAATCAAGAAAGTTATTCTTTAGCAGTTCCTTTCACCAGAGAGGTATGTATTGATTATGAACTTTGAGTTTTCATATTACAGTTACCTATTTTCTAATAAAGACAAAGTGAAATATTATGAGTGTACACAATAATTATGGGAAATTTTCCTCGAATTTGTAGACTAAGTGCTAGTATTTTAGTCATGAAATAGAATGAGGTTAATTGATATATTCGGAGATGGACCTCAGGCTAACACTTACCATGTGTGCAATGTTGTACTAGTAATTACAACACTGAAGACTTCAATATCATCATCAGAAAATTAAAAATGTAAGTAGTTCCACTTTATGCAATTATTCTGAGGATTAAATTAGATACCAAGGGTAAAGTATTGGAAAAACAAACAACTAGCATTTGGCAAATTCTACCTGTTATTTTATCATGTGATGAATTCTAACATTTTTACTCTGATTTTATATTGTGTCTCTTTATGATGTGCAATGTGATGTATTGATATTCATTGCATTGATCATTTTTCTGTCACTATAAGGAAAATACCTGAAAAGAAAATTTCTGAGGAGGAAACTATTATATTGTTTCATGGTTTAAAAGAACACAGTTTAAGATCTCCATTGTTTTTAATTATATTTTTATTATCTTAACTAGTTGTACAAAGGAATTTCCATTCTATAAGTCATGTTTTTATGTACAATGGATCTTTATATAACTATTCCCTACCCTTCAGAATCTCACCAGACTTTAATTTTTTCTAGTTTCATACTATCTGCATTGAATATTTTGTCTTCACTTTCTTCCTCCATAACTCTCTTTATTCCTTCCCATTCACTTCCCCTCACATCTTCCAAGTGATAGTTTCCCAGTATTAATTTTGTTGGATTAAAAATTTAATTTGATAAAAAATGACATCATTTAAATATTCCTCTGCAAATGGCATGATTTGGTTAATATTGCTGTGTAAACTTGTATAAAGTTCTAGCTTCCAAATATGAGACAGAACATGGGTCCTTTTTGTGTCTGGCTCTGATTTAGTTTACATATTTTTACATCTATCCATTTCATTGCAAATAACGTAACAGTCTTCATAATGGATAGGTACAATCCACTTACGTATATATGACACACTTTTGCCAACCATCACTCCGCCAAAGGGCATCTGGGCTGTTTCTATAACTTGGCTACGGTGAATAGTGCAATAGTGAACATGGTTGTGAAAGTGATTTTACTGTAACCTTTTGGAAGAATTCATCACTATCTTTCTGGGAGCAGTCCTCTAACTTGTTTTCCAGAATAAGCACATCCTTCCCTTCATCTCCATCACAACGTTTTGCAAGTCCTCAAAAACACACTACCCTATATAGGTCTCAATAAGCTAAAAGCACACAGTGCCCATATTCTTTCAATACATTTTTAATAATTGTACTTATAATTTACGGAACACCTTCTATGTACTTTCCTGTTGTGGGAATGAGAGACATAACAGACTGAAAGTAAGAAATATGCATTTTAGTTAGCTATTATCATATTTAAAATCTTTTTCAGCTCTAACTCATAGCCTCGCTTACTATTATTTTAATCTTTATATGATTACTTCATCTATCGCCTAAATTATAACAGGTGAGTTAAATACAAAGGCAAAAAGTGTGGTTTGATTTTGACACTCATGTGTGAGGATGCACAATATGGGCAAATAGAAGGATTGGAATAAATAGCAGTTATCCTTTTTGCTAAAGTAGAGATGGTTTTCCCAAACTGATTCTTACAATTCATATTGCATTCAACAAAAAGAAACATGTAACACTTCTCTTTGTTTTGCTCCTTATTAACTTTTGTTTCCATTTTATTTTATAATGAAGGATGATTTCATGAATCTACTGTAGATGAAAAAATATGTTGAAATATTTCTATCTATGCATTGATCTATACATACACACATATATTACACAGGTTACAATGATAATTTATAACTTCTGTAACTATACAATTTACTAAATTATTAAAAACATCGACGGCTCATGCCTGGAATCCTGTTTGCTCAGGAGGCTGAGATCTGACAATCGTGCTTTGAAACCATCCTAGGCAGGAAAGTCCATGAGCCTCTTATCTCCAAACAACCAACAGAAAATCAGAATTGGAACTGTGGTTCAAAGTATTAGAGTGGTATCCTTGAGAGAAAAAGCTCAGGGACATCACCCAGGCTCTTAGTTCAAGAACTATAATCTACCTCCAAAAATCTATTTAATTTACACCTTTGTAAGTAGAGTATTTCCATCACCCAAATGCACATCCATGCACATTTGCAAAGTAACTCTGTTTTGTCTGAAGTACCAATAAACATTATCACTAAAGTAGAAAGCATTGGAACGTAGGTTCATTCTATCTCTCTCATAGATTTTTCTCCACTCAAATACTCAAGTGTTACAATTGTTCTAATTATTTAAAATCATAGTTTTTGTCTTTATTACCTCTAATATTAGAGTTTGAATTGAGTGTTTTGTGCCACTTAAATGTGTGTTCTTACCACTTTGTCATGCCCCCAGCCCTAAGTTATCCTGATTATTTTTCAGCAAGAAACTGATCTTTGCTCTCAGTTTACTTGATGTTATTCTTCCTGGAATTAAGAATAACAGGTGCATGGCATTGTGTACAGAACTTTCTGTTCAGTCTGGGCTTTAGCCACTATCCTCACAATATTGCATTCCCATGTAGTCAGGATTTTCATAAGCTTGTCAGAGCTGATTTTTTTTAAATCTTTCATTTCCTGCAGGTTCTTGAGTACTGAATTAATTAGTGTTTTCTTGGGTTGTTTTGTTTCATTTGAATCTCTGTGTTGAGTTGCTCCTCACATTTCCTTTTGTTTCTTTCCCTCAAGTTCTTACCTAAAGTGCTGAGAAACCAATTCTTCTTTCTCAAGATAGTCAGGGTGAACATTATTTATTCCAAAGCAATTTCAGTAACATTTAAACACCTTCATATCTATGAATGGTAAACACATGCTAAGTGCTGAGAAGGGTGTTTTTATTTTCATGGCAGCCTTTGGCATACACAGGCAGATCATGAAATATATGAATAAAATAAAACTACAGATGCATGCCTGGAGGAGAAAAAGCTATTATTAATTGTTTGACAGAGGTTTCTCTTCTAGGGAAAGAAAAATATTGCTTGGTGCAGGATTTCACAAAATCATATTGCTAGGAGGAACCTAAACTATCATCTAATACTACAGACTTAATACCACTTGAGCCACTGCACCACTACTGGCTTTTTAGTGGTTTATTAGAGATAAGAGTCTCATGGAATTTCCTTCCCGGGCTGGCTTTAAACCGTTATCCTCAGATCTTAGACTCCTGAGTACCTAGGTTTACAGGTGTGACCTACCTCAATCCTTATACAAAAATTTAAGATAAAAATGATTATCAATCTAAATGTGAGATGTAAAAACCTATAAGACATAAACGTAAAAATTCATGACATTGTATCAGTAAAGGTTTCTAAATGGAAAGCACTAGTGGCTAAAGAAAAGCAAGAATATAGTGGATTATATCAAGTGATAGCCTTTCATATTTCAAAGGACACTATAACCGAAGTGAAAGCATATCAAACAGATAGAGGGAATATATTTGTTAATGCTACAAGGTGAATTCTACAATGATTCTGAATGTTAAGTATTTTTATATCTTCTAATTCTATATAATTTTTTTCCTGAATAGGATATTTTTTAAAGAACATTTGTAAATTAATAGTCAATAATAGGAGCATATGATATAAGTTCCTCTTTAGTATCTAAGAAAAAAGAAAAAGAAAACTCACTAGTAGGACCCTAATATAAGAAGATGACACAAAATATAGTAATGCATTTGTGGAGAAATTGATAAATTCCTCATAATGATCGATTTGAATAATACTGCAATCATTTTAGCAAGCAAGTTTTCAAGTCTTAGACTTCAAAAAGAATTGTATAGGATCCATTCATTACACTTCTATGAATGTATTAAAGAGAAGTAAAAAAAGTGTTTGGACAGGGAATTGTAGTTCATTGACAGGGCACTTGAATAGTATGTATAATACCCTGGAAAAAATCCCCAAAATCAAATTTTGAAAAGACAAACTATAGAGGATGTATGCTGGATAAATTCCTATAACAGAATTTTATATCTATTTTAATGTCTGTTCTATAAATTTATAGATTTCTATTTGAAGAAATGCAAGTTTGTGAAAATTAAGCTTTGAAAACCTATGAAAGTACAATTCACTTCCAAAACTAAAATGTCTACAATAAAAGGAGGTTATATATTGCAAGTGAATTACATGTCAGAAAAAAAATTGTTAAAAATTCATCACACAAAATGCAGAATACCTAAAGAGATGTTTTTGGTGTTGGCTAAAAACTCTGTAGACAACAGCGTTTAAAACAAAGATGTGATTTCTGTTTATTTTGAGGGTTTTTTTGTATGTTATTTTGAGTTTATAAAGAGAACTCAATCAAATAGTCTATTTGATAACTGGAATACCTAGGAATTATGCATCACTTATAAGTAATTGATAACTTCTTCTTTTTTATTTTATTTTATTTTATTTTATTTGTGAACATACTGTACAGATTGGTTACAATTACATGGGCAGGATAATGCGTATATTTCTTACCAAGCATTGCAGCCTCCTCCTTTGTTTACCCTTCACATCCCTTCCCAGCTTTCCCCCTCCCCCCCAGTCCCAATCCTTCTCCCCCCCCCCCCCCCGCTTTGGACATGACAACTTGTACTTCTCATTGCTGCAACTTTTTCTGGAAAAAACTTTTAGCAAATGACAGAAGACACAAATCTATGCATCTGCATTTTATGAAAGCCATATATTACTTGCTGAATACAGTTGCTTTTCTCTACTTTGCTAGGTAAAAAAATGTATTCTCAATTTAAGAGCCAAAAGCAGTGAAAAGAAACAAAATACACAATCATCTTTATTTATTTGTGAAAATAACAAATGAAATAAAAGAATTCCACTTAAGGGACTCCAATATTAGTATCTATGAAGCTGTTCCTGAATGCCAAAATCCATTGAATTTTTGGAATTTCTACGAACATATAAAAACTAGAACAAGAAAACAAATATAGTCTTAGAGTGAAGCAGCGTTGCAATAATTTTCTTAATTGTTTTGAAATTACAAAAGAATTGATACTCCTTTGCTTTGGATATTATTTAAAAATGTTTCTCACTTATTATAATTCAAATACCAAGCAAGAGTAATTTTATATAATCACTACAACTATCATTTTAATACTATCATAAAATAGAATAAAAAACCAGTCCCAATATTTTACTTACCTATCATTATTCTTAATTCCTAATCATTACCTAAATAACTTAATCTTTATCTATGTCTTTAGCATCGATGTAAATATTCTATACTTTTTACTTAACATTTTCCAAGGGCATGTATTCATGTTTCTAAGAAATTTTCACAGCAGTTAAAAGACGCTTTTGTGAGATTAATGTGATATATTTTGTTGTTGTGGATATTGTTTTCAAGGCCTGGGCGTTGTCCCTATGAGTTTTTATGCTCAGGGAATGCACTCTACAACTTGAGGCACAGAGCTTATTCCTGTTTTTAGTGATTAATTGGAGATAAGAATCTAACAAGTACTTTTCTGTCTGGGTTAGTTTCGAACACAATTCTAAGATACCAGCACCCAGAATAGCTTGAATTATAAGTATGAGTTACTGACACTTGGTTTGATGAATTTTAAAAAATTGTAATTATGTTCTAAGATGTTTGTTTTACTACAATGTATATCATTCTACACATAAATTTAGATAGATATATGTATATATTTCTCATGACAAATAATCCCTAAAAATGCATCTTTCTATAGATCATATATATATATATATATATCAAATACATATATATATATAAAGAGAGAGAGAGAGAGGACAGAATTTTATGCTACTATTTTTGACCTTTTTCATTTCAAAGATATATAGTCTATTTATCTAAAAGTTTCCTAGAATAAAATAATGAATATTTAAATAGAAAGTAGAATTTATTACTTTCAAGGAAATTTTAGATATGCATATGATATTGTAGTTATATTTACAGTATATCACTTGAAAAAATTCTGTTCAAACTCTTAAATATTTCTGTGTAGTGACAGGGAGAGAGGAAGTTAATTCAAATTGGTGAGGAATTTGCAATGCTTCAAACATCCATTCCATAATTTGTTTTTTTTTAATAAGTTTTTTTTTCTTTGTGAACATACTGTACAGAGGGGTTACAATTACATGTGCAGGATAATGCATACATTTCTTACCAATCATTGTAGCCTCCTCCTTTCTTTACCCTTCACATCCCTTCCCAGCCTCCCCCCTCCCCCCCCAATCCCAATCCTTCTCCTTACCCCCCTTACTCCCCCCCCCCCCCGTGCACCAACATTGTAAAGCTCGTTTTGGACATGACAACTTGTACTTTGAAGTAAGCCATGCACAAAGAAACATAGGCCCCATGGTTTCCTTATTTGCAATATCTAGTATGTGTATGAGTCAAGCGGAAAAGGTCAGATAATATGATGGCAGGAAAATGAACCCTTACATATGTATTTTAAGGTTTTTTTCTTTCATGCATAATTTGTTATAAGCACGTAGTCAAGCTATCTGATATAGTTTAGATATTTTTCTTTATTCAAAATTTTAATATGGATGCATGCACCGTGGTAACATTAAAATTATTAATAAAAAGACAAATAATAACAAAATCATAGATACAAAACAGACTTTCAATAATTAGCACATATGATGCTAATAATAATTTTGATGAAGATGATGATGACCAGAGTGTATCATGATAATGACAATATTGTGATTGAAAGGAAAAAAACTTCAAACATCTTTGAAGCTACATTCCCACATTGAATTCATAGTAATAAATGGCGTTGGATTACATACAATAAGAATAACAAGAGGAGAGATTCAATATCAAGAAATACAATCACATAAACAGGTAGAGACAGTAAAAACCCTAATGTTATTCCTGCAGTCTCTCTAATGTATATTCACTTTTCTTGGTGGTATTTTTTATTGGTGTTTTTTGGGGTTTTTTTCAGTCGCTTGAGCTCAGGGCCTAAGTGCTCTCCCTAAGCCCTTCAGCTGAAAGGGAGCTCTCGACCACTTGAGCTACAGCGCCACTTCCGATTTTCTGGTGGCTTATTGTAGATAGGATTGTCACAGTCTTTCCTGCCCAGCCTGGCTTTGAACCTCGATCCTCAGATCTCAGCCTCCTAAGTAGCTAGGATTACAGGTGTGTGAAGAGCTAACTCCATTTTAAGATTAATCCCCCTGAGCTGTGCTGCCTTCAGAGTAACCCCCAAAGAGAGCTGTGCTGCCAAAGAAAAAAGTGGTTCTCAGAGAAACCACTGGTTCCCACCAACCCTGTCCACCCTTAAGGAAGAGAAGAGTTGCGCAGGTGTTCCAGCAGAAAAAAAAAAAAAAAAAGAGAGACGTGTGATCAGGGAGGACTTAAAACCCCTGAACTTGTGAACTTGCTTGTGTGGAAAACCCCTGAACTTGTGAACTTGCTTGTGTAGAAACCCCTTAAACTTGTTTGTTTGAAACTATAAAATCTGTGCTAATTTTGAGCTCGGGGCCTCTTAACATCACCGGTTACTGAGTGCACGGAAGACCAAGCTCAAGCTTGCAATAGATGACTGTTTGCTGTTTGGATTGATCATGGACCCTGGTGGTCTGAGAGGGGGCATCTGAAAACTGTACACTTCAGTGTGAGCCAGCAGCGCCTGGCTTGTTGGTATTGTTTTTTAATAAATAAAATCATTTATTTCCACATTTTGATGGACTAAGATATAGTTTTCAACTTATGGTGATTAGTTCAAATAACATTCTCATATAGATACTATTCAATAACCAATGTTTTCCAATGATATATGAAGACTATGTTCTTCAAAACATCTGTGAACACATGACACAATTTACATAATACCACTTACATACGTGTAGTTGTCTTAAAGGGACACAGGCTTTAGGGCCAGGATGTAATATTTATTTTTATCTCTGCATGAAAAAATTTGTGACTTTTTACCAACAAACTGAAATTAATTCTTTCCTTATTTGCAAGCTAAGTTGAAAAACGTGAGGACTCTTCACTTTTCCTTTTTCCTGATCTACAATTCAACAAATATATTCTTCAATATTTCTGGTAAGTTACATGCATTTACAGATGAGAAATGTAAGGCCAACAGTCAATAGAGTGAGTAAATAACGATACTATAATTTGTGTCTGAGCACTTCACTCCGTGTGCTGACAAGGAGAATAATTTGGTGATGGAGAGGACCATTATGAAAAGACTATGGGGAAAAAGCATACATTGTAAATGGTTGTTTGAGGACTAGGTGACCAGTGATGAGTATTTGAAACAGGCTGGTGTCAGGGGCAAAAAAGGGGTAAATAGAAATCATATTAGTGACAGAAACTGAGAAAATCTTGATCATTCATCTTATCTAATGGGCAGGAGTAGAAGGGTAAGAAGAAATCTGAAATACTTCCACCTCTCTGGCTGGAAACTGTGTTAGTGATATTCCTATGATAAGGATTACTGGTGGAAAAGATGTATTTAGAAGTAAAAATTTTCTGATAGTTCTAAAATTTATGTTAAACACATACAAAGATAGGTCTGTTTAGACATCATCAAAATATCCACGACCATTAATGTGAAAAAGAATAATAAAATTGGAGGCATTATTAAAGGGAAGAGGAAAAGGAAAGTTCTGACACAAGTGTGAGCAATGTGAACAAAAGTGTGGACAAGATTGGAAGAAAGAGATAAATAAGGAAACAAAAATGTAATAAACACAGATTTACAGAAGTAAAGAAAGGAAAGAATTTTCAGGAAAATATTGTAGGAAATATATTATCTAGATTTGAAAACTAAAAGGACATAGACAAGTCCAATAAGAACAGTGTTTTGGAGAAAGTCATACTGATAAAATTTTGAGAGATCAATATGAAGTCATAAAATTCTGGATCCATAAATTCAACAGATCCTGTTGATTTTAATTGTTGGGACCAAATGCTTTTATCCCAACCTTAGAAGAA
The DNA here is from genome assembly GCF_024711535.1 of Dipodomys merriami. Lineage (NCBI taxonomy): Eukaryota > Metazoa > Chordata > Mammalia > Rodentia > Heteromyidae > Dipodomys > Dipodomys merriami. The sequence continues at coordinate 1,037,986 of NW_027202993.1, read as the reverse complement.
CTATACAGATATAACTATCATGAACTTTACTTAGAGGTATTCTGTGAATATTTTTGAAGATTTGTTTAGCCAGGAGATTATAGATCGAACTACAGCACAGACAAGCCTAATTTATCCTACAGTTCCAATGAGTGACCGATGTATCTATATCAGTTTTGGATTTTATTGAAATACCTTTAGCTATATTTGGGTACCTTAACGCCTACTCATTATAAATGTAGGACAAGTAACACCAAGTATTAGCTTGAACATACAGCTTTATGGATGGACTGAAGACTCCTCGAATTGATTCTTCTTTAGAATAGGAAATGCCTTATAAATGCATAGATTATTTCTTTGTTGCTTTGTATGTCCCTCCCCAACAGTATAACTCGTGCTTTCACTATATTTCATGTCGGTATAATTTGTGGAGGGGAAGAGGAAAAACAAATCGTTTAAATAGGGATACAGGTGGTCCCATTGCAACACTGAGAAGTACAAGTCGTTATGTCGAGAATGAACTTTACATCTTTGGTGGGGGGCGGGGAGCATTGGGTGGAGGGATGGGGGAGGATGGGAAGGGATGGGAAGGGGAAACAAAGGAGGATGCTACAATGCTTTATAAGAAATGTATTCATTACCTTGCCCATGTAATTGTAACCCCTCTGCACAGTATTTTCACAATAAAAAAAAAAAAAAAGAAAATGCCTCAATAGTCATTGACACATCCTAACTGCCATATACTCTTTTTAAGTCTAGTTCTTGTTAGGGATATCTCCATGCTGAAATAACCCTGTCAATCAACCTGCCACAAATTCTTATATGTGGGAAGGGCTCTTATATACTTCAAGCTTTTATTGAATGGACGAGTTCAGACATTACCCTGACCACTAGTGGTAAATGCCTAAAAAGATAATATATTGTGCTTTAATGCCTTTCTTTCATTTTCTCATACATATTGTCAAGTAGTGAAGAATTCTGATGTAACAATAATACAATGGTGACTTGTATTACCACAACATCTAGGATCTAGTGTTAATTCAGATACTTACAAATTGCTCCAAATTTTGTGGATATTTATGTTTCTCCTGGGAAAACTAACGAGCTCCAAGGAAATGGCCCTAAGGAGCCTTTCAATTCTAATATCATTGTTTGTCTCAAAATGCTTTAAATTCTACACTCTCTCATGTGGGCATAGGGTAATATCGTGGAACTTTTCTCCTCAGAGAGTGAGTACTACCCTATTGCTTAACATGGACAATGTACCTTCATACATAGACTGGGTGTGCGCAAAGAAGAAGTGGTCGTTGAACAATTTTCTTAGCAGTTTTTCCAGATAAAATTGAAGTAGAGCAACTATGAACTCAAAAGGAAAGTGCAAAGAAGACAAAGGCACAAAGTAGAATGTGCCAAGAAATGCTGCAATATAATTTCAAATTATGCGCTCAGGTGTGAGGGTGTCTTCAAAGTACAGCTTCAGACAATGTACTTGGATATCTTGGGAGAAAAACTGCTTTAAACTATTCTGGGATAATTGTCTAAGTAGAAGCCCCTAACTCTGACTCCAATAAACCACAACATCATGAACTAAGGGACTATTTTTCAAGAGCAAAGTGAGAAAAAGAGGGCTCATTTCAGTTAGTGTTCAGGTTGAAGCAATAGCAATCACATAACTTTTCTTATAAATCTTCATTTATTTTGGAGCATTAAAGTAGGTAAAAGCCAAGTAAATAGTTTGCATGTACCTAAATTAAGTGGGATGTATTCTATTGGTCTCTCTTTAACTTAAAAGTTATAGAATATGTCTTTTTATAGTCTATCGGGAAAATGATTTGCTGTCAGTTATTATTTTCTCTTCCTCTTCTTTTGCCCTACCACTTACATAATTATTATTTAAAGAGACATACTTGACCTTTCATTTCTAAATTCTTCAAAATTATATGAACTACTTCATACTTCTGGCAGCCTCCTATATCTTTCTCAAGGGAAATATTTATGTCACTACCATTTTTATCCTCTATGATATTGGATATCTTCCTGCCTAATTCAGGGTGAGATATACATTAGATTCATCCAGATATCTCAACACTCGTACCACCGTAACATCCTATCTTACTTAGAAATCATGCTTTTAGAATGTCTGGGGAAGTGGCATCTCTCATTTTTGAATGACACTAAGTGATAATTACAAGCAGTCATGTTTTAAACCAATATGCCACTCAGTAGATGAACGAATTGACAAAATGCGGTTTATATATGCACAGTGAAATTTTATGCTTCCAATTCACATGGAACTGAAAAGTCTTAGAAAAATCAAACTAAGTAAAATAAACAAGACACAAGAAAGGGATTCCATGGTTTCCTCATTGGTAATAAGTAGGAAATGTGTAGGATATTACTAGCAGTTGAGCAGAATTGCTCAATAACTATGTATGTATGACCATATAAGATGATGATGAGCAAAATGAACTTCTGTATATGGAAACAGAGTTTTACTTTGTGGTTGTTGTTTTTAATGTATTATGTGATTTCTTTTTTCTTTTGTGTTTTCCCTTTGGTTTATCCCCTGTTATATTTGATTTCAGTATCTTGTGTATTTTATATACAGTTATCTTAATTTGGTAAGGGAAGAGGTACAACGAAATGGCGAGACAAAGAACAAAGGGCAAACCAAAGCAATAGCAATACTCACAAGACAACATGTTGGTAAATTACATTACAACTTGTGAGGGGTATTGGAGTGAAGGAAAACTGTGAGAAAAATGAGGGAGCGGGTACAAAGTTCAACGTTATGTATTTATTACCTTACAATAACTGCAACACCTTCTACATATCACCTTGACAATAAAATTAAATTAAAAATGAGCTGCATAAAATATAATTTCACTGTATTGGTATAATAAATATTATACTATGTGTATAAACTTTTTAAAAAATGAACACTTTGGCTGCTAATTTGAATTAATTACCCCTTTCTTTATCAGAGGATAATCAACTTGAATATTATCAAATTATACAATATTTTCAGAATATATTTGCGATTATTTTGAAAAAAATATTTTAGTATTGTCTTATACTAAAACAAAAATAGTTCAATTCTGTTGAAACTCCTAACTTTTAAACGGAATAATTGTTAAGAGGACAGAGTATATGTGTTCTTCAACATTCCTATGACTACTAACTACTCATTTTCAAATTCTGAACATGCCATACTAGAGACATTCAAAACAGTACCTGTTTGCATTTTATTTAATTCTGAAATAGGTGCAGTTTTCAATGGGGCATTACATATTTAAATTCAACAGAAAAATAGCCACAGTCTGGTACAAGGTAAAATTATGAAGTATTTATAATAATTCCTCAAGAGTAAATATTTGTTCATCAATGTTAGCTATTATTTCTATGACCATCAATTCCAAGTTTTTATGCCATAAAGTCATCCTAGCCCAACAATTTCCAACGTGAATGGTGCACCTTAAAATTTCTTAAATTCTCATCATGACAAGTGTATAACTTTTGTAATAAAAATACTACACTTCTGCTAATGTGATGCCCTTCGTATTGTGGAAAGAACACTACAGTAAACTGCTGCATCATTTTCCACCCAGTGTTATTCTTGAGATCAGAACACTTGCAAATAATATTTATAGTTATATATTTTATCTATAATAGATATTCAGGAGATCTGAATGTCTGCATATTAAGATCTGAAGATTATGGTTCAAAGCCCACCTAGGCAGAAAGGTTCCTTAAATTCTTATCTCCAATAAACTGCTCAGGAAAAGCCTGACGCAAGTGGCACTGAGGTTCAAATAGTAAAGTAACATCCTTGAGCAAAAACAGGCTCAGGGACAGTGGCCAGGCCTACAAGTTAAGCCCTGGGACAAACCAAACAAGAAAAACAAAATGAAAACAAACCCTAAGCCTAGCATTTTTCTCATTGTATGAAGAGGTATATAATTAAGGAAATTTCTTCCTGTGTTATGTATAGGTAGAAGAAAAACGATGTCACACAATTACTCTCTTCATACCACGCTACACCAGAATCTCAAAAAATTGCTCTTCATCTAAATTTATAAATTAATAGCATCAATTTGTTGGCAACTTTGTCTAGATTAGTCACATTATCATGAACTGTTGGAATTAACTATTAACTACGTTCTAATTTTACCTCACTTGAAAGAATATTTTAGGCAAATAGAATGCCAGATTCAATTGTGAATTTGTAAATTAAATTTTCTGCTTAAAACGAATTTTGTAGTAACCTATAGAATATTAAAATAAAGAAAAATATTTATTTTAAATCTAAATTCTAATTTAGCCAGGTCTACAAACTCCTACATAAAATGAACTTTCTTATTTTTCTAGGCTTAAGCTTTTGTAATCCTTCATCATTTCCTTGGACTCTAACAGAATGATGCATACTTTTTCAAATTTTTGATTGGGAATCATGAGCTCTTGTGCATCTAGTAATCTTCTGTTTTGAAGAGAACATTTAGAACACAACTGAGGATTATATATGAGTTGCATTTCAGTAGGAAACTTGACTTCTCAAAACATAATGACAAAATTAGCCCAAACTTCCAACTGTGTATTCCTTTCTTGTTTATTTTTTATTCCTTTCTTGGTTTGTTTTATTGAGACAATATTATACTACCTAGTCCAGTGAATGAATCACTATGTAACTGCACTTTCTAATCACATGTCTTATTGTGAGTGCTAGAATTCCTGGTTTGTATCACATTGTCCTACAATAGTTTGTTGGTTTATTTAATCTAGATACAGACAAGCAATTCTGAACTTCTCCATTAATATTTTCCACTAGACTGATAGCTCAGATTGTTCATGTACTATTTTCAAAGATGTTCTAACATTTGACACAGGATATGAACATTTTCAGATGCACTGAAGGGGTCTCTGATTTATTCATCCCTGGATCTGATCCCTTTATTAATGATGCCTTGAATTTATTACTATATCTGTTCCCACCTATGTAATATTCTCAATCTTTTTGGGGGAAATTTCACTTGAGTACTTTCTAATATTAAAAATTATCACTTAATTGTAGTCTTATAGGACATATTTTCTATTATTTTCTAACTTTTCTACACAGGCTGAGAATTTTTTCATATGTGTGTTTGAATGCATAATTGCCTCTGTGTGTATGTGTGTGTTTGTATGTATATATGTATGCAAAAACCTCAAGCTCTTATTCAGCAATCTTGCTCATAACTAATATTCCACCACTTGAGCCATTCTTCCAATGCATCTTTTTGCTGGTTAATTATAGATTGTGTCTCAAGATTTTTCTGCCTGGGCTGGATGCAAACTGAACTTCCCAGACTCTTTTACATTCTTAGGTTTTATTTTGCCAGGAGTATCAACTTTTGAACTACAAACGTTTTTGTAGCTTTGGCCCAGATTTTTAACTCGAGTTCATATAAAGATAGATGAACATACACATTACATATGCTGAGTGTACACTCTTTGAAATGTGATCGTAAGCAGGGTGCCAGTGGCTCACACCTGTAATCCTAGCTAATCAGGAGGCTGAGATATGAGGATTGCAGTTCAAATCCAGCATGAGTAGGACAGTTTCTGAGGCACTTATCTCTAATTACCCACCAGAAATCTGGAAGTGGTGCTGTGGCTCAAGAGGTAGAGCACAAGCTTGGAGCTGAAGAGTAGAGGGACAGTGCCGAGGCCCAGAATTCAGGCCCCACTACCATCAAAAAAAGAAAAAGAAAAAGAAAAAGAAATGTGATCTTGGCCACCTGTTCATTGCTAGTATAATTTCTGTTCTCTCAACATGGCCTTTTTTTTTCATCAGTTAAGACCATGGTCTTATATCTGACTGGCGTGGAACTAGAATTATTCTTCCATTCTACTGTTTACAAATTTGCATGATTAGCTACCATTATTTAGAGCTAGTAGAAGAAAGAGAGTGGCCTCATTCTTCATGTTCTACTTAGGAGTAATGCTTTTTCTATATTACTCCCATAGGTCTACATACTGGCCTTGGCTTTATTGTTTCAAAGTTGTCTTATTTGCAGGGTCTTCTATAGTGTATTGAACCATTATACTTAAACAGAGAACTTCTCTTTCTCTTATTCCTGTTGTTTCTCCTTCTGTTAACTTATGTACACTTGGTTAATAATGCACAACACAAACACTGACAAAAAATGTTTCTGAGAACCTTCTTCCCACTTAAAATTGGTCTTAATTTACAGAGCACTTAGAAAATTTGAACTTAATGTACTCCAGGATAATGTTTTTTTATGTTATTGTGAAAATGGTGGACAGAGGTGTTAGAGTCACATAAGTAAGTTAATGAGTGAATTATCTAACGAACATTGTTACCTCCTCTTTTGTTTTTCCCCTGCAATCCCTTTTCTCCCCACTGCCCCAACTCTCCCCTCCCATCCCCAACTTGTAAGTTCATTTTCAACATAGAGTCTTCTTCATCTCATTGTAACAATGGGTCATATTCTATACTTCTTTCAGCATTTTATTTCCCTTCCCCTCCCCACATTAGAAAAATGTATATGCAAGTTGCAGCTCACCGACCTCAAATACAGTGGAAACGGGTTATACCATGGAGGAAGAAAATAGAAGAGAAACAAAAAAATCACATAATACATGATAGATACATTAGAAACAATACTAAGAAAGCAAAAACAAGTTGTGTCCGTATTTGGGGATTCATTTCAGTTCACATTGTCTTATACGGCCATATGTACGTGGATAATGTTTTATAAGCCATGTAAATTTCATATTTTCTCATTACTAAGTTGTCTCTGAAACACGTGTTACCTTGTGTCCAAAGATGTCTTTGTGTTATTTCAATGAAGCCAGAAATCATTCATTTTGCCTGGAGCAATACCGTAGATTGTGTCTGGAAGTAAGTGGAAGGAACCTTTACAGGAAGTAGAAACAATCCAGGAGAGAAACTGAACATAGAAAAATGACAAAGTTCAAGTTAATTTGTGCTCTCGTTTTTACTGTACAAGAAAATAAACCAAGGCTTGAAGGAAACTCTGTCCCTAACTTTTTCGAGTGTGGACTTTAGTCATAAATCTTTTCTGTAAACTTCTAGTTGAGAGTATTACAAAAGGAAACAATATGCCATTTGAAGGCAAGCATAGAAAAAAAAGGAAATAACATTGTTTTACAATGTACTACTACAAAGAAATAAAGACATGGATGATTTAAAATGTCTTATGCATGGATATTTAACTCCTGAGATGATTGTCTTGATGCAGAAGTCACATATCCATTCCTTTATTCTGGTGCTGAGTTCGCCATATCAATAAGGATTCCAACAAGCTTTAAGGATGGGCCCAAAGAAATATGTGGGGTTTTTTTTGTTTGCTTGTTTGTTTGTTTAGTTTGTTCTGCTTCTGGGGCTTGAACTCAGAGGCTGGAGCCTGTCCCTGAACAGTTGTCTTTCTTGCCCACCTGCCCCCAAAGTAGTACTCTACTGCTTGAGCCAAAACTCCACTTCTGGCTTTTTTGGTGTTTAATTACAGATAAGAGTTTGAAAGACTCTCCTTCCTGAGTTGTCTTTGAACTAAGACAGTAAGAAAGTCAAGTCACATCAACTGTATGGACTTCTCTTTTGAACCAAGAAATATCAGATGAAGTTTATTATAAAGGTAATATTTGACAATTTTTAAAAAAGAGAATATGTGCAGCAAAGAAGCCATAACTTAAATAACTCAGCAAACGTAGGTGCACTGAGTCATATTGGAAAAATTTTTCTGCTTGGGAAGATTACTATTGACTTTGTTGTTCCTTTTGGTGAAACTTAAAGTATATTTCACATTTTTGTTGGTCGTGGGGATTGAACTCTGATCCTGAGCACTCTCCCTCAGCTCTTCAGATTAAGTTGGATGCTCTGCCACTTTAGTTACAGCACCACTTCCGGGTTTCTGGTAGCTAATTGAAGATCAGTGTTTCATGTACTTTCCTGACCAGGCTAGCTTTGCACCACAGTCCTCTCGCCTCAACCTCCTGAGTAGCTAGGTTGACAGGCGTTAGCCACCAGCACCCAACTCATATTTGCGTTTATGTGCACTTAATGACACCGTAGACAAATAATGGAAATTTGAATCAAACGATGACATTGCAGCATTTCAGAAAATTTGAGGTAGCAATAAATAGGTCATCCTTTTCCATGTTGTTACATTAATGGCTCATGAGCTATTGGACTCTTATTTTAGCATCCTCTGAGGTCTGCATCGGTGGACTTAATATAAATAATTGTTAGTAGAGAAATAGTGAAAGACTGAGATTTTTAGAAAGCAAAGCAGACCAGATATGAAAGAACAACACAGAATGAGATGAAACTTATCTTACAGAGATTAAGAACTAGCCTAAGTGATTTAGAATGCTAAAGGCAATGAGGAATAAGCCTCTTTGATAACTAGTTCTTTAGTAACCAAATATGGTTCCCTAGAACATTTTCTGGTATAATTTATTTATTATTATCATTTATTTCTTCCATCTGGATTTATTCCTTCACTTCTATCACAACTATTAATTAGCTGGTGCCTTTTTGGTGCCAAAACTGACCAAAAATATTTCCAAATCTCACTTAGATTAATCCTCACCTGATATCTAAGCACATTCTTGACATTAATTTCTGTGACCTACCTAATAAAACGTTTTGTTTATTTTTCTCAACACTGTCTTCTAATATAGGAAAAGTACATGAATTAAGAACTATTGTTAGGTCATAGTTGGAAGGAGCAATTTTATATTCCTCACATAGGTTCTTTATTTGACATTTATTAGCTAAATGAATTTTTTGCCAGTCCTGGGGCTTGAACTCAGGGCCAGGGAACTCTTCCTGAGATTTATCTTTTTTCTTTTTTTTGGTTGAGGCTAGCACTCTACCACTTGAGGCATAGCACCACTTCTTTTTCTGTTTATGTGGTACTGAGCAATTGAACCCAGGGTTTCATGCATGATAAGCAATCACTGTACCATCAAGCCACATTACCAGAGCCCTAAATGACTTTCTTAAGATGAAATTAATTTTTCATTACATTACTATGTATTATAATTTAGCTAAGTGGTAGAAAAGGAAGTGGAAAGCAATACTAAGACCAGTTAGGCTGACATTCCTATCACATCACTAGAGAAGTACAGTATTAAGACCTTCAGGACTCATGGGGCTATTGCATGTGACATTATTATTTTACATTGTTACATAATATTTTACATTATTATGTAAAAAACCATTAATATTCATCTCTGACATCCATAACTTTCTGCTTACACTTTCAAGTTCAAGAGCCAAAAATCTAAGTCTTTTTATTGATTGGGTGTGTTTCCTAGGAAGGAAGAAAGAGGATGTGGAAGGTAATGTTGGAATAATACGTATATTGGCTCCCAGTCCACATTTTTTGCATGTTTAAAAAGTGCTACTGATGAACTCCCACATCTACTTGACTATGCTGTCTGCACAAGATGCAGATAAATGAAGACATTTATTCTGGTGGATAGTCATATATATTAACAAAATCCAGTTCTGGAAAAAAAAAGTTACTACTATAAAGTATTGTCTATAAAATGGTTTCATGTCCTAGCAGAACAAAATGCAGTATTGAAATGATTACTCCAGCTTTCTTTGAGATTTTATGCTGTCTCAACATCAAGATGCTCTCGAATTCCAGTAAAATACAAGAATAAGACATGATTTCAAGATCTCAGTAGTTTTAGAAACAAAGGTACATAACAGCTTCCTTCCTGCAGAGACAGGTGATGGCATGTATGACTGATTGTATTGTAGTTATCTTCTTTTTCCTCTTCGTCTCATGTTGCATATCTTGGCATATTAGTCTGTCCTGCATCAGCTTCCTGTAGGTGAGATTTACCTCTACTCTGCAATGTCAAGATGGGTCATTTGACTTACTTCAGCTTACAAAAATTAACCAGAAGCGGTGAAACGTTATTTCTAGGGGAAGATTTCTATTTCCTTGTCTGTGTCTAAGAGCTAACTTCTTTTCCCTTAGCTATAAAAATACCATATTTTCGGAGGGAATCTTCTTTCAACTTATATACTGGAAGAATATAGCATGTGAAATTAAGGCAAAACTCAAACACAGCAGGAATTAAGCTAATATTAGAATATGATATTAAGTTATTAGTTTCTTACTATTCTTGTATACCTTTATGATAGTTGACTACAGTACATCAGAATTTAAGAAATACTGAACAAGTAATAAACAAATAGATAACATTTCTTGTTTAATGCTATTACATTTTTAATAAATTAGCATTCTCCATGTGATCACTTATGGGGTTAACTTTTTCTATAAATGTGTTTAATCACTCTAGAGCATTATGTCTAATATCCACAACCATTATCCATATCTTTTGATTGAGATGAGGAAGAACAAAATATCTAGATTTCTCACGTCTCTTTTACTCTTCTCTTTTGTCTAGTGAGAATTCTCATCCTTTCTCCAAATTTTCCTATTAATAAAGGAAGAATGAGACATTGTGGATATCAAGCAAAAGGCTTCAAAGCCAGAATTTTATTCTTTCAGAAATAGAGGAAGTAAATCAGAGTGACTCAAAGAAGAAGAAAAACATGATTTTTTTTTCCCTTTCTGGCTTCAACAATAGAGTCTGAACACAACTCTAAATGTTTAATACCATTGACTTTTGCTAATTTTTTTAAAATTATAGTGTTTTAAAATAAATAACAATTTTAAAAATTAACAAATTTAAAACATGTAGTATTTGTTGTTTGCTTTTGGGAGGCATGAAATGACTGTATTAACATCGTGTGAGTAGATAGGCTAAATTTTATCTGAATCTAAACAAAATGAAAAAATATATGATGTTAAGATAAATAGCTTTTAGGTACATTTTCAACATTACATACACACAGGAACATCTTTTTTCTTCTTTTCCTCTACACACTTCAATAAGCAATTCATGTAATTCAAATAGCTGTGTTTCTTTCAGAAATAGATTAGACACAAAAAAAGTTAGAAGAAGAGAACGAGGATTGGTGGTGCATTCTTTAAAAATAGCAGTCAAATAACTATTAACCATAATTCCAAAATAATAACAATCAAATTCTCTTGAAAAGAGAAGATTGTAAGCAGAATATACAAAAAAAGTGATACTGTCAAAACTGCTTCCGGAGTTATTCTCTGATATTTAAGATTTCTAGTACATGGCAATGTTTTAATCAGGATTAAATGCTTTCAGGAACTAAATTTTTTCTAGTTATATTTCTTTGAAGAAATATGTTGTTCAAAATTAATGATAGGATAACAGGTTATAGTCGAAAGAATGCTTACACACTCATTGTGGTAGGCAGTAAAATACCTTCCCAAAATATCTATAGTCCTGAAATATCTAATCCATCAAATGTAGATTTACATTTTATAAAGTTTGTAAAATAATCACTTTTCATTACCTAAGGAAGACAAATTTGAATAAATATCAGATGGGGAAAGAATACTCAAAAATTCCAGCTGTAGTTAGAGAGGGACATCTTTAGTTAAGAACCATCAGTAAGATGTACAGATGCTACATTAGAAGATAAAGGAAAAGACAACAATCCAGATTCTGAAGTTTCTGGAAAGCAGAACAGGAAGTAAATGCCTTTTCCACTAGAATCATCTGAAAAATATTTTAGCTCTCTAGGTGGCTCAATTTTAATCTAGTGAGACTTCTTTTAGATTTCTGTCCTTTAGAACTGTAAAATGAAAATACGAATTATTCAAGCCAATTAACTTGTAGAAATATTTTACAGCAGATTTGGTTTAGTAAGCAAAATCAACTACAGACTTTTCCTGATGCAACTACAAGTATACCCCATGTCCTAGTTTCCGAGAATAAGAAAAACTTGCCACCAGATTTGTACACATGTATGATCTATATACTACTAAGGGTCTTGCATTAATGACGCCTTGAAATTCTAAATAATATTTAAATAAGAAGTTCCCTATCTGCATTTTCACATTTGGGGATCATTAAGTACTAAAGTTATGTAGAAGGCTAGGGTAAGAATATAGAAATGAAATCTGTCTTCTAATATTATAGAGATGATTAATGTCAATTTGATTTACAGTTTGTAAAGTAATAAAAATAAGGTAAAACAGAAACAGTAAGTCAATTTTCTATCTTTCCTAACTTTCCAACAGAAATTAGAGAATCCAGGAAAGATACAACAATCCCAGGATGCTATAGGATGTTGTAGGATCTCTTGATGGTGAAAAAGAAGTTAACAAAAATGGGTCCCCTGGAACAATGTGAAACGAAATCTAAACCTACAGATTGTGATACAGCTAGAAAATAGTTTCCACTATGCTAAGTCTTTGATATTTTAGGTTTATTTACACAGCAACTTTCCTCTCTTAAGATATGACCCTTTATGAATACTCAAGTGTTTGCAGCTTATAACACAGCAACAAATAATGCTTCTAATTTAAAAAAAAGCATGATACTAAGAGTAACCAAGGCTACTTGCATTGCTATAGCTGATAAAGAAGAATAGTCTTGGGGAATAGTCAAACAATCTTGAAATATTTCTTACCTTTCCTCTTCTTCGACACGAGAAGTCCTATTCTAGATATGTAAAATATTAATAAAGGATTTTTATATTTCTTATTTTTCACCCTAACCATTATTTTATAGACAAATGTTTACTGCTTTGGCTTAGGTGTTTTCTTGCCTTTGGGTTTTGTTCTCTATTATTTTGGTAACTACATAGAAAAACAAGATAAATCCATTTTGCTTATTTTGGATTGTTCAAAGTCAAGTTGTCTTCAGTTTTCTGTTCCTTTCTTCACTGCTAATTAAAGTGTAATTATTGCTCTTTAAATGATAACAAAAATGTGATACTTTAACATATATTCTCACTGAAACTGGTGGTTACAGGCGTGTCTGCAATTGTTTTATAATAGTTTTCAAATATTTCCTTGGCCATTTTCATTATTGCCTTTTTTTCTGTCTTCTAATCAGGAACACAAGTTTACACAAAATATCTTACTAAGGAATAGGATTTTAGGCAGAAAAAAATAGATGTATAATTAAAGGTTTTCATCTCTTAAGAGACTGAAAAGCTCAGAAGATATTTTGTTATAACGGGTACAGTTAAGATGACTTGAATATTTTGTTTCTTAAACTGAGTGAAATGCATGTACAATGTTACACTTGTTCCAAAAAATGATTATGGTTTATTCTTTTCTGCTTCAATGAGATGAAACCTCTGACAAGGTTGGAGGGCATATTTATTTTAAGGTAGAAGGATTAATGATAGAAAGCGAAGGGAAATTCCTAAATCAGCACTGCTTATCATGTATCAGTTAATTATACTTATCAGTTAATTATACATATAAGTATATAAACACACAAATATGATTTGATTGAAAAATGTGAGATTTACACAATTGATTCAATGACTACTAATGTCAGAAAACAATTCTTTACATTTATATAAACTATTATATCTAGTAAGGATTTAAACATTTTTATAACATATATTTTAACATTTATGCCAAAATATTTGTTTATTTGTAACTGTTTATTTTTAGTTTTTGTCGATCATGAAGCTTGAAATATTGACCTGGACGATGTCCGTCAGGTCTTCAGCTCAAGACTAGTGCTCTACCACTTGGGCCACAGGCAATTTTCTGGTTGGTCATTGGAGATAGGAATCTCACGGACTTTCCTGCCTAGGCTGGATTTGAAATGAAGTATGGAGTGGTAATCCTATTCATTTATATGTTGTTTAATGATCAAGCTAAATCATATCTGTTAATTTCTGTATGTAACATTTCTTTATAGTGAGGATGCTCAAAAGCTTATCTTCTGGTTATTATGAAATATATATTCTTAACTATAATCAATTTGCTTCTTTTTGTATAAAATTAATATATTTACTTTTGTTATGGAAATCTGCTAATTAAAGTTATATAAAACATGAATTGTAAAGTGAAAGAATTCATAGTTCTATTCCTTGTTTAAAGAAAATAATTATGCATTTTTTCAATTATATATTTTTAGAATGTGTAATATTCATTGATTTAACTTAAAATTGATAACAATTACATTATATCAAGTAGATTCAAACTTGTATTTGAAAATTGCACACTTAACACAAATATGCTTCCACTTTCTTCTAACACATAATTAAAATAACAGTATAGGAAATTTTGGTGTTAGCTGTTCATGTGTAGAATCATAGAAACTCAGGAAGCTAAGACCTGAATATTTTAGTTCAATACCAGTCCAAACAGACAAAAATGTGAAAACTTATCTCCAGTTATGTAGCAGGAAGCAGAAGGTGAGGATGTGGCTCAAGGAATAGAGTGTTACCAGCCATGAGCAAAAAGTACAATAGAGACCATTAAACATTGAGTTCAAGCCCTAAAAATGGCATATACACAAAAGACAACAACAAAAAATTAGTATGCACATCAGTAATAAGGACAAAATAGTAGAAATGTTCATAAGAAATATTGTGTAAACATCTGGAAGTCAGAAATCATTTGACAGAATTTTGAGTCATGAGAGGTAAAAGTCACAGTATAATTTGAACAATCTCATTGAAGTCATTTGTGTTAAAACCTGGCTACTGGGTAACATGTGAAAGAGCAGACTGGATTACCTGACATAGCAGACATTGCCTGTAACTATACACCATCCCGCTCTGCAAAAATCTAAAATCGTGCTTGTTAATTTAAAAAGAATCTCATGCTAGAGACTTTTTGGTCCATACAGACTGGAGTCCTGATTTTGAGGCTTCAGAGCAGTGCTTTTATTATAACCACTCCTGTTTTACTCCCCTTCCCTGGTGGAGCTATACCTTACTTAACTGGCACCAAGCCACTCCCTAGAATTGGGCAAGAGCATTTGCTGATGCTCTTCCAACTTCTCTCTGTGGCTCTCGATAGCCAGACTTTTGTACCTAAGATGGGTTACTTTGCTGTCCAGGTGGTCTCAAACTTGAGATAAACATGTAACGGATATGTCAACCTGAGTTAGTTTCAAACTATGGTCTTCAGATCTGAGCCACTATGCTCAGCCTAGTATTTCCAGTAAGTTACTTAATCTTTCTGACACTCGTTCTTCCTGTGTGGAAAGTGAAAAGAATTATGTTGTGGACCTTAGAATGCAGTGTGAGTTAAGACTGGGTGCAAGAAGTGTTAAGTGTTCAGGATGTGTGGATAGAGTCTGACACTTTTATAAAACTACTGGTACTTATATTGAAATGAATTCCAGGAATTCCAACACTAGGGATTTTTTTGTTCTCATTTATCTTTTTATGGGCATTGAAGGAGCCACAGAAATTCAAGGAGAACAGAGAAACAAATGCAGCAGTTCCACTCTGTAGAGATTATATTCACAATGAGCTATACCTCTTGTGGACAGGGACAGAAGGGAAAATCAGAGAGAGAGCAAAGTGACGAGATTGTCAAACAAGAAGTGAACTCATTAGCGACTTATAAAATGGTGATCTATATGTACATTACCTTAACAAAAAACATTTGAAAAATCCAGGTTGATGATTCTTTCCTCCAGTTTTTGTAGAGGCCCTTAAGACTCAGGCCCACCTGGAGTTTTTGAAGGTCAAATATATTATAATTAATGTAGAGCCAGAATCTCTTAAGAAATATTATAAAAAGTATTTCATTCTTAGTACCTTTTTCTCTTTGAATGGTGATTCTATATGTTGTTGTCAGAGCAAAATTTTTACTTTTTTTTTTACTACTTGTCAGGTGTTGAATCCTCTTAAAGCTTTGTGACAAAGGTCTGCTATATCTTGGCACCCTGCCCCTAACTAAAATGGTAATTAACCTTTGAAATTAATGTACTTGAGTATGAGTTTTATTTATTGATTTAACTTGTCGGTGGTGATGAACTCTGGGCCTGGTTGCCATCCCTCAGCTCTTCAGCTCAAGACTAGTGCTCTACCACTGGAGCCACAGTACCACTTCTACCTTTTTCTGCTTAGGTGGTGCTGAGGAATCAAACCCAGGGTCTCGTGCATTCAAGATAAACTGTCTACAACTGATCCACCTTCTGAGCCCCTGTGAGTGGTATGTTTGTGCATGGGTCTATCAAGCAAATCTATTGACCAAATGTATTCATTTGCCACTAGACATATTCAAAATTATGAATTACCTGCTATTTAATGAATAAAACTGTTATCATTGATACTAGGAAGTGTTTGTCTCCCTATACTAAAAACATAGAGGAGGGTATTTTAAACTAAAAATATATAAGAAATTTTAAGATCTTGTTGCTAACAAATGTGTCCAGGTGATATTACATTAAACAGAAAATTCAAAATGGTTTTTCTTCATGAATACAGAGGTCAAAGGACTTATAATACTTATTTCAAGATACAAATGAAAGGGGAAAATCAGTCAGGAAGTAAAATTAATATTGAATGTTAATAGTTAAAGAGGAAAAGGAGATCCTAGATGGCAAACTAAAGACAAAGCAATATGCTATATGCTCAATATTAAATAAGAAGGTTTATTTGAAAAATTGAGCTGGAATGTGCACATCAGGCAAAAGCAAGAAATCAGAGCCTACCACCAACAAAGAAACACCATAATGCATATCTCAGAAAAAGGAAAAAAGTTCCTGTCCTTGATTTCAATGACATATATAACCCCTAAACACACATGTGCGCACGCACGCACACACACACACACACACACACACACAAATACACACACACACACACGAATGTATGCAACAGCTCAACCTACTCACATCCATTCAACAGGAATCAAAGATATTCCTATAATATTTCAAACTTTAAGTTTCTAGTTTTGTAAATAATTGATGACAGATGCATAAGCAAATGTTTTCTGAATAAAACTCTGTTATGTAATTGAGAATTTATGATGGTTATATCCACTTAAAATATCTCTGAATCTCGAAAGAATTAAACAAGAGACAATACGAATTTGGGACTATATATCTACCAGCTATTCTACAAAGGCTTAAAAAAAGTTATGAGATCCAATATTAAATACCAAATTAATACAATTAATACATGTGTAAGTGAAGTGAAAGACAGTGATCAGAGCCCTATGCTACTTCCAATTCTGAGCAGGCTGCACACTGTGACAAATTTGATTCTGCTGTGCCAGGCCCACAGTTCTTTTCCCTAGAGCACTGGCCCTGCTATGTTTGGGGATGGGGTCTGTGTGGAGAGGGAGGAGGCCAAAGGGGAGGCCGAGCTTTGGTGGGGGCTGAGGGCGGTGGGGAGAGGATGGTGGGGAGGCCCTGAAGGAGGCTCTGAAGGGAGGAAGAGGCAGTTGGCCAACAGCTCATGCAGCAGCAGCCCTAAAGGCAGCTGGGTTCTGGAGAGTGCCTGTGAGGTGTCGAATTTGGGGTGGGTTTGCTAGGGCCTGTTTGCTTGGTGAGGAGAGGAAGAAGTCTCGAGTCCCACCCAAACAGATAATGAAAAATTAGACAGCCAGTGGCTGAAGAATTTCAAGAACAAAGGCAGGGATTTATAGGTAACCTCTATGGCCAGTGAGGGAAGTAAGGCTGGGCCTGTGGTTGTCATGCATCTCTCGATGCCCTTGGAAGTGAGGGCCAGCTCTCCTGTGGGCAAGGCCTCCCTCTTGCCTTGACACTGGCACCAGGAATTGTCAGCACAGCCTCAGCCTGCCCAAAGGAGCTGGCCTGTTGTGGGTGCTGGAACCTGTGCAGCTGCTGGAAGGCTATACATAGCAGAGCAGAGGAAGCATGGCTGGTAGGCTCTGCTCCAGCCCAGCCAGGCTTAGGACCACTGGGAAAGTTCCTGCTCTGGATCCGGACCAGGCACTGCTCCCCAGACAAGTAGGGCCTCTGGAGACCTTTGCAGTGGCCACCACGTGTGGGTTGTGAACATCCTTAGAATGGCCAAGGAATCTCAATGGAGAGTTGCATATGCTTCTGTGCCTCTCCCATCTTCTGGATTCCTGCTCTCATCCTGCCTCCTGCCATGTCCAACTACAGGAGTCAACTTCTCCAAGCCACTGAGAGGCCATCCTGGAGATGCTCACAGGGCTTCTAGGCTGCTTCACCATGCATGCAGGGCTCACAGGGTGCCATCCTCCAGGCAAAGCATACCCCCATTTCAGCTTGGCCACCACTGCCTAGGGGAACACAAACTGCATTCTAATACAGAAAGCCAGGGGTACACAAGGCTTCCCTGCAGTCTAAGTCATCCTTTCCTTCCTCCTGCTCAGGTGTGGAGCAGCTGTGGAGCCAACTGCAACATCATGTTTGATTATCTAAAAGGAAGAGGAAAAAAGCATCATTGTCCCAGATACAGCTGCCCCTGGGGTTCTCTGTGTACACTAGTCTTGCGCTTAGATAAGGATCCCCAAAGAGCACCACGGAGCCAGTTCTCATGCTAGCACATGAAAGTCATTTATTGCAAGCTCGAGCCTGGACTAACAACTTTCACCATTGCAGTGGGTCAGAGTTGATAGCCCCGAACCTTCAGTTAACTGGGTAATCTTATAACAATCTTATTGGCTAGCGAGTGCAGGCTAAGCAATAAGCAATAATTTGTGGAGGAGAAGGGGAAAAAAAAAAACAAATCGTTTAAATGGAGATACAAGTGGACCCATTGCAACAATGAGATGTACAAGTTCTTATGGAGAGAAACGAATTTTACAACTTTGGTGGGGGGAGCGGGGAAGAGAATTCAATGGGGAAGGGAGGGGAGGATGGGAAGGCATTGGAGGGGGAAACAAAGGAGGAGGCTACAATGCTTGATAAGAAATGTACTCATTATCTTGCCCATGTAATTGTAACCCCTCTGTACAGTATTTTCACAATAAAAAGAAAAAAATTAAAACAAAAAAGCTGTAGCTTTAGGTACTTTCTTTCATTCGGTGATGGCTATTGCTAGGGGAGTTATGGGCAGAACATCATTGTGATATTTCACAGTTTTTCCAGGAACCTGAGTTCTAACTTTCAGTAAAAGTCTATTTACAATGGGTATTTTCAGTAAAGGTCTTCACAAGGGATACTTTCTGATTATTCGGAGTATAAGACCAGAATGCCTGTACTTTGGCAAAGGCCTCTCACTAGGGGTGTGTGTGTGTGTGTGTGTGTGTGTGTGTGTGTGTGTGTGTGTGTGTGTGTGTGTGTGTGTGTGTGTGTGTGTGTGTGTGTGTGTTGTGTGAGAGAGTCAGACACAGATGAGGTTTGGAATAAAACACTCCTTCCCTTCAGCATTGAGTTTAGGTGTCTATTGTTTGTCCCACCTCCCCAATTTGGAGTTCTAAAGTTGTACTTCTAAATACTTTTATCCTTTGATCTTTGGAGTAAAACACTCCTTCCCTTCACCATTGAGTTTTGGTATCTATTGTTTGTCCCACCTCCCCAATCTGGAGTTCTAAAGTTGTCCTTCTAAATACTTTTATCCTTTGATCTTCTTGATATTCAGATTCCTAAGGTCTGCTTGTGAACTTCAACATTTGCTTCAGGAAGGTGATGCCTTTCTTCTAACTTTTATGTAGCCTTTTGCTGTTTTTAAATCCAGTTTTTGCTGTGTTAGTGGTTTTACTTAGCCCAGACTGTGGTGGTCAATGCTGTGACTGTTAATTCAGAGATTAGTTTAGGCCAATATGACATACTATACTTTCAGAATATCAGTGAAAGAAGTTCAGCATCTTTATTGAAACAATTTCCTGGTTGTAAATACAAACAAAAACATCCAGTGATATAAATGTACAATCTGTTGTTTTTAGTTAATTGTGCACTACTGTAATGAAAAAAAATCTTTTTTCTAACTAAAGTGAGTATTTGTATGGAAAAAAATGAAATATTATAAATCTTAAAAATTGATGAAATATCAAAAGAAAAAGAAAGACACTGATCAGGAATGAAGTACAAATGTAAGTGTTTAATAAATAAATGAAATGTTTGAGATTCATATCCACATAGCAAATACGAAGTAAAATAATGAGGAAAGTCACTGAGATCCTATCTTACACACCAGAATAGCTATTACCACTCAAATAAATAAACTGCTGGATAAGTTGAAATAAATCAGGAACTATATTTGGTTTTGTGGCATTGTAAACTAGTGCAACCCATAGGGATATCTTAATGGAAGTTTACACAATACCAAAAAGTCAGATATATTGATGACCATTACCGCAACTGGATACATATTGAAGGAATATAAATCAACATGATCATCCATGTTCATGGCAGCAATATTCTATAGCAACTAAGCTGTGTAATCAACCTAGATGCACCAGAAAGAGGGAATGAAGAAAATGTGCCATTCATAGCTATAAACATGTTCTGGTATATGAGAGGTGAATGTTTCTACTGTAACATTGCTAAATATTTTAAATGTATAACTAATCCTAATTTCACTGGATTTTGTGGCATTGTGTGTTTCCTTTAATGAGGAATGTCCATATTGATTTTCAGACCACTTAAAATAGGTTGAAGATACCCTATAATATGTGGATATTAGATCAAAATTTTGCGGCGAACGCCTTCTCAACCAGCGAGGAAGAACGACCACCACACCAGGAGTCTTCTCAGATCACGCTTTATTGGAGAGCCTTCTTGTTTGTAGGAGAGCTTGAGCGCGAGAGAGCGTGCACCCAAAACATGGTCGCTTATATAGGGAATAGGAACACGGGTCTTTCTATCATTGGTCGTCTGCCTTTCACCGTCACCAGGTGCCACAGGCTGGGGACTCTACGTGGCTTGCGCATGCGCAAAGCCCAGGACCCACCGTCCCGCCAAGCACCGCCTGAAATGGAGTGGTTACCTCAAAGCTGCAAGGGAGTGGGCGCCATCTTGTAATGGCGTTTACCCTGGCTACCTACAGTTCCCCCTTTTTTGTTTTTTGGCAACAGGTAAGAGTAGAGGTTGAGCCTCTGTCTAAAACATTAGGACCTTGCACTGGCCTTCGCCTGAGGGGCACCTTCCTCAGTGATGACCAGGCCCGTCCGATGTCTTTTTTGCAGAGGTGGGATCTTGGGCATCAACCCACTTGCAACCCAGCATGCTCTTCTTGAGGAGATGGTACCCTCAAGTGCAGTGCACTTGCCTCGCACCCTCTCCCAAATTGCAAATTGCATACCTGTCCCGGTGCAATGGGATCCCCTAATCCCTCGGGGTGCTAAGGCTATGCAGGATGGTAAGGCTTAATTGCCTCTCAGGGCCGACAGCCAGACCTGGGGTGAGGATCCACTCTCCAAAGTGGCTAATGCTTGCAAGATAACAACCTTATCCCTTCTGGTTTGGGCTCGAAGGCGACAGACCAACCATAGGCAGACCACGCATCCTCCCAAGCAGCAGGCTAAAAACATTCCGACTCCCACCCACTCTTTGAAAAAGGACACCACAGAGGCAATCCAGTCTTCCATCCTACAATCTGCGGAAAATAAGGTGGGGAGAAAAAGGGAGTCTGCATGCAGGGGCATAGGAACTGGCCAGGCCCTGGTGACAGCCCACAGCCATTGGTTTAGCTATCACAGGGGTTGCTATTAACACTGTTGCTAACAGCAGGAAGATCAGCTGCATCAGGAGACGAGTGGATGGCATCTTCAAGAGGGGGTTCTGCTGCAGTCTCCACCGGCCTGGTCAGTCTCGTTGGCACCCAGTGAGGTACTTCTTGACTCTGTGGAAAAACACAAACAGCTCCCCTGGATCTCGATAACATCCTTCCACATAACCATGTCTTTAGTATCCATGGGGTCTCTTGTCATATGCCGATCTGCGGCAGACTGGTCGTTGTCATTTAGAATTAAAAAATTAAGGGTAAAGAGCGCAAGAGAAAGTCTTTCCCTGGGGGACGCTGACTCAGCAATTCCCCCTTTTTGTTTTTGAAGCATTTCTTTTATGCTTCTATCAGCTCTTTCCACTATACCTTGTCCTTGAGGATTGTAGGGCAGTCCGGTGGTGTGGGCAACCTGCATTTGTGCGCAAAAGACGCGAAAACCATGGGAAGTATAAGCAGGGCCATTATCCGTCTTAAGTCTAAGGGGCTTTCCCCAAGCTGCCCAAGCTTCTGAGCAGTGTATTTTGACGTGAGACACCTTTTCTCCTGCCAAAGGTGTGGCATGAATGACACCAGAAAAGGTGTCCACAGACACATGTAAATATTTTAACTTACCAAATTCTGTCAGATGAGTAACATCCATTTGCCATAGGGCGTTTGGTCTCAACCCCCTGGGGTTTACCCCCACATGGGGAGGATTAAGAAAGGTAACACAGGATTTACAGGCTTTAACAATATCTCTTGCCACATGCCTGGACAAATTATATCTTTTCCTAAGGGTATTAGCAGGTACATGATACAATCTATGAAAGTCTTTTGCCAATTCTACAGGATCAGCAGCGACCAGAGCCACAGCCCGAGTTGCCTGGTCCACCAAATCATTACACCTTGCCATCGGGCCCGGCAACATAGAGTGGGCGCGAATATGTCCAATATAGAAAGGGTGTTTTCTGTTTAAGATAAGGGATTGAATCTGTAACAAAACATTAGAAATTGTACTGGCCTGCTTAATTGAAGCAGCAACTTCAAGGGAAGCAACGGCATTTACAACATATAATGAATCAGAAAATAAATTAAAAGGTTGATCAAATCTTTTAAAAACTTCAAGCACAATTAAACATTCAACAGCCTGTGGAACATTCGGCCGAAAATTAAAGACCACTGGCTGTTTGTGTCCTTGAACAAAAAAGGACCTTGTCTAGATTTTGATCCATCCGTAAAGATGGTCAGGGCACTAACTAGGGGCTCCTTTGAAGTAACGACAGGAAAATACACTAAGTTTTTACTAACAATGGCAAGCAGGGGATGCTTAGGATAATGATTATCAATTACATTGGGAAACGAGCAAACAAGAATTGCCCACATATCCACTGTAGCGGCCAAAATCTCAACTTGTTCATGGGTATATGGAATGATTAATTTATCTGGAGTCTTTGCAAAGTGCATCAAACAATACTTTATGCCCAAAAGTGCTTACTTAGCCACTAATTCAGGATAATATTGAACTGTTCTTGCTCCCACAGAATTGCCATGAAGCCACCATAAGGGGCCATTTTGCCAAAGAACCCCCGTGGGATAATTTTTTGTTTTTAATATACATAAATCGATAGGTAATTTTAAATCAACACATGAAAGTTGAGCCCTAGACAAAGCTGCCTCAACCTTTTGTAGGGAATTTAGTGCTAAAGGTGTCAGGGATCTAGAGGAGGTGACTTCAGGGTCGCCCTCCAAAATGGCAAATAAAGGTAACAACTCTGACCGTGGGAGATTAAGAAACTCCCTTATCCAATTAATATCTCCTGCCAATTGCTGAAAATCATTAAGTGTTTTGAGATGACCAGTTTGAATGGAAAGTTTTTGTGGTTTAATCTCAGTAGGAGAAACTATGGTTCCCAGAAATTGAACAACACTAGTCTGTTGAACCTTCTCAGGGGCAATAATCAGTCCTTTATCAGCTAAGGTCTCCGTTACCCGCCCAAACACTTTATGAAGAGTCTCTACCGAGGGAGCAGCCAACAAGATATCATCCATATAATGGACAATCCATACTTTTGGAAATTTTTTCCTAACAGGGGTTAATGGAGCCCCTACGAACAATTGACAAATTGTTGGGCTATTAGCCATCCCTTGGGGGAGAACTTTCCACTGATAGCGAGCATCCGGGGTTTCATGATTAACAGAGGGTAAGGTGAAGGCGAAGCGCTCCCTATCCTTCTCACAAAGAGGTATGGAAAAGAAACAATCCTTAATATCTAAAGCTAAAATAGGCCACTCTCGAGGTAACGCAGAGAGCAATGGAAGTCCCCTTTGGATGGGTCCCATAATTTGCATCTGGGCATTTACTGCTCTAAGGTCATGTAATAATCTCCATTTTCCAGAGGCCTTCTTGATCACAAAAATTGGGGTATTCCAAGATGACACTGAAAGTTCAACATGCCCCAGCTGTAGCTCTTCCTGGACAAGAGTTTGAGCCGCTTCCAATTTTTCTCGAGAGAGGGGCCACTGAGGAACCCACACCGCCTTTTGTGTTAACCAAGGTATGGGTACCGCACCTTCAGTGGAAGCTTTGTTTTCAGAGGCCCCTAAGAAAAACCCAAACCCTTCCTGTCCTGTTTAGGAAGTGGCTCTATCGGCTCCTTGCGTCCTTGGAGACGCCGACCAAGCCCCAAGGCTGGCACAAATCCTTGCTGTTTCATCATATTCTGACTGGACTCAGAATAATCATTAGTTAAAGTTAGCTTTAGCTGTTGCTGCACATCTCTTCCCCAAAGATTGACAGGGACGTCTACCACAAATGGCTGCATTTTTCCAACTTGGCCTTCGTCTGTTCTCCAAGTCAATTCTTTTGCACTTAACTGTGGAGCATCGGCATAGCCCAGCCCTTGTAAGGTCTGGGAGGATTTCTGAGTTGGCCATTGTTTTGGCCACTCCCTTCTTTGGATGATGCTTCGATCTGCTCCTGTATCCACCAGTCCCTCAAATCTTCTCCCGTCTACTTGGAGAGTTAGCATGGGTCTTTGGTCTAAAGTTATGGACAGGCATGTAAGGTTGACTCCAGTGGAGCCTAGCCCTTTAACTCCTCTCTCTATCTCCTTAGCAGGGAAGTTGCCATGAAGAGAAGGCAAAAGCAGGAGCTGTGCGATTCTATCCCCGGGAGAAATGGCCACCACTCCATGGGGGACATGGCAGAGGACATTGATAGTCCCCGTATAGTCAGGGTCAATCACTCCCGGGAAAATTATTAATCCTCTCATTGTGGAGGAGGAGCGTCCTAAAACTATTCCTACAGTGCCTTTATCTAGGGGTCCTGTCATGTCCGTCTCCACAATCTGAACTTCCATCTGCTGTGTTAATACCCGTCCGGAGGTGGCACAGAGGTCCAACCCTGCGGAGCCTGAGGTTGCTCTTTTTGGCTGGAGGGTTGTTGCGGGTGCTGTCCGGGAGCCGGAGTCTGAAATGCCCCATAAACTTTCAGGCCCTGGGGACGAGGACCCTCCTTCCCGTTTTTTGGCTCTGGTTCCGAATCAGCGTTTGGAATAATTTGGGGGATAAGATGTCCATTGATGTCTCTAACTGATCTGCACTCGTTGACCCAATGCTTTCCCTTTTTACAACGAGGACACACTCCTGGAGTCCTTGGCGGCCTGGGTATGTTTTGCGCAGGACCACCGTTTTGTGGGCACTGTTGTTTAAAATGTCCCAACTGACCACACCGGAAAGACCCTTTTCCTTTACTATCTTTTGCTGCCCCGGCAGCCGACAAGACAGCAGCCGCCAGCCCCGCATTGGTCAGGGGGCCACCTACTTCTCTGCAGGATTTTAACCAAGCTTCTAGGCTTTGAGTTCTTACTGGGGTAATTGCCCTCTGACATTCCTTGGTGCTTTGTTCAAAAATGATTTGTTGTACAAATGGCATGGCTGTTTCCAGATTTCCTAACACCCGCTGGGCTGTCTCTAGCATATGGGCAACAAAATCAGAAAATGGCTCATTAGGGGCCTGAATGATTTTTGTTAGATTGCCGGCCGTCTCTCCCTTGTTTGGGAGGGCCCGCCAGGACTTGTAAAAGATCTCGTTTACCTGGCGGTATACTTCAAAGGGATATCCTGTCTGGTCTACCGTGTAGGGTCCCTGCCCGAGAAGCATATCTACGGTGCAGTCCAGGTGCCCGTCATGGACATTTTGTCTGTATTGGGCTTGAGCCTTGTCTTGAACAATAGACCGGAAATCGAGGAACCTCCCATGATTAAGACAGGTACGGGCTACCTCAAACCAGTCCGTGGGCATCATAGCATTGACAGTCAGTCTTCGGAGCAGGGCAGTGGTATAATTAGCTGTGACTCCATAAGTCTGGACTGACTCAACTAAATCCTTAAGCTGGAAGTAGGAAATCGGCTCAAAATTTCTTTCATTAGTAATTGGATTTTCAAAAACTGGAAAAGCTGCCGCCAGCCACGACCAGGTGCTTCCTTTTATAAAGTGACTCCGCCCCGCCGGCGGGCACGGCGGGGGGGCCGACGGGTGAGGGCCAGCTCCATTTCCTCTTCCTGGCTGCTGCGGTACTCCCACCCCTAGGGGGCGCCACCCCCCATATCTGTCTGCCTCATACTCAGCCGCAGCCTCTTCTAAGTCTTCACTATCAGCTGGATCGAGCTGCTCTCCCTCCTCCTCTAACATTTCTTCCTCTGAGTCACTCACAAGATCACTGCATTCTTGGTCCCTCCCTTCCACATGTAGGGCTGAGAACCGGTTTGCTTTTAAAGAAGGGCATAGGGGTCTCCTTGAGACCCCCTCCTCCATAAGACCCTTCTCCTTTTGTGAGGGCTGCAGTCCCTCCTGCTTTAATTTTTTAGGATCCTTTTGTCTTTTTTCCCTTTTTCTTTTAGGCCTATTTTCCTCCCCTTTACTGGATGCTGACTCTGATAGACTATCCTGATGCCGTGTTAGTACTTTGCATCCTTCCTGGATTAAATCAAACCCTCCCTCCTCGAGGCAAGTGTGCACCATCAAAAAGACAAGCCACAAGGGAAGAAGCAATGCAAGCAACCAATAAATATCTAAATCTACAGTGAACAGCATACCGGGGGCTACTTACCGACGTCCCCTCTCCGCGTGTTGAGTTCTGGCTCCTGTTCGGCCTCTTGCACGGGTCCCGGGTTTCGGCACCACTTGCGGCGAACGCCTTCTCGACCAGCGAGGAATAATGACCACCACACCAGGAGTCTTCTCAGATCATGCTTTATTGGAGAGCCTTCTTGTTTGTAGGAGAGCTTGAGCGCGAGAGAGCGTGCACCCAAAACATGGCCGCTTATATAGGGAATAGGAACACGGGTCTTTCTATCATTGGTCGTCTGCCTTTCACCGTCACCAGGTGCCACGGGATTGGCTGGGGACTCTACGTGGCTCGCACATGCGCAAAGCCCAGGACCCACCGCCCTGGCAAGCAACGCCTGAAATGGAGTGGTTACCTCAAAGCTGCAAGGGAGTGGGCGACATCTTGTAATGGCGTTTACCCTGGCTCCCTACAAAAGTTAAATATATCAATGAACACATAGAATACCATCATATATAGTATATAATTTAAGCAATTTTAAGAAGGCAACAGTTGGGGAAAAAGACGATGTTAGAAGCTTAACAAATACACAGACATGGAAAAATACAAAAAAATGTACAACTAATTACTGCTAATAGTAAAACATTTTCCTCAAATTTTAACAATGAAACTATTAAAATCAAATAAATATGCCTTGGATGAAAATGTACCATAGTTATACGTTTCCCCATAATTTGTTTTACTTTATAACAAATGGATTAGAAGAAAGTGTAATTACATGGCTGACAATGCTAACACTTTCAAGTGTCATTGATTGAATCCAACAAAGAAAAGTAGCAGAGAAGTAGAGAATAAGAACAACCTGGGGTATGGATAAATATACTCAGTAGAACTTTGTGAGGAAAGAATGTGCTCCATTTTCCTGATCAAAATAGAGCTAGGACAGATAACTTTTGACAGAACACTTTCAATGTAGAGTAGTGGAGTTACTAATTTAGGTAGTAATTTATTACTTTTATTCCCAAATCTTATGATGTGATTCCCAAATGATGTGAGTGATCCTAGATTTTCTGAGCCCTTTTTCTCATCCAAAGTTTCTAATTCCTCACCCTGCCAATGGTCCTTCTACTACTCTCATTTCTCCTTGGTTCTGAACTAAACTCCTGTAAACTTTTGGTTCATGAGAAAGAGCTGGAGAAATATGAGGATGGCTTGGAGTCTGAGCTAACATCCACTCCAGCTTGGAGGATCTGTTGAAGGACTTCCACCTGGGTCTCAGAATCAGATATTAATTGGCCTCTTTGGAAACGGAGAAACTAAATCCCTCAGGCAGAATCTATCATTCCTTGACTTTCTCTGAAGAAATTTGATACTAGGGCACAATTCAGAGAATGAGCTTTCCCATTGTCAGAAGGAACAGGTTGAAAACTAAAAGTGGCCTCAGGTCCGAAAGGACCAGTCAGAAGCCAAGAGATCACATTTTCCTCCTCATCAGGGACTTTCTGGTAGGAATAGAGTCTGAGCAAAATCTAAGATGGAGATAAAACTGAGCCTGGACCTAACGAGGACACAAAACAATGACCCTCTCTTTGACTACAAGGGAGTTGTGTAGTGAGACATGACAACTTCCTTCATATAAGAAAATTCACTAGGTAAGTTATCTCATGGCTACTTTGGAGGAGTTTCCCCAATTGAGAAGTTGTTAAATGTTGTGACTTCCAGTTTGCTCTCTAGGCTGTTGTCTCTCTCACTCCGTCTCATGTCAGGAATGCATTGCTTCTTTCAGGCACTCAACTACTTGTTCTGACTCCTCGGCCAGAATACTGCAGGCTATTCTTTGGCTAACCTCTTGCATTTAAGGTAGAATTGGCCCAGGCTCTGCCCATGCCAAGAGGTAGATACAAGAGGTGAATATAAGCTCAGATTTGTACAGAACAACAATCATATTGAAAAAAAATTAAATGAAATTAAGAGTTGAGTAATTTATGGTTTATAGCCACAAGATTTAGGTAATTATTAGAAATACATCCAGAATCATGGATTAGGAAGAGAAGAGTGAAGTAGGTTCAGGATACGATGGAAAAGACTCCATAGCCATAACAGGAGATGAGAGTATGAAGAAACTATTGGCATAGGTTCATTTACTATCTTAGAAGTGATCTTGGATAGGAGGCTTTTAGAATAACAAAAAGACAGGGACTTGCTGGGCAATGGTGTCTCACACCTGTAATCCTGGCTAACCAGAAGGCTGAGATCTGAGTATAATGATTCAAAGCAAGCCCAGGCAGAAAAAGCCAGAAGTGGTGCTGTGGCTCAAGTGATAGAGCAAGAGCCTTGAACTCAGGGACAATTTCCCTGAGTGCAAGCTTTAGGATCAGCAAAACAACAACAAGAAAACAATAATGATAAAAGAAATAAAAGAAGGATTTAAATATATGCGATGTAATGATGATCATGTGTAACTGTTTAGGGAACATAAAAGGAGACAAAAATTTAGAGCAAAATGATATATATTCTTTACTAATCAAGGATGCAAAGTAAATGCAAAATACCTCTTCTCAAAAACTTGCAAACTTGGGCTGGGAAGGTGGCTCAGTGGTAGAGTGCTTGCTTTATATGCATGAGGCCTTGGGTTTGATTCTTCAGCACCACATAAGCAGAAAAAGCCAGAAGTGCTGCTATGGCTCGAGTGGTAGAGCACTAGCCTTGAATTGAAGAGGTGAGGGAGAGTGCCCAGGCCCAGAGTTCAGGCCCCCTGTCTGGCCTAAATAAAAACAAAAAAATAAAACAAAAAACTTATCTTTTCTCATAATTGAAGAGAGCCTCCTTTTACAGAAATTCTCCTTATCTAGCTCAAGGTCATCAGAACTTCAGCAGACTTATCTTGTTGAGATGTAATGCACCTAACTCTACTGAACCTAATCATGGCTAGGAAAGTATGGACATCGATGAGTTTGTTGTATTTTTCCTTATAAATATATAATAATGTCAGTTATTATACATAATATATATTCTAGTATAGAATATATTAGACATTATATAATACTCAAATATATTATAACATGTATTATATATTAGCAGACTTCCTAATTTTAGAGTTAGGAGCAAGCAACATATTGAAAGAAAAATGTTTGAATCTCTGAGTTATTTCTCTACCACAGGACAATACCAGGTTTCATTCTTATTACCCAAAGAACAACATAGGAAAGCGATGCCCATGGATGTGGTTCTCTGGGTTTGGAAACTGTGATCATATATATATCATATATATATATATATATATATATATATATATATATATATCATATATCATATATCATATATATGAAATATCAATTAATAATAGTGAATATGTAAAATTATAGCAACAGATAAATAAGTGAACACCTATGTGCACACAATCTCAGTCACTTTCATGTATAAGAATTTCTTTTCTATGCTCCTATTCACCTACACAGAGATTACATGAGTTGCCCTTGAATTGTCTTGGAAGTTCTTTTTCGGGATACTGTAGCTTCACATCCTTTGTTCCCTAAGTATCCAGATGTTATGTATTCAATAACAAAACTGTTACAGGCAAAAGTATCCACCCTGACACACAGAGGAACTTGGATTTCAGAAATGCCACAAATAAGTGGGAGGTACAGCAATACTTTTCAAAATTGAATAGATTACATATTTATTAGAAAGCCCGGTGCTGCAATAGACAATAAATAAAAATAAAAAAATTACATGTGACATCAAATTATGAAGTTTCAGGGCATTTCCCTACTCTTGAGAAGTAGTGTAATCCATATTAAAAATAAATAAATGAAAAGACGAATGTTTTATGCCAAATTTCAAAACATACTATATGTTATACAAAGAAATGCAATAAGCATGCATTTTTAATCTAGTAACATCATACGGTATGAAGAATCTGATTAACTGATTCATAGAAATCAATACAATGCAGATAAAACATCCAATATTTCAAGTGTCAACTTAGCAGAATACTTTCAATATATGGTGTCTATTTTACATATTATCCAGCCCTATCCATCCCACAATGGCAGAAGGCTCTTCCTGACAAAGTCCAGAGACCCGTCTACTGTGAGTGCTGACTATCTGTTAACTTGCCAAAGGCACAACTTGAACAGGCTTCCAGTAATGATATTTTAACTCTCAGAAAAAAAAAAGGAAATTGAAGACAGAGGGGAAATCTACCAGATCCCTGAAAGATTTCTATCATTGTGCTAAACCTGTAGCTTTCTACTAACACTTGAACAAACTTCAGTAATTACCACTCCAACCACATGTCCAAAAAGTGGCTTTCCAAATATTGGCCTATTTTCACTTTGGTAAATCAAGACACACTCTACACACTATTGTGGCCCTGTTTTACTTAAACTTTTAGCTATGGTTGGCCCAAGGGATAGTTGACATTACCAATTTCATAAATTTTAGGTCATCACAAAATCACTTCATAGCCCTTAAACATGAAAAATACCTACCCATATAAGTCTGCATTACATACTTATTACTGATTTTCTTTGTTTGTCATATTTTACATATTTGTGTATCCCTGGGCTTAGCTCTGTAATATTCCTTCTCGTGGTTGTTACTATTGAGTACAGTAATTATTTCTGTATTTTTCTCCAGCTCTGTTTTCTTTAATTCAAGTCCTTAATAGCATCCTGTCAACTCCCAGCTACTGATTTTAGTAAACTCAAAAGATCCCAAAGTGAGCTTTGATCTCTATCTACAAACCAATCTCTCATTACTATTTGATTAAGTGATAATTCTTCCAGCTCTCTTGTCAAAATAACTTGGAGTCGTTTCAGACTTACATACTTTTTGACACCTCATATTTAATCTATGACCAGGTTTCAACAAATAAACTCTGAAGGAGTTTTGCCTAAATTTTATTCTTACTCTATTAGTGGTAGCAGTAGCATTCTTTAGTTCTACCCTTCATGTTTCTAGTTCTGTGTTCCATTTGGAATACTATTGTAACTTAGTTTATAATCTTTGTTATCAGAATAAATAAACTACAACTGCTGAAGTTTTAAATAAAGAGACAATTTTAGATGTGAATTACATTTTATGTGCTTAATACTTTCCTGAAATTATTCCTTTTAGGTTATATATCCCTAATAAACTATTTTTATGTTTCTTATTTGATTTATAGATTTATTATATGATTCTTATACGATTTCTTAGAGATCCATAAATAAAACATCTCAGAACAGGAAAAGAGTAGGTAAGAAGTCATAAAAACATTATTATGGTGTCTTAATGGCTAAGTGTAAAGAACATGTAACAAAACAGTTGGAAGATTCATTTGCTCGTTGTGCTATTCTCTCACCCTTCATTGTAGAAAACTTCTCACTATGAAGTCGGGACCTTTCAAGCCTCGTCTCAGTGACAGAAGAGATGGGATAAGGACATGTACTCCTATGACTGGTTTTTAAGAAGTTCACAATAAAACAATACCAGTACATATAAAGAAACTTTTGTGAGTGATGTGTAGTGACTTCATCAATTGCCAGAATTAAATTCTTATGTCAAAACATCAAATTACTTACATTATAATATATGCAGTTCAACTGGCATCACTAACACTTCTATAAATCAAATGCAAACTAAAAGCTCTATATCAAAAACCAACATCTAAGGCAATGTTGGAAATACAAGATTATACACAATAAATCTAATGGAGTGAGATCTTTACACTGGAAATGAGCAATGATAGCTGAATTGGAAAGTTCAGTTGTCCACTAACTATGTGATCAGAGATGTGGAGTTGACCTTGGTATAAAGATTGGAGGTAAATTTCAAAGGCAGCTAAGGTTGCTGCTGTATTGTAGCTCAATACAGTGTGACCCTGCCTGATAATGGTAAAGCACAGAGTAGAAGCTAAGCCAGTAAAATGTATAGGAAGGATTTTCCACTGAGAATAATTGCAGGGGGTGATCATCACTTTCGCGTTGAAAATGTACAGCCCATCATTCTACTTTAAACTCTAGAGTATTTCTGATCTGAAGACAATTATAACAAATCAATGTGCTGTGATTGCTGAGCACCTTAGGTTTGTATTACTGTAATATATGTAAAATCTTTATAGGTATGGAGTGCCATAGTGATAATTGAATCCCTTATTTTTAGGGAGCAGAATGGAGCAATTGTCATTACAACCATAACACAGACATCCATCGTTTCTCCAAAGTCTTAAACTTGTAGTGTCCAACAGTTCTAACTTAAATACTTTTGAGGTAATAATCCATACCCCTGTCTTCCCTTAACTGTTTGACCTTCCCAGAGCACAGCTCTCAGACTTTTGATTGCTGTTTGAGATGGCTTCCCAATATATCCCTTTCCAGATATAACAGTTTGACTCTAGAATCCCTCACAAGTACTGTTACAGATAGGTTATTTTGAAAAGGACATTTTTTCTAGGGTAGGTTCACTTTTTTAAATTGTATTTTATTTAAAGGTGCTGTACAGAGTGGTTACAGTTACATGAGTAAGGTACATTACTTGTTGAATATTGTTACCCACTCCATTGTTGTTTTCCTATTTTTTCCCACCCCCAACCCCTACCCCCCACCCCAAAGTTGTAAAGTTCATTGCCAGTATAGTTCCTTGTGAATATCATTGTTGCAATGGGTCACTCCTTTCATCATTTTGTTATTTCCCTTTCCTTCTCCAAATCAAATAATGTATATACAAGATACAAGGTACCAGAATCAAGACAGATTTCCATGGATAAATCAAAGACAAATGAAATAAAATAAGATGTAGATACACCACTTTACCGACATCAAGGTTGATATCTGAAATAAAACGACTTGTTGTTTCCATGCTTGGAGTTCATTTCAATTATAATTTTGTATGGTCAAATGTACAGAACTCTGGAGCCAGCAATCCCACTGATGGGCATTTGTCAAAATCATCCCTAGATTGCTAATGGATGAAGAATGGAATTGGAAATAGCAAACGAAAACAAATCAACATTCAGGTATTATGATTTTATAATTCTAATATGAAAGAACTGAAGCTTTTGTTTCATGAAGAAGAAAGTTTAGACTGTAATTTCAATGCAAGGCATCAGTTGTAATGAGTCTGAAGTCTTTTCTTCCAAGATATCCAAGAGTACAATACTCATTCTCTGAAAAGTAAATAAGTAATTATCTTAATTAGCTTTGCTTAATATTACTTGTAGAAATTTACTTGTAGAAAATAAGTTAAAATATCCTCTCTCGGGCTGGGAAGGTGGCTCAGTGGTAGTGTCTGCTTTGCATGCAAGAGGCCCTTGGTTCGATTCTTAAGTAAAAAGAATTCTTAAGCAAAAAGAAAAAAGCAAGAAGTGGCGCTGTGGCTCAAGTGGTAGATAGCTAAACTTGAGCTAACAAGCTGAGGGAAAGCGCCCATGCCCAGAGTTCATGCCCCACGACTGGACTCTAAAGTATAAAACACTAAAACTACCAGCACAAGTATGTTTTTTGCAGCATGATTACCATATCTTAGATATGGAACCAATCCAGATGCCCCTCAATAGATGAATGGATCAGGAAAATGTCGTATATATACACAATGGAATTTCTTGCTTCTATCAAAAAGAATTACACAGCCCCTTTCTTAAGAAAATGGAAAGATTTGGGAAAAAAATCATTATGTGAAGGAAGCCACACTCAAAGAAACATAGGCTCTATGGTTTCCCTCATTTTTATTAATTAATATATGCTTAGCATACTCCTGGCAGATAGGTTCATTTTTTCACACCTTTAATATTCGCTTTTTTCTTTCCATCTCATCTCCCATTTCGTGTGTGTGAGTGTGTGTGTGTGTGTGTGTGTGTGTGTGTGTGTGTGTGTGTGTGTGTGTGAAGTAATGAAACTTGACTCGGAGTCTCAAAATCTTGCTTGTTTTTTTCACTCATGACTGACTGAATCTGTGCTATTTTACCAAGGTTTAACTCTGTGTTTGATTGAACAATTGAGCATAAATGTCTCATGGATTGCTACCCCAGCCATCTGTGAACCATGATCTTGGAATATCAGCCTCATGAGATGAGATACTGGCATCTAGCTCTATTGCCAAGTGTCATTTGTTTTGTTTTGCTTTGTTTTTGTTGTTTTTGTGCATCCAAAATGTATATGGAAAACAAATCATTTATAATCAGGACTATTCACATAAAATGTTTGTTGTTTAAAGATTACCTTAATAATGTAATCCTTTTGCATCCACTTTATGTGATTTGATTTTTTGAACTCTATTTTTGCAGTCAAGTCACTTATATATAATTTGAATCTTCTTGTCTTGGTTTTATAGGGTGTTAGGTTTTTAAAAACAGAATTTATCAAGGTTTAACTCTGCACTACTGAAGCAAGACCTTTATAATTATTCAATATCCTGTAAATCATAAATTTATCACTTCTTGAGGCAACATATGAGCACAAGTAGTTTCCTATAATACCTCCTCATATTTTAGACCTCAATGCCATGCACAATTCTGCCAAATATGCAAGGCCATCCTTTGTAACTCTCCATTGATTTTCAGTGTTCTTCTCTCTACTCTTTAGTGCTAAGTCCTGTGATGGTTGTGTTGATTTTCTCCCCTCTTACATTCATCATTGCATCTTGGGAACTACTGGTATGCACTATTGTACTTCTGTCCATTCTCCTTGTGCTTCGGCTTGTACCCATCTCACCTTGAAGAGTTAAAAATTGGAGATATTTGCTTTACATTTTATCTCAGACATCTATCTTTACTTTCTAGAAATACATTCATTGAATTCCTTCTGTAAAGTCTAATGCCTTGAAAATTATTACTGCAATTTCATGGCTTTGTTATTTGACATAAGGAAAGAACATAGATCAGTACTGTAACTTAGGTAAAAGATTATTGCAATCATGCTTCAATAGACGTTGTTCATTGGATAATGTGTACTTCAAGGTCTGCCTGCCTGCTTCCTTTTCACTGTTTTGTTTATTTTTCAATGTAGTCCTTTCTTCTGGAAAATATTTATGGGACTAGTGAAGATCAATTCCTACTGTAATTAGTCATTAATTTTATTCCAACCTCATTTCACGGACCCTTCTGTGTTTCTTCAGGGTCTGTGTAGTGCTTCACATTTTTAGATAGGTTTTAACATCGATGCATCCAATGATGAAGACACATTCCTTAAGTCACCATTTTGATGTCTGAAATGAAACCATGCTGCAATCTCACTATATTACAATTTCCTGGTTTAAAATTCTTTTAGATTAAAATTGATGCTGGACAACAAATTCTGTGTACAATTTTATATTTTCCTAATTATTGTATTATACTTCCCAATATTACATAAATTTAAAACATTATCACTTACTTGGTTTTACGATTTCTAAAACGGTCAAAGTAAAAGTTCTATTCATTCACAATTTTAAGATAATAGAATGTCCATTTTAAAATTTTTATTTGTAGTCCTTAAAGGTTGTGCTGGGGAAAAAAGGCCAGTGTTTCATGTGTTTTAGTCTACTGTGGGCCTCTGAGCCTGATGTGACCTGTGGTTTTATTTTCACTCAACAGGAATAAAGAAAACTTTCACTAGGAGGAAATTTTTACTTGCTTACTTTCTCCAATATCACTTGTATACATAAAAGTAATATAATTCAACACTGACTGAAAATGGTGTTCCTATTAGAGTAATTGTTTATTTTGTAGCCCCACTCTTCACTAAGTCGTGTCCCTTTCCTATCCTCCCCTTCCCATAAAACTTTACTGGATCCACTGGAAACCCATTTCCATTCAGCCTCATCATTAAAAGTCCAACCTTAAATAGCCTACCCCCTGGTAGTCCTGCTATAAACTTTCAAGGCCCTGACTGCAACCAGAATCCTTCCTGAAAGCCCTCCTCTGCTACAGGGAAAGCCTTCTTCCACTCCACCCCTTCCTGGAATCCCTTGTCTGCACCACCAGAAACCAGGCCACATCTATATCTCCTCCTATGATCCGTCTTGCTGCACCAAGAACACCGCCTACATCGGGCTACTCCCTCTAATCTTAACTTCATCCATCAGATACCCCTTCCCTAACTATTTTATTCACTCATAGTCCCATTGCTTCCATATTTTATTACCTCCAAGCTCTTCCCTTCCATTTCATACCCCACTCCCAACCAGACTTCTCACTCGACCCCTCCTGGTTTCATCAGAAACTCCATCCATACTAGTCTACTTCTAAGTGGCCTAACATCTCAAACCCAGCCCTGAACCTACCTCTTCCCACAAAGCCCTTCATGCTACACCAAAAAACCTCCACCTCTCTGTAACTGCCCTTGTAGCCCCGACTTGGTTGACCAAAAGATTCTCACACAGCCCATCTCCTGATTGGAAAGACAACCCTGCTCCACCACAGGCCTCTCTACATCCCATATCTACTCTCTCAATGGCTGCATTGTTCCCGAGACGAATCCTCTCCTTACTGGATCCTCCCAGAGATCCACACTCTACTCAATCAGATACCCTGCCCATAATTAGCCTACACCTTTGCAGACCTTCCATTCCTTCTCAAAGTCCCTCTTCCAATTAACCCCATGGCTCCAAGTCAGACCTGCTCTAGAAAACCCCCACTAGACAACCCCCACCACACTATCCCATCTCTCGACTCCCATGTTACTCCACTGGATAACATTGCATCTTTTGGCCTCCCTCTGGAAGTCTCACCAGGCCCAACTGTAAATCCCTGTCCCTTCATAGTCCCGTTTTGAAGGTTGCCTTGCCCCACTGGAAACCCTGTCCAAAGTCTAATGCCCTGCCTTGCAACACCGAAATCCCCACCCAAACTTACTCCTCTTTTCGAAGTGGTGACTGGCTACACGAGAAACCCTGTCTTAACTAGTCTAGTCCACTGGATCGTATCCCTGCTCTCACAAATCTCTGTTCCTGAAAATTGCCTCCATACATTGTTACTACATTCTGCTCTGCAAGATACCCCACCTCCACCCTAAAACACATCCAAAAGGCCTGCCATTCTCCACCAGAAACCCCGCCCATTACTAGCCCACTTCTTCCTAGCACTGCTCTGCCCTCTCACAGACCATGAAAACCCTCTCCCTCATAGCTCCGCATTCCTGCACCAGAATCCCCACTTTCTGTCAGTCTCTTGCCCTAATTCTCTTCCCTGCCTTATGGAAAACCTCACCCTACATATCCCACAAGGGCTCACAGTGCTACACCACAAAACCTCCTCTAAGTAACCTCCTCCTCTGTAGCCTTGTTCTTCCCTTTCAAAGCTCTGCCCCAAACAGCCTCTTCCTCAGTGACCCCACCATCTTCCACTGAAAACCCATCCACCTGCCAGTCTCCATCCTAAATTCCCACCTACTCCACAAGAGACCCTGCTCTTAACAAGTCTAGTCTTTCCTGTCCTCTCCCTGTTGTCTAAAAGCCCTACACAAACTGGCCTTCACCCTCAAAGCCCCGACCTGCTCCACCACAGAGGTTGTGCCAATATAAACTCCTCCCTTGAACCAGACAGGGCTCCACCAGAAACCCCACACCACCTTATCTTTGAAGTTCCCACCTAGTAACTTTTATTACAAATGTGATTTTATAGTAGTCACAGAATTCATACTAATCAATATGATAAGAAAGCGGTATTGCCAAAAGACAACAAAAATTATATAGTTATTAGATGCTTTAGTCCAGTTTGGGCTTCTGTTACCAGGCAGATACACATTGTGTGAAAATGTGTGAAGATGATTCCTCTAACTGGAAAGCATTCTTTGAAGTATCAGTAAGGTTTCATGAGTGATCATTTTATTTCTAGAATTTTCATGCACATTTTTGTCCATTAACTTGAAAGTATTAGTTATTTTAAATCCTCTAGTTTGGTTGAAGAAAGAGTATTAAGATGTAAAAAGCTGACTTTCAACTCATCTCTCCAATGAATAATTTTGGACTTGCTTACATTACTATGTACCAGAATTTTTAGTAACAGAAATTCTCTACCAGAATCCACTTTGAATTTCCTCCTTCCACTAAAGTGCCCTTTGGAAAAGATTGAAGTGAGATTATCACAGATAGAATGACAGAAATAAAAACATATTTGAGATCTTAACAAAATGATGGTGAAGACTCTACCCAATATGTTTTAAATTTTCTAATAAAAGCAACTTAAGCATATTTAACTGCAGACTTTCTGAAGACTAGAAGACAAAAATATAAGAAATGCCCTCTTATACCATGGTTCTGAAAACAAAACAAAACCAAGGAAAGACAACATAATGAGACAGAAGGGAATGAGGAACTTGTACATGTGATATAGAATGTAAAAATACAGTGAATCAGTTAAAAATAATTTTGGTAACAATGCCTGGTTGTACAATATATTTCATTGTATACATTGTTCTTTGTTAACCTGTGACTTAATATAGGTCTCAGCAGGGATCTTCCAAGATAGTTGTGTAGTTAGTCAATTTCATCATTGCAAGATCATCAGGATGATAAACTCCCACAAGCCTTAACATACCTGCAACAGCACTAGACATACACTCTTATTGGTCCAACACTGTAAGGCAGACCTGTATTATACCCAAGCTTTGTATGTGGTATGCTATGGTTTTTTCAGGCTTAATACAAAATGACTCTGCCCAGAATTAAATGAAGGCATTTATAGCTAAAATGATTTATAGTCATTGTTAACATGTAAAGCATGCTGAGGTTTTTATTTATACCTCTCCTTTTCCCTTTCTTTCTTTTCTTTTCTTTTCTTTCTTTGTCCTTTCTTTTTCCTTTCTGCTTTCTTTCTTTCTTCTTTCTCTCTTTCTTTCTTTCTTTCTCTCTTTCTTTCTTTCTTTCTTTCTTTCTCTCTTTCTTTCTTTCTTTCTTTCTTTCTTTCTTTCTTTCTTTCTTTCTTTCTTTCTTTCTTTCTTTCTTTCTTTCTTTCTTTCTTCCCTTTTCTTTCCTCTTTTAGGAAATGAGTATACTTGTTTGCTGAACAAGTATTCTACCATTAGAATAATCCTTTTTCGATTTACTTACTTTGCTCAAAGTTATCCATTTTCCTGAGGGCCGAACACAGGCTAAGTTTTTCACCTCTGTCTGCCAATAGCGGGGATCAGAAATGCATTCCAACATGCAAGCCTTTAGGATGATATGAGACTCTTATTACTTTCCTTGCAGACTGGTTCTGATCTGTGATCTTCTCAAATTCTACCTCTTCAATTAGTGATGTGAGTTCCAGTAGCCTGCCCTCAGTATAGATCATCTAAATGAATTATTGAAGGCAATTTCACTTTAATCTCTTTGTTGCCAGTCCAGGAGCTGTTATAGTTTTATTTCTAGACAAATTTTGTGTATATATGCACATTAGCTTTAAAATATTACTTTTCCCCCCTTTTGTCCTTTTTAATTTTCTTGGTCAAGGGGCTTGAATTCTGGGTCTGGGCACTGTCTTGGGGCTCTTCAGATCAAGGCTAGCAGGTTTCAAGTTGAGCCACAGTGCCATTTCTGATTTTCTGGTGGTTAATTGGAAGTAAGTGTGTCATAGATTTCCTGCCAGGGATAGCTTTGAACTACTATCCTCAAATCCCAGCTCCTGAGTAGCTAAGATTACAGGCATGAGCCACTGGCACCCAGCTAAAAATGTTAATTATTTCAAGCTCTGTGATTTAGTTGAGGGAGTAACATGAGTGTGTATAAATGTAACTTTCAAATTACATCTCTAAATAATTTCAGAGTTGCATTTTCATATTTATTGCAGTTATTAATAAGAGAAACTCCCAAATTAACAGAATAATCCTTCATTTTCTCCTTCCCATAGGTACTATTGGAAGAGAATGAGTGTGATCTAAGACAATATGTACTTGAAATTTAAAAAAAAATATTTTGATGATACATAAAGAGCCAGCTAACACAACGTGCTTTTCATTTTCTAAAGAAAGGAATGTCATGAAAGTATATTTATTGGCAGGTTTTTCACCTGAAAAACAAAGAAAAAACAATATCATAAAAGAGCTGAAGGGGATCAGCAACCATGTAAGTGTGGTATAGCATTGGAGACTTTAAGACATGAACTGATACAGGTAAAGTAATACTTTGGAAAAGTTATCTGCTCACTAAATTTATTCATTATAATTTTTTTATTTCATTTATATGTCACTTAATATATAAATACATACATGTATGTGCAATATATATCAGCTGTATCTGTCCACTGAACTGTATGGTTATGTATGGTTAGGTAATTTACCAAAGCTTTATATATAGGGTGTCATTTTTTTCATTTAGTCTTCACACAAAATGTGTGTGCTCCTAGAAATGATAGTATTAATAGTTACAATAATTTAGTGTAAATCTTTACATTGAACACATGCTTAGTATGAGATGTTCTTTTTTTTCCTTTTCTTATTTTATCTTTAGGAAGTTGATTTGAGTTTTGATGTTGTGTTTGCCAGAAAAGCATTCCACCACTGGAGACATTTCACCAATCCTTTCTTGTTTAAGTTATTTTACTCATAGAGTAGCAAATTTTACACCCAGCCCAAAAAACAGGGATCATGATTGCATTCCAATATCCCTACCTAGTAGTTTGATATTGGTGATATTTTCCTTCCTCGACTGATTTAGAACTGTGATCCTCTCAAATTCAACCACTTTAGTTAATTATGTGAGCTCCAGTTCTCCCTACTTCTAGAAGATAGGACAGACATAAATGATTACAGGTAATTTGAGTGAATCATTGGCTAATATAGGTGATTTGATATTAAAGTGTAGGGTAAGTTTGAAAGTATAATCACAGTAGTCAGATATTTTGCTAAGTAATTTTGTTTTACATTAATAACACATCTTGACCAGGAGTAAGGACGTACTTTTACTGTCTGTAAATTTGTATGTCATTTGGTAAAATAAACTTCACGTCTTCCATGTGGGATAGAGAACTTTGAATGGTCTGATGTGCTGGTTCACATCTATAATCCTGGTTAGCAATCAGAAATAAATAGATCATAATTTGAACATAGCCTAACCAAAAACTTAAGAAGTCCCAATCTCAACAAACTAGTGGATCATGTTGAATCATGCCATTAATCTCAGAACCACAAGAGGCTAAGTCTCTGCCTAGTACTTGTGTCACTTGGGTAACTGGGACACTTGGAGGCAGTCACCTCTACTAATGCAGAAACTGGGCTGAGTCTTAGCAAAAGGAGGGAGGAGTCTGCCCCACCTTCCTAGAATGCAGTGAGTATGCTTGCTTTCCTCCTCCAAATGGCTTAAGATGCCATGCTGCTGAGTGTTCATTATTTGATTCCAGTGACCTGTGGTAGAGGTGTAAGGAAACATTAACTAAATTTCACATATGCCAATTAAGCTGCTCTCCCAGCTTGTGAGTTCAACTCAGCAAGTGTTCATTATTTGAGAGTTGAGAATGCAGAGGTAGGGGAGAGAGGGAGGGTGAGTGAAAGAGGGGAGAGATATAGAGAGAGAGCTGGGCACTGGTGGCTCACACCTGTAATCTTAGCTACTCAGAAGGCTGAGATCTGAGGATTGAGGTTCAAAACCAGACTTGGCAGGAAGTCCATGAAACCCTTATCTCCAATAAACCACTCAAAAACCAGAAGTGGCGCTAGGTTCCAGCAGTAGAGCACCTGCCTTGAGCTCAAGAGCTGAGGGACAGTGCCCAAGCCCAGAGTTCAAACCCCATGACCGACCAAAAAAATAAAAGTGATAGAGTGGAAAGGAGAAAAGGAAGGAAGGAAGAAAGGAAGGAAGGAAGGAAGGAAGGAAGAAAGAAAGAGCGAAAGAAAGAAAGAAAGAAAGAAAGAAAGAAAGAAAGAAAGAAAGAAAGAAAGAAAGAAAGAAAGAAAGAAACCAAAGAAAGAAACCAAAGAAAGAAACCAAAGAAAGAAAATGATTGAGAATGAATTGTTCGGAGTAAGGAGTTATATGTCAGAGGTACTACCTGTATTTGGTGTTAGGTCTGCCCCAGGCCATGCAGACCCTATTCAGACACCTTCCCACTTCATGGCTAAGTTTCAGCCCTTCATGTGTTGCCTAGTATCTGGCACACCTGAAGGCAGCCACCTCCCCATCCTGTTAAGTCACAACCTGGTCAACCTCTGGTCACACTTTCCATCTGACCAGAGGTGAGTACCAGAACGTGAAGTCACATCCAGATCCAGTGTGGCCAGAGTTTCCCTCAAATAGCCACACCTCATCTGGTTCTTCACATAGATACATCCTTGCCTGAGGTTAGGTCACCTCATTTTTTTACATGGCTTTCCACCATATATGGCATGGGCAGCATTTCAGTAAATAAACTACTTTACCTGAGTGAATACGGTGTGGTG
The DNA here is from genome assembly GCF_024711535.1 of Dipodomys merriami. Lineage (NCBI taxonomy): Eukaryota > Metazoa > Chordata > Mammalia > Rodentia > Heteromyidae > Dipodomys > Dipodomys merriami. The sequence goes on along the minus strand of NW_027202993.1, from coordinate 995,123 downwards.
TTCTCTTCATTGGGTACCTAATGAAACTCACCTAAATAATATACTTTACACTTCAGAGTTTCTAGTTATGAATCTATGGTTATTTTTGTGACACATGTGAGATCAGTATCTACAAAACATATTTACTAACTCATCATTTTAACAGTATAGTTCTGCCTAGAATCTTTAATAGCAGCTTAATTAACCATAAAGTCTATTTTGTTTGCTTTGTTTTGCTTTGTTTTTGCTTAAAGTAATAGAAGAGTTGGTGAGACAATCTGTGTGAAGCCTCAGGGTCTGTTTTGGAGGGGCAGATTGATGCAGGCTCAGGCCTCAGGATTATCTGAGGACTGTGTTTGTGTATGTGGAAAGCTCTTGGCATGCCGGGCTAGAGAGGGAACATGTTCTCTCTCCCTATCTCAAAGCTCATGTCAGACTCCTGGGAGCTGTGGAAGTAGCTCTTCTGCTTACTTAAGCATAGACAAACAGCTAGTCAAGCATTTTCCTGAGTACAGGAAAGTGGTTTGACGTTGCTCTATAATAGTTTAGATAAAAATATACAAAGACATTGTCTCATAGTTTAAGCAAAACTGTAGCTGTTGAAATTCTTTGTGTGAATGTCTCCTGACTAAATCTTGGCAAAGATAATACTTGCTTGTGTTTAAATACCCACTAGCAATAAAGCACAGCATGCAGTGGCAATTGCTGTTTGCACTCTGTATCCCCTGTGTCCTGGTGATTTTTACCCTTACCCAGGGACTCCAATGCCTTAGACGTTGACAACTGGCACCCAAACAGGGACCCTGCAGTGTTGAATTCAGGAAGATATATTCAGGTAAGTACTTTTTAAATTACAGGGTGATGGGACAAGTTAAATCTACTCCGTACTTACATATGCTAAAACATTTACTTGCTGCTTATGGTGTAACTATTTCTTCTTTTGACAAAGTAATGTGTATTAATGTAGTTAGGGAATGGAATCCTTGGTTCCTCGTTGAAGGGACATTAGATGTTGATAATTGGAAATGAGTAAAGTATAATGTAGAAAGAGCTGTTCGAGAAGGGGAAAGGATTCCTGTTAAATTTTGGTCCATTTGTTCTGTTTTACATACCCTTTTTAAAGCTTTAAATGAGAAAAGAGGCCACCTCTTCTATTGTAGATTTACCATTGGACTCTGAGGTTAAGGACGCAATAGATAAGGATGCATCACAATTAACAGAGAAAAAACAAGAGGTAAAGAAGCCTGAAAAGGAACAATCTGAAAGCATCAATAGAATGTCTGAGCAAATGGAATTGATTTTTATCAAGATTACAACATATGGAGTTAGAAATTAGCAGAGTGAAAGAGAATCTGAGAAAGTGAGAGTAAAACAGCCTTCTGTTCCTCCGCTTGCGGAAGCAATTTTTACCGTGTTACTCCATCACAAAACAGAAGGCTTAGACAGTGAGTTTGATGATGAAATGCATATTTTTTCTTATCCTGTAATTTGACCACCCCCTATGAATGGTTTAGCTCAACCAGGCAGGTGTTGCTGTCAATGATATTGGTAAACTTAAGAAGGCAGTGACGTTGTATGGTACTCAGTCTCTTTATGTTAAGGAATTGCTTAATGGGGTCGGCCGACATTACAATAATTTTGCTCTCGAGGATTGGAAGATGCTTTGTAGAGCCTAATTAAGGATCCTGAATACCTACAATGGCAAATGTGGTTTATTGAGTTATGTACAGAAAGGACTAGGCAAAATGCGCAGAGCAATAATCCGCACCTGTGGGACATAACCTTTCCCATATTGAGTAGAACAGAACAATATGCAGATGCTCATATACAAGTGAACTCTCCTGAAGAGATCCATGAGTAGTTACGAGACATAGGTATTGAGGCATGGAAGAGGATTCGGCTGGTAGGAGAGCATTATGGCCCCTGGACTAAAGTAATTCAAAAACTTAATACACCCTATGTTGAATTTTTATCAGGATTGAAACTGACCTTGGAACTTACTGTTGTGGGAGTAGCTGCACAGCAACAACTGCTGGGCATGTTGGTTATGAGAATGTTAATGAGGACTGTAGATGAGCCCTATTGCCTATTAAAGAATCTGAGGATGTAAATACATATTTAATGGCGTGTAAAGACATTACATCTGAATCCCGGCTTATGCAGTTTTTTGGTGAAACTATGCCCACTACCTGGCATGCTTTACAAACCAAACCCTCTAATCTAAATGTTTTGGATGTGGTCAAATGGGACATATAAAGAAGAATTGTAAAACGGCTACTAATGTTAACAAGAGAGGAACAGGAATTTGCCCTAAATGTAAAAAAGGAAAGCACTAGACAAGAGTGTATAGATCAAAAATAGGCAATAAAGGAATAACTATAAAAATGCTTACTCTATGCAGGGAAACTCTCCATCTGGCCAGCCCCGGGGCCCAGGATTAATAACCGAGGGCAGCCAACCATTTTTCTTCCTCATCCCTGCCACAGCCCACAGCGCCGCAATGGACATGCCGATTCATTCATCTTCTGAGAGGCATATTGGTTTAAAACATGCTTGCATGTAAGTATCAATTATGGTCATTCAAAAATGGCAGATGTCACCTCCCCAGACATACTAAAATCATGATTTCAAAGTAAGATAGTATTTTATGGTTGTACAAGTGTTGAGATATATGGATAAGTCTAATGTGTATCTTGCACTGAATTAGGCAGGAAGATATCCAATAACATATGGGATAAAAAATGGTAGTGAAAATATATTCCCTTGAGAAAGATATAGGAGTCTGCGAGAAGTATGGAGAAATTCAGATAATTTTGAAGGATTTAAAAATGCAAGCTCAAGTATGTCTCTTTAAGTGGAAGGGAAAAATAAGGGGAAGAGAAGAAAATAACTGAAAGCAGATCATTGTCCCAACTTAGAGTACAATATAACTTCCAAGTTAAAGACAGAGCAATATAATATGTCCCACTTATTTTAGATACATGCAAACTATTTACTTGGCTTTTTCCCACTTTAATGCTCCAAAAAAATGAAGACTTATAAGAAACTTTATGTGATTGTCGTTACTTCAACCTGAACAATAATTGTGATGAGTCCTCTTTTTCTCAGTATGCTCTTGGAAAATACTCCCTAAATTAATGATGTTGTGACTGATTAGTCAGTGTAATGAGTTTGTACTTGCATAATAATCCCAGAATCCTTTAATGCAGTTTTTTCTCAAGGTATCCAAGTATATTGTCTGATGCTGTTCTTTGAACACACCCTCACACCTGAGCACATTATTTGAAATTGTACATCAGCATTTCCTTGGCACATTCTACTTTGTACCTTTGTCTTTGTGCATGTTCCTTTTGATTTCACAGTTGCTCTATTTCCATTTCTTCTGTACAAACTGCTAAGAACATTGTTCAACTACCACTTCTTGTTTGCAAACACCCAGTCTATGTATGAAGGTACTTTGTCCATGTTAACCAATAGGGTAGTACTCACCCTCTGAGGAGAAAATTTCCACAGTATAACTCTATGCCCACAGTAGAGGGTGTAGAATTTAAGGCATTTTGAGACAAACAGTGATATCTGAATTGAAAGGCTCCTTAGGGATATTTTCTTGGAGCTCATTAGTTTACCCAGGAGAAATATAAATATCCACACACTTTGGAGCTAATTAGCAAGTAACTGAATTAACAGTAGATCCTAGATGTTGTGTTATTATAAGTCACCATTGTATTATTGTTACATCAGAATCCTTCCCTAAATGCATATGTTTATCAGAAAATGAAAGAAAGGCATTATAATAAAATGTCTTATCTTTTTAGGCATTTAGTCCTTGTGGTGATTGTAATGTCTGAACTCTTCCATTCAATAAAAGCTTGAATTTTATAAGAGCACGTTCTACATATAAGAATTTGTGGCAGGTTCATTGAGAGGGTTATTTCAGCATGGAGATATCTTTAACAAGAATTATATTTAAATAGAGTATATGACAGTTATGACGTATCAATGGCTATTGAGGCATTTTCTATTCTAAAGAAGAATCAATTTGCAGAGTCTTCAGTAACATCAGTAAAACTGTATGTTCAACCTTTACTTGGTGGTCCTTGTCCTATGTTTATAACCAATAGCCTGATAAGATAACCAAACATATCTAACAATATTTCAATAAAATTCCAAACTGATGTAGATACATGGATCACTCATTGGAACTCTAGGGCAAATTAGGCTTATCTGTACTATAGTTCAATCCATAATCTCCTGGTTAAACAGTCTTCAAAAATAGTCACAGAATATATCTAAGTAAAAGTCATGACAGTTACATCTGTATAATACTTCTAAGGTCAGGATAAAAGCATTTGTTCCCAACATTTAAAATAAACATGATATGTTGAATTCATGGATCTAGAATTTTATGGCTTCACATTCATATCTCAAAATTTCATCAATATGACTTACATCTCTACCAGTTCACCAAAACACTGTTCTTATTGAACTTGTCTATTGGGCTAGGAAGTTGGCTCAGTGGTAGAGTGCTTGCCTTGCATACCTGAGGCCCTGGGTTCGATTCCTCAGCACCACATAAGCAAAAAGAAAAAACACCGGAAGTGGCGCTGTGATTTAAGTGGTAGAGCACTAGCCTTGAGATGAAGAGCTGAGGAACAGTGCCCAGGCCCAGAGTTCATGTCTCATGACCGGACACCCTCCCCCTAAAAAAAAAACAAAAAAAAACTTGTCTATGTCCTTTTAATTTTTCAAATCCAAATAGCATATTTCCTTCAATGTCTCTGTATCAGTTTTGACCTTTTCTTCCTGCAAATTCTTTCTTTTCTTTTCTTCTGTAAATCTGTTTTTATTACTTTCTTGTTTCCTTATCTCTTTCTTCCAATCTTGTCCACACTGGTGCTCATATTGCTACACTTATGTCATAACTTTCCTTTTGCTCTTCCCTTTAATAATGCCCCCAATTTTATCATTATTTTTCATTTTCATGGTCATGGATATTTTGATGATATTTAAACAGACCTATCTTTGCATCTGTTTAATATAAATTTTAGAACTATTGGAAAGTTCTTTCCCCTAAATCCATCATTTTCACCTGTAATCCTTATCACCAAGAATATCACTTACACATTTGCCTAGCCATAGATGTAGAACCCTTTAGATTTCTTCTTACCCTTCTACTCCACCCATTATATAAGATGAACGATCAAGATTTTCTCAGTTTCTGTTACTAATTTTATTTCTTTTTTTTTTTTTTTTTGTTGGTCGTGGGGCTGGAACTCTGGGCCTGTGTGCTGTCCTTGTGCTCTTCAGCTCAAGGCGAGCTCTTCAGCTCAAGGTGAGCACTCTACATCTTGAACTACAGCATCATTTTCAAATTTTCTAGTGGTTTTCATTGGAGATCAGAGTCTCATGGACTTTAATACCCGGGCTCTCTTTGAACCGTGATCCTCAGATTTCAGTCTCCTGAGTAGATAGGATTACAGACATCAGCCACTGGCGCCCAGAAATAATATGATTTGTATGTACTCCTTTTTATGCCCCTGACACAAGTCTGTTTCATGTACTCATCACTGGTCACCTAGTCTTAAACAACTATTTACAAAGTATGTTTTTTCCTCATAGTCTTTTCATATTGGTCCTCTCCATCAACAAATTACTGCTCCTTGTATTTATGCAGAGGGAAGAGCTCAGACACAAATTCTAGTATCATTATTTACTCACTACATTGACTGTTGGCCTTATATTTCTCATCTGTAAATGGATGTAATCTACCAGAAATATTGAAGAATACATTTGCTTACTCCTAGAGCAAGAAAAAAGAAAAGTGAAGAGTCCTTACATTTTCCACCTTAGCTTACAAATAAGGAAAGAGTCAAATTCAGTTTGTTGGTATCAAGTCACAAATTGTTTCATGCAGAAATAAAAATAAATTGTACCTTCTGGCTCTTAGAGCTGTGTCCTTTTAAGGTAACTACAGATATGTAAGTGGTATTATGTAAATTGGGTCATGTGTCTACAGTTGCATTGAAAAACATACTCAACATGTCACTGGAAAATATTCGTTATTGAATAGTATCTATATGAGGATGTTACTTGAACTAATCACACTAGGTTGAAAACTAATCTTAGTCCATCAAAATTTTCTTATTGCTGTATGTGTTGCCAAGTGTTCTTCATAAATTTATACATAGATTTTCTTCAGTGAACTGGATAAAAACTAAAATTGAACAAGGATTTCTGCCTAATGAGTGAAGCATGCTTGAGGTAATCGTTGTTAACTTCTAAGGATATATAACTAATCCACTGGCTATGTGGGTGGTGAAAGGCTTTCTCCTAAGTTCCCAAGGCTAGAAAAAACAAGATCATTTGATAACAAAGCACTCAGCTTATATTTTATCTATGTGGAATAATAAACATGTGTAAATAAATGATTTCATTTATAAGCAAACAATACAACCAAGAAAAGTGAATATAAATTACAGAGACTGCAAGAATAACATTAGGGATTTACTGTCTCACCTGATTATGTGATTGTATTTTTTCATATTGAAATTCTCCTCTTGTTATTCTTTTTTTAAATTTTATTTTATTTGTGAATATACTGTACAGAGGGGTTACAATTACATGGGCAAGAAAATGCATACATTTCTTACCAAGCATTGCAGCCTCCTCCTTTGTTTACCCTTCACCTCCCTTCCCAGCCTCCCCCGTCCCCCTCGCACCCAATCCTTCCCCCTCTCTCCCCCACTGACATTGTAAAGCTCGTTTTTGACATGACAATTTGTACTTCTCATTGTTGCAACAGGTCCACCTGAATCCTTAAATGACTTGTTTTTCCTCATCTCCTCCACAAGTTATACTGACATCAAATATATTGAAAGTGGGGGTTATACTGTGGGGGAGGGACATATAAAGCAACAAAGAAATAATCTTATAAATGCGTTAGAAACACATGCATGAAAGAAAAAAAAACATTAAAATAACTATCTAAGGATTTATTTTCCTAACATCACATTATCTCACTTTTTCCACTTGACTCATACATATACTAGATATTGCAAATAAGGGAACCATGTTATTCTTATTGTATGTAATCCAACTCTGTTTATTATTATCTATTCAATGTGGGAAATCTAGCTTCAAACATGTCTAAAAATTTTTCCTTTTCAATCATAACATTGTCATTATCAGGGTCACTCTGGTCACCATCATCTTCAACAAAATTATTATTAGCATAATAAGTGCTAATTATTGAAAGCCGGGTATGTGTCTATGATTTTGTATTATTTGTATTTTGATTAATAATTATAATATTACCACTGTGCATGAATCCATGTTAAATTTTTGAATTAATTAAGAAAGAGAAAAACTAAGCCATATCACGTAGCTTGACTACGTTCTTGTAACAAATTATTGAACAGATATTTGAAGCATTGCACATTCCTAACCAGTATGAATTAACTTCCAATCTTCCTGTCATTACACACAAATATTTTAGGGATTGAACAGAATTTTTTCAAGAATTATACTATAACTATTACTACAAGATTATGTGTATATCTAAAATATGCTTGAAAATAATATATTCTACTTTCTATTGAAATATTAGTCATTTTACTCTAGGAAAATTTTGGAAAAATAGACTATGTATCTTTGAAATGAAAAGGATAAAAAATAGTTGTATAAAAGTTTTTGGGGGAGTCTATATATTCAGAAATATATGTGTGTGTGTGTGTGTGTGTGTGTGTGTGTGTGTATAAATGTTATGTGTAGAAATTCATACATTTTTAGAGGGAATTTGTCATCATATATATATATATATATATATATATATATATATATATATATATATATATATAAATTTATGTATAGAATTGTGTCCATTACAGTGAAACAATCATATTAAAACATAATTAAAATTAAAAAAAATTGTCAAACCCAGTGCCAGTAACTCACAGCTATAATTCTAGCTCCTCTGGCTGCTGAGATCTAACAGCTGTTTTCACATCTAGCCCCGACAGAAAAGTTCATGTTAGATTCTTATCTCCAATTAACCACTCAAAAACAGCAATTAGCCCTTTGCTTCAAGTAGTGCAGTGCTGGCATTTAGTACAAAAAGGCTTAGGGACAATGTCCAGGCCTTGCAAAGAACAATAACAACATGCATCACAATAATTTCACAAAAGCATTTTTAACTGCTGTGAACATTTCTTAGAAACATGAATATATTATCTTACCTTTTCTGCTTGACTCACACATATACTAGATATTGCAAATAAGGGAAACCAAGGGAATTATGTTTCTTTGGGCTTGGCTTACTTCACTTATTATAATTTTTCCAAGCCTTTCCATTTCCTAACAAATGGGGGAATGTCATTCTTTCTGATGGAGGCATAGAATTCGATTGTGTATATATACCACATTTTCTTGATCCATTCTTCTACTGAGGGGCATCTGGGTTGGTTCCATATCTTAGCTATAGTAAATAATGCTGCAACAAACATAGTTGTGCTGGTAGCTTTAGTGTGATGCAAGGAAAATGAACCTTTAGATATGTATTTAAATGTTTTTTTCTTTCATGCATTTGTTTCTAAACCATTTATAAGATTATTTCTTTGTTGCTTTATATGTCCCTCCCCCACAGTATAACCCCTGCTTTCACTATATTTGATGTCAGTGTAATTTGTGGGGGAAAACAAGTCGTTTAAGGATCCAGGTGGGCCCCTTGCAACAATGAGAAGTACAAGTTGTCATGTCGAAAAAGAACTTTACAACTTTGGTGCGTGTGGGGGGGGGAGAATTGAGTGGGGTTTCGGGGGGAGGCTGGGAAGAGATGTGAAGGGTAAACAAAGAAGGAGGCTGCAATGCTTGATAAGAAATATACTCATTATCTTGCCCATGTAATTGTAACCGCTCTGTACATTATGTTCACAAAAAATAAAAATAAAATAAAATAAATTAAAGAAAAAGAAACATGAATATATGCCCCTGGAAAATGTTAAGTAAAAAGGATAGAATATTATCTCTATGTTAAAGACATGACTCTTTAGATTTTTTAAGATTTTTAGGTAATGATTAGGAATTAAGACTAATGATACGTAGGTAATAATTGGGACTGGTGTTTTATTCTGTTTTATGATAGTAATAAAATGACACTTGTAATGATTATATAAAATTACTTTTGATTGGTATTTGAATTATATTAACGGATAAACATTTTTGATCCCCACTCCCTCCCTCCCTCACTCCCGGGCCAAAGTTGTAAAGTTCGTTTTTCGACATAACAAAAAATAACTCCAGATTTCACTATATTTGATGTTGGTATAATTTGTACAGGGGAAGGGAAAAAAACTAATCGTTTAAATAAGAATACAGGTGGAACCATTGCAACAATGAAATGTAGAAGTTGTTATGATGAAAAATTAACTTTACAACTTTGGTGGGGGGAGGGGATTAGGTAAGAGAGGTATGGGAAGGGATGGGAAGGGGAAACAAAGGAGGAGGCAACAATGCTTGATAAGAAATGTACTCATTATCTTGTCCATGTAATGGAAACCATCTGTATGGCATTTCCACAATAAAAAAAAAATACTTCTCAGTCCTATCGCTCAACATTACAGTACTTAACTCAGCAATTAAGTGACGTAGACTGTCTAGTTGGATTAAAAAGCAAAATCCATCTATCTGCTGCCTTCAGGAGTCACACTTGCCCATAAAAACAAACACATTTTTAAAGTGAAAGACTATAACACAATCTACCAAGCAAATGTCCCTCATATACAGGTGGGAGTTGCAATCCTAATATCAGATAAAATAGGCTTCAAATTAAAATTAGTGTGAAGAGAAAAAGAAGGTCGATACATACTAATTAAGGGAATGCCCTTCAGGAGGATATTACAATTCTAAATATCTATTTGCCAAACAAGGAGCACGAAAATTTATCCAAGAAACAATACTTCCCTCAAAGCTCACATAGATCCAAAACATTAATTCTTAGGAACTTTAACACACCACTATCCCCAGTACATAGATCAACTCAGCAAAAACACAATAAACTGCAGATCTAAACAACTTCAAGGATCAACTAGATTTAAAAGACATCTAACGAATATTTCACCCAGCAGTATCAGGATACACGTTTTTCTCAGCAGCACATAGAACATTTTCAAAAACTGACCACATTTTAGGTCACAAAACAAAAGTCCAAATTCAGAAATATTGAAATTATACCTTGCATTCTCTCAGACCACAGGAAATAAAATTAGAATTCAATGCCAAAACCACCAAAGAAAGTCCTGTAACACATGGATGCTGAGCAACATACTGTTGAATCACGAGTAAGTCGCATAAGAGATTAGAAAGGAAATTCAAGTGTTCATGATATTCAACAAAACGAACACACAAATTACCAGCTCCTCTGGGACACAGAAAAGGCAGTAATCAGAGGCAAGTTGGAGAGATATGAAGCCAACAATTTAATGACATATCTGAACCTCCTTGAAAAAGAGCAGCAAGATAAACCCCAAGCCAATAGATAGAAAGAAATAATTAAAATTAAATCAGAATTAAATGAATTAGAACCAAAAAAATAGAATCAACAACACCAAGAGTTGCTTCTTTGAAAAAATTAACACAATTGACAGATCCTTAACAAATCTTATCAGAAAAAGAAGAAAACTCACCCAAATAAATAAACTCAGAGATGAGAATGGAAACATCACCAGAGAAACAACCAGGATTGAGAACATTAAAAGGGAATACTTCCCAAAACTATGCTAGTAAGTTTGAAAACTTGGCAGAAATGGACCTTTTCATAGCAAATATTGACATGCAGAAACTAAAGCAAGATGAGTTAAACCATTTTAACAGGCCCATATCAAACATTGAGATAGAAACAGCAATAAGAGAAGTCCCATCTAAAAAAAGCCCAAGACCAGACAGATTTACATCAGAATTTTACAAGGCCTTCAAAACAGAGCTTACACCAATACTATTCCAATTCTTCAATGAAATTGAAAGAGAAAGTTCACTACAGAACTTATTCAATGAGGCCACCAAAACCCTCATCCCCAAACCAGGCAGTGACTCATCAAAAAAGAGAACTTTAAACACATTTCTTTGATGAACATTGATGCAAAATTTCTCAACAAAATTTTGGTCAATCGACTTCAACAATTCATCCAAAAAAAAAAAAAATACACCACAATCAAACAGGATTCATTTCAGGGATGCAAACTTGGTTCAATATACGCAAATCAATTAATATAATACATCGCAACAACAAGAACAAGGATAAGAACCACATGGTTATCTCAATTGTTTGAGACAAAGCATTTGACAACATCCAACAAACCCTTTATGATGAAGGCTCTGGAAAAAATAGGAATCCAGGCAACATTCCTCAATAGAATAAAGGCTGTATATAACCAACCTACAGCCAGCATTATACTTAATGGTGAAAAACTAAAGCCATTTCCTCTTAAATCAAGAAGGATACAACGGATTGCTGGGTCATAGGGGAGCTCTATGTGGAGTCTTTTGAGGAAATTCCATACTACTTTACAAAGTGGTTGAAAAGTTTACACTCCCACCAACAATGCAGTAAGGTTCCCTTCTGTTCACATCCACTCCAGCAGCTGTTGTTATTAGAGTTCTTGATTGTAGCCATTCTAACTGGAGTGAGGTGGTATCCAATGTTGTTTTGATTTGCATTTTTTCATGGTTAGGGAGGTTGAGCATTTCTTCATGTGTCTATTGGCCATCCATCTTTCCTCTTCAGAGAAGTTTCTCTTTAAGTTTTTAGCCCACATACTTATTAGGCAGTTGTTTCTTTGAAGATTTGTTGTTGGGGGATTTATTTATTTTTGAGTTCCAGGTATATTTTATATATGAGACCCTTGTTTGTTGTATGGGTAGTGAAGATCATCTCCCAATCTGTGGGCTTTCTATTGATCTTGCTAGCTATGATCTTTGCCATGCAGAAGCTCTGCAATTTCATGCAATCCCATTTGTCCAACCTTTCTTTGATCTGTTGTGTTTCTGGGTCTCTATTAAGAAAATTGCGGCCTGTGCATCATTAACCAAATGTTCACAAACAAGTCCACACTAAATCTACCATCATGACTATGCTTATTGCAGCATTATTTACTACAGGTAAGATATGGAACCAACCCAGATGCCTCTCAGTAGATGAATGGATCAAGAAAATATGGTATATATACACAATGGAATTCTATGCCTCCATCAGAAAGAATGACATTGTCCCATTTGTTAGGAAATGGAAAGGCCTGGACAAAAAAAAAATTATATTAAGTGAGTAAGCCAGGGCCAAAGAAACATAGGTCCCATCATTTCCCTTATTAGCAATATCTAGTATATGTCTGAATCGAGCAGAAATATTCAGATAATTTGATGTTAGGGAAATGAACCCTAAAATATGTATTCAAGTGGTTTTTTTTCTTTCATGCGATTGTTTCTAACTCATTTGCAAAATTATTTCTTGGTTGCTTTGTATGTCCCTCCCCGACAGTATGACCCCTGCTTTCACTGTATTTGATGGGGTTATAATTTGTGGAGGGGAAGGGGAAAAACAACTAATTTAAATAGGGATACAGGTGGACTCATTGCATTGCAACAATGAGATGTACAAGTCGTTATGTCAAAAACGAACTTTACAACTTTGGTGCGCGGGGTGGGAGGATTGGGTGGACGTTGGAGGACGATGTGAAGGGATGGGAAGTGGAAACAAAGGAGGATGCTACAATGCTTGATAAGAAATGTATTTATTATTTTGCCCATGTAATTTTAACCCCTCTGAACGGTTTTTTCACAATAAAAGAAGAAGAGGACAAGGATGTCCACTCTCTCCACTTTTTTTTTCAATTTACTATTAGAATGCCAAGCTACAACAATAAGACAAGATGAAAACATAAAATGGATCCAAATAGGGAAAGATGAAGTAAAACTCTCCTTCTTTGCAGATGACATGATCTTGTTTTTAAAGTATCTCATGTACTCCACTCCCAAATTACTGATAATGATTCAAAACTTTGGCAAAGTAGCCGGTTACAAAATTAACCTTCAAAGACAATGGCTTTTCTCTAATCCAACAATGAGAAAAGTGTGGCTGAAACAAGGAAAACAACTCCATCTATAATGACCCCCCCCAAAATACGCCTAGGAATTAACCAAAAAGTGAAGGATCTTTATGATGAAACTTTTTTGTATTTTGTCAGTCATGGGTCTTGAACTGTGGGCCTGGGTGCTGTCCCACAGCTCTTCAGCTCAAGGTGAGTGCTCTATCACTTGAGGCACAGCACCACTTCTGGTTTTCTAGTGGTTTATTGGAGATAAGAGTCTCATGGACATTCCTGCCCTGGCCTGCTTTGAGCCATGATCCTCAGATCACAGCCTCCTGAGTAGCTATGATTACAGGCACGAGCCATCAGTGCCTGGCTGATGAAAACTTTAAAAACCGGAAAAAGTAAATCAAAACAGAAATTAGAAAGTGGACAAACCTCCCATGCTTTTGGATTGGAAGGATCCACATCGTGAAAATGGCAATATTTCCCAAGGCTATCTACAAATTCAATGCAACACCTATCAATATTCCAACTTCATTCTTGAAGGAAGGACAAGAGGCAATCCAAAAATTCATACAGAAAATAAAAGATCCTGAATAGCAAAAATCATCAACAGCAGAAAAAAAAAGTGCTGGAGGAATATCCATACCAAATTTCAAACTCTAATACAACACCATTGTAATCAAAACAACTTGATACTGACACAAGAACAGATTTCAGGAACAAAGGAATATAATTGAAATTACAGAAATGAACCTACAGACCTATAGCCATCTAATCTGCGCTAAGAGAGCTAAAAAAATAGAATGGAAGAAAGACAGCCTTTTCAGTAAATGATGCTGGCAAAATTGGTTAACTACTTGTAGAAAACTAAAGCTAGACCCTTATATATCACCCTGCAGCAGAATCAACTCCAAATGGATCAAAGACCTGGAGTCCAAGCCGACATTCTGAAAACATTACAGGATGGAATTGGAGAAACTCTAAGTCTCCTTGGCATAGGTCAAATTTTTCTTAAAAGAGACCCAGAAACACAACAAATCAAATAAAGGTTGGACAAATGGGATGACATGAAATTGCAGAGTTTCTGCATGGCAAAGGATGAAGCTAGCAAGATCAGTAGAAAGCCCAAGGATTAGGAGAAGATCTTCACTAGCCATACAACAGACAATGGTCTCATATCTAAAATATACCTGGAACTCAAAAAATTAAATACCTTAACAACAAATCTTCACAGAAACAACTTCCCAAAAATAAGTGGGCTAAAGACTTAAAGAGAAACTTCTCTGAATAGGAAAAAAGAATGATCAATAGACACATAAAGGAATGCTCAACCTCCCTAGCAATAAAAGAAATGCAAATCAAAACAACATTCAGATTCCACCTCACCCCAGTTAGTATGGCTATAATCAAGAACTCTAACAACAGATTCTGTATGGTATGTAGAGAGAACGGAACCCTAGGGCATTGTTCGTGGGCGTGTAAACTTGTTCAAACACTTTGGAAAGTAGTATTGAGATTCCTCAAAAGACTCCACATAGAGCTCCTCTATTTCCCAGCAATCCCACTTTTAAGCATTTACCCGAATGATACAAACATGATTATTTTAAAGCTACCAGCACGACTATGTTTATTGCAGCATTATTTACCATAGGTAAGATATGGAAGCAACCCAGATGCCCCTCAGTAGATGAATGGATTAAGAAACTGTGGTATATATACACAATAGAATTCTATGCCTCTATCAGAAAGAATGACATTGCCCCATTTATTAGGACATGGAAAGACTTGGAAAAATTTATTTAAGTGAAGTAAGCCAGGCCCAATGAAACATAGGTCCCATGGTTTTCCTTATTTGCAATAAGGTATATTTGTGAGACAAGCAGAAACGGTCAGATAAGTTGATGTTAGGTGAAATGAACCCAAATATAAGTATTCAAATGTTTTATTCTTTCTTTCTTATGATTGTGTCTAGCATTCATAAGATGATTTCTTTGTTGGTTTGTATGTCCAATCCCCACAATATAACCCCTGTTTTCACTGTATTTGATGTTGGTATAATTAG